>NC_064754.1:36151542-37351542 GCF_011397635.1 Epinephelus fuscoguttatus | reverse complement strand
GTGCTAGATTGACTCTCTCTGCGGTCAGATATTCAGGATTTTGTTTTAATGGTTTTAAGCTTGTTTTCTATTTGTGAAAATTAGCATTAGCATCAGTTAACCATAGCTGTATATGCACTGTGCTAACCAAGCTAGCAGCTAGCATTAGGGTTAGTTCAACCCTCTCATCCAACTATGGTCACTTCTGGCTCCAAAAAAAACAAAATGGCTAGAGCCAAAATGCCAAACTGGAGGCTTCAAATTATATGAGAGCCTGTTTGTGTAAATAGTAAAGCATAGTGCCACCTAGTGGTTCTCTGTACAACATAAAAAATTATAGGACTATAGTTCCTAATCCAACCAGTTAACAGAGACAGGCACAGTTTGAAGCTGGAAGACACAGATGAAAGACAGTTCTCAAATGTTTCTTATCATTTTATTGAGTTTACCTCCTTGGACTTTATTTGGTTTTTATTATTGGTGAGGCCTATTTTTCTTTGTTGGATATGTGTTGGAACAACATTGATTTGTACTGATTAACTGCACAAACCATTGGACCTCAAGCCAGCCCGATGAGCCAAACAAGTCATTATAACCATGAGTAAAGCAAGCTAAATTACCTAAAAGATAATGCACTGCAAATGTCTATATCTACAGGGTATCTCAAGTGGCTTTTGGAGATGCCGCAACAGTGGGAGTCTACAAACCAATGGATGACATCACGTTGGCTACGTCCATAATTTTATACATACTCTGGACACAACCATACAATAAATGTGTGGGACATCACACCAAAACAATGAGCAAAAGAGGCTAAAAACCTCCATGTCATGGCAGAGCTGTGTGATAATTGATCACTTTGAGAAACCTCCTTCATACACATTAAGTATATTGATTCAATAGTAATATAAAAACATTTGATTAATACCAATAAATTCCCCACTTGCTGCCTTCATACTTCAACAAACAACAGTATGCTTATGACATATAATATGACACTTGATTCATTTACTTCAACAAACGGGATGATGGACAGTTCAAGTATTGTGTCCTTTGCATCAGTCTACCTTTATCAAGGTGAATCATGAACTCCCTGTTGTATGCCATCCCTTTTCATCTTTCTCCCTCGGACATGTTCAGTTATATACCACATAATAGTTCCCCCAATAGACTCCCAGCGCAGTTGATTAACATCATACTGTCTTTCTTTGGTGTGTGTCAACCTGAATGCAGGTTGTCCAGGTTAGTTGCTTATGGAGTGACAATGGAGGACTCGGCGGGGACAGGACGGCACAGTTGTAGCTGCTGCTTTAATTACCTGAGACCAGTCAACACAGCAGCAGGGAGAACCTTTTCACTGACCATATGAGCTTATTATGCCACCCAACCTCACGCCCAAAGCCTCTAATTTACTGTGACACTGATTAACAATGAAGTGCACGTGCAGACATGTTTGAAGATATCACTGTGGCTATTTATTTATTTTTTTCCTTGGTTGTCTGCATTTTTTACAAACAGCAAGACCTCCTTGGTTTTTGTTCCATATCACTGTGGCTATGTCTGAAATGCATGTGAGGAGCAGAATGTTCTTAACACTTTTATTGAGCACATAGAGATCTACATAGTCCAGACTGAGACATCTCAAGGTCCCCTCGCATACACTAACAGTCCAGGAAAAGGGTGAACAAAGGAGAAGGGGTGCAATAACTCCTTCATGCACATGTGCATTCATGAACTAATAATTTGTGCAGTTACTCTATGTATGTGTGTTTGACTTTGCAAGAGTGCACGTTTCCCTACAGTGTTTTTGTATGCGTGCTACCTTAAATGCCCACGTCTGCATTAGTGTAGAGTGTTTTCATGTTTGCTGAAGGTGAGCATGTTTACGTGAGTGTGTGTGCGCGTGTGTGTGTGTGTCCACCCTAAATGCATAATGTGTGTTTTCAGGGGCCAATAGGTCGGTCGTTTCCCTCCTTCCACTACCTTGCCCTCACTCCCATTACTGCTCTCTCACGGTCTTAGCTACATTTCACCATGCACTCTACGTCTGAGCACCACCTACGAAATACAATTAAGGTGAGTTATGACCACTCCATAGAAGGGGCAGGGAAGGTGGGGTGAAGTGTGCTTATGTATGTGTATGTGTATGTGTATGTGTGTGTGTGTGTGTGTGTGTGTGTGTGTGGGCGGGTGTGTGCGTTAACGAAGAGATATATACAAGGGGAGGGAGCAAGAGAATGCATCACTTGGGCATGGCAAACAGAAGTGTCATACGTAGCTTAGTGGGGTACAGACACACGCACACGCACACACACACACACACACACACACACACACACACACACACACACACAAGTGCTTTAGTCAGTGCAGACGTGGTCTCTTCCTCTGTGGAACGGAATGGAGGGGGCAAGCAGGCGTTAGGTTTAGATTGAAGGGGGGGTTGTGGGTGGTGGACGGTGCAGTGCCAATTTCACGCCTCCGCTCATCTCTGCCTCTTCCAGCTGCACGCTGCATGCTCTCCTCTTCTCTCTGGCTCTCCTCCCCTAGCTAAGCTTCACCCCCCCATACACATGTGCGCGCACACACACACACACACACACACACACACACACACACACACACACACACACACACACACACACACACAGCCCTTTCTTCAACGACTGTAACCCCCACCCACCACCCCATCCATACCTCCTCACCCCTCCCAGCCTCCATCCATAGGTTGGAGTGTGACAGCACAGTGGCATGGGGGGATCCATCTCCAAATAACAACCCAGAGCACATAATAAACCACATCGGAGCTGCCTTGGAAAGAAAAAAAGACAGACAAAAAGACAAAATAAGCAACTCAGCAGCAGTATGTGAGAAACCTTGTCCCCGTTCAATCCTTTAGCACCCACATCCAGCTCAAGATGGATGCGTTGGTGCGCTTACTCCTTATGCTTGGCGGCACAAGGACAAAAAGAGGGCATGGGGAAAAAAAAAATAACAGCTCGATTTGCATTCGCAAAGGTAACATTTGTTTATAGTGCGTGCGACACCTCTCTTAACGACCCCACCGCTGATTGAAGCAAGCTTCCTAATTAAGCATTAATTACTCAACAATAGAAGTGGCAATTTGGCGGTGGCGACGCAAATGCTGACATATTCCCACCTGGGCTAATGTCAACACAGCATTATTACCATCACCGCCTGCTGTGGTTATGGCTATCTAAACAGTCATAAACGTCAGCTCCGGCATATTGTACCACAGTTGCTATACGACTAAGCAATATGTTTTCCCTCTCTGTCCCTCTCTCTCTGACAGTCTCTCTGTACTGGTAAACACCAGCAGACGGCATACAAGCGATGAGTTTCTTCCCTAGTGTTAATTGGTGAAAGCAGTGGGATTTACACAGGCAGGCAGGCGGTGAGGGTTTTCCCTTTGTAGTGGCACCATGTTTACAGTCCTGCTGCAGCACAGGCTGGGGCCGCATGGACGGTGCCTTTGTTTGTGCCGCATCACACAGAGACAGAAGATAAACCCTGCTGCTTTTCACATCACACACAGATACACGTGTATGCACAAAATCCCGCAGACAGATACGCAGAGGCACACAAACTCAAACACACCTGACAGAGAGAGAAGGGGGATTAGAGAGCTGCTGGTGGACAGATGGGAAAGCAGGCGCATGTGTGTGTGTGTGTGTGTATGCGGGGGCTTGGGTGTTCTATGAGACATGAGATGAACGCAGTCTTGTGTGGACACCTCATTTGGAGATACACTGTGTACGGGTTTATGACCGCAGCAGATTGGAGAGAGGCAGATTAACAAAAGTGGAGAAGAAAGTGGTCAACTGGAGTGTGTTTGACAGCAGTGAGCACATCAGTTTGGAGATACAGTGTGTAGGTGGTCGGGCTGAGATTAGAAGTTGGAGAGGGGAAGATTGATCACTCAGAAGGTGAGGAAAAATCTGACAGTGGAAAAGTTGTCAAGTACTTACAAGTAGATTTCAGTAACAGCGCACACATCAGCAACTGCTCATCAACTTGTGTGATTAGTATGCATGATACGAAAAAGGGAAATAGTTTAAATTTTACTTTAATTAAGAGTGATATGCTGGATTTGTTCCATTTAAAGTAGAGCTGCTGTTCCTACCTGTTCTGCTTCACTGAATGTGTGAATATCACCCCAAGTAATTAACAGCATAAAAGCCCTCATTCAGAAAAATAAACAGTGCACAATAGGGAAATGGAATACCTGCAGTGATCTATATATACACAGTGTAACCCCTCAAATATCTGGTGAGACTGTATCCTGTAAACCTAAAGGATAACTGAACACTGTCTATCTTCTCCCTAAGAAAAAACCCAAGATGGGGATTTCACACATGAACAAACTTTGCTTTTTTCCTCCATCCCCAAAGGCATCAGCCTGTGCCTGTGGGCTAACTAACCGATGGAAGAATCATCCCACTCCTGATCCGCCATTCCCTTTGGCCCATTTCCCCCCACCCCTAAATTAGTGAAATTTTCACAAAGCGAGAATACATTAGGGAGGGATCAGGGCAAATGGCACATTATGAATACTGTCAGAAGTGGCCTATTAAAGAGGAATCAGACATTATCGACGCCTACGTATCTGGAGAACAATCTCAGTTAAGTTAATAATGTGCAATTAATCATAGGTCACTTAGCGCAGTATGGGGTATAACATACCGCAGTGGAAGCAGGCCTAATCTGCTGTCCATCCGTCCAGAGGAAGAGAGAGATGGATGGAGGCAGGCTGGCAAACTGTAATCTAGATGGGGAGCTGGCTTTGGTTTCTGACAGCTAGCCAGATATGAAATGGCTGAGGCTAACCACTTGTCACTAGCTTACAGCTTTACTCAGCAGGCTCTTGGGGTACTTCCCATTATATTTTTTATGAGTACAGATAAGCATTTTTTACGAAATTTAAAGCAATATTGTTTATTATGTCATTACCAATATACGGCCCTACTGGGCTGAGTGGTATGATGGTGAGAGGGAGCACTGTCACCTCACAGCAAGAAGGTCCTTGGATCAAATGCGATTTGGGCCTTTAGTTGTGGAGTTGCGTACTGCCTCCATCTTTGAATGTTACAATAACGGCTGAAAATAACAACAGTAATAAACTAGTTAGCAGATCATTGTCACAATTGAAATCAATTGTCAGTTGTCTACCCTGAAGTGATATTTGTCATTAGAGTGACGTCACAGTGATTCAGTCTATAATGCCTTGATGTAGGTGAAGGCATCATAGCAACACCATGTGAAACTGCTGGGACATCATTGTCAACGTGACACAAACACAGTGTGTTTCCTCATTGAATCTGTTCATTGGCAGCCAAACAGAGCAATGTCTGCACTTAGTGAATTGACCACAGCGTGGTTTTGCTAACTGCCATTTACTTATAATCTGGTTGAGTGAATTAAAAAAATTTGCTGTCGCTATTGACAGTTGATTGGCTGTTAAAAAAATGGCGGATTTGTGGAGGATGTCTCGTTTTGCACAAGTGATTATTCTAGTGATGGTTCTCTCTGACCAGTCAGTGGTGTGCAGTGTTTTAACTCCATCCTCTTGGATCAACTCAGCTTGCTTGGAACCTCAACGGAGGTGGTACCAAAAAAAGTACAAGTGACCAGGTAATAGCCATGAATTTTGCCAATGGAGAACCCAACACTTTCAATCGAGTCAAGCTGTGTTGTATCATGTGGCATAAGTGAAAATGTGGTATATGTGTCCTTGGGGTACTCTGGTTTCCAAACCTGTTGGGTATTAGAGCTACTACTGCTGTAGCCTGTAAGGGTTAGGATTGAAAGCAGTGACCTTACATCCCTTGTGAGCTGTGACCTACTGCTTCAAGATTCAAATGAGTGAAAAGCAGAGAACTACTTTCTCCAAAGGTACAGCATAACTTGCATGATACTTCAATATTCAGAGACATACTTGGTTTTTGTCATTCCTCTCTGAAGCACTCTCTCAGAGAAAAAAGTTTTGGAGGGACTTTATTAACCAGGGTTCATTAGAGTTCAAGTCAGAGTTGCATGCATGGTATGTGCGAATAACATTTGATGAAACATGAAAGAAGAAACAATATGTTGAATTCTCAGTATTTGAGAGTGAGCCCTGTTATATTTCCAGTATTTTCCAGACCACTTGCACGTCCAGTTTTATAAATCTATTTTGTGAGACCTGAAATACTCCATTCTACTAAAAAACCTATTAAAGATATTCAACATGTTCCTACACATCAAACCAGCAACAAGTACTTGTAAAAAAGTAATACATTTGTGGCTGTATTTGCCAAAGGAATAAACTTACAAAAAACTGTGTGTAAACAAAGTTTGTTTCCTATAATAATCAACTTTAATTTTCTTCTGGCCATTAACTGTCAACATATATAGTTCTGTCCCAAAGTGTTGTATGGGTGGATAGATGCATTAACCACTGAACTGACTATCCAACTGACCATTACAGAGTGTTCCAGGGACGATGTTTGTCTGTAGGCTGATGCAGAAATTAGTGTTGCCCTCGTTCCTCGTCAAAAAATTGAATTTTTTCCACTGGATTTTGGATTATTGCAGAAAATAAGATCTGCGGCAAACAAACATTTACATCACTTTCATGATTTTTGAAGTCTAAATGCAACTGCCAGAAGTACAAAGCTTACAGTAAGCAATAAACAAACTACACCATGGTCACATGACTTAACATCTCTACCACAACAAGCCATGTTCAGCGCAATGGTCTTCTATAGTCTCAATTAGCCACTTTTTAAGACACATTAAAGTTTCAAAAGTCTCTTAAGCTTGTGTTAATCACAGACCTTATTTTAGGCATCTAACCAAAAACCCATTCAAAAAACCCATTGACTTCAAGACAAGGAAACTGAGAGTGGTAAATGCTAACTCATTGGGTTTTAGAACTCATTCCTGGAGCACTCTATTACCATCCTTAGGCCCCATCTCTTTACATTTCATTGATCACAGAGCAAAGGTTATGGATCAATAGATTTTCCACCTTAAAGGAATACACTCCCAAAATGATCATTTGTATATCAGTTACCCACCCTGTGAATTCAGGAAGGAAACTTCTCACACACCTCCATTGTGAACGAAGAATCCAAAAACAGAGAAAACTTTTGATGAATTGGAGTAGAGGGGAGCGTGTGAAACAACAGCAAAACTACATCAAAACATCTGTTTACAGATGTTTTGATGTAGTTTGTTTATCTTACACAATTCGTACAGTACTTCCCAACATGTATTTTCATTAAATCCTTGCGATTCAGAACACTTAAGCATAAGCAGTGCAGGCTCGCAACTTGTCCATGCGTGACTGTTTATGCAGACGTGTTTTCAATAGTAACATTTTAGCGAAAATAGATTTGTTTGGGAAGTACTGACCATATAACTGGATAAATGAGACTTGGTTGATACTGAACAAGTTGTGTGAGAGTTTGTAAACGGATGTTTTTGGACTCTTTGTTCACTATGGACGCAGAGAAAAGCAAAGTCTTCCTCATGAATTTAGCGTAACACAGGGTGAGTAACTGATACACAAATAGTTATTTGGAGGGGTGAAGTATGCCTTTAAATATTTTACAACGGTACAGCATATCTGGATTTAATTCTGTCCTTCATGCATCTGTCTTGTCTTTATAGGATACCAAAGGGCTTTAACTTTAGAAGCAAGGAATATAGTGACAATGGAGAGGCATTGCAGACATAAGAAGACAGACAGGTACCACAGACAGAGGATAAGAGAGTATTATCTGACATCACAACACCATTGGAAAGGAAATAGGAATATAATCCATTGCTCAGTGACAGGGAAGAGACGTGAGGGGCAGAGAAGATGAGGGAGAGGGAGAAAGTGCACCAGAGAGGTGAAGGAAGAGAGCGAGTGAGAGGAGACAAGCAGGGGAAAAATTCACTTCCACAGTTGGCTGATCTAGGAAATCCTGCAATCTCGCGGCAGCCAGAAAGCAGCGGCAGATGAGCCATGTCTCTCCATCCCTCATCCCCTCTCTCTATTCATCTTCCTCCCTTCTTTTCCTCTGTTCCTCGTTCTCCAGATGAGTTGGCCTTCGCTCTCCCTCACTCCTTTGTTCTGCCTCCTCCTCTCACTCACAATCTTTCATATCATGTGTTTCTTTCTTTCACCTCCACCTCACTGCACTCACTTGCCGCCCCCACCACCCCATCTCTCTCCCTCTCTCATGATGTCCGGAGCTGTTCGACTAGTGCTCAAGCCCAGACTATAGCCCCCAGTGGGCTCATTTCACACCTCCAGGCCTGATGCCAGCCAGTCGGCCAGCGTGTGGTGTTACAACTGACAGACATACAGCACTCGGCTTTCTGCTGGCCCTGATTAGGATGCATACAGTGGACTGGGAGGAAGAATGGGAGGAAAAAGGAAACGCTGAAGTGCGGCAGGTTCATTTTCTCCTCCGTTTAGATGAGCTGGGTGAGAGGAGTTTGGGCAGAGAGAGAAGTGTGTGTATAGTTTTGTGGGCCTGCATGCTTGTCTGCGTGCATCTGCATTTAAATTGCGTGCATCCGCGCTGAAGCCTGTGTGTTACAGGAGCTGTCTGTACATTTTCAGTGTGTGTGTGTGTGTGTGTGTGTGTGTGTGTGTGTGTGTGTTACGCCACAGAATACCAATTGCCGGTGTTACAGCCAAAGCCTTCAGACTCCCTCATTGTACTTCACAGCAAACCACCCATCACCAGCGAAAGCCCACTTCTGTCTCTATAAAGACAATAAAGACAACTCACCATGCTTGCAGAATAATAACTGAAAGGGGGGGGGGGGGGTGTCACATATTACATAGTAGGTCAAGTATGGATGAGCGTGTGCATTGTATAATGGCAGGAGTAAACGGTGCACAACAAGGACAAATTGAGATGCTCTAACAAAGCAATTACATCTTCTAATAAAGCTGTAATTGTGTTTCATTATGGTGAGACGACATCTATTTGCATCATCTTTTATTCCCTTGCTCATTGAGTGGTGCCTGCTCGCTAACCTCTGACTGGCTCAAACAATGCTTATTATGCTTACGGTGGTGATCACACACAAACAACGGCAGCACGTAAATGCATAGACACTCAAACACACACACACATACACACACACAGAGCCAGACAATGAAGTGAGAGAAGCCTCTAGCGTCACAGCGTCGATCTCTCCATTGAGAACCTGTAATTATAGACCCTGTCTCAAGATAAATCAATTAACGCCAACATATAGCTTTTAATTTAATCCGGAGCTAATTAAAGTGAGGAGACAAGCAGGAGGGGTGGAGGGAGCCAGGGAGGGAGAGAGGGTGGTGGTGGTGGAGGTAAGACAGTACAGGAGGTGTGCGTATCTGTGGAGGCTGGGGGATTGTCTCAGTCCCTGGGTTCAACCACGCAAGGCAGAGATGATTGAAATGAATTCCGCTGGCAGTAGGGTTTGGGGATCTCTGATGTTGGCTCAACAGTACAAAGCATCACCTGGAGCTGTCTGACTGACAGGTGACACTTTAATTGAAATAATTTAGTTGCTCATTAAAGGAGAAAGCCTTAAAGAGGGGGAACAGGAGAGAGATGAAAAAGTGTGCATGTGTGCGTGAAAACAGGCATACAGACAAAGAGAGTAATGAAGCAATTTGCCCGGAAGGAGCCTTTATTCAGGGCGCTGCAAGTAATGCAAGTAAAAACTGACACATTCCTGGAGCTGCTGACTGAGCTTCTTATTACACAGAATGGAAGTCATTTTTAGCTCTGCCTTCGCCATGCCAACGGCCTATTTGTGGGATTGCTTTACATGGTAACCAAATAGATGCATTTCTAACGACAAGACGGACTGGATATGTGTGAGATGAGTCTGATAAAGGCTGTGTATGAGAGAGAGTATGCACGTATGATGTGATGTTATATTGAAAAGACCGGGCATATCTCATACATCCCGTCCCTAATCGTGGCTAAAATCTCTGCTGGTTGTGGTATGAAGCCCTGTGCTGACGGAAATCGCGCCGGTCTTCAATTTAGCCCTCGTTGTGGTTTACGAGACGCGTGGTTCCGGTCGTGCTGATTATCTGCTTTCTCAATCCTGCCACCACACACCGCTATCAGCTTCTACCTTTCCATCCAAACACACTAGACGCAGAAGAAACAAAGCAGCTGTATCGTCTTACTACAATGGAGATGGATAATCTAGGCGTGTATGTGTGTGTGAGAGTTTAAAAGTCAGACTAGAATTACCATCTTGTGGTTGTATGCCTCCACCACCTAGCCAAGTTGCAGTTACAATTTACACCCATGTCCATCCAGACTCATATGTAGCCATGACAGCTGACAATGCTTCAAGGATGGATGTTACTGCAAAGAAGCTAAATATTCTAAAACACTGATGCTTCACACCCATCTTCAACCCAGCAACACAATAAATCTATACAATCAGCACAGTTTCAAGCTGGACATCCAAGATTAGTGTCACCAATTCAGTGTCTGACCAAATGTCTCCCCTTCTGTTCCTAATATATGGTGTTGAATAATGACCAGAAAAGTGTTTTTGCAGAATGTAATGCTGTCACAGTGAAGATGACCTTTGACCTTTTGGATATAAAATGCCATCACATCATAATTTTTGTGCTACTAGACATTTGTGTGAAATGCTGTCATAATTGCTGTATGAAATCTTAAGTTATGGCCAAAAATGTGTTTTGTGAAGTTTTGTGTGTTGTGGACGTTTGTGCCAAAATCAAGGAAATTCTCTCAAGACATTTGTGAGATACTGCGTTCACAAGGATGGGATGGACGGATGCACAACCAGAAAACATAATGCTTCCTGTCACAGCTGTCGTTGGTTGTGAGTCATAAAAATACAGGTCCAAGTTAAGTTTCTTCCTTGAGTTAGAATTCAAGTCAAGTCTCCATAATGGTCCATACTCTAATAGTGTTCAGACAGTAGGGCGATTTCAAGAAATGCCACTGCATATGAATCATGTTCTATTTAGTAATGACTGACTGTAAATGTACAGTTGGAGACAAATATATATGATGACTATAAAGGACAGTACACTGACATTATTGCTCTGCTCTTTTCGAGTGCTCAAGTAAGTCATGACAGAGTGACAGTATACAAGGACCCTGTAACTGCTTTTCCTACTGTGTCATGTCAGGTTATCTTCCATGAAAAACCAAAAGTAAACTTTAAGGTATATTTAAGGTTCTGTATATAGCAGGGAGGCACGGTGGTGTGCTGGTTAGCACTGTAGCTGTAGCAAGAGAGTTCCTAGTTCGATCTCAGGAGGGAGCCCGTCTGTGCGGAGTTTGCATGTTCTCCCTGTGTCAGGGTGGGTTTTCTCTGGGTACTCCGGCTTCCTCCGGCTGGCTGGCTGGCTAGCTGGCTGGCTGGATGGATGGATGTGGCAGCAAATCACTATTGCTATGTAAATATATGGGGACAGCAGCTGCATGGAAGTGTAGCACCCACCCTCCAGTTCCCACCAGGTTAGCTCTGTCAGCACTGTTTTCATTGTTTAGCACTGTTTATGGAGTTAGCATTGTTACCTGCTAGCCGCCAGCTCAGCCATTTCCAAACTGATACGATCTTAATTTCATATTCATGATGAAATTCAGAATGTATTTACATTAATGGTTGAGCACCATCACATGAAAACCATGATTCTTTTCCCAAACCTAACTTAACCAGTAGGGGTGCTAATTTTGTTAGATATCATACAAACCATTGCATGAGGACATATTGGCATGTTGCACATACCTGTAGCAGCTTCTAATAAACTCTTTCATCTTCAGAAGTTCTTGTCAAGCTTCTTACATCATGGTTATATCAACAACAATAAGAAAAATTTGTTAGCAGTACCATTAATCCGTACATAAATAGATAACTAATGTCTCACAACTTAGCAAATGACACATAACAAATACATGGGACACTGGCACAGTGTAACACATTAGCTGCAGCATGCCTGCAGCAGACTGAGACCATTATAATCAAGTGAAGCTGTTACACTGAACACAGATACTGCACTTGCATGTGACTGCACTGCACTCCTCAACTCTATTTTTGCGCTTTTGGTCTATTTTTCTGCAGCCCTCCAACAGGTAAAAACTACATAGACCTGTGTAAAAAACAAGCAGTCTGTTTAAAAATGATAAAAATGAATACCTCATTGTACCAGAGGCAATGAAAGCAGAAGCAGAAGAGCAGCCTTGTGTGTTTTTAAATTTCACATTAAAATAAATCAAATCAGTGCATCCTGTAGTTAAAATGATCCAGTTATTCATTCAATTAATTCAGTACCAGTTAATACACTCTGTACTCTTCCAAACCTTCCATAACTTACTGCATTACCACTTGGCAAAGCACAATTCACACACAGTGAGGTTGGCAGTTATCACATGAGATGAAGACAGTGTAGCAGGTAAAAAACCCCGCTCCACTCTGCCCACACAACACGCTGCGTCCATGCCCCATATATTTCGGCTGTTAGAGTGATAACTTTGTGTTGCCATGAAGTTACTTGAATGGCTGAAACACTTGCTTAACAAAATTACAAGTCAGTCTCAGTCTGTTGTTTTGGATACGGATTTGGAAAGCAGGGAGGGTAAAACTCATCACCACACACACTGCTAAGAATTAGCTACATTTCACCGCAGTAATTAATACAGCTTGTTTACACTGAGGACTCTGTACTTCCACTGGCTTAGTAACAGGAGTCATGAGTTGGTGGGGGAAAGCAACTAACCAGGAAGGGCTGCTGTCTGACTCAGACTGGAAGGTATGCTTTACTGGAAGCGGCACACAAAACTGCAAAGTTTAAAGTCGAGTTTTAAATTAATCGCTACAAACAAGCGGTTTGGCACTGTAACAGGGACTTTTCATTTGTGAACAGGTTACTGCATGGAAAGTGAGCCTTACTGAAAATTCGTCTCAGGAGTTAACTGTACTATTACAACAAATAACATTTTAATCTAAAAGCATTTTTCCATAGGTTGCCTTTAGATATATAGTTAACTGTTGACAGGAAACCTCAAACAGCACACAACTCTGGGTAATACTCGTTGACATATGATTTTTTTTAAATGGTGAGGATTTGTAAAACTGGCAGGACCATAGAAAGAGACTTGTGTTGTCTGGCACACAAATCAGAATCAAACCAGAAAGAAAAAAAAGCTTTCATAATAAAGTCCATGACTGAAGGCTCCCTTCTTTATCATGTGAACATCTATTTGTCACCCTAAAATTAATCTGGAGCAAACTTAAAGTGGTGCACAATAAAAAAAAGTCAAGATTATTAAACTATTTAAAAAAAAAACACACACACATTTTAAAAGCAGTGACACAAATCAAAAATAACCAGAGAGAGGAAACAAAATAATGAGTAAAAGAAGAGAGAAACTATTGAACGACAGAGAACAGTGACAGCAGATCTCTCTACTATGCTCTCTCTCATTACATGGCCCCAGGACACACTGCGAGGTGACAGCACATTGTGTTGCACACACACACACACTCACAAAAACACAAATGTACAATAGCACATTTTATCCCACACTGCTCACATTGATCTTTATCTTTCTTCTGGGTTGTCTGCCATCACAGTCTGTGCGACTTGAAAACTGGTTGGCATTAATGGCTGGCAGATCATTAGGAAGAGAGACAGGAAGGGCAGGAATTTTGGTTGCGCTGTAAATGAAAAATTTTGTCATCAATTAAGGCAAACCTCTGACTCCACTTTTGGTCCTTTGTCACCCACATTATAGTTTGACTTTCTCATATTTTTAGCTGCTTTGCCAACTTTCAGCCTGGCAAACGATAATACTGGGCATTTACGCTGCCAGCGGCATGCAAAGATTTGGCATACTATAAAAAATAGACGCAGACACAACAGTGGTATCTCATGAATTAAATAGCCACAGGAAAAATCAATACAAGTGAGAGTTGTTCATCTTGATGTGTTTAAAATGATACCCATGTATCATGTTCTTTAGTGTAACATGACTGAAGTTGGCACGTGGCTGCAGGGAAGCAGACTGAAGCACTGCCTGGTTATTTGGCTGACAAAGTTGCCTTTCACTGGGGTAATTAAAGTCACAAATTAACTCAAATGAGGACATCAGTCGCTTTACATATTTGGGAGAAAAAGAGAGAGAAAGTGACACAGGAGAGCTGAGAGAGAAAAAGATGGAGAGATGGAGAGGAGAAGGGGAAAACGGAGGCACAGGCAGATCAAAGATAAATATACCATCTGTCTGTCTGAACATCAACCGGTTACACTGCTCTTATGTTTCCAACAAAGACATGAGATGCTGATTACATTTAATAGCTCTCTGTATCGTAATCCATATGGACACAACACATTGAAGGATTATATGTGTGTACATAGAGCACATGACCATTCTTGCCAACCCTTTCTGCCCTCGGGGATCATAAAATGCTCATTAATTCCTTATATTAGCTTAAATGCCCTTATTGAATGCCACCTTCATGATTATTTTTTTGCTTATTAACTATTCCCTAAGTGGGCTGCCGTGGGTCCTGTCAGGTCAAAGGAGTGGTGTGTGAGTGCGTGTGTGTGCGTGTGTGTCAGGGGAGAGGAGAAGGCAGTGCAGACCTACAACCCCCCCTCCCTCCTTCCCTCCCTCCCTCCTCCCTATGTGTTTCTCTCGCCAAGCACAGGGGCCTATTGCAGTTGCCTTGGTGACGCTGGCTGGCAGCCGATAGGAAAAGAGGCTGGCAAATGGAAAATGTCAATTACTGCTGAAGATATGTAGATCTGAGTGAGAGACTGCAGCAGAGAGGAAGAGCGGGAGGAGAGGAAGAGGAGGAGAGGAAAAAGAAGGAAGAGGGAGTGAAGGAAACCAAATAAAAAGAGATGGGGTGTCAGACTCCAGCAGAGAAGAGACGGGGAGAGACAGAGACAAGGATGGAGGGAGACGGGGAGAGAGAGAGAGAGGTTGACGGCCAAATATAGCAAGAGGTTACAGAGAACTGTCGAAGCGGTGGGGTGGAGGTGGAGGCGGAGGGGGGGAGAGCAGGGATGGCACGAGGGTGTTAATGCAGGAGATGAGAGGCTGAATTGAGCGCTGGCTGCTGACAGAGAACGTCTGTCCACATCTATTATAACACCTTTCCCTTTTCTGAGGCAGAGCGTAGCCGTGTTCATTATTCCTCTCTTTCTCTCTCTCACACTCTCTCTCTCTCCGAGGCTTTCTCTCCTAGGCTATCTCCCATCCACAACCTTCAGCACCAGCCTCTACCTCTAACTGGCAATTTGATTAAGCCTGGGAGATAAGGTCGCACAGGAGAGGAGAGCGAGAGCGAGGAGGGGGGGTCAGACGCGAGACCGAGCTAGAGCCATTCTGGTGTAATCACAGCATTGATCTCCTAAGCATGTGGCCAGTGTAGATTATGGGACCCAGTTAGGTCCATCATGGAGCTTTGGAGTCCAAGATAAAGTGTGTATATGTATGTGTGTGTGTGTGTGTGTGTGTGTGTGAGTGTGTACCTCCTTGTGTGTTGAATCCAATGCAGTTAATAATGCATGCATATCCTGCTGGTGCATATATGTGTCCACCCTATTTGTATGTCTGCATATTAAGTCTTTCTAGCTGCATGTATGCATCTCCTAGGTGTGTGCGGATGTGTTTGTGCGCGCTTCACCGAATGAGCATATCCCATTTGAGTGTGTATCACAAGACCTAAGTTGAATTAATGTGTCCCTACCCCCATTCCAATTTCCATCAGGGGTCTCTTGACCCTCCCACTCTGCAGACACATAATGGTCCATTTGGGGTTTAGCAGCAGGCATTACCAGGGAGCATGGAGACAGTGAGCTAGACTGTATTTCCATAAGACTGGGACACAGAGGCCCTTCTATACATATATTACCCCCTTTGTGTCTGAGAGGTCTCATGTGGGGCTTGTCTATGCCGATGCATGTGCAGAGGCAAGTGTACACACACACGCAATGCAAAGACACACAAACAGGATGCATATGCAGGTTGACATGAAAATGAACAAATATACTGTACACAAGCACTCCTATAGCAATGTAATCACACATACATTAGCATGTATGTATATATGTATATATATATATATATATATATATATATATATATATGCACACATAGACATGACAGTAACTGCATAATGGGACCTACGCAGCAGCCTGACTGTGATTGACACTGATAAGCTCTGAAAGGAGACATCCCACCTTTGCTGTCACACTGTTGCTGTACAGCCTCACATAAACATTTGTGGTCTCTAATGCATTCGCTTGACTTTGATGCATGAGAGATCTGTCTCTCCCAAACACACCTTGCAGAAATGTTTTTCATCCATATGGATTTTTAGTAGGTTATTCACTTTCCTAATAGAGCCATTTCACAGCAGATATTTTGGCTTGTCATAGCAGGAGAAGCACAGGCGTGAATGATGACATTAAAAAGCCATTTAGGTGAGTGGGTTTCAGAGTCCTGGTATCGGACTTTGACAGTCACTTGTGTGCATTATCTGTGACGTCACCAAAGTGCCATCTCAGCGGTAAAGCTAGAGTGAGCAGTACAACAACACAAATAAGTAAGTAATTCAACCCATTAAATCGTCAAAGTGGAGAAGCAGAAGTAAAGAATATCATACGGAGACAAACTCAGCAGAGATGCCAGGGACCGTTATTTGGCTGAACTGTTAACCATTACCAACACTGAGCCATTGACCTGACAGCAAAAAGTTTAGAGTGCTGACCCTCCATTGCTTCCTACAACCTTGCACTTGGGTATTTACATACAGTCTATGGATATTACCAACTATCTTGTTTATAGTTTAAGTGCATACCTGTGAACAGTTCATAAATTATAATTCCCCTGAAACATCACAGACATTTCACCAATGGCTGGGTGGAGAATCTTATACATTTCATCCAAGCCTGAGAATGTGTCACTCAGTACGTTTACATGCGGCTTGAGAAAATCAAATTATTGGCTTAGTCCGACTGAAATCGGACTATCCATAGCTCGACTAACACACCTAGATAGTTTGATTGAAAATCAAACTATTGCTGCATGTATTCACTTAGTCCGACTGGAGTCGTACTTGGCGTTCTGCACATGCACCACTTTTTCTTTCGCAGGCTTTCACCCGGAAGAAGGAGGAGATGACGTAGCAGCAGTGCAGTAACTCCCGGAAAAACAAACAAACAAACACCATGGCGACCAAGAAGCAGAAGACACACTTCTGGACAGACGAAGAAACGATGCTCATCCTCTGACAGCTAAAGGAGCTAAACATTTTATGGATGGTAGGAAAACGTGAAACACAGATGAATTTAAAAAAAGTTTCTGAACAAGAATTGGAACTACTTCAATATGCATTATATTAAAAAAGGACACGGCACCGCCTATCGAGGCGGAGTCAGGTGTACTTGGTCAGATATTCGATTTTCTCTTCTGCATGTATACTCAGACAAGACGAAAAGTCCAACTTGACTGATTAGCCGAGCTATGAACTTAGCTTTGCTGACTTCCCGCACTTCTTTCATATAAAAATGAAATGCCTAAAATTATTTCCATTACTACTACTACTACTTCACATTGCTGACATTACTGAGGTCTTCTGCTAAATTTGCCGTCATGTTTCACTCAGCGGAACCAGGATATAATAAATTAGCAGTTACAGAAATGTAAACTGTCATGAAGGCGGACGAGCATTAACCGGGAAACATTAACATTTATTCCCTTTACGTGTTGCTAAAATGAATACCGAATTATGTGAAATGTTTGCCGAATAAGTTAGTGTCTCTTTATGAGTCATAGGAAAAAATAAATAATTTTATAGGAGGAGTAGGCGTTTACCGTAAGCTATCGGTGGATGGAGCAAGGCAAGCTAATGGTTAACGCAACTGGTTAAAAGGGAATGTCCTTTGTGATCTAACTTAGGTTGTCCGGCTGAACAAAGTTAAATATTTTGTTTCATCTAAACTCATCAGGGCATAAAATGGAGCCCCAAAAGTACTGAAAGGTTTTTATCTTGTGCACCCAACATAAAAATATTACCTTTCAGGACTATAGAGGCTCTGTAATTAACAGAGACTTTGCCGTGTTTTTTTTCTTTTGCTGTTAATACCTTTTACATATCAGTTTAGTTAATCACTGACAAAATTACCATTTTGATAAAGAAATCAATACATTCAAAAAGGCAGGACGAAGTAGAACCGTCAAATCTTACCCCTTTTTTCATACAATATAATTACTTTTAACATCCTAAAACAAACCGAAAGAAAATGCAGAATACCTCAAAAATGTCGATAAAACCTACAATGCTCTATGTCATCTGTCAAAGACCGATTGTGGATCCTAGCTCACTATCATGTACCGGACAGTGAGGACACTTGATGAGACTGAGCCATTATTAACAAAATTTGTTTCACCTGTGGTTTTCCCACGATGACAAGTCAAAATGTACGCTGTGAAAGGGTCTATTGAAATCCATTACTGCTGCTAGTGACAAGGGTTTTTGAGGGGTGAAAGATTCTCTCCAAAACCCAACTCCCCGAACTCATTTTTAAAAAGAAGAATGCTACCTTGTGCTCATTGTTCGGTAAAATTAATCATGAGTGATTGCGCTGGTAACTTTAGGGTCTCATAAAAGGATCCCAATTAGCAGCAATCACAGTCATATTTTATTGTAAGACTAATTTTAATGCTAAAATTTCTTTTGTAGTAAAAGGTGGAACTTCAGCTTGGTGCTTCAACTGTATCATTTTACCCCGGTAGATGAAAAAAGAAGTCTGTTGAAGTGTCTTTAAGGGAACAATTTCATTGAAATCAAAGGTTTCATTCGTAATAGGAAAAAAATGTTCAATTTGATTTCAGTTGTATATCTTCAGTTTTATGGAGTACCTCTAATAGACACAAATTGTCAGTAAGAGCTTAAATTGCCATCAACTATTAGGGCTGGACTGTTATCATCATATCATTTGATCATGAGTACGCAAGACCCTGAGAGCACCTTAATGAACACAGCGCCGGGCTTACACACATCAAACACAATGTAAATCTCTCTCTCTCTCTCTCTCGTTCTCTAACACACACACTATACACACACACACACACACACCGAACATCACACTCTCACTCTACAAATATCAGCAAACAGCTGACATTGCTCTCTGTTGACCCACTTCCGATGGTATCGTCTTCAAAGAGAGAGGGGGGAAAAATCAAACGGGAAGGAAGGAGAAAAGGGGCGAGAAGGGATTAAATTGAAGAAAAAGGGAGTAATTGACCGGTGTTTCTTTATCTGAGGGAGTGTGAGGCGCTGGCGCCGTGTAGGTAGATATAGGTTGGGTTGCCCAGAGGCAGAAATGCTCCCCGTTCATTTACAATTTACAGGCTGCTGCTGTTTGAAGCCAGCAACTCATCTTCATTTGGGATTCACACACGCCTGCCTGTGGCAGATGGCTATTTCATCATTACACACACACACACACACACACACACACACACACACACACACACACACACACACACACACAGATGCCACCTTACTTCATCAGCATGCCAGTTACTCTGTATTTGTGTGTGTGTGTGTGTGTGTGTGTGTGTGTGTGTGTTTATGTGTGTGTGCTGGTGGTTGGGGGATTCCAAAGTATCATTATTTCAGCATAATTGGCTGACGGGAGCATTTGGAGTTAATTGGTTGGCTGACAGTGTAAACCCTAGGGCTTATGGGTATTGTAGTACGGATAATGCAGACATTCTGCTTGGTCACACAGCCTGACGGAGACGATTATCTGAATGCTTGAGCAAATTTATCAGTAGTTTTTTTTCCTCCTGTGTGAGTAAGCGAATCATATATTCTTCAGATTTTGGACTCTAGAACCAAATTAGCATTTTGTTTCTGTAGTCACGCTTCAGAATAAGAGCCAAAAATAATACCAATAAAAACATCTCTGCTGATGGAACTGAAAGAATCTTTTATACTGTTCTGTCTTTCTGTCTGATTTATTGGGGTCAACATATGGTAATTGTCCTGAGGGTTAAACCAGTGTTTCCCAACCTGGGGTTTGAGGAGGTTGCATTTTTTTGTTCTTGAGAAATACATGATACTTCCACTTTTTAAGGTCTCTAAAAATCCCTCAAATCAAACAGCTCCAGATAGGAAAATCACACTTGGGTCAAGCTGCGCATACCTCATCCCTGCACATAGGCTAAAACCGGTGACGATGGGCCACAAGTGGACACTACTTCACTGCGAAGGGGTAACAAGCTCCAAAAGGTTTGGAAGCACTGGGTTATACCACCCCTTCTCGTTAACCAGTGGTTATAAGGCAGTAGATAATCTTCAAACATATCTTTAAAACCTGCATTTTAATTATATTGACTTTAGCAACTGAAGACAAATTTAAATCACAGACTGTATAAAATAATGGATGTCGCCACTGTGATGTCACCTATTTGTTTGTGAACTCCCAGCCTCGGGTCTGGCATTTCGACCATCACCACCTTGGCATTAAGGAGTCAGAAATGACTTGAAGTGACTAACTGGCAAAGAGGGTGGAGCTAGGGATGAGCGATGGGTGGATCTGATGAAAAAGTTGGGTTTCCATCCAAGTGTAGCGCATATTCTAACCAGATTTTCAGAAAATCGGCCACAAGTAACATACTTATGTGCTGTTCCATTCATTACTGTTATGTGAATGTTAGGAGTTTGCTCATGGGATAAGCGGTAGATGGCGCTAATTTTCCAGTCAGGTACTACTGCAGAAGAGGGTGCAATGAGATGACATAACTCAAACGAAGGAAACCATGGATGCAATAACAGAGGGCACACTGGATGATGGAGATCTAGAGTTTTGAACAACTAATTTTACAGCTGTGTGCTCCTGAAAGAGTTCTGCTAACAGCCCTGTGTGCATGTACGTATGCTTTAATAAGAAAATAGTGCATAAAGAGAGGTAGATGGAAATGAACATACAAACTGATGGTGATGCCTGACAGACAGCCTGCCACTCAAACCAGCCATGCCCTTAATTATGCCTAACTTCAACCCTTAATTAAATGTCAACAGGTGACATATATAAATTTCAGCCTGTACAGTTGTCATGAATGGGGAAATTAGCTATAAAGACAAAAACGTCTTCATGTACCAGTCTGTAAACACGTTTATTTCTAATTCAAAGTTGGACATTTTAACATTAGTGTCTATAGGGATTGACTGGCCTCTGGAGGCAGCCTCAATGGCCTCAAGTGACCATTCAAAGAACTGCAGTTTTTGGCACTTTTGCATTGGCTTCATTTTTCTGCCCTGGAGTGTGCTGCTGTTTTCCATGTGTACTTGCATTACTTCTATAGGTAATGCATGTAGTAAATGTAGACTTTATTTTTTCAAATATCACTGGAAGATTTAATGATTGGATTTGGCAACCAGTTATTTGACACATTTAAGTTTTGAACTGTACCTTTTCTGTGGTATATGTGTATTCCCTTGATGCTGGTTGGATTGATGTTTAATATGGGATATCTATGATAGTGTGCACAGTAGGTCTGGGTCAACGGCAGAGCAAATCTGCTCTCAAAAATCAAAGCAAAAGTCTTGAATTGAACTGTGCCCCCGAGGCAAACTTCAACTCTGGCAGAGCAGGAGCTCCTGTGTGAGAGATGCTGCCACCTACAGCAGAAATTTACCAAGCCTGTGCCTGGTAATGAATTCAGCTCAACACACAGTAGCAGAGAGAGAGCCTCCGGCAAATACGAACAGAGGTTCTCAAATCTGCTGCAATAAACCTCAATCATACGCTACTTAGGCTGACTGACAGTCAGTCAAAACAGAGGCGCGAGTCACCAGATTAAAAGG
This sequence comes from Epinephelus fuscoguttatus, assembly GCF_011397635.1. Classification (NCBI taxonomy): domain Eukaryota; kingdom Metazoa; phylum Chordata; class Actinopteri; order Perciformes; family Serranidae; genus Epinephelus; species Epinephelus fuscoguttatus. Next base: position 37,329,681 of record NC_064754.1, on the reverse strand, counting down.
GGAAATGGAGTTGAAGAAGGTGAAATTGGAAGAGTCGTTTATTTAGGAGGTCGTTCCACATAAAATCCTAACAATTGTAAAAAAATTCCCATCACCTTACATTTGTCCTGCAGGATTACGGCACTCCACAGAAGAGGCTTCCTTGATGGCTGAGAAATATGAATGTGAGGAACTTTAATATAACAAAATCATTCTGCTGTCTGCAGTAACGAGCCCATGCTCTTCTCTGAGTTTATTTCAAAGAACATTTTTATGACTGGCCGCACAGAAGTTTGTTCTGTTCACACTCCTGGAGGGGAATGTTTTTGTGCCTTTGAGACAAAGACAGCGAAGGAAAGATGGACAGACAGAAGGAAAATGCACTTGTGATGGGTATTTGTGTGTGTGTGTGTGTGTGTGTGTGCGCCCAGTGCTTAGAAAGGCAGTAAATAAATCACCCAGCCCGAATGTGAGATATTACCTCGGGGCGAAACAAAAGGACAAAGCAGACACGGCGACCAGCAAAAGGTCAAGGGGAAGCAAGGAGGAGAAGCACTGGGAAAAGGTCGGCTGGCACCAGTAAAAATTAGGTGGATGTGAGCAAAATAATGTGGTGGAGTCAGGAACAGCATGTTCTCTAGGATCAGCAGGAAGGACCGGGGAGAGAGAGTCGCTGATGCCTGATTAACAGAACGAGCAAGTTGATGAGGGGCTGCAGTAAAAGTGTCATGTGGTTTTCACGTGTGTGCTCTTTTTTCCAGTTCTCTGTGTGTGTGAAAGAGAGTTTAAAATAGAAAGAGCAACAGAGAAAGGAGCCTATTTTTATATAAACATGAGCAACAGTGAGCAAAAGATAGATAACCTGACAATGCCATGACACATAACTCCAACAACAATGCACTGTCACATAAATGATAATCCAATGGAAACACACAGAGCTCTAATGACATTAAATCATAAACACACCCTCAAATTAATCTATCACCTTCATGTTATTCCTAACAGCACACGCACACAACGATTAAAGTGTTAACTTGGAACATGATTTACATCATTATGATTATGACTGTCATAATTACGAGCGCTGTTATCACTCTCATTATTAATAGCAATGACACTATTATTAGCCTGTCTGCTGGCATGCTACTTAGTCTGCAGGCTAATTACTGTGTCTGACTGTCCAGGCATGGTGCCGGTCCACAGCTCCAAGGTCACAAACCTTCTCCTCCTCTCGTCAAGGGGCTCACACACTTACTTAATTCTGCCACTCATAATCTCTTTTAATCTCGTAAATGATAGTGAAAGCGCTAATTCTCTCCCAGCGCAATTTATTAGTGTGTGTTTGTGCCACCGAGACCCAGTAGTGCATTACTGTCACGGCTAATCCAATTAGTGTGGATGTATCTAGCCGGGGCCTGAGGGGGAAGAGGAGTGGAGGGGAAGGGGAAGCAGGTAGAAGAGGCGCGTAGGAAGACCGTGCACCCCGCTGTGGGGAGAGCGCATTAGGGAGACTCCCCTCCTGAGCCCGGCGTCTTTTTATCACCGCTGTGATGGCCTGAAAATTGGTGTGTGATCTCAGGAGGGAGAGGGAGACAGTGGAAATATGGAGCATCATTCTGCCAGTGTGTGTGTTATTGTTTACACAGCTGAGGTGGTGTGATGATGAGGTCCTTTATGGGGCATTTCGTTTTGATCATCATCCTCACCCTCATTGGGTGGTTTTTTTGTCATTACTATAACAATCTGGGGACTGATACCTGACTGGGATGGGAAGTTGTTTTTCAGTGAACCTGGTCTGTTTTACAGCTTTACGCTGTAGGATGTAAAGACAACTGCTTTCACTCTGCTCAGTCACAATAACTTTTCTGTATCCACTAGAGTGTACTACAACTGATTTACAAGTTTTACCAAAAAGGCTTTCATGTGTTGTAACAGGGAGATACATCATCCCTCTTATCCCACTGAATGTTAATCCCTAAAAATGAAAATGCAATATGTTCAGGCTTTTTTCTGTATTTTTTTAACCATATTTCTCACTTACTTTGGCTTTGATTTTCCTCATACTGTCTTTACTGGAACACCTGTATTCACCCTCTGTCTGAGAGGTTCTGTTTTAGCGCCTGTGTCCTCAAGCCTCTTTCCTGAATAAGCCCAGTCTTTCTTTAATGGTCAGCTTTTACAGGTCTTCTGTATCATGGTGTCTTTACACTGTCACTGCAGCTGTTGAATGACTGTAACAGAGAGTAGCCACACATACAACATTACAACATTACTTACAACATTGGCAACCAAGTTTGTTGTTTCCCTGATGTTAGTACGTAAAAACACAATAACCTTGGTTGCCAATTTTGTCAGTTAGTATGTTATTATGTAGGTGGCACAATGGTGCACAGGTTAGCATTGTCGCCTCACAAAAGAGGGTGTTCGAAACCAGGGTTTGGGGTTCAAACCCCAGGTTGGAGGGGAGCCCTTCTGTGTGGAGTTTGCATGTTCTCCCTGTGTCAGTACTCCAGCTTCCTCCAGTTCAAAGACATGCAGGTCAGCTGGTGACTCTAAATTGACCATAGGTGTGAATGTGAGTGTGAATGGTTGTCTGTCTCTATGAGTTAGCCCTGTGATAGTCTGGCGACCTGTCTAGGGTGTACCCCGCCTCTTGTCGAGTGCCAGCTGGGACAGACTCCAGCTCTCCTGTGACCCTAACAGATTAAGTGGTTACGGAAAAAGAATGCATGAATGAATGAATAATATGTTTACATTTGTGGTGCGGGCAATAAACGCCTTAACTATGGACAAAAAAGTGGCTTCAGAGTCATTTCCCAATCAAGTCTGAACACACAACCATGACACACACAATACTAGTTTATGTGTGGTTTACACTGGCAGCACCACCCAGATAGTACATGTGATGCCCACTACAGATAAAAGTCTATAAATCTGCTTAGAAATCATAGAAAATGTGCATCTTATAACTTAAAACAGCTATAATAGTAATAATGTGAAAGGGGTCGCTAATAATACTTATATTGGCCAAGTGGCCAAAAAAGATGTTTCCAAATAGATTATGATGTTGCTCCATGACTGCTGGATGCGTAAATAAACAGAGAAGTTGCTCATATCAACTTCATAGGTGACTATGTCCAATTATGTGTTGCACAACTTATTTCCTCTGCTTCTAACCAACCAGAAGAATTACCTATGGCAGTCATTGCCTCATAATAATTATTTGAGTTTGCCCAGGACACCAAAACCGCCACTCACCCCATGTCAGCTGGGATAGGCTCCAGCCCTCCCGCGACCCCTAACAAGATAAGCAGTTATGGAAAATAAATGAATGAAAATGAATGAATGTTAGTTATGTTGCTACACGTACATTAGCAATGTACTTGCAGCTGTGGAAAGATTGTAATGGAGAATATTGAGAATATTGTGAACAATCAGTAAGAAAAGCTTCTAAACACAACCAAACATGTTTCAGCGAGAATCTGATCAGAAATCAGAGAGGAATTAACAACCAAATTTACATATGTCTCTGATGTTATCGTGTAGCTTGTTACGGTCATTGACTGTATAAACAATTAACATAGCTACAGTGATGCCACCTTTAGGTTTGTGGACTGCCTTTTTGAAGCCTCAAGTATGACATTTTAGCCATTGCCATCTTGGCGTTTTGGAGCCAGACGTGACCATATTTGAATGAGAGGTTGCAACTGTGGAGGGGCAAGGTTTGGATCTGACTCACAGAATGCAGTGACAGGTAACGACATCTCCCAGACAGCCTGTGAATAAAGCAGCCCTGCTCTTTAATATGTGTAACTTTGGGCCTTAATAAGATGTAAACACGAGTTATATGATAATTCATCCCTTGTGCAGTTTACATTAGATATAGAGCCCAAAACTGTTTTTTGTCCCAGGCTGTAAACATGTTTATTTCTGCTGTAAAGTTGGGCATTTTAACATAGGGGTCTATGTGGAGCCAGCCTCAAGTGGCCATGAGAGGAACTGCAGTTTTTGGTACTTTTACATTGGCTTCATTCCTCAGCCTTTGAAGTTGCTGATTGGTTGCAGTGTAGGCTACGCAATGTAAACACTTGCTCCAGCGTGCCAGGAGCAGATGACCATATAAAGAAATCTGGCACGCTATTACGTCATACTGTAGCCAGAGTAGAAAAAACTTTTGGAAACAGACTGTTCAGAAACCCAAGGTTCTTGCTCACAGGGATTAAGTTTACCTCATAATTTTAAACGTTGGCCAAGTTTAATATGAACGTCCTTCATTGTGACTCTATATACAAGACACAAAATACAGAAATGCACAATAGGTCCCCTTTAACACTCTCTAAACTGCACATGTCACAAGTGTTTCTTGGCATATCACAACTCTATTGTATGTCTGCAAATGGACTCAGTCAACATTGTCATGCTTGAAAACCTTGATTTTGTGTTAGTAAATTGGCCAGTGCCACCAATGTGAGCTTTACTGGTCAAAATGTTTGGATGTTTTTTCATCATGGCACCCCGGAAATGTGTCTTGTATAGAAATCTGTTTTGTTCTACTGTTTCTGTTGACACTGACTGTTAACTGGACAGTACTGTACAAGTTTGCCAGTTTTGCCTAGCTGAATGATACTGTGTACTGTTCTGGGCTTTTCGGATTCCAAGTTCAACAGCTCAGTTGCCAGAAGAAAATGTTGGTATTGTACATTTCTGCAAACCACAAACATGCTACTTCTGCACGTCTCATAATCAATGTTTCTACAGTGACATAGTGTATGAGCTGACTTTGTGATCACGAGGTGAAGGGGATGGTGGATGGCGAGGTCCTTAGTCATCTCCCAAGCTGCAGACCACTGCAGACCACACACAATGTGGTTGTTTTTTTAGTGACTCTTTGCTGTTTTTCGAGCAGGGACTGTGGCCCCCAAAATTGTATTTTAAGCCAAAACATGATATTTTCCTCACCACAACCAAATGTCACATATCTGTGGTTTGCAGAAACATACAATGCCAACATTTGTTCTGGTAAATGGGTTGATTTCAACAGTAGCTTAAAGTTTACTGGGAAAAGTCAATACTGTACAATACTGCTGGTACACAGACAAACGATATGCCATTTACAAGTGCACAGTAAATTTATTTGCATGGCAATGTGTGACATGCTCTGTAAACAGAAAATTCTCATTTGATCTTCATATGAAATCAGACTGAACAGAAAATTTGCCACAAAATGATATTAATGTTAAAACAACAAAATGAACAAACAGGAAAACAATAACAAAAAAGGCTGGTTGATGTGATTCCTAGTTCATTACTGTCACCTGGCCATTAATTTGTCAATTTGTTGGACTTTACAAATTCCATGTTGTAGCTATTTTTGGATATATATGTATGTTTAACAGAGTTTAAAACTGAGTGGATCATTTCAGAGATATTGGATGAAGTGAGATACCCAACTCAGCTCACTTGCTGATTCGGTGATGTCAGTGCCACGCCCCCGTAGGAGACTTGTGGCAGCTCTGAATGTATTGTCGTCAATGAGGAAAATGAACGTGATCACAATTTATGGTCAATTCTTTCGCCCTGTAGTCACTAAAGTAAATATTGGGTTCATTTTCCACAAGCCACACATCTTCCCAAAATTCTGACACTAAAGCTGCATTTTTCATCCGCACAGATCAAGAGAAAGTTAACTTTGTTTGAGCCCTGTCCGTCTCAGAAAACAAGTTCTCGCAAGATCTCGTGATCAATCAATCAATCAATCAAACTTTATTTGTACAGCACTTTTCATACATTAAAAATGCAGCACAAAGTGCTTCACAGAATAAAAACAAACAAAAATAATACATACATATTGAAAACCCGCCCCTCCCACACCCACATATAAACACACACACACACACACACACAGTCAATATAGTCAATAACATGGCTGGGCACTGAGGAACCAGGTGAGGAAAGAACCACCTATGGGGAGCCATCCACACTGAGAGGCGCTACAGCCCACAGCCACGGGAAGCGCCGCCACAGAGACCACCCCGACCAGACAGACTGGGGTGGACTCCACACATGGTGTGGAGATTAGGAAAAATTAAAGAGTTAAAGATTAAAATAATATTAATAATAATAATAAATAAATAAATAAATTAAGATTTAGAGACTAAAATGCATGAAGATTTAAAAATAAATAATTTAAAAGCATTAGAAAGTAAAAAAGAACATATAATAGAAGAATTAAAAGAGTAAAAGAAATCAGTTAAAAGCTAAATTAAAAAGGTGAGTCTTGAGCCTCCTTTTTAAAACATCAACAGTCTCTGCAGTCCTGATGCTCTCCGGCAGGCTGTTCCAAGTGAGGGCCCGTGGGTTTTTGTTGTTCTAACTCTTGGAACAATTAAAAGGCCGGTGCCGGAGGACCTCAGGATCCGCGAGGGTTGATATGATAAAAGCAGGTCAAATAAATAAGATGGCCCAAGACTGTTAAGACATTTAAAAACTAATAAAAGAACCTTAAAATCGATCCTGAAACACACGGGGAGCCAATGCAGCGATTGTAAAACTGGTGAAATGTGCTCCTGCACTCTGGTCCTCGTCAGCACTCGTGCAGCTGAGTTTTGGAGTAGCTGCAGGTTAGAGATGGTCTTTTTGGGAAGACCAGACAGCAGGGCATTACAGTAATCTAAACGACAAGAGATAAAAGCATGCATCAGCACCTCTGTGTTAGCCTGAGAGAGAAACGGGCAGACTCTGGCTATATTCTTAAGATGATAAAAACCTGTCTTTGTTACATTTTTGATGTGTGGAATAAAACTAAGCTCAGAGTCAAAAATGACGCCCAGGTTCTTTACACATTGTGAAGGTTTAAAATCTTGTAGCTTTGGTAAAAGTTTCTCTCTCTGGCCTTCAGGACCAATAATTAAAACCTCTGTTTTGTCCTGGTTGAGCAGTAGAAAATTCACTGCCATCCATGACTTGATATCTAAAATGCAGTTAAAAAGGGTATCAATTGGCCCTGTGTCATCAGGAGACACGGCGATGTACAGCTGTGTGTCATCTGCGTAACTGTGGAAGCTGATGCCATGCCTCCTGATGACGTCCCCAAGGGGAAGCATGTATAGATTAAAAAGAATTGGACCTAAAATTGACCCTTGGGGCACCCCACACTTAATTTCATGCCTTCTGGAGGAACATGTATCCATACTTACAAAGAAACAACGATCTGTGAGATAAGAGCTGAACCAATTAAAAACAGTACCAGAGAAGCCCACCAGGTTTCTGAGTCTGTTTAATAAAATGTGGTGATCTACTGTATCAAAGGCGGCGCTTAGATCCAGTACCACCTGATATCATTTAAAATTTTTAAAAGCGCTGTCTCGGTACTGTGGTTCATCCTAAAACCAGATTGATATTTCTCTAAAATACTGTTTCTTTTTAAAAAATCATTTACTTAGTTAAAAACCAGTTTTTCTAAAATCTTACTTAAAAACAGTAAGTTGGATACAGATCGGTAATTATTAAAAATGTTGGGATCCAAATTTCCCCTCCTTAGAAGGGGCTTCACAACTGCTGTTTTGAAGGCAGCGGGGAAGACACCCGTCTGAAGAGAGTAATTCACTATATTTAAAATCTGTTCCTCAAAGAATCCATAAAATGTCTTTAAAAGTGATGTGGGAATCGGATCTAAAAGGCAAGTTGTTGTGTTTACCTGGGAGAAAACTCGACCGAGTGTCCTTGCATCAACCAGGACAAAACTCTCCAGTGTTTCCTCAGGCTGCCTGGATTATATTTAGAGACAACGTTTCTTTCAGGGAGCGAAATAATACATTCATGTTCCGCACAGGTTTCCCAAGGAGGTGGGTGGGGAGGCTGGCCAGTGTATAAAGTTCAGGACCGTGACACCACAACCCTGGATTCATGTCCAGACTCCTGTCTTAAGTTTAGTCCACTAAGTCCACTAAGTCCACTTTGGTTAAGTTTACTGAAAGGTCGTGACTTTGGTTAAATATTAGTGAAAAAGGTTACAGTAAAAAAGGTATGTGAATTAGCAACATTAATAATAAAAGAACATTCTTCACTCAGCATTACGTTTCCCTCTGAGCATATTTGCTGTATCAAATTATTTGTATATAAATGTAATTTTTAGGACACAGGCTTGCTTTTACACACATGTTCCAAAACACAAGCAATTTGCTTGAATGAATAAGAAATTCAAACCTGTGGTGAAGAAAAACTAATTGTTCAGAGAAGAACTGAGCCAAACGGAATGAGGACAAACTATTAAAGGAGCTAATCTTTTTAAATTGATCTTCATGTGTATTTCATGTCAGGAAACATCCAAAATTGTCATGTGTTCTGCTGCAGGAACACAGTTGTTGACACAGCTCAGAAAATGCTTCCAAAGATAGAAAGTAAATTGAAAAAAGTTAGAGCGAGTACACATTAGCTGCTGAATATGCATCACAGCCCCTCAGAATAATTACCAAATCAATAAACATTTCAATGATAGAATGTTTGTGCAGCACGTTTTTTTTAAATCTAATTTCCCCTTTTGTATTATGATAAAATCAAATTTCACCAATTTGTTTTGCATAAATTTAAAAATTTTGAAAAATAAAAACAGAGAGAATTATGATCCTTGTACGTTCAGCACTATGCAGTAAATATAAACAAAAGGCTTTCAGACATGATATCCATGATCATCACTTTTTATACTAAGATCTTCATTAGCGAAAACAAAAAAATGTCTCCCATGTGCATCATGATCTTTGCAGAATGATTCACTGAATCCTGCAGTGCTTGTATGAAAATGCTTCCACTGATTACTCACATAAACGCAGAGTGTTTGCAGCACTTGTGACACCAATTATAACCGAGGCTTTAATTAAAGAAGGCAGGAATCATCCACAGGGGACAAAAACAACAGGCAGTCTGGCATTAAATACCAAAATCATACATCTCTCATTTCTGTAATTATGATGTGACAGCACACTGACAAAAAAAGGTACAATATGCTGAGTCTTGTTCTTGAAAACTCAGTATTGACAGACAGGCATTTGTGTTTATGTGGTTTAACAGTTATTGCACTTTGGAAAGATCAAGATGAATTGAAAATGGAAAGATAAAACTTTACTGGAAGCAGAATTGCAGTAATTTACCTGCTGTTATTTCAAAACTTCCACTTCAGTTTTCATTTTTCTCAAGTAGCCTACATTTCACTGAGAGCGACACATTGAAAAGGGGGTTTAAATTGCACTGTTCACATAAACACGCACAATTCATCAAATGACATTAACTGCTTACTTGCCAACTACCCATTTGTCCTCGTTACCAGTCTTCTTGTCTTCCATCTTCCATAGAGAGAAGGAGGGTAAACGTGGCTCTTGAGACAGGGATGAGCCAGAGAGAATGATGAGTGATAGAAGGAGAGAATGCATTTAGTCAAAGATGTGAGATCCTTGTGAGCTCTTCACTGTCAGCATCCAATTTTATTAATCAGTGCTATTGTCCTTTGTGTGTGTGTATGTGTGTGTGTGAGTGTTTAGGAGAAAGACGGTGTCTGTGCATGTATAGGCTTGTGTGTATTTAATTGTGTTCCAGCAACTTACACATTGGAAACTACAATTATATATTTCAAATAATTAACTACTACAGACCACTGAAAAGCTGATAAGACTGACATTTTCAGATTTTTCCGCAATTTTATGTCACTTTAAACCGAAAATTGCAATAAAATGAACAGTGGCGTTTTTGGTGCCCTGGACGAACTTGAATAATTATTATTGACTATTTTTTGGTCGGTTAGAAGCAGAGGAAATAAGTTGTGCAACATATGATTGGACAAAGTCCCCTTTTAAGTTGATTTGACTAACTTCTTGCAAACAGTTGCTTATTTAATCATTCAGCAGTTACAGAGCAACATCATTATTTCTTTGGAAACTTGGCCACTTGGCCAGTGTAAGTCAAATATTCACTCTCTTTGGTTGTCTGTCCCAGCTGACAGCAGACGAGAGGCGGGGTAAACCCTGGACAGGTCGCCACACTATCACAGGGCTGCGGCAAAATGCGCCTTTTTCGGGGGAATGGGGGGCGTGAGCAAGTAACAAAAGGTGTAGCTCTGCGTGTGATGTCAACAGTGACGTGGGAGGGAAGCCGCGGCTAGTCTGTCCTTCGGCGATTCTCGGCCTGTTCTTCACCGTTCCCGTCATCTGACGGTCAATGGCCTCTTCCTTTGCGAGGGCAAGGAGGGCGCGCAATTCTTTGTCTCCCCAGCTGCTCATCTTTACAGTGTCTGTCAGGTTTGCATTTCCCTCTTGCTACTAGCTGCTCGATAATTCCTGCTATCAGCTGTTTCCTGTTTATCCACTGCCAGTGGCTCGCACGTGCGGCGTCATCAACAGTTCCTCCCACACGTCATCAACAGCCCCTCCCCTGGCAGAAGGCCGCCTTGGTCTGTTTAAACTAAACGGGTCCTGCCAACATGACTACCCCATGAGGTGGAAAATTGGGCACCTCGGATAAACTTGCCAATCCGGATCTGTGTGTCTAAACGGTCGCAGTTTGCCGGCAAAACGGCCCTACATTTGCGGAAAATCTGGCAGTGTAAAAAGGGCTATAGAGACAAACAACCATTCACACCTACAGACAGTTTAGAATCACCAATTAAGCCAACTTGCATGTCTTTGGACTGTGGGAGGAAGCTGGAGTACCCAGAGAAAACCCACGCTGACATGGGGAGAACATGCAAACTCTGCAGAGAAGAGCTTACTAATTATTAGTAAACTAATAATTTAAAAGCTCCCTCTCTAAACAGGAAAAAAATACAAATTTGTCAAGGCAACTTAAAGTCATTTAAAATTACATAGTTGCTGCAATCTGAATCACACACTGCAGTCGCAGCACAGTTGGGACATATTACTTTGTCATAAGATTGCGTCTTGAACTTTAGATACTCTTGCTCATATATCCGCAGCAGTCTGTAGCATGAAATTGAAGTAAAACCAAAAAGTATACGATTTGGAATGCAGAGGATCTTAACGTTATCAACTTTTTTTGACGTACCATGTATTTGGATGTACTAAATCTTTTTCCTGCATACTATACAGTATGGTCTGATGGGTATTGGGATGCACAAATGAGTATTAATGTAAGATCAGTCATCATTGTTCTCTAGATCTCAAGTTCTCAAATGTAACTTTTCAATATTCTCAGGTTAAATGTAAAATTCAAATTTTCCCCTCTGAGTTCTTGGTGTAATCACTCTAATAACACAGATCTTGTAGTCATACTGAGGAAATGTGAAAGAATGCACCACGCACTTTGGATGCTTCCGTCCTCTGATGATAAAAAGCACAGCGAAAGAGGGGTCAAGCTGTTTCTTGGCAGACAAGAGCTATTCTGAAAATCCATTAGTGACTCAATGCAGCATCATTATCTCCAGCTGCTTAAGCATACAATATCCTGGCTTTGACTTTTTTGTCTTCCTGGCATTTTCCTCTGAGGTGAGTCTCAAAAATAGGAAAAGTAGAGAAGGAGAGGTTTCATTAATGGAGAAAGCGGGGGTGTGGTATTTTAAAAGCCATTTTTATGCTTCTGCTGAAAGGACATGAAGTCCTTCCATTAGCAATCATGTCGGCTTTGCAGCAGGACATATTTTGGACCTTGTAAGAGTATTACAGCACGGATATGTCTGTTTCTGGTATGCTGTAATCAGAGCCCCACTGAGGAAAATCAGATTTGACAAGTCAGAAATAGAAGGACACCAGGAGCTTGAGAATTCAGTAACAGACAATCAGACATCTACAGAGAATACAGAATAAGTCACACAGAGGCACAACAAAAAGAGTACAAACTCATGCACACACACAATCAACATCCTGATCTAATTTCAGGCATCTGATTTGGATCTTCATCCTCCAGGAAACTCAGCCTCAGGAACTTTTCCCTCTGTGTGAATGGTATTCTTGAGTTTTGCCTCTTTTGTGTGTTTGTGCTCTGTCCTCTTTTCACAGCTTCATGGCAAGTAGGAGGTTGTGTGGCTCAGGGCCTACTGGTGTCTGGTGGCACCGTATGTGGCACAGCCAAAAACACATTTTTTAACATTTTCTTTAACAGTTAAAAGATCTAATTACCACTGTTTTAGAAATATCGCTTACAGTACAATAGCTTCTTTATTCTAAGTTTTTGAGCAGGGATATTACTCATGAATAGAACAGCAGTAGGTCCTTGTTTCTTTTTCGGTATTTCATCAAGAATTGTAATATTTATCACATAAAAGTAATTTTGTTTTATCTCTGACATCCATTTTATTCACAAGTACAGTGCCTTTATAGAGACATTAAACATGGATCAAGGCATTTGACAAAAGAGATTCAAAGCTACATTAATTGTTTTTGGGCCACTTGAGGGCAGTGAAACAAGCTGTAAACTGAAAATTGGAATTGGAATCATCTTATAAAGTTGTTGTGGCAAATGTGTTTGAAATGATGTCTTATTCACATGTCCAGAAGAAACAAAGCAAAATGAGCATTCATTCAAAGATTGTGTTTCTGGCCACTTAATGAATGAAAATCAAGTAGTGAATCTCCTTTTAGCTTTCTTTTGGTCTCCACCAGCTCCTATGGAAATATTTGGTGTTCTAGCTGCTCGGTGCTTCACTATATTAACTTTGTTTGTCGTTTGGGGCTGGGCAGGTAGGGCACAGGGGATTTATTGAAGCTTTCCTTATTGAAAACAGCTGTTAGAGCATCACTGTGGGCCTGAGAGCAAAAAACAACAATACAAAGGACTAGAAAAGGCTCCCAAAAACTGGGTGTAACTGCAGAGTTGGCCGGGTCTATCGGTATGAGTGACTTCCACATCACACAGTCATTTGATCCTTTGCATATGTAAACACACACTGATTAGTGGACCTTTAAGTAAAGTTTAGCTTTGCTAAGTTTTCTTAGTGTTGTGCTAGTTTGGTGGTTTGTAGTCTCGTATAGGCAGACCTGTCCTCACATTTTTTTTTCGCACTGTGCCAGTGCTGGAAAATGTGGCTGAATCCACCATAATTTTCCACTAAGGGGAAAAAAACCCTCAGGATTTGTTTGTATTTCTTGAAATCAATCTCATTTGACTTGGGTGGCACTTAGCTGCAGTGCCTGTGCAGAATAGTCCTGGGGAATAACTGGTTTTGGAACATTTGCACATGGCGAGGCGAGCCCTGACTTTAAAAAGACTAAATTCCTGCGACAACGCCCCATGAAACATTAAAAGAGATACGCCAACAATGTGATGCTACTTTTACTGATAAAAAAAAAGACATAATTTGACCATCGGTGCCACTGAGGTGAAGCCTGACTACACTTCACCTGTGGAGGAGCTCACTGGACTAGTTAAAAACCAGACGTTTCAATAGCTGTATGTGGCTTTTTCAGAATGTTATTAAACCAATATTGCAGAAGCGTGTACATTGGCGAAGTAAATGGGCCTCATCAACTAATATATGTGTAGAAATGCTCTTACTCTGCACATAAAATATGTGCACATGCAAAATTACCATTGGATTCATGGCATGTGCACCGTCTGATTTTGTTCTTGCCACCATGTGTACATTGGTGAATCAATATCATTCTAAATTGACAGGCACATGCCCGCTATTTGCAATCAGCATACTGCTACGCCCCTATTTCCCTACACAAGGAAATAAATTTGCCTAAAGGTGTATCATGGAGTAAGCAATTAAGTTTTTTCTACACACACCAGTGTCGAACCGCCAGTGAGCATCTGTGAATGTAATGGCAGCCGAGAACAGCTGATCAACCATTCCTCAATCATTTTGTGGCACTGAAAATTGGTGGGAGTAGACATCACTAGCCAGCAGGCAGATACAATTAAAACAACAAGAGCCAAAACTGTTACATTTCAATTTGGACATTCTCATATACTCCACTGTGAGCCAGGACTGGGACACTTGGTCTTTATAGTGGAATATTTTAATTATGACGATAATTAATGAGGATGAAAAGCAGAGGACAAAATAAGTGCATGCGTTAGTATATTAGTGAATTAATGGTTTTAAATATTGTTGTCTATTAAAGTTGTTTTTTTTTAATGAATGCAATTTTAATATGCTGTGCATTTAGTTAAAAGATGTGTGTTTAGATTTTCTGAGACAGCCGGGTCTTCATCATTTGTGTGTACACGTGATCTGAACTAGTTCTAAATTTGTTCGCAGAGTATGAAAAAACTTCAGGTGGTGGCATGGTTTAAGCACAGATTTGTTCACTGTTTGTGGATGAGGCCCACCTGGGGTCCATTTCACAAAGCAGGTTTAGTGAAAACTCTGAGTCTGTTAACCCTGAAATGAGGGAAACTCTGGGTTTTCCGTTTCAGAAAGAGAGGTAGCTGAAACTCGGTGTCAGTTACTATGGCAACTGACTCTGTGAACCTAACCTGATCGAGAGCAGGTTTTCCTCAATGAACCTTGAGTTTCTAGCTGTCTCCTCCCTCTTACGCCACACACGCAGTGTGATTCATTCATTCATTCGTTCGTTCGTTTAGTGTCGCGCAAGTTTGATCATCTGTCCTCAAGGTAAAGTCGGATCCTAAATTGTGTTCTAGTTCTAAATCTACTTTTTTCGACCGTTCTTGGAGGACCCTGTGGACGAAGAGGCAGTGTTACTGAGGAGGGAGTTACGCATTTGTCAGGAGATTATTCACAGGCCCATTATTGACGTATTATCATTTCCAGAACATTTTCTTTTTGAACGGTGCCGTTTCACATCACAGTCCATCATTTATATCCTTAATCCGTCGTGACATAACCAACATCACCAACTGTGGACGTGCACTTTCATCTACCCAGATTCTTTGTGTTGCTCTTCGTTTTTTTGCAAACAGGAGTTTTCTGTATAACATCGGAGATGCAGAAAATATCAGTAGGGCCATTGTCTGCAGCTGTGAGAAAAGTGTCCCTAGTTCTGAAACGTCTATTAAACTCTTTTGTTATGTTCCCTGGACATAAACCTGTGAGTGTCATCAAGGAGGAGTTCCACAGGATTGCAGGTGAATGATGTAGAAATCAGTTAAAATTTATGATTATAAATCATATTCAGTTAATGACATGCTGCTGCAACCTCAGACTGGGATTAGTCATTTTAATTTCTTTTAGGATTTCCCGGTGTGATAGGGTGCATTGATGGAACCCACATTCCCATCATTGCTCCTTCACAAAATGAAGGAGACTGTGTGAATAGGAAGTCCATTCACAGCATTAATGTGCAGGTAGAATGACTGTCTCAAAATGTCAGACTGCATCACACTGCAAAAACTCAAAATCATATCAAGAGGTGTCTTATTTCTAGTCAAAATGTCTCACTTCTAGTCAAAACAAATCACACCTAAAAGTAACTTGTTTTTAGACCATTTTCACTTGAAAAATAATGAGGTGGGATTGCATCTAAGTGAACTAAATTTTAGCTTTAACACCATTCCACCTGTTTGCAAATGTAGCCTAACATTATTGTGATTGCATAAATGTATAAAATAAATTTAAACTTTGGCTACGCATTGACTCGAGCAGTAATTTTCTCCCACGCCGACTCCCGTTCCTTCGCTGCTGCAGCCGTGTTACTCTTCTTCCTGAAAACAGCTTCAAATTCGCTGTATGAGCGCATTAACATACCCAACTCCAGAGGAGTAAAAAAAATGCATAGCTTTTCTTGTAGCTTGTTGCCATGGTGAATCGTGGTATCGGGGCTCCATTGATGACGGCTTTTTAAACTCGTGGTGCTTAACTCAGAGTGAACCATCTCTGCGTTGATTGAACCGATTGAAATCACCTGTTCTGAAGCAGCTGACAGAGTTAAAAATGCCCAGGATGCTACCTTGGAGGTAGTTTTTGTTGTTTCATGTAGCAACAGGAAGTTTTAAAACAGCACATGCAGATAGCGGAAGGGGAGGAGGATTCTGTCTGAAAAAGGTGGCCAGTGGCATTAGCAATGGCAATGACATTCTACAGTCTACATCCTGTGAGTCAGACCAGTTTGTTTGTGCCACACACACACACACACACACACACACACACACACACACACACACACACACAAAGTCATACATGAATGGTCCGAGATGGCGTGGAGCCAGGCTTTGGGGGTTTGAACTGGTGTTCTTGTATAATGGTTCATGCTGGAGCTATTTGTTCTGTGTGAGTAGAGGCTTATTAAAGGTGCACCAGACTCCCTCCGGATCAAGTGAAATTGGTGTTGCAAGGAGCTAACACAAAAACACAGAAGATACAGGCTTCTGATTTTCACATACAAAGGAACCATATCAAACACACACACACACACACACACACACACACACACACACACACACAGTGATACACACACACAGCACCCTGTGGCACTGTCTAATCACAGCCAGTACGTATTTCTGTGTAGTTGTCTCAAAGGAGTCTCCATGCTGGGCTTACAGTTCCCTGGTGAATGCCAACCCAGTGTGTGTATGTGTCTTGATCATGTCTTGATCACAGCGGCGGGTTCTGCCACACAGAGGGATAGTTAGTGATCAAGAAGCTACAGGACAGGTCAGGTGAGGAGAGATAACTGCACTGTAGGGAGGAGAGAAGTGGAGAGATGTATGTGTATGGCAAAAATAAGAAGGGATAAAAGTAAAGAGAAAGGAGAAGAAAATAAAGTCTGAACAACTGGAGACTTTGCTTAGTTTAGCAATGGGAACAGGGAGAAACCACCTGCTAGCTCAGCAGACATCTTGCTGTGAAAACAACCAAAAAGTGGAGGTGGTTGAGCAGGGCCAGATTCATTATCATTTAGTTCAGACTGGATTAGGGTAAAATTACACAATCACACAAAGGATGAACAATGGCACATACGCACACACCCTGTGGACTCTCTGTCATCCACTCTCTCACATGCAGACACACCAAAACACACACACACACACAAACACACACACACCCACACCCACAGACACAACCTCATTTCACTGCCCTGTGACACAAAATGGGATTTCTGTGTTTGAGCAGAGGGGGTCCGATGGCTACAGAGGGACACATCAAGAGGTGAGGGCTTTATAATCGCTGATGCCAGATTGGATGTCAGCTGCAGCATAAGTGACTATCTATCACCAGCGCGCCGCACGTGAAGAGGCCTCTTTATAGACGGCTAGACTTCAGACAGCACAGAAAAAAGCCTCCTCCCTACAGCCCACTCCACTGCCCTGCAGGAGGGATTGCCACACATGTACACAGAAGCCTGCATTCATGCATACATGCACAAAGAAAGCAGATTCACACACAGTGTTCACCCATACGGCTGTAAACATTCATGCGCATGCAGTGGCAGAGAAACATTTAGAAACACACACACACACACACACACACACACTAATTTGCATTGCAACCCACACACTACTCCTTCAGAAAACACATCACAAACGGAGCCTTGGGCCTCCTCCAAGCACACACACTCACGCACACACAACCACGCGTTACATTTTTGGGTTTTCCGCTGCTCACATTCACAGCAGCAGCAGTTCTGCCAGTGGCCATCACTTCAGAGGAAGTTCAGGGTATTTGTATAACATTTCAGCTATAAAACAAATGAGTTTTACCTTTGAATTGAAACGGTTATATACCGTGGTTTTGTTTTTCCTTTGATCCACCTTTTTATATACAATTGCAAACACTGGAAAATATACTTCATTTGAGATGGAGGGTTGTTCTACTGTTGATGAATGTGCATAAGTTCAAGACAAGTGACCAGTGGTGGTGGAAGTATTCAGAGACTGTAAAAATACTCCATTACAAGTTAAAGTCCCGCATTAAAAATGTTACTTAAGTACAAGTATAATCGGGATGATGTAATTAAAGATAACTATACAGGATTTCCCCAACAAATAATGTAAAGACTCATACAGAAGTAAACCCACTTAATCATTATTCATGACCCTTTAGAAGTGTGTGGCGGCGTATTTTTCTGTAGAAACTCAGTGCTTTGCCTGTATTTTCTTATTTTTTGTGTTTGGGATGTTGATGGGCATGTACTCCCGCAGCGCTCAGGTGAGGGCGGGGCTCTGTAAAAAGGCAGCGACCAGGTGTCAGAGTATAAGCAGCAGGCATCCAAGAAACACAGCACCAAAACAAACAAATACAGCAAAGCAAATTGACAAAGGAGAGTGAATCTGGGGTTGGCTTTCACTTTCACTTTCTCTGGCAAGTGTGTTTACAAACAGTAACTGACAATGCTGTAGTATACCATTACAGCAACACACACACACACACACACACACACACACACACACACACACACGTGAGGTACTGCGTTTTGAGGTTGTCTGTCCGTCCGTCCTATTCTCGTCAATGCAATATCTCAAGAACGCTTTGAGTACTTGTTCAAATTTGGCACAAACATCCCCTTGGACTCAAGAATGAACTGGTTAGACTTTGGTGGTCAAAAGTCAAGTTCACTATGACCTCACAAAACATCTTTTAGGCCATAACTTAAAAATTCATACTTAAATATAACAAAATTTCACATAAGTTTCTAATAAGATTGTCTGATAGGAATGCCCAAACCACCTCAACTGGCCCCTTTCGACGCAAAGGAGCAGCGGCTCTACTCTGAGCTTCCTACAGATCTCTGAGCTCCTCACCCTATCTCGAAGGCTGAACCCAGCCACCCTCTAGAGGAAACTCATTTCGGCTGATTGTGTCCACAATCTCATCCTTCCGTCCACTACCCAAAGCTCCTGACCGTAGGTGAGGGTTGCAGGGTTTGCATCACTGCAGACGCTACGCCAAACTGCCTACTGTATTCATCTCACGCTCCTCACTTGTGAATAAGACCTCGAGATATTTAAACTCCTTTGCTTGGGGCAGTAACTTCCTCCCAACCCAGAGGGGGCAATCCACCATTTTCCAGCAGAGAACCATGGCCTCAGTTTTTGAGTTGCTGACTCTCATCCACATTTGGCTGCAAACTGCTCCAGCGCATGCTTGAGGTCACAGCTAACAGAACCACATCATCTGCAAAGAGTAGAGACGCAATTCTGAGGTCCCCAAACTGGAGTCCTTCCTCCCCCCATCATGAGATAACCAATAGTACCAGTAGTACACATTTCAAAATTATAACACCTACATGAAAATAAATGAAATGACTGAAAGGAAATATTTGACATGAAAAAAATAGTTAATCAATTGAAATATAGACTACTTGATTAACTGAATATTATTTCAGCTGTTGTGCCTTCTTCTCATCCTGTTCGTGACGCCAAAATTGTTGTTTATTATATAGCGATGATGTGAAGGTGCTGAAGAAGACTCCGATGACACCGTCCTGCTTGCATAATGAAAAGGTTTATTACAAGTAACACAGCATCTATCAAGCATCCAGGATACTTGGAGAGGGTTCGATACCAATATGAACTGCTCTGCAAAACAGTCCCAAATTCCCTGTTTATATAGACCTAGTGGTGTTTGTGAAATGTGAGACAAAGTCAAACAGACAACAGAGGGTCACCCTAGTTGGACATCACCCATCTTTAAACCTGGGCCATAAATATCTTTTCTGACTCTAACCATATATGTTTTTTGACCCTAACCATATATGTTGTTTTTGACCCTGGGCCCCTTACTGGTCATCTATTCCAAAGCTTCAGAGTGAATGATAATACACTACACAGCTCTGCTTGTTCTATTGGGTTGTTAAATGAATAACATTTCATATTTTATAAGCACTTGCAAAAAAGCAAAACTATTAATGTGTGCTCACTGAAACTGTCAGATGAACACAGTGCAGACAAAAATACAATATTTCCTTCTGCAATGTAGAGGAGTAGTAGTATAACACGAGAAAATACTCATATAAAGTAAAAGTTCCCCAGATTTGTACTTCAGTATAGTTGCTTTCAACCACTGGAAGTGACAAAAAGAGAGAAAGAGGGAACTTGCTTCTATAGAAAGGTACAGAAAACAGTGTTTGCTTTCATCTCTGGTGTCCTTCGCTAAACCATGCATGTAATTTGCTCTGCAGCCACCATTAGTACATTTGTGTTGCTCTGTGTGTGCATGTGTGATTATGTGATAATGCATAGTCTCTGTCTGCAAGTGTCCATTCGTACGTGTGTGTGTGTGTGGAGCGTTGTCTAGCAGCAGCGGCAGATGCTAATCTGTGCTGAGAGTCATTATCTGTGTTTCCTGGGCCATTAGACTAATGCTAAGGGATAACACAGAGAAGTAGATGAGACCTGACGCTAACAGGGGCTAATCATCGGGACCACCTCTCACTGTGAGTTCAGCTATGACACTAAATATCCCTCAGAGGCAGGAACCTCAGGCACTGGCAATCAGATAATTACAGGAGCCTGGAGCATTTTATTAATAAAATTTCAATAAATTGTCTCAAATATTTGAACTAGCTGAGGTGTGTGTGATTTGATTTGACACTTGAATGGCCACAGAAGTGCTAACATCCTTTTTGTCACTATTATTAATTATTAATACTCTCAAATACTGATAATTTCATTGTAGAGTAGTTTTTCTGATCCAATATGCAGCCTGAGTGAGCATGTGGTTTTATTAGATTTGTAAAAAAAAAAAAAAAAAGAAATCATCAGGAATACCAAATCTTCTTTTGGCAAGTAAGTGATGCACAAAGCCTGCTGGAAGAGATACAGGTGTGTTTCTTA
This sequence comes from Epinephelus fuscoguttatus, assembly GCF_011397635.1. Lineage (NCBI taxonomy): Eukaryota > Metazoa > Chordata > Actinopteri > Perciformes > Serranidae > Epinephelus > Epinephelus fuscoguttatus. Next base: position 37,309,020 of record NC_064754.1, on the reverse strand, counting down.
CAGCTCCCCTCACCCCCAAATTTCCCCTAGCAACAACCGTCTCAGAATATTCCCGGTATGTGGCGTTGGAGCTTTCTCCTTTGCCAGGCATTTGCACAGCATGGCAGCTCTAATCTGCATATCACCTGATCTGACCAATGAATCGCTTCCCGTTTAATCATACCATTTGACCTAGCAACCAAAAGCACCCGGCGAGCTTTTTGACTGGCAAACAGTGAAACAGAATACATCGGCGGGACCTCAAAAAAATCAAATGTCGAAGAAAAGAGCTAACGAGGCAGGTTTCTGAGCCTTTTTTACTTTTTAATGAGCCGCTACCCGATGAGGGTGACCCTGCTGCTTCACATTGCACCAGGGCTATTGAACGCACCCCCACGGATTCATCAAGGCTACAACTCAATATTAAACAGTCACAGGTACGTATTTACCCGGGGTTAATTCACTGTCTTTCCCCCATGAGAAATAAACGAGATTGCATACTAAAATAAAAAAACATACAGAGCAGGAGAGGAGGGGTGAATGTGTATCAGGTAATTTACGAGTGATAAAAAGAGTGCGCAACTGTTCATGTATAGTGTTTGTGTGTGTGTGTGTGCTATCTCCTGCCTAAACACAAATCTTTAAAAGTAGAGAAAACACTGCATCCCTGTGTAGCCAAGCCCTGGCTGCATTTCAAAGCCGACCTGGCTGACTGAGGCCCGGCCACAGAGAAAGCGAAGTGAGGGCTGCATACGTTTGAAGAGAGGCTGAAGAAATACAGCACACATAAATACATATATGCAGACACACACACATACACTTTTCTGCTGGAGGAAGCAGTAGTGGGCTCTGGCTCAAGGCCCTGGCTACAAAGAGACCCCACTGTGGCTGAGCAGACAAACAGAGGTGGCCCTGGGCCGACAGAGATGATTGAACCGACCGACCGAAGAGGGAGAGAAACTTCAAACAACCTCCAGGATGAAAAGATAAAGGGAAAAGGAAAGGAAGGATGAGGGGGAAGAGGAGGACGAGCGGGAGGCCAGAGCTCCTGTTTAGCATATGAGCCCCTTCGTTAGACCTTGCAGGGTGGACTAGACTTATAGATGGAAGAAAGGAAGGAGACACAAGGTTAGGAGAGGAGAGGAGTAAAGAGGAAAGGAAAGAAGAGGTAGGATGGAGGGGTGGAGGGCCCCCTATTAGCGAGGTCCATCACCTTTTGGCCTGCCTGGATCTCCTCATCTCCATAATAGGCTGACCCCCTGTGTTTCAGGCTCATTAGAAAGGCAGACAGCAGGGCCAAGCAGACACACGCCTGTCACCTCTCTGCTCCCACCAGAGACCTCAATGAGACTGAGATAAAAGAAAGATGAATGGAGAGATGGTCGGAGAGAAAGAAAAGGACAGGAAGGAAAGGTTGGGCCCCAGGTTTGATCAGGAGAAGAGAAGGAAACGAAAAAGGGCTGAACTGTGTCTTTGGTGAAAAGACAGAGAGGAGAGAGGGAACTGAGAGAGGTGGTTATGTGAAAATGAATCTGCCTAGAGACAGTAATTTGATAGGAGTAGGGAGCGTGCAGGACAAATAGTCTACTGTGATTTGCCATTGTAAGCCAAGCATACAGTTTCAGTCAGTTAGAGCATCTCTAAACACAGTACACCCAGAATCACTCACGCATCTGTCAACTGCGCACAAGGGCACACTTTACCCCTCTAAATTCATGTCTTGTTCCCCATTGTTTCCAGTTTTGATTTGCACAATTAAATCTCTCTAAACAGTGGCGTCTTATCATCTAGCTCCCAAAATCCAAAAGAGAGATCTAAGTCGATCAAAATGTTGATATACACATCTTCTACTATCACTGTGCGCTCACAGCAATTAAGCTCTACCAGTAAATGCTGTCATTATGGAGCCTGTGAGGAGGACTGCAGTACTTTCACTTTGGGTTGGAAATGTGATCGATGGACTTCATTCTATGACAATACCTTCTGTGATGGTCATGTCTGTAATGCATTATAAGCAAATTCATAAGACATTATGATGCATTTATAAGGATATAAATAGCTCTTAATGTTTTCAATCGTGCATGTGAACTCATAAAAAAAGTTTACAAAGTATTATAAATGATGGCCATTCAGGGTGTAATGACCCATCAATCTGGTGTGTTATATCAATTCAATGATCAACGATCTAGTATCATCAACGCAAAGTGAAAACATTGATCTATATCGTCATCTCCAGGATACACTTTCATTTGGAAAGCCTTTATCACTGTCCAAACAGCAGCAGGCAGATGGCAAACAGCTGAGAGAAAGACAAGAATATTTTGGATTTCTGAGAAAATACAGGACAACAGAGCACATGGCGTACGTAAACAATGCCATTATTATGGTCGGCATCTCATTCTGCTAACTTCTCACTACAGCAACATCAGTTTCAACAAGGTTCAGGTGAAAAAAATGTGCATGCAGGCTGAAATTCCACCGAACTGTTCTGTTTGGGAGATGCAGCGACTTAAACTAACGGTGAGTATGAAAAATAATAACGCCACATGTAATTTGTTAAGTTGTAAATGGAGGAAAGTCCGCTAGCCATAGGCTAATTTATGCAATGTCAGCATGCTCAAGTTGGTAATTGTTGCTAGCAAAAAAACGATTGTTTTGTCTATGAACCTTGAAAATTATTATTGAGCTAAATTTGATACTTATGTTAAATGATGTTGATAATCCATATTTTCCGGCTGTTTGGAGAAGTTTGCCTTCAGGTCTTTAAGCCAGATAACCCTGAAGTTTTAGGAAAAAGATCAGCATTTGGGTTAAAATGAAAAGATTTCTTTCAGAAAGGACTGTCTGGCAGGAAGCCCTGATGGTTAACTAAATTCCATGTGCTGTTTTATTTGTGTTAGTGGAGTCAAGGTAAATTTAACTGCACTTACATAATTTATGTGTTGTTTTTATCTTTCATGGCCAAAAGCAGAAAAGAAAGGGGTGGCAGCTTCTTCTGCAATCGATTGTGTTAAATGGACAGATGATATCGTCTCATATCGACCACTGGGCCATAAATCCCACTGAATCGAAATCGTATTGTGGTAGATTTTGTAAGAAAGAGTCAGTATAATATCAAATCATGATGAAACCAGTGTCTTACACCCCTAGTGACCATAAGGTATTACAAGTACAGTGTTCATAATGCTCTTTACCTCCATACCAAAGTGACAACAGTGTTTGAAAGAGCAGCATATTAAAACTACCATAGCCAGTTATGAAGACACACAGAACTGCTATAACGCATTATAACAGACTATAAAGTTTCTGAAATGGATCATAAACATCAATAATATGCTATAGCATGACTTTATGAGCTTTAAGTAAAGTGCTAGCACTGTCTAACGTTATTAGCAATTGTAAAATACAGTAGCACATTTATGATGAAAAACACAACATACAAAACATATTTTTGCCACCTAAAAAAAAATCTGTATCAGTGTAAATGTATGCTGTATTTAGAATATTTTCACTGCTTTACCTTTTATGTTTATGGGCAACCATGCCATCCAATAGTTGATTGATCCCACTATAGGCCTGCTTGTGGCATTATTTTTTGGACTCAGATTTGAGATTGAACATTTTTATTTCTCTTCATCAGCTGTGTGCCCCTCTCCACATACAGTGCTCACTGAAAGAGTAACAGCATCCCATGTGTCGTTCCTGCAGAAGTATCTCCACTTCAGAACTACATCCTCTTTAGACTTTCCTTTGGACGTTCTTTACTTAATTCTCTCAATTATTCTTTTCAGTTTCTGTGTGTGCACATGGCTTTGCATTTTCATGCCCTTTTATGGAGACTGGCTGAGTGTTTACCTATGCTAAATAGCGTCAACTAGCACCCACTTTAAATTTACGAGGACAATGGGATTTATCATTGTAAGAGCACAGTTGTGAACAATCGTGAATCTGACACAGACTTTTCTTAGGACCTTTCTTAAGAACAAATTTAAGAAAAAACTTTGGAAGATACTGGTCACTGAGGCCCAGTGTTTTTATTTACAGTCAAAGTTAATATCCTCCTAAAGGGATGCTAGAATCCAGCATCAGAGATAAGGGACAGTACCCTTTGTGGTAATGCTGGAAATGTCAGTATCAGAATGAATGATAATAGTTCATTTCGATCCAAGCAAAAGCTTATTGTGCCTACCCTTTTTACATTTCAGTTAAATGTCAAAACAAAAAAGACAATTGCAACAACAAAACATGACATCAGCACTGTTAGGAAAAGACTGACTCTTCTTTTTTTTTGTGTTATACTGCCATTATTACCAAAAGCGAAATAACCAATTTCAACATCTTAATTTGGTAGATGAAATATGTGTATAAATGCATCACCCTCTGGACCTTTGGCCTCACTGTGTCCTCGCCCCTGGCTATACACATGGCAAATGGTGGAACAATGAATAAAGAGATGGGCCTAACAGCTTCAGCTCAAAATCGTAAACAAACCTTACTTAAAACTCATAGAATGATTCAGCTTTGAGCGCTATATAAACATTAGCAGATGCACCTATCTCAACTGCTATCTAACTTGTAAAAATGCAAAGAACAAAAAAAAAAGAAAGAAAAACATGACAATCAAACAGCAGGAGGGGAAGAACACATCTCTGAGCTCAATCCTGTCACAAAATTGTTCTGCTCTGTTCAAATCCCCTCTCTGTCACTGCTCATAAAAACAAACAAGCTTGTAAAAAAGCGTGACGCTTAACACGAGCACAAGTTGTTGAGTGACAGGCAGTCTGGCCATTCAGAATACGCCGGCGGTTTGTTTGGGATCCTCTCAGGGGAACCCTTGTTTTATCACACAATGTCACTGCTATTGATTGACCTGGCGTCCCTACGCCAGACTCCTGCCAGACCAGACCCAGGGATCACAGGAGCAAGGTCAAGGGTGATGAGGTCGATGACCTTATTTGGCCTTTTCGCTATTGGATGGTGATCAGTTACCTCAAGGCTGATTGACCGCTGGGTTAAGTCGATGCTGTGTCTTGCCCGCAGGGAAATCATGGCTGATGAATACATGACTGTCCCAGAAGGGGAAAATTGAAGATGATTGATCCTACAAAAGCTATATTAGGAGCAAGATAAAATGTTTTCCAAATATGTTAAATGAAAAAAGGAACAGACATTTCACCAATCCATTTAAAATATGTTAAGTAACCTTTCCTCCTCTTAACTGATCAATCCTCTGCTGCTGCTTTTCTGTCTGATGAGAAGTCTGATGTCACCTTAGATCTCTCCATCCCTCATCCCTCCATCTGTTTTTAAGCCTCTGGCCTACATGTTTCAAATGTCTCACTTTAGTTTTTTTTGTGTGTGTGTATCATTTAAATCTATTGCCCTTCTCTATGCATCACATCTCTTCAGCCCTCTCTCATCCCTCAGTTTCCTCCTGTCTCTTCTTTTGGTCTGTCAATGCCTGTTATTTAATCCCCATACCAACCCTCTCTGCGTATGCATTTGCTTGCCACACAAACACATAAAAGCAGGTTTTCCCAGTGGAAATGCCTGACTGTACAGAGCATTGATTGGCTCTGAAAAGTGTGTCGTTTGGGTTTTCGTGGATGTGAGGACAGTAGACTTAAAGTCACACGTAAGATGGTTTGTTACACACAATCACCCGAGAGGCTTGCACTGAAAATAGTTTGGAAAAGGGCAGACACTTTCAAAAATACTTATCAGGTGACTGGATGAACCATCTCTCTATCACAGTCTATCAGAGGCCAGTCAGAGGAAGAGCAAGAAAAACCTCCAGTGTCCTTTGCTCTTCTTCCAATGAAAAAATTTTGTCCAGTTCCCATATAGCTGATGCTATTACAGCATCTACGCCAACCTCTTTAGGAGCTGCCATTGTGTTTTGAGCAAACTGTTGTCCCTAAGTGTTGTCACAAACACATAAATTGCACTCACAGCTGCCAGTAGATTCTCACAGGACACTGATTGGCTGGACCCATTGGTGGTGCACATTACTTCAGGCCTAACAAGATGGATTTTGTGTGACCTTGTTTCACACATGATCTCCTGAGAATCCAGCTGCTGTTGAAGGTAACAGTAGACTTCCCTGGCGCACCCCTAGTCTTAGGTCCCAGTTTGAAGATTAATGGGAGGAATGTTCGAAACATGCAAGACAATCTCTCTATGCACTGTTAAAATAGCTTCACTGTTTTGACGGTTCTGACAAACTGTAGCTCACACTGAAAATTCACGGTTACATTCATGGTTTACTGCTAACCTGACGTCCAGCTGACCTGTCTGTCCTGAGTGCAGACACACCGTCTCGCTCTCCTCGCTTGCCATACACACACTGCACTGAATGCCTCTGCTGTTGTCTGACAGTGTTTGCATTTAGCTTTGTTTTGGCTCGCTCATCTGCATCTTTAGGATTTGACATTTCAGTTTGGTTCTGCAACTGGAAACGTGTGGCTCATTAGGGGAGACCGGGGACAATTGAAACAAATTTTGGTTTTGATGTCACTACTCAAAACCTCTTGAACTGCTTGAATATAATTTCACGTAGGTAACCTGAATCTGTGTTCTACTTGTTAACAGTCACCAATGGTTTTTACACTAGATGCAGGGTTTCCGTCACATTTATTTATTTGTGGCTGCCCGCCATGGTTAAAACATCTGTCGCATTTTGATTTTCTATTTTTGGAGCTGGACCGTTCATTAGGAACACTGCTGTAATATATACCATTGCACCACACTCTCAGAGCACAGAACATACTAGAACAGCAGAACTTCATGCCAGTGAAAGTGACACTTAATTGTTCATTAAGCTGGGTCTAAAAGTTTGCTTTCAGTCACAAAGAGCTGCTTCTCTCATGGATCAATCCGATCAACTCTGATTGGATTTACTCATCAGGTATCTCACAAACAGCTGCTGAGGATAAAAACTGAGTTCTGCCTGCGCTGCATTCACAGACCCACAAAAAAAACAAATGTAGACAGGGAACACCCTCTGTGAGAAACACTGAGTTGTCAAATTTGACATCTGCCCCCGCTTGCAGGAGTGATTGTAACAGCATATGGGGTTACTAAATGTAATTTGACATATACAACTGTGACCAAAGACTACACCTGAAGAAGCTAAGGAATGCTGGTTTCTGTCCTAAGGCTGTACACTGGTTGAAAATGATTTTGCAGATCATACTCAGTGTGTTAATACATTAGACCATAAATCAGAATCTCTTGAGATAACTAGAGGTGTCCCCCAGGGTTCCATCTTGGGGCCTATGTTGTGTTCTATTTTTATAAAGATTTGGGTAAAGATGTTCCAGCAAAAATACATTTATATGCAGATGACACTGTCATTTACATGCATGTTCCCTCACTAGATCAGGCGGTGCAAGAGCTTCAGACTGCATTTCAATCATTACAAACTGCTCTGCTGAGTTTAAAATTGATTTTAAATGCTGAGAAAACAAGGTTTATGGTGTTCTCAAAAGCTTGCTCACAGTTGCTTGATGATTTTAGCATCTTTATTTCTGACGGTGAATCCACTGAAAGAGTGTCCTCAAACAAGTACTTGAGTATACGGATAGATGACAAGCTTTGATTTAATGTACATATTTCTAACTAGGAAGCTTACAGTGGATATTGGCTTTTATTTTGGAAATAAGTCCTGTTTTACCTTCAGTGCTAAGAAAAAGCTTGTGGAAGCCACTTTTCTGTCTGTGATTGATTACGGAGACATATTATATGTGCATGCAACCTCCTCCATTTTACTTATCCTTGATTCAGTATACCATGCATTTCTACTTTTTATTACAAATGCAAAGTCACTTACTCATGACTGCATTCTTTATGATTTGGTGGGTTAGACATCATTGACCACTTGAAGACAACAGCACTGGTATACGTTTTATCTATAAAGCAATATTGGGCAAACGTCCAGCCTACCTCTGCACCCTTCTGTGTGTTAACTCTGGTAGTTTCCAGCTACACTCCTCCAAATGGTTGCTTTTTAATGTACCCCGAGTTTTAACAGATCTGGAGAAATGTGCATTTTCCTACTATGCACCTTGGACATGAAACAATCTTCAAAAAGATTTAAAATTAGAAATGATTAATTTAAGGGCATCATAAAGAATGTGGTGACAGAGACGTGCTTGTTTTTCTTGAGAGGCCACTATGTTTGAATAGTTGTTATTTTATTGTGGATTTTTGTATCATATGTTGTAGCCTATTTGTTGCATTTTAAATGTGTTTTGATTGGCTGCTACCTTGGCCACATCTCTCTTGTAAAAGAGATTTGCAATCTCAATGGGACTTCTTGGTTAAATAAAGGTCAAATAAATAAAAATAAAGAATCTAATATGTGTCTAAGGCCATTGGCATGTCAGCGGATGTGCATAATATCTTATGGCAAAAATCCTAGTGGAAACACTGCTTCTACTTCACTTGACTTCCGAGATAAATATTGTATGCTTTATTTCACTACATTTATTGTATTATAGCTACTTTTTTAAAATCTTATTTTAAAAAAGTAAATAAGGGCCTTTCTGCATAAAGTTAAGAACTACCCTCTGTCTCTCATTCTGAAATGCAAACACATACTAACAGAAACCATGTGTGTAATCAAGCGTACACAGAAATATACAGTAACCAAATACATTATAGCCTTCAGGATAGAAAAACAGGCAATCATTATCTACGCACACATCAATTAACACATCCCTTCTCCCTGTCTCTTGCTCCCACACACACACACACACACACACTCCTCAGCAATGCACACACAGAACTAATTGAGCGGATTTCAGGTTTCCCTTCCTCACAATTGATACACTGGAGATCCCTAAACAAATTTATCCAGCTTTTACACAAAGCTCTCCCTGGTGTCCCCTCATCTCTCTCTCCCCCCATGTTTCTGTCTCTCTCGCTGTCGGTTAAAAACCCCTGGCTCTTGGGAAGCTCAACCATTTACACTAGCTGGCCTCACCTGTCACAGAGCCATCAGTGGAGATGGAGAGAGGTGAAGAAAGGAAGAGTAAGAGAGACGTATGATTGTATGCGTGCATACGTCTCCCTTCATGACACCCCCCCCCAATCAGTCTGTTGTTTGCTTTAATTTGCCCTGCCGGCCGCGACCGTGCACGCATAGTTTATTTTGATGAATTGAAAGGGGAAGCCCCGCTAATAAATCAGGGCCCGTGATGAAGAAAAGCCTTAAATAGGATATTAAGATTTATATCAGACTCTGGTCGTACGCTGACAAGTACACAATTGCTCCCTCTTCTCCCCGTCTTTCTTTCTCTCAAAGGCACTCATTCGATCTCCCTCTTCTGCTCTCTCTCTCTCAAGTCAAATTGTCCTTGCTTCTTTCATGGCACCGACAGGACGATTTCTTATCAGGGCTCGGGAAGGTGGGAGTGAGGCGAGAAAAAAAATGAGAAGTAAAAGAGGAAAAGGTGAGGAGGGGGGTAGAGAAAAAGGGAGTTGGAGAGCAGAGGGGGGTTCTCTGCCGCAGCCTTTGTGTTATTGGCTCAGTGGCCGAGCGTGAATGCAACACACAGAGCTTCATTACTGGAGCGTGGGGGCTATCTGTGTGACAGGATGCAGGGTGGGGAGTGTGTGCAGCATGTGTGTGTGTTCTGCATTTGTAGCGAGATGCAAGATTGAATTTGTGCGCCTGTGCCTGCTCCTGGGAGTATGTGCATAAGTGTGTGTTTGCATGTATGTGTGTCTCCCTTAGATCCTCGACGTGAGCACACACTCTCCTAGTGACTTATTTACTCCAGAGGCGAGGCTCTAACCCCAGGTACAGAGCCCTGCACAGAATAATTGCTTTTTTTCTCATCCCCCCGCATCACATCACTTCTTTGTTCCTAACCGCTCACATGCAAGAAGTGACATCTATTTGTGAGTGAGTGTGTGTCCGCATGCATATGAATAAATAGGAGTGTCTGCCTGTGAGTATGTGCGTCTGCATGGATGAGACCCACAGTGTGTTTGTGTTTAAAGCCATACTCCAACATTTAACATCTAAATCTACAAATTAGATTAGAGAATAATAATATTAATTTAATCTTTGTGTGTTCAAAGCAAACACATATGACATGTTTAGCCTAGCTTAGCACAGAGACTGGGAGCAGTGGGGAACAGCTAGCCTCCCCTGCAGAGCTACCTCTGCACTGAATACACGTGATTAAATTGATATGAATCTCATCTAACTCTCAGTGAGGCGTAATAAGCTAATTTGCCAAAATGTTGGAATATTCCTTCAAACTGCATCAGCGGCGTCTGTGTTTTCAAATACGCTCGCATCCTCTTTGAAACGATGCAGCTATGCAAATCAGCAACCACAACTGTGAGTAATTACCAGTTCAGCGTTCGACCATCATTTCATTCAGTTTCAGAGAAAACGGCTCCAGTATCTGGTCTATTAGACTGTTGAGTAATGCTTTTAACTCCGTTCCCATAATTAAACCCAGTGTACAATTGAACACTCAAAGGCGGGTTACTTGCGTTGCGTAATGATTGCAATTAAGGGTCGCACACAAAGCTGGGGCTGCTTTCGGAGTCGCCGCGCGTGACGCTGGCAATTAATTGAAAATGCAAATACACAAGCTGATGAATGAGAAGAGTGCTGGGTCTACACTGCGTGAAAAGACTATCCGCCACACTTCAGAAGGCTGAAGGTGGGGGGGTGGGGGGAGGATGCGCCTTGTATTCCTTCAGAGAGGAAATCAAACCAATTGGATGTGAAGCATAGCCGAGCCGCTGGGGAGAGCGTGCTGTTTGCTGAGACAGTGTGATACTGCAGACTCCAGGCACAGACACAATAAGACGCTGATTAGACAACAACAGGGTCATGGGAAAAAAATGCTCTGAGTTTACATTCGCAACTTAGGGAAAAAAGGAAGCTCATATATTCTATTTATATAAGCATCAGCGTAAGCCTCCAGTTTTGCCAGTTTATCAGCCAGACGCAGCCTTACTGTGATCAGTCACGCCAAGCTGCTGCCAAACTGCTACCAAATATTGCTCTCAGTCTGTAAAGTACTTGGATATCTGAAAAGTACCAGACAAATAAAAATAGTCAGACAGGCGCAGGCAGACAGACAAATGGACACACGGGCTGAGCCACTGTGTGCGGTTGTCTTGACAACAGAACGAGAGCAGCACCCCGGACTGTGAGTGTGGATGGAGAATGAGACATGAGAAGGGGTGAACGGAAAAAAGCGCTGTGTAAACCCCATTAAATCCATCCAGCACTCACAAAAATCAGCGCTACAGCATCAACCTTTGTGGAATATTCACCTCTTTTTTCCCCCTCTTTCCTGCAGGCAAGGACACACAGGCGACGTGAAGCGATGGAGATGGGCTATTTTGCCTCAAAACTGTTCGCACAGCCCATTATGTTATCTACACTGATTTCACCCCAGCTGCCTTTTTTCCGGAATGCTAAATGAGCTATGAGCAATGCACCAAAAAGTTGCCCATTATCCTTCATTGCTGTAATATCCTGACCAGACTGCCAACATGAACCTTGACAAGAGTCTGAACTGCAGTACAAAAAAAAAATAAATACAAGGCTGACTATCACTATGCGTAACTCTTATGTGGTTATTTACTAGTCTTGTTTTCAGCAGACTGATTGTCGGTATCAATGTGGTGTTTTTGTGTCCAATTTAACACGTCTAGACTCATTCATCTCCAGGTAATAGTACACCAGCAATGTGACAGTAATGGTGAGCTGTCTGTATCTGTGCCAGCTACCAGTGTTCCCCATTAAGCTGCTGCTGGTTAACCCTTGTGGGCCGTAGCATTACACAGCTGGCACAGACTGGCAGGAAGAGCTGGGTTCATAGAAGCAGGATGGACAGAATGAGCAAATCCTGGTGTATGATACTGAACATATTGGATCAGAGATGACTACCACTGACTTTTTTTTTTTCAATGTTCATTACTCAGTAGCAATGAATATTTGCAATTCTTTACGATCATAGTGCTGTGTATTTACACTACGTTACAAATGGCAGCATGGTAATCTGTGCTGATTGCTACACATTTGGTGGGTTTTTTTTTTCTGAGCACAGAGAGTTGAAAAATGTTCAGCTTTTGCTAGAACGCTGCACTCATCACTGTCACTTTTTATCCTGCCGTCACTGTGGAGGAGGGGCAGGACAAATACCACAAGGACCAGCCGTCTCATCTTACAGTACATGTACAAATGCTGAACATCAATTGAAGAGAAATCTGTTAATATTTTGCGTATATTAGCAAGTTTCCTCTCACTAGCCCGCATAAACCAATGGATTCCTCCTCTCTCCCTACACGCTTTAGCCTTCCCTTTATCCAGAGCAAGTGCTCTACCTTTTACCAACATTTTTACCGCCATGGATAATACATGTCATAGCAACCACATGCAATCTAAGCATCTCTACTGCAACTCCAAAGCATGCTCAAGCGCAGTATAGTGTAGATGACCTGACATGGCTCTGGCCAAATTTGGGTAGGTGAGAAGAAGCAATTGCTCCCAGAACTGGTTATCGGAATGACAGGAAACAGCAGCCTAAGTGACAGGAAATACCTTTTAATGTGTGTATTGGAAAGCTTGAGGGCTTGTCAAGTGATAATGCTTGTTTGTCAGACACTAAAAATTGTCATGATGTAACACTTCTTTGGATTTCTGGCGAGTAAACTCTCAAATGTCCAGTTCTATGTGTTTTGAGCCTCTTTATTCCACAACACCAGCTGGGCATTTTCGTGCCTTACATTGCATACTGCAATTTGTTTTTTGTTAACCAGTGTGTAGTACATAAACAAAATTACCCTTGGTATAATTTTGTTCAAATAGCAACATAACATTAGTTTTTCCTGGATCCCTTCTGCAATTTGATTGGATGCTGCTAATTGTGTCGAGTCTGAAGTCATCAAATTTGTGACTCGAGTCTGACCTGAGTCCAAGTCATGAGATTGGAGTCCATACCTCTCGTAGGAAGATTTAGCTATTGCTGCTATTGGATGCATTATGTCAACATTTGCTAATTTTGACCAAAGAATTCATCTAAGTCAACTACCAGCTCCTCTACCAGGTTTCAGCACCAACAACTTTTTTCAACACTGACTCTGACATGATTGTTCTGTGGTTATGGGAGAAATATAAGCCCCAAAACTTAAAACTTCTCCTGACTCCACTTTTTGGGCTTCTTAATTTCTTGGATGATATCATTTATTCACCACCCACGACATCTTTTGCAGCCAAATGACTAGTGATTTTAATTCAATCATCTTTTCTGTAAATTCAGGTGGTGGTTCTGTGGTGACTGGCAGTGTCCAGCTGGCCAAACCTGGCAAAGAGAAAGGGATAAGCACCTGGCTGCTAGACTCTTGTTTAACTCAGTAAATGCAAAATGGCACTGACTAACTGCTCAACTACACTTCCACCATTGAGAATCTGGTGATACATTCAAATATCACCAATCAAGTGAAGGCTGCCTTTGAAGCCAGTTGGTCTTTCTATGGAGCTGGATGTGTCATCTCCAGTGACAGACTCCATGGTATGCTTTGGCTGTTTCAGCTTTGGTCTGATAGGCAGTTTATTATTGAATATTTGTGGAAAAAAACTATCAAATAAAATTCAATAAAAACATAATTTTCCCTCAAAATCTCATTTTGGTCAAAACCCAACCACAGACAAACACGTTTGAAAGATGGTCTGCCTCTCCTCAGCGTGGCACAGCACAACACAGCATGGTCGGGCCTGGCACAGACAGCCAGACCACCTGGCTGATGCCAACTGTGATGTATGGCGCTGCCTTGGCAGGGGCCCCCTGCACAGTGGCACCGGGAGGGTACCACCAGTCTGACGAACAAAAGGCCCTTGACTTCATCGCACTCCATCAACATCTCTATTCACCTCCTCTGTGCAGAAGGGGTGGATCCTGTCATATGCTGTGCAGCACACATACTGTACAAATTCACGCACGCACGCACACGCGCACACACACACACACACAGGTGCATGTCTGTGTGCGTGCCGGGTGACAGATGGGATGAAGTTGTCAGACCCGCGCTTGGCGGTGTTGTCGGCTGGCTGGTGCTCCTTAACGTGTTAATTAGCCTACTTGTTCCCCCTGTTTGGTAATTACAGTCAGCCTGGGCCAGGACACTCATCAAGGGCCACTGAATGCAAGACAGCAGGGCAGGCAGGGTTCGCATAGGGATATATGGCTGAGGTGGTATGTGGTGCATGAATCTGGTGCATAAATCTAAGAGTGCAGAGAACTGTACAAACTAAGGAGAAATTCAAGATGAGACTAAACTGTTTTGCATCCTATATCACTTGCACAGACTCACACTGTCCAGCCTGGTCTCACTCCCAGGGCATCAAAATACACCTTTTGGGCAGTGTCTAGAGCACCATTTAGCATCTGTATGAGACGCACAGGGTGTTCGACCAACTCCAGTGTAAACCCATCCATGTTATTATTAGACATTCAGAGTGAAGTTGTATAAAGTGCACAAAAGTTTGTTCAGTTTGGGCAGGAGTGAAGGTGGATGGGCCCATCAAGCACAGGACTTTGACCCTGGAGACCGATGTTCTCGTCCCTTGTGAAAGTCAACCTTGAGATATTTTGTCACATAAGCCGCTACTAACATCAACCACAACCTTTTTCTAACCCTAACCAAGTAGTTTTGTTGCCTACACCAGCCGCCAACCCGTTCTTAGTCACATAAGTCGACTCACGTGACTTACTGCTGACCCCTTCTGCATCAAGATACAACGCAAAAGGCTGCCCCCAGCTTCCTTTTAATAACACCGGGGGATGAGATGACGAGTAGGGATGAGATCACATTGCACATTTACACACAAGATGCCCAATACAAGCACACTCTGATCTGTTGGCCATTGAGCGGCTCCACTAGAGCAGTTGAGGGTTTAGAGCCCTGCTCGGGGGCTCCTAACTGGTGATAATGAAGGACGGGAAAATGCTGTTCTTTCACTCCCCCACCCAGATTTATCCTGCGATGCTGCCAGGTATCAAACCGGTGACATTCCAGTCAAAATGCATTCAATTCTTTAATGTATTTTTCCTGCACTTAAACACAGCCACTGGCTTCCATTAGCGTGAGCACTAAGTCTGCATAAATTCATGTCAGTGTTACATTACTATTGAGTGGTAAAGCATAGATTTATTTAAAAAGTCTGCACTGCATTACATCACTATAATACCATAACTAAGACAAAAAAATGATGGTTTCAAAAGTGCACAGATTTATTTTTTCAATGAGAATAATTAGAAACCAGCGAATACAATGGTGGGATGGTACGGTAAGCTGTGGTTTGTAGTAAACGGGACTAAAAAACACAGAAGCACTGAGATGCTCCTGTAAGAAAAAACAGGGTTGTGCAAGTAAATTGACAATGGGCTGAAATTTGGAACGTTAAAACAAAATAGCAAAAGAGGTATGTAAGCATACAAAACTGACAATTATACACTTAAAATTACAACACTGAAAGTCGTTGGTAGAACATGTAAATAAGAAGTATGAGAAAATACTTTTGATTAAAGCATTACAAGAGTAGAGAAGAATACGGCACTGGAAGAGAAAAACATAAAAGGCTTAAATTGTTTTTCACTGTGACTGTTTACCTTGAAGAAGGTAGACGAGTATAAATGAGGTGACAGAGGGAAAAAAAGATAGAGATAATTTATGTAGAAAAACATGAGCAGTAGGAGAAGGTAAATAAAATGAATACGCTGAGCGAAAAAGCAGGCAAGAATGGATAAAACATGTTTTTTTAAGCACCTTGAGTGGACGTCAGATAAGTGCTAGGAGAGGTGGAGTGGTGGCGGTGGTGGTGGTGGTGGTGGTGATGGGATGCCTCCATCTTCACTGTTATCTCTCCCCCACCTCCCTTCAGGAAACAGCTAGTTCATTTGCCTATGAGTGTCTGACAGAGGCGATTAAGAGCAGTTTGTTTTATAGACGTGGGCTAATTGAGTTGGCTAGATTGCCGTCACTCGGCTCGCTCTCTATATATTGAAGATTACATATTTCCTTTTCATATCTTGGCGCTGCAGCTGCCCGACCCATCTATCTCCATTCCTCCTTTCTTCCATTCGCCCCTCTGCCACCATGTAAAGTGAGAAGGGGCTTTGGTCCTACGTCTAATTAGTGCTCCTCTCCATCACTCTCCCTCTGCCTTGTTCACTACTATATCCTCACCCCAGAGACCTTGCTTCGCCTCTCCTCTCCTCCGTCTCTGACCCCTCCTTCTCATTATCTCCTCCTCTTCCTCCTCGTCTTCCTCTTTGCACCACTCCATCTTTCACCCTCTCCATCTCTCTGTCATTATTCACCCACCCCCTGCCACTGTCCCTCTCTTCCTCTCTACCTCACCCCCACCTCCTCCTCCCTTGCTCTCTCAGTCTCAATGAGTTAATTAGGCTCATCTCTGGCACCCTCTTGCCAAATCCTGTGCCCACAGGGCCAGCCGCAGCTCTCCTCTGATGATTGGGGGGCTCTATTTTTAGAAGACAACAGAAAGAGGAGAAGCATAGAGAGGGAGAGAGAGACAGCTGAAGGTCATTTGGTACTTTCACTTTGAGCATATGTATATCAGAATGTGTGAAAGTGAAAGAAAGAGAAAAGGGAGTGCGACATGAAGAGTGAAGCAACAGCCCTACACGAGGATAATTTAAGACTAAATTCTGCATATGCTGTTCTCGCAATAAAATGAGTGATATTTTACAGGGCAAGTGCACAAAAAGACTATGATTTAAGAGTTTACTCAAATATGAAAAATAATCCAAACAAGTACTGCTTAGTGTAGCCCTAGCTAACAGTAGATGTCACATGTTGAAGCAACGGCCCACCGTGTGTCATGGTAAATTCCATTCTCTAATGAGCCTAGCCCCTCGAGAGCTCTGTATGCATACTGTGACTCCATAGACAATGTGGTGCTGACACCATGGCTCATTCTAAGGTAAGTCACCCATACTAAAAATCCACATCTCCACGTGAGGTACTTTGTTAAATTGCCTGGGCAGTGGGCAACCAAATGGAGCTGTTGTAGTCACTAGGAAAATGAGCACAGCGGAAGCATTTCAGTGGGTGCAGTTTGCAGGTGGCAATGCTGGCATTATACATTTCTGCAAACCACAGATAAGTTACATTTGCACGTTACTGATAAATTGACATTACAACAATGCTGTGGTTAGCGTGTGCAGAGGGCTTAGGAACAAAAACCACTTGGTTATGGTTAGGAAAGGATCATGTTTTGGCTTAAAATACCCATTTTTAGGGGGCACCATCCCCACTGGAAAAGCAGTGATAACCCAGTATGAAAACGACTGCTTTTCATGCCACTGCCCCTGTGGAGAAACAACAAGAGGTTGCTACAAAACTCCAACGTTTGGTGCCTAAAGAGCCGCTGGAAATATAGCAACTGGTCTTTACCAAGACACCCACAGTTGTTGCCTTAAAAGCCACTGGAAACACAGTGATGGGTCACTACCAAACACCAACATTTGGTGCCTATAAAGCTCCTGGAAACACAGCAATGACTAAATCACAACTAGTTTTGTTGTTGGCCTTTTACTGTGGTCTGCAGCTTGGCAGGCAACTCATTTAGATGTCGAGCCATCCACCATCCCTCTACACCTCCCAATGATAACGTCAGTTCATGTTCTATGTCACTTCAGAAACATTGATATATGTGATATGTTTGAAATGTACAAAGTATTCGTGATTTGCAGAAATGCTCAATGCCACACTTTTCTTCTGACAACTGGGCTGTTGATGAAGCAGATATTCTTTTCTTTGGTGAAATGCCCTGAGCATGTTGGAAATCCCAATCTTAAACCTTCTTTTTATACATGTCGTTCCACCTTCATGCTGCACACTCGTCATCTCCCACAATCCAGTGCTGCATGGACAGAATGAGTCATTTCTCATATGAAAGCTATGGAGACTGTAAGTATGAAAGGTCTTACCCTTCAGTAAAGCACGAAAAAAATCCCTGTCTGTAAAACACTGTGGGCAGAGGAAAGGAAGAAAGTATGTAGGATGATAAAAGTATACCATGTATTACTGCAGTATTGTACAGCTCTGCCAGCTGTTGAGCAAACAGCATTTGCGTGTACTGTAATGTTGCTTTTTGTGGAGGAGTCTCTTGGTATAGATCACAGCTGCATGTGCAGTCCACTGGACTATTTTCAGTTAGCATATACTTCTTACCTTCAAGTGGATACTGATCAAGTAGGTTTTGGTGATCCAACACAAAATCTGGCTTAAGACTTGCTACACAACTGTATTTCATTTGAGTCCACCGTAATATTCATTTCAGAATTTAACTGGATGCCTGAATTGACTTGTTATGAGCTGACGACAGCACACCACGGAGATACAAATGTCCTCTACTTTGCCACACACTGTCACGCTGACTGAGGTTACATTTTTTTACCACTTTGCTAATACACCAACCGTCTACTGTACATTAATAAAGAAGACCACGAGGCACACATACCCAATGAGAAATAAAGACACCAGAAAGAGCAGAGACGGTATGAGTCAAACCACCAGGAGTTCATTTACCCCTCTCCCTCTGATAAACAAAGCAATCACTGACAGTCAGAGACACAATTACGAGGTGATTACGCAAAATAACAGATTTTCCCTCTCCACCTTCCACGCTTGTTTCATGCGGGTACCCCCACAGATTACAACAACTCCCATCAACCCCTCCTCTCCTGTGTGACTGTTAGCCCCCCCTCTGCACTCCCTAAATGCACACACGCTCACATGTACTTACACAACACGGAGTATACATGCAGATACACGAGCACAAAAACGCACACAGATTTATGCAAAAGGTTATTCATGCGAGTGTGCGCTCACTCACACACAGAGTCATCCCCCTCCCTCCCAGAGCTCGTCTTAATTAGCAGCCAAGTCGTCTCATGGCAACACACTCGTCAATCTCCCTCTATGTAGCCTTGTACTAATTAACGGATTTAAATGGGAGTGCGTAGCAGAGTGACACGGGGCGCGGGTTCCAGTTTCTGAACCGCCCCCCATTCCTCGTAAACCCTCCAGTTACTCTATCAAACCCATCTCTATCTCACACTTCCTAACTTTCTTTCTATTAAATTCCTCACTCCATCTCTCCTTCCCTCCTTTTCTGCCTCTTCTCTCCAACCCTTCAACACAACCGCTGACTTATTTGATTACAGTTATCGACCCAGGCAGCCTCCTTGCCCTGCCAACTGGCAAGCCACCGTGCCCCCGTGCCCACATGTCTCATTGGCACGGGCACTGACGCTCATTTCACAACATGGTCATTATCATGGGCAGCTCCACGGGGAGGGATTACACTAAATATGTAAATGAGAGCAATGTTGAAAGTGTCATAGAGCAAGAAGGAAAAGCTAAGTGTTGCAGTCAGAGAGAGCTGTGTCCTGATGTCAAAGCATCTGATGCTGGTAGAAGTGCAAAACCACAGTTTAAAGAGTCTGGGGAACATCTCCGAACCAAACTAAGCCAACAGACACGGGATAATGGGTAACTGCAAAAAAAATGAAATCTCATTTCCATAAAATGAAATGTAACAAAATCTGTCTGAGTGACAATTTTCTGTTTCATAGACAGTCCTGCCTGCAGCAGTTTCAGCCCTGGCAATTTCTTTGTTTTTGTAGAATATAAATGAATCCCCCTTGGCTGTATGTATTTTGAGGAAATTATGTAGAAATTAAAATTTGCCTGTCCCACTCACTGGCCAAATTTGATCAGATTGATCTTACATATTTGAGAGAAAGATACAGTCTTTATGTAGACAGATGCACAATCCAGACATAATGCTGCAATCAGGCCCAGAGAAGACAGACTTAGGAGCTTTTGAAGGATAAATGACGTCCAATTAATGCGAGATGGGCAAGTAGATTCCCCACAATTCTCTGTTTCAGTCTGAGGCATCATGGGAGGTCCTGGGTTGGAACAGGAGTGTAGCTGCTGGCTCTTGCAAGCTGCCCTGAGGGCCTCTCTCACTCTCCTACTACTCAATTACAGCCAGGGAATGATAAAGCACCTCATATAGTAGCCAGACTACAGAGCTGCGGGCTCCATGTCGGGCCCTCATCAATATTTCAGCTCCCTTCCTTTATACTGTATTTACCCTTATCTGTACAATGATAGGCCACATCACACCTCCAACCTCCCTTCCCCCGGGCGGTGGGTCGTGTTAGAAAACGAGCTGTTACACCTGAACGAGAGCAACAGCACAATGGCACAGATGGGCTTTCACTGAAGTCTGTGTGTGTTTCTGTGTTATATGTGTTTAGGGGGAGGCACAGCTACATCGTCTCAAGCTGAGGCTGAATTTAGGTTTCAGTATGTCCAATAAGTGAGGATGCAGTTCATCTCTGGGGACTTTGCTGCTAAGTCACAAGAAGACCCCTCCAGCGGTCGTCTCTGGATTCCATCAGTCTGGCTTGTTTCACAACTCTTTTCACTCGTCTCTGTCTTGTTCTGTTTTATCCTTATCATTCTTTTTCCCAGTGAAAGGATAAGGGTCTAATTTTCATAGTTTAGGCCACCATCCTTGTCAGTAATAATAACATAGTACTAATCAAGTTAACTGCTGAGATCTGGAAATTAAATGGAGGCAAAAAAACATGAGCAGTCAGATGATCAGACAGGTTTTAAACAAACAACCATGAAAGCCATTATTTTGGGGAGAAAATGAAGACAAACATGAAAATTATTACCCAAACTGTGACATGCATCCATCAAAGATTATAAACCGTTTAATTTATATATTATAAATAAAATAAACTGTTTAAACATTGATCTACCATACTCCCTGTATGTGTGTTGCTGTGAGCAATATGGGATTATTATCACCAACATCACTTTCAGTTTCGCCTACAACTGATGTCTGGTTAAACGATTGGTTTGATCACAACCTGTCCGATCACTTGAGTGCTCTGCATTGTTACCATTTTCTCAGATCTCAGATACAAATTCTGGTGAGTGTAATGTTATTGCACCTGATTGATTGATATGATGGCCAGACCTATGAATATAGTATAACTCTAGTTGAAACAAACCTGAAGTCTCTCAAATCAGTGTTCTAGTCAAGACCACCTACACCAAGACCAAGTCATGACAGAGTTCCTCAAGACTGAGACCTAACCAAGACTTTGGGGGTTCAAGACCAAGACCAGACCAGTGAGAGCCCCACACTGCACGATACACGTCGATAAAAAGTGAAACTCCTCAAACTGATCTAAAAGATCCACATTCCCATTGAAATGACCACAGAAAAAAACCCTCCTTCATAGCCATACCCTATATATCTGTATGTGTAGGTGTACCATTAGAAATGTCTTGATAAAACAATCAAAAGGCATCGCAGAGGTGAATTTTACAACAGAATTTTCCTTTGTTTTCTTTGAGAACTGACACTAGTCTCTATATACAGACTCGACATTCAGTAAATGTAGAGTCTGTAGGCAAACCCCGGAGATCTTGTCTCCGGAAGAAGAGTGGAAGAGCCTTGGTTTCTGGTGCTGTGCTGTTTGTATCCCGTGTGATACTGATCAATCACGTTTGAGCCGGCTGTAGTTTAAACCAGGTTAAACGTTCCGTGCGGTGAACTAACGAGGCGGAACATAATTGCCGTCACTGCAAACTCTGAATCCATCGCAATGTTTCAGCATATTTACTTATATATAAACCTAAGTCGGAAAGGAAAATTCGCCTCCTCTGCCCAAATCAAACCGGAATGCCATAAAAATCGGGGGTCTGCCCCCAGAGGCTGTATCGCCGTCTGCCGGAAGTCAGACACTGAATACAGCCGATGGGTTCTGAGAATGAACTGACACTAACTTAACCATCTGTATTCAACACTCCTTTTTGCACAGGCAATTTAGTGATATTCCTGCAGTTGTGGTCTTGAGTGGTCTTCACATAAAATCCCAAGTTCTCTTCTTCTGAGATGAGACAAGACCAAGTAATATGTGCTTGAGTCTGAGACAAGACATAGACCTTCAAAAAGTGGGTCTCGAGAACTATAACAGTGCCTCAGATTAAACAAATTACATCATTAGTCCATGCCCTGACAGTTTATCTGTTCCTTCCAAAACCACAAGTCACTGTTAAAAAACAAATACATCTTATGATCTAACAACAATGTGGTTGGGGTTTAGGAAAGATCATGGCTTAGGTTGAAATAAGTACTTAGTAATTTTAAACCACCATTTTAACCTTAGCCACTAGGGTTAGGAGATGTTTTCATGGTAGTGTGACAATTGTGGTCATGATTAAAAGAAACCAAAGCTGACTGTCAGTAGGAAACAGGACGCAGACTTTGTCACTCTATAATAAGGTCACGTGACTTCCTCGTTTTCTTCAAACCAGCAAGAGTCATTATTACTGTGGCTGGTCTCCTGAAAGTAAACATTGTTTTACTTACAATTTCCTTAGTTATATTAGTGTGTCTTTGAGACCTGATTGGACACAAGGATGGGATTTAGAGAGTAACATTAACAACATTATTTATCTTGGCCATCATGCGGTTATTATACTGCAGTTGGTGACGTTTTTTCAGGTGGTTTAACAAATTAGTCGTGTTGCTTTGCAGCGCAGACACAAGTCTCACTTGTCTCGCTGCACTCTTTCATATGGTTTGTTCTCTCAGAAATCTGAAATCATTCTAAACAGCAGAAGATGATGACAGATGATTTTTGTTTTGCTCATCTGCAGTCGCAACATTCATTCAAGTTTTTCATAGGCTGCCTCTGCATGCTGCGTACATAGCAGCATGATGGCTCTTCAAAAGTGGAGGCTGCTTTAGTTTAGGAAGCACATTAGCTGATATGCAGTGGAGTTTTCTACGAGTGAAGCACACATTTTACATCAATATCTCAGCCCATCATGTTCATTTAATTGTGTGAAGCCAAAACTGTGATCATTATTAATATTCGATTAACTGTGCAACCCCACCTGACAACTGTTAGAAATACATACACCTGGTTTTTGCTTAAAACATTACAGACCCAACCTGGTGTCAGGTCTATTTTGTGGAGCCAACAAACCCCATAAATAAAATGCTACTAAAAATGCCACTCTACTGCTGAAACTTAAACATAACAGACTCTGGACCTGTGGTAACAGACCGTGACCCAACCCAAGCCCTCCGAGCAGTAACAAAATGTGGATCTGAACCTGCACAAGTTAAGGATCGGGTCTCAGGTCCTAGGGTCCAGGTAGACCCATAAAGACCTCCACTGGAAATATCATTCAAGAGAGTGCAAGGTAAAAAGAGCTAGACAGCAATAGATAAAGAAGCCAAAACTGGAAAATAAGGGGATGGTGAAATCAAATCATAGAGCAACAGTGAGGGTCTATATGAGGACAAGCTGAAGGGATGTTGTAAAGCCATTTTTCTCACAGCGATCCAATATTATCAGAACGACCACCCCCCCAAACACACACATACATACACACACACACACACACACACACACACACACACACACACACACACTTTCACACACTCTGTACCCCCCTCCTGAAACCCCCTGGCTCTCCATCATGGCTTGCGGTGCCCGTTTTTCACAGCAGGTAGCTAATTCCGCTTTTATCCCCGAGTAATATTGGCCTTATCGCTCGCGCCACTGCATCCATGCCGAGACTCAGTGAGCCACAGGGTGGGGGCAGCAGCAGTGTTGGTGGTGGTGGGTGTAGGGGGGAAGCGAGGTGAGGCAGGGCGAGGCAGGTGCTGGTGGAATGTCAGCTTGGTGGAACTGATTGCGGCCAAAGAGCTGTTGCTCCCTTACACACAAACACACACAAACACACACACATAAAGAGAGAGAGAGAAACAAACTCCCCCAAGTCTTGCTCACTCAAGCCCCTTCTTAGGCCACCAATATTGCCACTGATATTGCCTTGGTATTATATGCCTCAAGATGCGCACACACGCACACACACACACACACACACCTCTTAACGCTCTGCAGTCCCCTCAATGCAGCCACTGCTATCACCTGCCATCCAGCCATATCAAGGCTCCCACAACCTCTGCTCCTGCCAGTAGGCGAGTCACATGCACGTGTGCGTGCACACATACACACTCACACACAAACAGAAGGGAGGGGCAGGGAAAAACCATTTCACATTTCGCCCACCCTTCTCCCTCTATGACTACTTTCACTTTTCCCGTCCACATTTTCTCATTCCACTCCTCAATTACAAGTGAGACCTGGGGCTCCCCTTTGTGCCCCCTCCCTCTCCCAACCCACTCCCCTCACCCCCTCACCCCCACCCAGAGGATAGGGTCCCCCTCTCTCTCTCAGTAAACAGGGTGCAGATGTCAGAGAATACAGGCGCCTGGTAATGTGCTCCACTGCTATACCACACCATACATCACCATGTTAAGGTCTCTTGTTGTCATTTAGCCTTGAAAACAATCACAAACACACACACACACACACACACACACATACAACGAGGCTGACACACAATGCTGGGGAGACTTTTGCGGTATTGAAAGCTAAATGCCACTAATAGGTTGATTCTGCACACACAATGAATTCAAATTGCCTGCTGTGCTCCACATCGAGCTTAACACACTACACTTGAGCATTCCCATCAAACTGGGGGCATTTCCCCTGATGCCTATCTGTGCTGTGTTAATGAAGATATATGGGGCAGGTACAATGATGACATTTTCATGGGCAGCAGACAGCTTCCATCTGTCCCCGAGGCATCGGTTTATACATTTGTACCACGGCTGTCTGCTCGGTGATTTGGCAAGTCCATGGTTTCGGTCACCACGAGAAGCATGTAGTGAAGAGTTTAGGGAAATGAGCTCTGTGTGCTGTCAGATGGAAAACTCTGCAAGTTGTGACAAGATGATTTTATGTTATTGTCTTCTGGCAACAAATATGACATGGCGCTGACACATGTCTTAAATAAACTCCTCCTCAATAGGTTATTAAGGGAGAATTCTGTTTGTTACAACGTGATTCTCCAGTGGCATGATGGTGCAGTGGTTTGCACTGTTGCCTCACAGCAAGAGGGTGAAAATCTGCTGGCTGGGGCCCTTCTGTGTGGAGTTTGCATGTTCTATGTATGCAGATCTTCTCTGGTTTCTCTGGTTTCCTCCCAGTCCAAAGTGTGAGTGCGACTGGTTGTCTGTCTCCGTGTGTCAGCCCTGTGATAGTCTGGTGACCTGTATGTATGGTGTACCCTGCCTCTCACCCAGTGTCAGCTAGGATAGGCTCCACTGTTCTCCAACATTGTAGCGGGTGCTTAGGACCAATCTACAGCAATAAACAGGAGGATACCTGAAGAAGACGAAGCTGACATTGTTTAGTAGTTGCTTCCTTGTTTGTCTAATCTTTATAATGATGGTGGCTATCTGATTTTCGATGTGTTCTTGAAGTGGAAGCGATTGGGTCGGGGGTCTCAGCATGCCAATCATCAACATGGACCAGTGTGCAAGCACGATTACGAATTGATTGCTGATGTTGGTGTAACACAACGGCCCTTACTTGGAGGTAAACCAAAAGAGAATGTGAACACAATGTTGTTTTTAATCCATCACTAGAATGGATGGAACTAGTGGGTTCCAACATGGTAGGTTAAAGTTAAACCAAGATGTCAGACTGTTAACTGTGATGGATATTCATGGACATTTTGGATAGTAAGTAGTTTTTGGGGCAAGAATTTTACAATTCGTGGTTGTTTTCTCTACAATGTTAATCTCTACACAGATATCTGAAACTGGAGCCCATGGACAGTATTTTGGTATCAGAAGCTTCTTGTTTCCCTTAGTAGTCTGAGTAGTATGGACCAATGATGTTTGAGCAGATTTGTTTGCGCACTGGTAAACAGTTCATGCGGAGAGCAAAAGGCAGAACAAATTGGCCGAAAATGTAGTCTTGGAATCTATCGGCTATCATCTGACAACATTTTAGCTACATAAAAAATGCATTCATATGAAGACATCTGTTTATAGAGCGTCATTACTGTGTATATAACCTCTCAAATTGCTAATCAGACTGTAAACAATGACGGCCGCATGGAATAGTACGTTTTGGCCCTGATATCAGCTGGCTATACCAGAACCCCAAAATACTTATCATCAGATCGATTGTTGATGGGATCCTTGATGGCCTCCATCCCGAGGGTTTGTATAAAACTTTTGTTGAATGCCCCACTGGACTTCTTTAGTGTTGTTACCGCAATCCAAGAATTTCAGAAATGAAATGGTGTGTAAAATGTTATCATTACAATAGGATTGATGGACACAATTAAAAAAATAAGACCTAAGCTGTAGTAAACTGTAATGAGCCTTTATATGATGCCCAAACTGTGTGGTAGTTAACATAACATGAAGAGTCTCACCCTCAGCCTCTCTAATTCTCATCTATTTGCTATTTGCTGCCTTCTTATTTCATCTGTCCCCTTCTCCATGTCTTCTCCTGTTTTGTTATTTCTCCTCCGATTTACCCCATCCCTTACTACTCCTTCTCTCCCTGTGTGTGTGTGTCTCTCTCTCTAGGTGGTTGTAGCTGGGAGGGTTGGGGCGCTGGCTGGCTGATGGATGAGGCTGAGCACGTTGCCATGGTGCTACCTGGTGGGGAATATTCTGCAATGGGAGGCTAAAGCCAGCCGCCTGCCAATGGGAGAACAGAGGGGAAGAGGAGGGTGGTGTTGGCGGTGTGCGTGTGTTTGTATGGAGGAGGGGTTGTCTAATTTCACAAACACATACACACACTAGCTCAAACAAAACCTTGCAGGCATGCATGCATCTCAGCAAGTGCACACACATTCTCTCACACACACACACTTTCCCTTCAGTAGAATTAAATCTCACCGCTTCCAGAGACGGTGCAGTTGAATTATTTATGGCTGCCCATCTCCGGGCCAGGCCGTAATAAAGTTACGGCCGAGACTAATTTGCAGTTTGATGAGGTGGGCTTTTAGCAGTGGATCCTGGGCCAACATTAAGTACATATTGTTTTTACAGATTTGATTACCTTTTTATTGTTATTGTTATTAATGCACTGGGTGTGTGCATAGGGTATAAGGGAACACACCCCTCCTCCTTTGCTCTAGACAATACAAAAACCTGACCAGAGGAGAGAGACAAAACTGAATAAGCAGTGTGTGGGGAACCATTAGACATATACGGGATGTAATCTCCTCACTTTAAAAATCCAATAAAAGTGGCAGCTCAACACCTTTTATAGCAACCTGGAGGCAATCTGCTTCTAAATACATAAGCCTCAGCCGTGAATCAGCTGTGAATTGGACCTGAGCCATCTGCCTCGCTCGCACATACACAAACACAAACGGGCACGCACACATACACAAACATGCACACACAAACACACACCTCCATAAGTGCCTATAGAAAAGTATCAGGGCTGGTAAGCTGATGTTGGCACTCACAGATAGTACATTAAGGCTAGAGTGGGGAGCTTTACAGTAATGGGATGATGGGGTTGGGAATAACAGATTCTGATTTGTGATTTACCCAGGCTAAACAAAATTCAATTTTACACAATTTTCAAAAGAACCCCACTTTGCTGCCCGGTACAGAAGGCACACTGTAAACCCTGTGGATAATTTGATGGAGTGTTGCTGGGCTGTAAAATAAGGACTTTCACAAGCTATTAAAAGCTTAAAGCCTGTAAAAAATGTTATGGCGATTAAAATACATGGAGAAAAGTGGGGTTATACAACACCTTGTGGACCCTCTATAACATCTCACACTTACTAAACAAGAACAAGACACAGTGCATTCGCCCTCGCCTGGATACATGATAATCCTTTGATTAATGACACCCAGCATATTTAATGCTTAATACGTAGAACGGGAGCTGACAAGCCAAACAATTAGGTCAATTACCGGATGACAACTATGTTGTGTTGGGTTAATTACTGGAATCTTCTATGGCGGGACACATCCATTTGAGGGCCAATGGCACGTAACAGAGCGCACATGCAAATGAGCTCACCTACAGTACAGGACACAGCCATGCTAGAGTATGTGATCTGTGTTATGGATGAGGATCAGTTCGCTGGTGTGTATGGGCGAGCTTTTGTATTTTTTGCAGAGATAGATAAAGGGATTTCATTCATGGTAATTTATCACTATTTCATAGGTATAAAGGTTGGGGTTGAATGCGTATATCTAGCCAGGCTGTCCATGTGTGAATATATTGCCATAAAGTAAATATTTATAGAGAGAAAAAGAGAGTCGGAGAGATAATTTATGTTTGCGTGTATTTTCAGTATTAGTTATATTAGTCTCTGGTGTGTAATGCTGGTCGCTCCACCAGGAGAGGAAGCGAAGAAGGAGAGGAGAGGAGAGGAGAGGAGAGGAGAGGAGAGAAAAAGGGTGAGGAAAGGAAGAGGAGAGCAGAGGAAAATAGAAGAGAGGTCCTGGCCATGCTCTATGTCTGTCATTGGAAGCATATTAATTAAACAAAACCAGGACACTTGAGCCAGTCACAACCACTCCTCAGGGCTCATCATGTCATCACACTCTCTCTTTCATCTCATTTCTTCCCCTTCCTCTGCATCTCTCACACACACCTCCCTTGCGTGCTATATCTTAACGACATACGCACAGACAAACTCCTTTAACGCTCTGACGCAGACTCATAAACAGGACATATACTCGTCTCTATCACGCTGCTCTGTGCATTTGGAGAGGTTGGCGTGGGAGCAAAAGAGGATGGTGGAGGTCATTTCCATATTCACTTAGCAGAGCGTTGCCTCACTCTCCTTTCTGCACTGTAGCGCTTTAATCAAAGCGGGCGGCGCTGCTGCCACTGCTCCTAAATGGCCCTGGAGCGCCTTTGAAACACACTGACACCGGTGTCACGCTGAAAAGGACATGCTTTTTATCCCCTTAAATAGCTTGTAAAAGGGCCCCATTGACTACACAAGCAGCCGACACTTCCATGCCTCCTCGCTTTTCCCTCTATTGTACTACCAAGTGAATGTGTCAACGATGCTGGACGAACACAGGCGCCCTGTTCAACAATATCCTGTAGGGTTCTTTTTTTCAATAGGCTTGCAGCGTTAGTGCGCGGCAAATATTTATATTGACATCCGTGAGTGGATCTTTTATGACACAGCTTTGATGCAAAAAAAAAAAAAAAAATAGAAGGAAGAAACCTGATTATAAGAACATGAAATTCAAGGACATCATATTCGCACTTTCCTTCTGAGAGCAGATACACAAGCGTTGACACAGGACAGCAATCACATGCAGAAATGCACATTCAAACCAGAATACACTGCCATACACACTCAGACTTAATCACACACCAACATGCACACGTATTCAGAGGGCCCCCTCAGCACACACATCCTATAAGCACGGCAGCACAGTATGGAGGCTGTCATCCATCAAGAGGTATTGCCTGTCCTCGTTAGAAAGTCTTAATCCACTTGTTTCTGCAGTCTATTCTCCTGGTAGTTGCCCTGCACTACCACTGTAATGGGCCCACAGAGCTCACTGCACACACATACACACTCTTTGTCTTTCTTTTGCTCTCTCTCTTCCCCTAATGGTCTTGGAGTGCTGAGAAAGAAGCAAGAGAAATGTTGGGCCATTGCCTCCAAACTGTGTGTGTGTGTGTGTGTGTGTGTGTGTGTGTGTGTGTGTGTGTGTGTGTGTGTGTGTGTGACTGATGAAAAGAAACACCGAAATAATCCCCAACAGTTATTCTGTGTTTTTAACATACAGCTGATTCGTTCTTTTGTTCTCAGTCCAGTCTACACACTGAATATATGTATGGACACATACAGTATAAAGAGGGTTGTTTGGGGATCTTCCTCCAGGAAATTTTGAGTGTGAAACACTTCATTTCCTGCTTTCTGGTAAATTTTTCTGCACCAATTAGTGCCCTTTTTCTGTCAGTTTATAGTCAAAATGTCTACACTTGGTCAAATAAAGGTCCTCTGCTATTTTCGCAAATGCACAGGTTGACTATTTGAGTTTTCACAAAATATTAACACATTCAGATCTTTGATAAATAATCATCAGTTAACTATAATGACTATGAAAGTAAAGGCAAATAACAGAACGTTCCAGTAAGTTCATAAAATGAAGTCACCTTACGCTAATGTAGCCTTTTAATCCAGGAAAGGACATCCCTTATGATACCCAAAATCTAAGAAAATTTCGAGTCTAATATCACGATATCGATATAATATCAATATCTAGCCTGCCTCTATATTTTTGTTTACAAGAAATCAACTTTATTGTTTTATAACAGCAGGAACTTTTATAATTAAAACTTGACGCAGGGAACATCAATCAAACTGTGACTTTTCAGTGTCGCTGCTGATTAAAATTCACAAACAGAAAGCATAAATGTCCTCGAAAAGATTTAAGACGTATTTTTATTTATTTATTTTTCTAAAGTATTCTTTTTAGAAGTGTCTCACCACCAGTTAATTTAAATGTTTCCCAGCCTGAGCATCAGCCCTGTTTCCTTTGTGGGACGATAGTTCAGGTAGACAGGAAAATCAAATGTTTTGTTTTAGTACGCATACATGATCATGTTACATAACTGGGATACAGCTTACATCATTATCTCCCATGAAGAGGTTAAATAACAGACTACATGATATTAATATTGATGATGTATATTAAAAGTAAAAGCATAAATAGACATCTTGTAATCTATACATCTTTACTTATGATTAGAATGCTAAAACCCTGCCTATACCAGATTCATTATTCATAACAGTGTGTGCTGACATGTTCTGATGTAATAATGATGCAACTCTGATTTGCCCGCGATGCAGTGAATCACAAGGTCTTGTAACCACGTGTTATTTGAGTATAGAGCGAAAAGTCACGTCTTCCTGAAGGAGAGAGTGAGAGACATTTCAAGGCCTCGCAGACACAACAGAACACTGTATCGACTATTTGGTTTACCCTTGCTCTGCGCTGAGAGACTTCTTAGTGCTGCTATATTAAGTGCGGCTGCCTCTTCATCAGACGTGATTGGTGTGTGTGTGTGTGTGTGCGCGAGTGTTTGTTGACACAAATAACAGGGCATGTACAGTGGCTCTCTTACCAGTTTGTAATGCTTTACACTTCTTCATGCGGCCACATGTGTGTGTTGGTGTTTACTCGTGTGTGCGTGGATGTGGCGGGTGTGTTAGTGGATGCGTGTGTAATTGAGCTGGTGTAAGCATGGCCCTATCACTTCTCGCTCCCTCTCTCCCTCTGTAGTCTCTCAATTAGGCGGAGAGCGGGCCCATGGGGAGCCATTGTTTGAGCAGCGGCGGAAGACAAACAAGACTGCCACCGCACGCAGGAGCTCCCTGGGCAACACTTGAGACTGCGGCAGTCATTCACTCACCAGCTCTTGA
The DNA here is from genome assembly GCF_011397635.1 of Epinephelus fuscoguttatus. Classification (NCBI taxonomy): domain Eukaryota; kingdom Metazoa; phylum Chordata; class Actinopteri; order Perciformes; family Serranidae; genus Epinephelus; species Epinephelus fuscoguttatus. The sequence continues at coordinate 37,277,628 of NC_064754.1, read as the reverse complement.
ACGTGTGCGCACACACACACACACACGCGGTCCTACCTCTAAACCTTGCATATACTTATTAATGCATGTTGGCACAAATAAAAACACACACACGTACATTAGCACTCAGCATGCAGAGACGCTCATGTTTGGGAGCTGAAAAACATTCATGTAAAATTCACCAATGAACCATATGCGCACAAACATACACAGAGGATTAAAGCGCAGCCCTGTTCCTCTTGCTAAATGGACCAAAACCACAGATCCAGGGGGAAAAAATGAGGGCACACATGTTTACACACAAATTACACCCTGTGGGATAACTTAGCCCCGTTTCCACGACGAAAGGCCACACAGTGTTAGATGATAATGTGCACACGGATATTCCCCCTACGCCAATTTACTTACGCCTCAATAAGAGCTGCTTTTGCTGGGACAAGAGGCCGAAAATTTGTGTCCATGTACGGGAGAGCAGGAGCAACAGGGACGCTCACTTTGTTGCTTTTATCTGTCTCCATTTCTCCCCTCACCCTTTCATCCTTTAATCTCTCCAGAGAGAGAAACAGGGGATTTTCAAGTCATAAAAGTTTTATAGGAGCCGTAAAGGGTAAGCATGTACAGTCGGCCCCTCTGAACTCTCACTCCCTGCTCTTTATATCCATCTGAGTGGAGAAATGGGCAGTCAGGTAAAGAATCGCTCTGGAAATAATCTAATAGCGCAGACTCTTACTTTCTTTTCAGCTTGCAGGTTCCTTCCTTTCATTCTCTGTCTTTAGTTTCTTCATTTGACTTGCGCTGTTTCAAGGCTTCTGATTTTGTCACGCTCTTTATGTTGATTCCACCTGCCATGGGTGTTTAGCGACTTGAAAGCAGTCTTACTCTCAAGGAGACGAAAGCTCATTGAAAGATAAAAACCAAACGTTTCACACAGCCTCCAGTCACAGACAGTACAGGTATTACTTCATATTACAGTCTGAAGTGCAAAGATGTACTCCCAGGCTTTCAGTGTCACATTAAAGCATGGTTATATTTATTGTTATGTACTATAGGGATGCATACCGGCATTTCTATTGTGGGTATCTCTATCTGTCTTTTCGCAAAATAAGGAAATGACTTTCACGTAACAACATGAGCTCGCAAATGGGAGATGACAGTTATTCAGCTGAATGGGGTGGCAGCCGGCTCCTTCCCTCTAACCTATGCGGCAAGCTGTAAAATAGCAAGCGAGCGAACAACAAGAGAAATAAATGACTTTCTGGACAAAGGCAGCAGCAAAGCAGAAAGCATTTCTCCTGAGGCTAAGAGGGAGAACGAGAGAGAGATGGAGAGATGGAGGAGGAGAGGGAGGGAACGGGGAGGGGATACATCACCTTGTGCAGCGCTCCATATCATTTGCATGGTTTATACTCTCCAAGGCCCCCACCATGCAAATGACTCATAAAGTAGAAATAGAGAGACTTTGGAGCTGGTGTCAGGAGTGAATTTATATATGATTGCCAGGCGGGCCCGGTGTCCTAAATCATTTTCAATTAGATGACACTTTCAATATCGAGCCGCTGATTTAGAGATATTAAAACTTCTTCTCCCTTATCCTCCACAGAGTTGAAAGCAAGCAAGCTTATCTGCCACCCGCTCCACCCCTCCTCTCTCCTTCCTCTTCTTCTTTTCATCCGCATTTTCTCATCTTCCTCTTCTTAAAGGTATATGTCAGAAGGATCTTTTACAGGAATGAGCCGGCTCTTCAAGGGAGGAGAGGCCCCTGCATACAAAATGAGGGCAATTTGCAATTCATTTTTAAATTTACCATGTCATTGTCTGGGAAGGCATATGCAGCACTGAAATAAATAGGAAAATTTTGCCATTTGTGAGCGATTGTCTTTTGTTACAATTACAACGGGGGGGGATGTAAGTCAAGGTGGCATCCATTTGCAGAAGGTGGGGAAAAGAATATTTATGATGACATTCCACTGATTTGCCCTTGCATTATTAACAGCAAGAGAAATACAACTTTAAAGGGACAGTTCACCCCCAAATCAAAATACATATTTTTCCTCTTGCCTGCAGTTCTATAAATCAACTTGGACTGTTTTAGTGTGAGTTCTCCAGTGTTGGAGATGTTGGCTGTAGAGATGTCTGCCTTCTGTCCAATATAATACAACTAGATGGCACTCGACTTTTGTTGCTCAAAGTGCAAAAGAAAAACGCATTTTGAAAACTTAACCGTAATGTCTCTTTCTACATAGTCTCTATATATAGACTCTACATTCAGTGAATGTAGAGTCTGTAGGCAAACCCCAGAGATCCGCGTCCGAGTCTGCGTGATATTGACCAATCACGTTTGAGCCGGCTGCAGTTGTTGCCAGGTTAAATGGTCTGTGCGATGAACTAAAGAGGCAGCACATAACTGGCGTCACTGTAAACTCTGAATCCATCGCAATGGTTGCTGACAAATCAAACCAGAATGCCAAAAAATTGTGGGTCTGCCCCCAGAGGCTGTATTCGGCGTCTGCCGGAAGTCAGACTCCGAATACAGCCGATGGGTTCTGAGAATGCTTTCTAGAAATCTTGAGCTGGTGGCTCAAGATGAGATCAGCTGAGAAGGACGTCATTAATGTTTACAACTTGCACTGTCACGAGCACGAGCCACTCGTCCATGAGTAGATGCATGCATCCTTCTGTGCAGTGATATGGTTGGTGGGGGTAGTTCTGTAGAAAGAAAATAGTTCCTACATGAAACTGCTTAAAGCAAGGTCTGTGGATTGGTTATGCGGGGGTCAAGATTTTTTTTGTAAAACCTGCACCAATCCAGCCAATTATGAGAGCCAATCCACCCTGCCCGACACTCAGGCATATGTGTTAATCAATTACCTGAACCCAACCTGCAAACTGGAACTGAAAGTTTCTGGAAATGACCATTGCTCATAACAACCTACTTTCTGTTGGCTCTAAGTATGTCATTTCCAGCAAATACCACAATATAAAACGTGTGTTTTCTGTTTAAAAAGTACAAACATACTAAGATGACAGGTACCAGCCCATCTGTTGAGTGGTTACGACTTCAGTATGATCTCGAGCGCAAAACTGAAACCTATATGATTTGTTTACATGAGCGCACAGCTGACCGGTACAGCGGTTTGTTTTACACAATGTTACAGAAGGGCATTTTTAACAGACTCTGTGGACACAGAAACACTTGCTTGATGTTGGAACATGACAATAGGCCTATGTAATCTCAGAGGGAAATATTTTTACTGGATATTATGACCGGAGAGATTTAAATACCAGATTTTCCAGGTCAAAAACTAGATAATGGAACAAATGGTGGACTACTGCACATATCGCATGTTGCTGTAAGTTATTAATAGCTTTTTTTCAGATTTTTTTTACCAATGTTTTGGCCTTTAAACTGACAGTACAGCTAACGATCAACAAGAAAGGCTGGAGAGGGGAAATGACATGCAGCAAAGAGCAGCAGGTTGGAATCGAAGCTGATCAAGCCGGCCCGAACTGCCCGACCCACAGGTTAACCCACGGGCACCTGTGAGTTGTGGGATGGCCCACCATTACTGTGGTTAATCTTGAGTAACTGTGTCATGATTTCTGTAAAGCGACATTGCTGCTGAGTTTTTCAAATGTATGTTTTTGGCGCTTTGAGCACCACCAGAGTGCCATCTAGTTAAATTATATTCGAGGGAAGGCAGACATCTCTATGGCTGATATCCCCACCACTCGGCAACTCACGCTGAAAGAATCTAGATTGATAAACAGCACTACAGGTAAGAGGAAAAATATGCTTTTGATTCAGTTGTGAACTGTCACTTTAAGTACTGTCACAGAAGAGATACCACGTGGTGTTTGTGAACTAAAATAACCAGCACATTTCTCACTAGCAGCCGAAACTTTCAATGCCTCGCCCTCACAAACAACCTCTACGTGCTCTGTCTTTGCACCCACATCATCAAGACAAGCATCGATCCTGAATCTCTTTAAATAGTCCTCCCTCATTCACATTCTGCTCATGTGGCCCCCTCGACCTTTCTTGAGGCTGCCTTTCAAGCGTTCATTGTACCGCGCTTAACGACTCCGTTGCATCTGCCTGCACTACATTGTAAACCTCAGTGTGAAAGGCACCTACATTTAACCAAGTGCATCAGCGTGCCTCCGCTTCATCCAGCCTGTCTTCAAAGGCAATAAAGCTGACTGGAATTGACAGAGTGGGGTCTGTATCAAAAGCTTCACTCCCTAGCACTGTTGTCATCACCTTATCTTCGGCAACACTGAAGAACACACAGCAACCCAAACCCATTCAGAGGCAATAAAATCTATATCTTAATGGACATACAGCAACAGAATGTCCTACAGTAATGCACCCAAATGGCATCTCCAGCCCTCATCGTTACAGTCAACCTCTCGCATTTTGCCTAACTTATGTCTCCCTCCACCCCCTCCCTGAACCAGCACCACCTCCCCCTCCATCCTTTCAGGAACAATAAAACCAAGCCTTAGATGGACATCTCCCATTTCTGCACTTCCCTCAACACGCTGCCCTCCACCTCATCTTCCTCTCATCCCATCTCTGCCTGCCACTTCTCTATCTCCCTCTTCATCCCAGCACTCTCTCTCTCTCTCTCTCTCTCTCTCTCTCTCTCTCTCTCTCTCTCTCGCTCACTCCCCTCCTCCTCCTCCTCCTCCTATCTGTTGTACCCCACCTCTTCGATCTCTCGCTCCGTCCTATCAGCCCCCCCTTCCCCTCCCTCTCCTCTCTTCTCGCTGCTCCCAGCGTGATTGTGTGTGGGGCAGGTCTTGCTGACAGGCCTGGGCAGGGCCGATAACGCCGGGAGCTGAACAATGGGGGGAATATTGTAAAGCCTAATGGAAAGGAGCTGGAGGTGGAGGGTTTCAGGGACATAAATCAGCGCGCCTGGCACTGATGGGGCTTTTCAACAGCAATAAGGGAGGCAATACCTCTCAGAGCCCCCATGGCAGAGGATGGGAGAGGGGGACCTACATACTCCTCCCCTTGTCACCGATTGAGAGGAGACACATATGAAATGACCTGACACTCTTACAAAGACACATTTTCATGCATACACAAACACTCATACATACACAAAAGTCTCTCTTGAAAACATATATCTAGGAGCATCCAGTGTAAAATGCTGGTATGTGTAAACATCTCCTGCGCGCGCGCACACACACACACACACACACACACACACACACAAGAAACACTACCTACTGTAAAAGCACTTTCTAAAGGGCTATGTTAAGTAGGCACTGTGTCAATCTGTGTGGGGATGGATGGGGTTGGGGGCTGGGGGTGGGGGGCAGCTCCCACATAAGCCATTGAGAGTGATAACCGGTGGGGATGGATGAGTCACATTTTACCTTTATGGTGTTCTGCTATTCACTGTGTAAAGATAATGGACGGAGCCACTTAGTAATCAGAGGTAGAATTAAAGAGCTTCTCTCATCTCCATTCTGACTCACTACAAAGCCTTTCTTATTCCATCACTTCTTATTCTCACTTTTTTTTAACCTGCCATCATTTCTAATTATCTAGAAATAAATGAATTGCTTCTGCTTTTGAAAAAAGGTGCTGTGTGTGCTGTTTTATCCAGCCAAAATGTGAGCGAGGGCATCTACAGTATGCAGAGCGACTATTTGTGTAAGGTAAAAGGGTTTTTTTTAGCTTGCTGTCAGTGTGGGGCTACGAACAGTACATATACTGTTGTTTCAACATTTGACAGTACTTTCACAGTTAAATTGTTAAGGGATAAGTTCAGTTATTTTATATATATATATATATATACACATATTGTACTTCAAACTGTTGTGTGTGTTGGCTATTTTCCCAAATCTTAGCAATTAACTTGTTGAGTATAATGTTATTTTAATCAGGAAAGACCAAGTGAAAGAAGGGCTTACTTAAAGAGCTATTAAGAAGTGAATTCATTTGACACAGAGTGCACAATAGGACAAGGCAAAGGATTGGATAAAGGAGTGAAGAACAGCCTCACTGAAGGTGTGGATGGATGTCATCTGATGAGCTCAGTGGATGGAGTGGTGGACAGGTGGTTTTGATGAAACTGAAGGTGAAGTGAATCGCATTGATGTGACACTGAAATGACAGCTGACAGCAGCAGAGAAGGGATCAGTTATATTTCAGTTTGACAGTAAAGAGATGATTGGCTCACAGAGATTGTGGCAAAATCTGATTGGTTTAAGTGAAATGTGTCAAGGACCTCAGTCAGCCAATTGTTTTGAAAGTGGAAAAGCAAAACAAATTCAGAATAAAGAGACTGAACATCGGCTAAGCTTCAAAATGGCAGAGAAGAATGACCAGCACTGTGAATATATTAGATTCATGTTGCAATAAACTGCAATTATCTTTTAATCATCTGAACAAAACTGTTTGATCCAGCTTTGAAAATTCTTGAGTCCGAGAATTTGTGACTTGTGGTAAAGTAACACATGCAAAACAGTAGAGAACAGTAGAGACCCTGGTACTGACGCAGAGAGCCTGTTTCCACCTGGTATTAATGTTTGTCTCAGGTGAACGGATCACAAGTGGACAGCTCTATATTTGTCTGTTTACACCTGGAATTGGAGTGTGTCTCGAATGACCACCTGAGATTGGGTCACACTTCCCCACTCCATGTGCAAATAAACACATACATCATTTTATTCAATATCATTAGGAGACTACTGCGATAGAGTCTGCCACCATACACACAGTGACAGGGCTAATTGCTAGTATCACACGGCTAACCTCACCTTTCGGTTATTAACAGGTTTAGCAGCAGAGTTAAGCCGTTTCGGTGTCCATGTAAGTTTGTTAAAACTGTTTGACAGCTTCTGTATGTGTTAGCTTGTGCTATCAGACATTGAACTCACTGTTTGCTGGGAAGAGAGCAACTGCCGGAATGGTCCTTCAGCACACAGCTAACCTCTGTAACAGCAGCAGCAGTTGGATAAGCAAGGCACATAATGCTGAGAGAATGTGGACATATGTGGCCCAGACTGTAAATAACTGTGAAGGAGGCACAGACCACCTCCAAATTTGGTCTGAGTGATAGGATCTCAAGATGCCTTAAGGACACAATGAGTGCATTCACACCTGTACTTAAAAGGTGTTCACTTGTAATCACATCACCCAAGATGCATGCCATTATGAGGGGAAAAGTAGGACCTGACCAACCTCAGAACCCATCAGCTTTTGGCCTGACGACAACAAGGATGCATTCACACCAGGATAGTCCGGGGGACTCGGTTCGATTGGGCGGGGAATGCCGAAAAATTTCACACCTACATTTGGTTCGGTTCACTTTCACACTGCACTTTTTAAAGCGGACCAAACCGCCTGGACAACATTACGCAGTTACAACAGCTGCTCGTCTGGTGGCGGTATTGCCACAAGCAACTGCGATATATAGTCCTCTGACCATTATAAATAAGCACCTTCACCTTCGTCACTACTCCATGTATGCCACGAGATATTTTCCAACTTTTTTTTTTTTTTTTTTTTTTTAACCTCTGCTTCTCCCAGTCCGTGCTGTTGGTTTTGTTTGTTTTTCTACCCAAAATGCATTGTGCACTACCTCACTTCCTCTCTTTGGTTCACGTCCTATCTGTGGTTCACTGGATAGTCCGTTTGCATTTACCACTGTGAGCAAACCGCACCAGGGTTCACTTGCAAGTGAACCGAGACCCCCAGTTTTCAAGCTGACCAGGGTTCGCTCGTTTGGTCTGCACCAGAGTTCAAATGAGCGTTCACACCACTCCAGACGAACTGAACTCTCCGTAGAAGGGGACCAGGTTTCATTTAAAGCAGACCAAATAGCGCCAGTGTGAATGCACCTAAAGCCTCTGGGGACGATGATTAATAGTTCAGGCTGATCCACTGTAGCCAGTTCCCATGCACCAGTCATTTCACCTAATCTCTATCAGCACGTATCTGTGTACGAATGCAGATAAATTCTTAAAAAAGCAAATACAGAGCTAACTCATCATCAGACATAGCTGATGGTTTCTGAGCTTGTATTTCAGCCAGTGCTTAATGTCTCTCCACAGGGACTATTTACCTGCCATTAAAACGTGATTGTCCAGTACTACTCATATTACACACACAGAAACCTGAACACTTCTGATACCAAAGTCTTGTCCCATCACAGACTCTGCATACACATGCAGATCCTGTTTACAGAGATTAGGGCCAGGCAGGTTATCATTTAATCAATCTTAACTAAATGAAAACACTGTGCACGAGAAGCTCATGTGCAATAGCAATAAATTATTATCATTACCAGACACACTATTATCAGTCTGTGTGTGGAAATGTGAGGGCAAAGTGTGAAACAAATCTTTCTCTGTGTGAAGACACATCAATGAAAACAAAGTTTGGACAGAAGAAGATACATGGCAGATACAAATGTACACAACACACATGCACACACACGCACACACACACTCTTTCATTCTCATCTCACCTCTGATCTTACAATATAAAATAAGTGTCATGGGCCATCTTTGAGCATTCATCACTGTAATTGGCTACATAACAGCAGCTGCCCAGTCTGAAACTCAGTCTCCTGCAGTCAGTTTTGTTTAAGGCACGAGAAGAGAGAGAGACAGAGGAAAAGAGAAAGAGAGAGAGCGATTAGACATCCTTCATAGGTCTTAAATCTTCATTAATCATTGCCTCTCTATTCACATCCCCGACTCTGACACAGATAAGAGCTCGGTATAAAAGAGGAACTGGGAAAGACAGAAAGAGGGAGAAAAAGAGCAAAGGAAAAGTGGGAGATCACAGACTTGTTAAAAATAATAAGCTGCTACAGAGCCACGTGGAGAGGCCCTGGCGAGATGGGAATTGCTGATTAAATTAAAGGCTCATTAATCAGCCCTTGACCATGACTCCCCCATTCCTCTTGTTCAGCTCGCGCCACTGACTTCCCCCATTTTTTTCCCCCCTCACACTTTTCTACCTCCCTCTTGCCAAGAGAGGGATCTCCTGCTGGAGGGTCAGGGTTAAGAGTCAGCAGGAGAGAGGGGGTAAGAGGGGGGAAAGACCTGGCAACCCGTGCCTATGATTAGCCTGAAAAATAGCAACCTGGCCTTCCACCTCCTTGACTGCCCCCTGGTGAAAGTGAGTACAGATGGGGCCACCAGTTTGGAAGCACCAAAGGTCCACCACCACACACAGAAACTCACACACAAACACACACACACACACTCTCTCTTTCATACAAACAATGCTTTGTTGGCAGCCTGCACGATTTCTGCTGTGATTTGGCTGCAGATCTGGCAGCGGCGTTGGTGATCTGTTTGGCTGACAGAAAGAGGAGCGAGGAGTGAATGAGCGATGGCTGTAGGCATGAGTAGGCAACACTCTGGTGATGAAGTGGATTTGAGAGCTGAGCGCCTGTTTCATAATGGTGGTGATTATGCTGAGGTCATTAGAAACCTACGCATTACATCATGGCTGCCAGCAAGGGGAATTCCCCCCCCCCCCATTTGCTTTAATGGAGAAAAATGTGTTTTCCTCTCATTACAAAACCAATCAATTAGTCAGTCAGCTAATCAATCAATCAGTAAATCCATCAGTTGGCCTAGTAGGAAAATGATCCCTGCTCCTCTTAATATGGAACATGCATTATGGATGTTGTGTGTTCTCTGATGCTCTTAGTGGAGAAAAACATCATGTCCTCATTATGACTCAATCAATTAGTCAGCCAGGTAATTAATCACAGAGCCAATCCATCAATCACTATTTGGTGTGTTTACAGTATGAAATGCATTCTACAGTCACGGACACCATGACATTTGATATTATTCCTGTTTTTCTCATGATTTTCTAAATTATACTGTCCCCATGTCTATCACATTCCCAATAAAAGAAAATTATTAAAATCTTTTACATAAAAGTAGTTATAACACAGTGTAAAATTTTCAAACTACCCTGACCAGAGTCCATACATACAAACATAAGGGCTGGATCATGGGTGTTGGATAATAAATATAATAATAAAGTAAGAACAATAATCTAATGAAATGTTTTAATATTTTAATCCTCTGACTGCTGCATTGGCTGAAATATGAGAGTCGATTCAATAAAGTGCATTACTAACGTTAACTGGAAATGTGCTGCTCAATATTATGAGAATGACCAAAAAAAAAAAAAAATCAATTGTATTTCCTGAATTACTTTCATTTTAAAACATTATATCTTAGTTTCATATGTATGTAGTTTCATATTTTTTGTTGTCTGCCCCTTATACACCGGGGAGGGGTCAAAAGGAATAAATGAAATAAAATAAATAAATAAAAAAATGAAATGTCCCAAAATTATCACTTTAATTATTCAAATAGCGCATTATTATTATAGGATTTGCAGTTTTGGGTCAGGCCACAGATCTTGTGTCGATAATTCGGGTTGTGGAACTAAATTGTCCAGTGTGCGGGAGGCTGGGCAATTGCGATATTAAACATCATGATGTCTGGTTTGGGAGCAGGTTTTGAAAATCAGACTGATGTTGGACTCTGCCCTAGACTGTGGTCCATGCTTTAGTACTAATAGCAAAATATGCAGATGGTATTGAAAGTAAAAATACTCATTACAAAGGCAGACTACACCCTATCAGTGTAAGCAGCATTTCAGCATCTAATTTTAACTACCGTGTACTTTGGGACAGATTGATTTGTGGTAATGTGTCATATTTTACAAGATTAGCTTTTCTTTACTAACTGTGTCTGCAAATCTTAAAGCATTTTTAAGAATGAAGTCCAGGTTTCTCACACAAGCTAACTATATCATCACTTCAGGAACACCGCAGAAATCAAAGAAAAAATGTCACATTGAAAACACCTTTACAACAGATATCACTGCCAAATATAAATCTCCTCTCCATTATTGTAAGGTTGGATGTGGCCGTCCAAAAACACTAGTCTACCTACACTTTCTGCACCTCGCCCTGTGAGGTCCCCAGGATCACCAGATAAATTGAACAGGAGTCCTTGACATATCTGACAGCATCCTTTTCACTCCTTGGCGTGCCCTACCCCGTCGTCCCCTGCTCCCTCCATCCACCACAGAGCGGGAGGAGTAATGGGATCCGTGGGCTACCTGACCCCCACATATGAAAAGGGCCGACGCACAAAGCAAGAAGGGAGCGGCCACTTAAAAAGGAAATGGAATGAAGGTGTAGGAATAGAATTGAAAGGAGAGAGAGCGAGAGAAAAGCAGAGGAGGATGATGAGGGGAGCACAGAGGAAAAAAAAAAACAAGTGCCCAGCCATGTGTGAAAGACATAATTGAAAATGTCAAAAGATGTAAGGAATGACAGCAATGAACTGGCTGAGCATGGCAGTGCAGTCTGTCAGTGAGCTACTACCTCCATCCTCAATAGATTCAGCCTTGCTCTTCTCCTACATATATTCTCTTTGTGCGGCACACACACACACACATACATAAGCACACACTTAAATAATTTGCGATATTCTCTTTTACTCATTTGATTTCATCCATCTGCTTTTTGTCGCTGTGTGACTTAACCTCTCTCTGGCGGGTTTCCCAGCAGAGCACGTGGGCGTGCAGCGACACACGTGGAGCTAAAGACGCTAATGTGTGCATGTGAGCATATGCATATAGATGGATTTGAAAGGGAAATGTGATGCCAGATCAGCACTTGACCCTCATGTCAGCTTTACCGCTTATCCTAACTTACGCCCTTTATTCTTTTCTTCGCAAGTTATGCCCCCCCCTTCTCTTCATCTTCTTTTTCATCTCTGAAGATGAAGATGAGATTCGTCGCCCATATTGGCCATACATGATGAGTTGAATGCATGACTTGTAATTCAGCAAATCTGCCTGCTGTCAGGTATGTTTTATCCCAGAATAGTGCAGGGTGGGGGGTCTTTGTAGGTATAACATGTAGCTCACTGAAAAACACCACTTAAGCCAGTGTTACAGTCAAGACCACCTAAACCAAGAACAAGTCAAGACCAAGACCATCCAGTGCAAGCCCCATGTAGGGTAAAATGTGGAACACACAAACCATAGGTACTCATGACACTGATCTGAAAGATCAACATTCACATAAAAACACCCATCGAAAAATAAAGATTACTCTTCTTCATTTTGTTCATTGCTGTATATATAGGTGTGAGTTTACCATGAGAAATGTCTTCATAAAATAATTAAAAGGTACTGCAAGGGTACATTTTTTCAACCATTTGAATTTTAGTGTCTCTTTTTTCACACAAGCAATTTAATGACATACCCACAGTTGTGATTTTGAAATAAAATTCTGAGACCAAGACAAGGCCAAGTAAAAATGCAGTCAAGTGTGAGACCTTCAAGAGTGGTCATGAGTCTGGTCTCAAGTACTACAAACTGACTTAAGCATCTAAGCATGATCATATCAATGCATAATATACAATAACTAGAAGGGTTGCCCCCTAACAGCCAATCAAAGGTTAGTCGACCAGAAAGGTCATTAGTCTGCAAGATTTCATTGGTATGGTGAAACTCTATTACGAGCTGTGCCTTGTCAAAATACATCAAAACCTATGTGACTGGACCATGTGGGAATTTAATTTGAAAAGACAGACACAGGAACTGGCCGTGCTCAGCAGTCAGACAGGAGTCATGTTAATTTACAAGGCTGGCACCTGAGGTTATTACACAGGCTAGCTGATAACATGTTGGGTAGGTAAGGTAAAATTTTAATGTCCCAGGGGGCAATTTGGGATACAGACAGTAGTCATAAGTAAAACAAAACAGACAGTACAACACATAATACACAGAGCCCAGTATCACACACTAGGCCCGTTTCCACTGAAGAAGTTCCTGGTACTATTTGGGGGGCAGGAACTACTACAGGAACATCCTCTCGCTTGGCCCTCTCAACCGCCGTGTCTCCACTTAGAGAGCGGAGTAGGAGGAAGGTTCCTGTAAGATTACCGGGCTCTGGATGTGACGTAATCGTTGCGCGACCATTTTGACCGGGGCGACGTATGGGCGTAGGGACGCCGTTAGCCGTTAGCGGTGTCTGTAATAACACAATAAAAAATATTTTTTCCAGCGCATGTCTTAGTTACAACATGATTATGCTAACTGGAGTAGTTTCATGTCGTATCCGACAACGGGAAGCTTTTAACAGATGATGCCCTGATGTTAGCTTTGCTGCTGCTGTTAGCTGTCCCTGTCAGCTGCAGCCACTGATGCTTTCTAGACATCGTGATTTCCCAAAACTGAATAAATACCACACATAACAACACAAAACTGCTTTGCTAGCTCAATCATGTTGTAACTAAGATATCCGCTGGAAAAAATATTTTTTTCACGGACCATTTAATGAGTTATTTCAGACACTGCTAACAGCTAACGGTTAGCCTAACTAAACTACGTTAACCATGTTGTTATTTACAAAACGTCACAATCACATCCTGCCTTGAGTATATCCAATCAGCACCAAGTAATCCCCAAGCCCCAGCCAGGAGTTTCTCGGGGCCGTTCTGAGTACCTGCTCCGAGGCAGGGACTTGTTTAGCCCCTGTAAAAGTTCCGGAACTCTGTCCTACGGAGGTGGTTCCTGCGGTGGAGACATGCACCAACGGCCCCGGCCCTGTAAAATTACCCCAAAGTTCCTGCGGTGGAAACAGCCCTACTGTCAGAGGTAAATCATGGACAATTAGTGGTCACTGCTGGTTAAGAAAAGTGCTAGCAGATAGAACAAAGGACAATCTCTAACGCTTAGTGCTACATTTAGGGAGGCTAAACCTCTGCCCTGATGGAAGCATCTGAAACAACATGGAGGGAATGTAGAGAGTAGGACAATAGACTGAACTTTAGAGGTCTCAATAAAAGCAGACTAGAACACTCTCATGATTGTCCTATTTACATCGATTGGTTTTCCTTCTTACAGATGCTGTCAGTGTTCACATCAAAACTCAACTTGTCATCTAAGACAGTGCCCAAATGTTTAAACTGCTGCACTACTGCCACCAGCTCCCCCTTAATTACACAAGGAGCAGGAAGGCAGGGACTGCTAAATGGTTAAAGACAACCTACATTCATTTAAAATAAAATGATAAAAAAAACTTCTCAAAAACGTCTTTGGCAATAAAGTGTTTGTATAATGTATAATTTTTCCCAAAGTGCAAGTGGACAATAAATCCAAAGTGTGGGATCATTTTGAGAAGGTGAATGACAAACCCAAGGTGATATGTAAACTCTGCAGGCAAACATTTCCCTATCATTCGTCAACTACAAACATGACGTATCATCTGAAACATGTAAGCTACATGCCCATTAGCCACTTGACACAATCATTACTGCTTTGCCGACAGCGTCATTAACAGGCGGCTCGCTCAGTGTGTGACGTGCACTGTAGATAAAATATAGGCCTATATTAATGAAGGTTCATTAGTACGGTTTTGTATTTCTCTGTAATGTGGCACAGTGTTAACAATGTTACTGATACGATTCTTTCTCAGAATTAATATCGTAAACATGTGGGCGACTAGCTGACTAATGGCCCTGAATGAGGACTATTGGTTGATTAGGAAAATTCTTAGTCAGAGCCTCCCTAATAATAGTGGACAAAACTTTCTTCATTAAAATCCTTGAGAGAATTGGTATGTTATTCACAATTCTAATCTTTCTAGAGGGAAATATAATGACCCTAATGATACACAAAGAAGATTGGGTGTGTAACTGCAATTACGAGTTAAATGATCAGATATCCTCATAAAAAATGTCCTCATTTTGTGGATAAAAAACATACTGTAATACAGATAACTGTTGGCCATATGTGCTGTTGGAAATGATCAGTATATAAATGAAATTTCAAGGAGACAGGGCTGGTAGACTCCAGCTTTGTGCTAACTTTAGTTTGTCAGTGAATAAATGCAAGATGAATGAATGGTTTTAGGTTTTAGGTTAAATGTGTTATGTTATGGTTGTAACAATAGTAATACAACTAGGTGAAAGTCTATTCAACCAGATATTACATTTGATTTACTATCCCCCGCAGGGTAAAACTGGCAGTAAATTCACATCACAAGTATTTTACAACCTCAATTTTACGATAGCCACATAAAGAGGTGTGACCATCCGAAGGGGAATATGTATTCCTTTAAGTCATCAAGTCAAAACAAGTCCAGAATTATCGCTTCCCATTAATATCTGCACTGATTCTGTCTTGAAGGAGCTAATTTTCCTTGGAAGAAAAAACATTTTCTCAGCGTCATTAATTAAGGAGAAAGAGGGGGCTGTATGGAGATGTGAGGATGTAATTTGCATAGCTTGATGACACGGGTGGAAATCACTATGATACATATAGGCTTTCTGCACATTTATGAATATTCATCTATTCAGTGCGCCACCAACACAGCACATCAAAAATAGATGGTGCAGGGTGGAAAATGATCTTATCAGAAAATCCATGGGTGACATACAGCATTCAGCTGCAGTCCTCCACCATGGAGAATCTGCTCAGTGATTTTAAGTTCATTGAGTTCAGAGTCTTGGTGTAAGCCGGTTTATACAGCCATTTGATAACAGAGCTCTACAATATCATGTAAGTCTTGTGTGAAAGATACCAGGACCCCCTGCTGTAAAAACATGAAACTCTGAAAGACTTAGTGCACAACAATACACTGGAACTCTCCTTGTCAGCAAAAAGCCAAATGTCACTGTGGCTCCGAGACAGAAACGGACTATATCCTGCAGCGATGTGGAAGGTGAGCAAGGTAGCTCATCCTTGAACACTAATAGGTGTTTCTATTTGTTGCCTGTGGGAATCTGTTTTACTTATACTGCCCTCCCGAAAGAGAGGGAATGAGACGGAGAACAGGGGAGGGAGGGAAGGACGCAGTGAGGGAGCAAAGGAGGGAGAGGAGGGTAGGGACACAAAAAATGGCTGCAGGGTCTGGGGAGTTTATTTAAGACTTAAATTAAACATCCAGGGCAAAGGTGCCAACAAAAATTAAACATTTAATGACAAATTATTACCCCCCATATTAGCAACTCACAAAAGACACAGAGGGAGCATGGCTTGGGAGACCTTAATCATGTGTAGGTGTGTGTGTGTGTGTGTGTGTGTGTGTGTATAGGGAAGATAATGTGGTCTAATCAGCTTTATTGTTCATATGCTCCACATTAACCTGAAACAAGAATATGTACCAGTCATAAACCTTCACAATGATCAGAAGTGAGCCTTTGTGTTGGTGCACAATTGGACTTCACTTATTCCAGGAGCATTTACTTAAAAATTGGAATAGATAGGACCTCATAAAATGAGATTAGGTAAGGGTTAGGGGTAAGAGGTTAGAGACCTCATGAAATATAAATGTGTTAAAATCCTGAATCCTGAATAACTGTAACTATACAATGAAAGGATGTTTTGCTGCCTCTTCATCTTTATTAATAGTTAGTAGCTATAGACTGAGAAAAATATTATCTAATTCATTGCGCTAACTGCTGGCAGCCATGAGGGTGAAACGCTTCCTTGCATGTTACTCAATGCATGAGTTGACGATGTGAATCCACCAACGCACCTTAAAGTCAGTATGACAACTCTGACTATTCCATTTAATTTCATTGTCTCTCTTAATGACATACCCTTTAGTGATGATTGGATCTTTAAGCATTTAAGAAACACTTATGAATTCCGACCAGATTATGTCTTACTTAGAGTAAAACGGCGGAGCGTCCTTCTAGTGTGCTCCTAACGCACTAATCCCCTGCTCTTGCCTAACAAGGATTCAACGCACAAAGCGCTATTTTTAACCAAGAGAGACTCTCACTCCAGCTTGTTCTCTTTTGTTCTGAAAATGTTAGTGTGCAACCCCATTCTGATGATAAACGAGGTGCAGACTTCTCTCTGCATCACCGGTGAAGAGCTGGAGGGGGCAGTGAGTGACAACAACCTGGCCTACATTGATGAGTAATATCTGCAGTGGAAATGCTAAACAGAGTCTAGGCACATGTTCATAGGGGTTACTTTTTGTTCTTAAGGTACTATACTGACAATTTTTGATGAAAATGTAGCTAAAGTGTAATGTTATGAAACAAGAATGTAAGCAACCATCATCATGTAAGACAAAATACAATTTATGTTCAACTAACTTTATAAATTGTACATTTTACTTTGTATTTTTAATATTGTTTTTCTGCAGTCATCCCTCAACAGATATGACCTGGAACACACAGCAGAGGATTGCACCTCTGTGTATAGTATGCACATATGTGTTTGTAAATGTGTGCATGTGTGCTGGCATGCATGTCTGCGCACATGTGCCCCTGAGCTCAGTGATGTTGAGTTCAGCTGCATCCAAAACAACCTGTGAGTGCCTCGACGCACAACACAGTGGAAAATGAGCTGGCCAGCCAGCAAGAAAGAGTGCCGACACAGCAAACAATGCTGCGACCAGGGACAGACGGTAATGGGATAAGTGGCGGGTTACAAATGTGTCAACTGGAGTGTGAACGCCATGTTAGATATGCAAATGAAGAGGAGAACCTATTGGCTTGGCATGCATGGCCCATCTATTCCACGGCAGCCTGCCACAGTGATACAAGGCTTGTCAGAGATGGCCTGTGGTGGCTGCAGCGGTTTATACTATAAATTAGAGTTTATGGGTTATTGATTCCAACCTAAGGGAATTAATTCTATATATCTCTCACTGTGAGCTAACAAAAATGTCCTGCTTTCTGAATGCAAGCCCGACTGCTGTGCCAACGGGGGCAGATGTTTTCAGAAAATTTTGCAGCATTAATGTCAGTAGCATGCAATACAATAATACACTAGTTGAAGCTGAGCAACACCTTAAATTACAACATTCACACATGGCCAAAACTCACATTTGATTTTATCTGTCTCTGTCTATCAAATCAGTGCATCCTCAGTGTGTTTCATGTGTCTTTGAACCCCTAAAATTGAGACTTTTGAAAACATTGCTGACCCTATTTTCATTTGAAAACTAGGGGATTGTGTTTTAGTGTGGACAGGCAGAAACAGACTTCTGAAAACAATGATGCAAACACCCATGTTCACTCCCTGATTGGATTTGTAAGTCATGACCTTTTCTGATTCGTCATGCCCTTATCACGAGACACAAATGACATCAGTCTGGACTATTCAGTGTGGATAACGAATCAGAGGCATTGCTAACCTTGTTGTCTATGCTACCAACTATTGTGCAGTTAAAATCTGAATTATATAATGCGCCTACTGCCTCCATACACAGGAGGCAAGTTATTTTTCTATCGATTTGCGACAATTTCTGTGTCCAGCAGCGTTGTCAGCCCCATATGGGAAGGCAGGGACATTTTATTTGGAGTGCCAGTGCTGGGTGAGGCTGGGAGAACCAGTGCATTGATTTATCAAGAAAGTTGTGGTTTCTGAGGAACGGTGAGAACATTTTTGAATGTCAATATCGGCCCTGATCAACCCCAGCTAATGATCAGGTCTGCATGTAAAAGGACAATCTGCTTCCTAATTACACCACCAGAATGCTCATGTGATATGCATTTTCAGGGCTTAGTGCGGAAGGAGACCTTTTCTGAAACATAGCGAAAACACTCATGTGGACAGGCGTTTTAATATAAAAACGTATTAGTGTGGATGTAGTCTTAGATAACATCTGAGCTCTGGACAAATTATAAGAGTTTTTTAACATACTGCATAACAAGCTGAACACATTATTTTCAGCTGTTCACAATGTTTGACGTGTCAGCTCAGCCCCTTTGGGACTGCAGTTTGCAAACATGGTCAGTAGATTTTGGCAATACTCTAGTATGACATGGATTCACTCAAGAGGCTAGAGGGAGACACTTTCCCCAAATCCAAATGTCAAGTTTTGAATTAATAATCAGATGTGATTTAAAGAAGTTTCACAAGTGTAGCTGCGTGCCATCTCTCCCCTTGAGCACCTCCAGCTTCTTGCAGGAGAGAAAAATACTGCCATTGCAAAGACTGAAATATTTAACCACATATACAATCAGAGACAAGTGTAACTTCTATCCCTGGTCTATGCTGATAGTCAGACTGGATCATTATATTTTCAGAGATGTGGGCAGCAATTCAGAGGTCAGGAACCAGGTTATCCCTGGTTTAGACCTGCCCAGCACAGCCAATCTTGGCACACTGCTCAGATTGTTAGCGTATCAGAATGCGTTTTCCCAAGTGGCATTGCTGTCGTTGTTTTGTGAAGCTGCTGGTTTTGTATCACGGAACAGATTTTGTTGGGCCAGTTCAAACACAAACACAAACCCTCCCTCTGCCACCGCCCCCCCTCCCTCCCCTCCCTCTTCCAGCACCCTTATTTATCTTTTTGATTTGGCGCCCTTACAGCCAGAGAGTTTGTTTTTCCTCTTTGTACATAAACAAATGAGAAGGCCAGTGGCGGTGTTAAGTGTGCAGAGGAGGGGAAGAATTTATGGTGAATGCAAAGGCAGAAACAAAAGCACAAGAAAGTGACCCCGAGCGGTGCCCAAATGACATGCGGCATGCCTCGAGCTCCTTTGAAGAAAAGTCAGGAGCCCTTAAGGTTCAGAGAGGAGAAAAACCAGATTTCTGTTCCTCTGCATTTTTCTTTGTCCTTCCAGTCCGCCCTCCTCCCCCTCCCTCAACCCCCCCCTCTTTTTCTAATTTTCCTGAGGACGGAGGTGCCTGCCTGCCTGGCACATGACATTGATTTCCATCAGCGCTTGGAAATAACCTCAGAGCCGTTGCCAGGGCAACCCGCATCTACCTTTTTGCATTTTTGCATATTGCTGCTGAGTTTTTTTTTTTCTTTTTCTGTCTCTTTTTTTTCTCATCGCGTTGGCCGCGGCTCGCAGAGCGACGGGATGACAAATGCTCTCAGGTAGAGAGGCGATGGCAGGGGATGGAGGGGAGGGGAGGGGAGGAGGGGGGAGTGATGGAAGAGGAGGAGAGAGCAGCGGTCGGGTGGGTGGTGAGTTGAGGAAGAGGAGGCGGGGGGGGGGGGTTACACAGAGAGATGGATGGCTATGCCAGGCAGGAGCAGGCAGGGCCGTGGAAACTCTGGCATGTAGTATGTGTGTGTGTGTACATGTGTGTGTTGTGGGGGAGGGTTATTGATGTCTCCCCATTGGGGGCCGAGGGGGGGGGCAATAAAACACCAGAGCACTGACACCGATGGACTCCTGCCTCCTAATTAACTACATAAGGACAGGCGCCGAAATTGAGAGAGAGAAAGAGATGCATGCAGAGAGATAAAGAGAGACAGTGAGAAGAGAGAGGAGACCCAGTTACATTTAGAGGGTCACAGGCACAGCAAGATGCTTCTCTTTCTAACATCAACTATCATCCATGTCTGTGCTGCAGGCCAATGCCAGCACTGCCACTCACAATGTAAGCCTGCGGGGGACATCAAGTTTCCCTCACTGACAGCTACAGCATGTGTGTGTTTATGTGCATTTGTAGTGGTGTGTGAGTGAGTGGTCGTCTTGCTTTTGGTCATTTACAGTTCAGTGGTGTAGAGAGGGAGGCATCCTTGTTATTGTGTGGGTCTCTGCAAATTTGTATGTGCACAGGAGCATGGGGCGTGTGAATGGGTGCGTGGGGGTGGCTATCGAATCGCCGGAGTGTGTCATGAGAAATGTTCATGCACAGAGGGAGAAAGCGAGAGAGAGAGGGGAGAGAGAGGCCAGGCTACCTACGATATTCCCTCACCAACATTTGCCTCGTGATTTCTCTTCCCCTTCCCTGTATCAACACCCCAGTCAAAGTGCAGCCAGGGAGAAAATTAATTTCTTATTACCTGATTATATTATTAGGTTTCGCTTGGAGTGTCACTTAAATATTCCACATCAGCATTTCATCAAGCAGGGTATAGCATGGTATAGAGGGGTGTATTGTAAAGCAGGGTTATGTGTTGGGCAGGCCAGGCCAGCAGTGTGAGCCTGAATTGGGGGCTGTAATCGTCTGAGACGTGCCTCCCCATCCCGAGGAATAAAGACTGGCGCTGGCAATATGCTGGCAGAAAGCAATTTGCTCGAGTGCTATTCCCTCTCCGGCGTCCACCGGACACACACACACAGACACACACACACACACACACACCAAAGCAATGCAATGCTTGGCCATTCGATTCACAATGGGTTCAGGAGTTTCACTCGGGTAAAGCACTCACCTACATACACATTTTCTGTCTCGCTCTCACTCACACGTACACACAAGCAAGATTTTTTTTCTTCAAATAACCACAAGCTCACTGCATTCATCCAGCCAGCCCTCAGATTTGCCTTTCATTCCCCCTCTGCTCCAACACACAGAGGATTTAAGACGTGACCGATGCCTGAGCGCACCCTGCAAAAACACCTCCCCACATCTCACAAACACACAAACTGATAGTGGAATTTAGAGGCCATCAGATGAAGAAAATGAAAAATTATATTCTGAGCACTGCAGGGGCAGCAACCAAGGGTATACACTATAAAAGGAAAAAAAGAAAAAGACAGATAGACATCCCAGGTGTAAATCAATCTCATGTTATATATCCCTGGCTCAAAATGTCCTGATAAGTCTTGGAGGGGGTACGGTAAACAAAATTGATCATTACAAAATTCATGAGGTCCAAAAATCCTAACTTGGGTTTCTTTCCTCCTGGAGGGCAATGTTATTATTTTTTTTCCTCCATCCCTCGCAACAAATCTACACACTCAGTAGCTAAGACTCGAGAAAAGGGCAAATTTGCATACCTTCCATAAGGAAGAAAATCTGATCATATAAATGTAAATAAGGTGAGCTTAACTTATATTTTCCTTGAGAAAACAGTGAATTGATGACATGAGTGAGCAGTGGGTGGAGGAGGCGAGATGGATGGAGTGGAGAGGGCTCCAAGGGGCTCGTGGATCAGTATATGCATTAATGTCAGGGGCTGACAGTGGGAAATTAGCTTTTTTGCACATGCTGGCACAGGCTTGAAATGTTAGTGCTGGGGACAAACAGCAGGAGGCAGTGGTGCAGCATCAGCAGCACGGATGCAGACACATGGTCTTTCTGCACACTAGCTGTACCCATCTGCTACCCACCTTCATTTTATGATCTGTTGTTTTACAGTTTTCCTCCATTAAGCACATTTTCTGAAACACTGTTGCAAAATACAAAAAGGTCGCAGTCACTTCATCTGTTCATGCAGCAAAAATACTTCATTTGTGCTGCAAAAGGCCATCACTCACTCAAAACATTTAACGCATCTCTCAAACATAAATAAATTCATCAAATGCATCACAGCATCCAAAATCTCTCTTTGTCACTGCTTAAATAAGCAAATGTCTACAGAACTATGTCAGTATGACAGAAGGTAATAAAACAGTATTTCTTGATGTAATTTCTTATTCAGTCTACAGCAACTCAATAATAGAGTCAAATATCCTCTACAGCTGACCGAATAAACTCGTGTTTGTCCAGCTTCAATAGTCTATTTTCACCGTCTCTGTTCACCTTTCTGATATGTCCCCTACTTGCAATACGTACATTATGAACCAAAAATACATGAAACAAAGTCAGGAAAAACAAATGTCACATTCACATAAATTATAAATAAACCTGAATTACAGCTTTAGGGTTGTATGCCTCTGTGCACCAGTCAAGTTACACTTGCAATTTATATTCATGTCTACGAAAACGTGGATGCTTCACACACATCTTACCCCCGACAGCACAGAAGATCTATACAATCAGCACACTTTCAAGATGGACACCCAAGATTGGCGTCACCAATTCAGTATCTGACCAAATGTCTCCCCTTCTGTTCCTGAGATAAGGCCTTAAAGAATGACCAGAAAAGTATATTTGCAGAGCATTATGATGTTGTACTTACATCACTTCATTATTATATCCTATTAGACATTTGTGTGAAGTTTTGTCATAATTATGAATTCTTGACTTACTGTGTATGGCCAAAAATATTTTGTGACATCACAGTGATCTTGACCTTTGACCGCCAAATTCAAATCGGTTCATCCTTGACTCAAGTTGGATGTTTGTGCCAAATTTGAAGAAATTCTCTCAAAGTGTTCTTGAGATACCATGTTCACAAGAATGAGATTGATGCAAAGGCACAGTGACCTTGACATTTGACCTTTGACCACCAAAATCTAATCAGTTCATTGTTGAGTCCAAGTGGACATTTGTGCCAAATCTAAAAAGAAATTGCTCAAGATGTTCTTGAGAAACAACTCAAGCCATATCCACACTGATACATTTTCAAATCAAATGGTGTTTTAAAGCACAAACAATCTTTCGTCGACGCAAGCATTTTACCATTGTCTCAGAAATAATCACCATCCACACAAAGATACCTGAAAACACATCACTGGACATGCCCGTGTCAGTGTAAACAGGAAGCAGATGATCTACTCAGTGATTGGTTGCTTAGTTACAGAAAACGATACAATCAAAAAGTAAGATCAGAGGTTTCTTTGCTTGGACTGACAACGAGGTGGAACTGTTCCTGAGTGTAACACATGAGTATAAGGCTGTCAAGATTGCAGAAAACAGACTGGGAGTCATTGTGAAGCAAATACAGCGACATGTCAGGGTGGTACTTGGAGCATGATCTATCGACGGAGGAAGTCATAGTGATGGGAAAGGAGACCCCACACAAGACGGATAAAATCACAAAAGGTGTTTAGACCTAGCTATAATGTTTTGCCTTCACATGCCATGATAGATAAGACCCAGTCTTCAAATATTTTTGAGAGTAATTCAGTTCAGTAGAAAAGCAGTGTAATCCAGTTTGACCACCAAGACTAACTCATTGCATCAGTTAAATATTATACATTTGATTCTTATGTGAAACTATCAGGAAATTCATACACTGTATCAGGAAATGAGCTGCGGATTTGAGAAGTGCAAACTGTGTTGCCAGAGCAACCGAGAGAAATTGTATTATGTTGCCTTATTGTTTTCCAGAAACTCATGATATAAACATAAAGGGAGCTCTGCACTTTTTGCTGAGATCAGGGCTACATTAGAGGTATATGAATGCACGTCCTTGTCGAGTTCAACATAAGCATTTGACTGCTGTGCTTCAGCTAATATACTGTATTTGGCTGCGAGGCACACACGGCTTCCAGTCTGAATGTAATTGTGACAGAGAAAAGTTCATGGCTGAGAAGATACAAGACAAGCATTCTATTAGCCCACTCCGGGAGACGCTGCTCTACCTACAGAGAAAATGAAAGGACAACCTCTCTGGCTGTACGCGCACTGCAGGCTTAAATCTGATTATTTCCCCACCTATTGTGAGTCAGAATTTGATCTTTTCATTTCTATCCAAACAAACAATCTGATTTTCCCCATGTTTTGACATACAATGAATACATCAGATATATGCTACAATCCGTAAGAGAAACAGAAGGCAGGGAAAAAAAATCAGGTTTGAGGGTGCAGTTTAATTCTCCCACAGAGC
Source organism: Epinephelus fuscoguttatus (assembly GCF_011397635.1). Taxonomy (NCBI): domain Eukaryota; kingdom Metazoa; phylum Chordata; class Actinopteri; order Perciformes; family Serranidae; genus Epinephelus; species Epinephelus fuscoguttatus. The sequence goes on along the minus strand of NC_064754.1, from coordinate 37,253,200 downwards.
AGTACAACCCACAGAGGAACAAAATGTGATTCACATTATCATGACCTCGAAGTGGGGGTTTCATCGCAGTGTGACTGTGAGGATGCCAACTCGGTCAATGGTGCATGAAACTGCCTCCTTTTATTGGCATGGCATTCAATCAGTTCCTCTTGGGTATATGTCCTTGGCTTTGCAGCGGGGGCCACCCATTACAGCACTCCCTGCACCTGCCCACATCTTACTACCCAATCCCTTTTAATGCCTCCCCCCCCCTTCGCTTCCATCCCTGCATAAATACAATCAGCCCTGTCAAGAAAGGCAGAACCACTTGCTCTCTTCCTCTATTGTTTCTGATTGATTATGCAGAGCAACCGCCACTCCATCCTCCCATCCCTTCCCATGTCTTTGATTTCCTCTGGAGTTGGCTCTGCGCCAAGAGATCCTCCCCCATCCTTCCTATTCCCACCCTCTGACCTCATACAGTGCCCACCCACCTATACATCACCCTTGTGCACCTCTGGTAAGGCGACTGCCACCCTCAACCAGTAAAAGAAAAAGGAAGACAAGGTGGGGAAAGATTACCATTCGCAAATTCATGCTAATAAACAAAATGAACCAAGCACAAATGATAGATTTGTAGCATTGCTCAGCCAGCCCTCAAACACTGAAAACTTTAAGAGAAACAACTTGTTTTACTGAAGAGGTGGAAATGTATTGGGGAAGCAATGTTTTTCCTTCACCCAGCCCACACGGGAGCAGCCTATCTGCCATAAAGTAAAAGATGGTCACATGAGAAGCCATTTCTCTTTTTATTACTCAGACACAGGGATTGCTGTTTTTTCTCTCAGCAGCTTGGCAGTGGTGGGTAGCAACACAACTGCCTTGGCATGCCAAAGCACCTTGAAGGCTGCTGGGGGTGGGGGTGGGGGGGGGGTGGGGGGCTATATTTCATTGTCAATTGCTCCTGTTATCATGCAACGCACATTCACTCGCGCTCTGCATCAGTGTGAGCTTTAACTGATGTGCCAGTCAGTCAGCCCCATTAAACCCCAAAGCAGTCCCTGGGCAGCCCTTTTGTCTTCGCTATTTGTTCCCCTCAGCAGCACTAAACAGCAGCTCCCACAACATTCACTCCAGCTAAACAACCTTCGCCTCCCCAGAGAGGTGTACCTTCTCTTCTCTCACCTCCACTGGCGACTTTAATGAAATATGCAGCTGTCTTTTAATCAAAACAAGGCCAATTTGCATACGGACAGGAAGGGGCGGTGGACCCTCCTCCCACCCCTCCGCCACCCTGACCGCGCCAGAGCTGGCTCTGATCCAGGCAGACGAGCTACTCCTGATGTCGGAGCGGCAGGAAGGAGATGGAAAGGTGGTGGAGGAGGAGGAGGAACAAGAGATGCAGGAGGTGTGGATGGGGGGCAAGGGGAGGGAACGGTGGAGTAGGAGGGGCGGGAACATGGCTGGAAACAAGCACAGTCCAAATTAAGCAAACGAACAGATGGATGTTGCACATTAGCATACATCAACAACAAACAGGGGCGCCATGCTTCGCGTCCAGGAGAGTGACTTGGCAGGGCTCAAGGGTAAATCGGGCAGAGGATTAGAGAACACTAGTGGTCTGTGTGTGTACACATGTTTGTATTCGTGTAAATAAGTTGGTGATTTTCAAGGCGCTGACTATCCCAGAGGGAAGAGGAAGACACAAAACACAATCATCAGCATGCACGGGTCTAATAAATGCAAAGCCATTAACGAACGGCGATTAATTACCAAATTACCTTGCGTCGATTACTTTGGAAGCGCTGAGCAGCGAGGCAGGGAGTGTGTGAGCTGGGCAACGGGTAGCGATCTTTTGTTTTGGGTTGTTGTTGCGGCTGAGGACTGAGAAACAGGCAGATATAACAGAGTTCTCTCCTGTTCTGTGTGTGTCTAAGTAGCTCTGAAGGAGACAGAGGCTGACGAAAGATGTGTGCGTGTCTCTGTGTGTGTGTGTGTGTGTGTGTGTGTGTGTCTGAGAGAAGCAAGACAACTAGCCACTGGTGCCACACCAGCACAGACAGGCGTTGGCTCGCTTCTCGATAGGCTTACCAGCCAGATGGTGAACTGGCTGACTGGGAGTCTATCTGGTTGGCTTGCTGGCTGTCTGGCCGGCCTGGTGGCTCATTGGCTGTCTGGCTGGAAGAACTCTGCCTGGTAACGACAGAGCCAGTGAAGGAACAAGGAGAGCTGTGTTTCTCAGCACTGTGGGGTTCTCTTTCTTCTCTCTCTCTTTCCTTTCTTAAAATCTGGCTCTGATCCTTCCTTTTGCATTTGGGTGTAAATTTATGCACGAAGGGATAGTAGTGTATCTTCTCTCAGATAAGCAGCCATTATGGACTGAGACACTTTTCAATTACAGTGGTGGAAAAGGCAGAACAGTGTGCTGGCATTATTCCTACAAATGCAATGTGAATCAGTGATTTCCTGCCAGCAGACACTGGTAACGTGCCGCCATGGAGCAATATGGTGGTGGGTGAAGTGCAATGATATATTAGGTGATATGATCCAGCTGAGACTCATAATGTACCTGCTGTTAGATCTGGCATGGATTTCTATATTTCGAATGCAGCTCTGTGGTGAAGGGAAAAGGCGAGCCACCCTTTTATCCTGAGAATTAATCAGCACAGAGTTACAGCTGAGCCATTTACTTTTTTCATCTCATTGAAAGAACTACAACCCATCTGAATTATTATCAAGCTCCATTGGAAAAAAAAATCCAGCACACACTCATACCTTGCCCATCTCCAACTGCCCCGCCGATTCTGTCAATCCAGCAGACACATCATCACAGAGCCCCGAGCCCAGCCAGCCACCTGCAGACAGAGCGCTCACCATCTGAGAGAAAGTGATGAAACACGTTTCACCATGCTGTCAGATTTAAAAGCTTGTCAGATCTACCTTGCTCAAGCTGATATAACTTAAAGTCACGGCATGGAGCTGGGTGTTGTTGAATGGCTAATTAATTCAGGCCTCCCAGTGTTTTGCAGCGCACTGCTACATGTTGCACATAGTTGCATCTGCCAATTCTGGAGAACACTGCAAAACATGTTTAAAGGCTCCCAGGGGGGGTTTCTTCTGTTCTTGTGACTTCTATCTACATATTTGTTAGAAATAAAGGCTTTGATGAGTCGAAACTTCACTGATTCTGAAGTGCTGAGCAGGCCAATGCAAGCTCTCACAGTTAGCCGTCCTGTTAACGTCAGCTGTTCAGATGATTAAAAGTCATTCTGAGCAACCAGCCAATGCATGCTGTGATAAGTTGAAGTTCCCAGGTGGGATGGATGGATGGATGGATGGATGGATGGATGGATGGATGGCTTAAGTGCTGACACCAGGTTTCAAGGAGAGCGCAGAATCTACTATTGAGTCCTCTGGTGGTGTCCTGCATTTCAACAAACCATGGTCTTTGGATTCATTTTGCCCACTGTTTGATGATCCAGGTGCTTCAGAGAGTTGCAAGATGACACTATGAACGGTTTGTCTTGACTGTTGCGTTAAAAAAATGAAAACAAAACTCCCCAAACAAACATTCCCCAAATAAATAGGCCTTTACAAAAACAAAGTTCAATCAATGGCATAATAAACTACTTCATCAAATGATAAAAACTAAGATTAACCAAAAACACAGCGGTTAAAGAGTGTAACCCCATTTCGTCCTCCACGCTCCACATTCCACACTCACTTCAGAACACCACCTGAATTAAGAATTCTGTTGTTTTTTTTTCCATGGCCGAGGAAAGGTCAATCGATTTTTGTGAACATGAGCTGCGGTCCAGTCAAAGGTGGAGGTCGAAATTTCCCAGTTGAAATGCCCAGCTTCCAACCTCCGAGCATTCCAGGTGCACAAGGCCAAACGTAAAAAACAAAAAACAAAAAAAACCACAACTTACCATGATGAACTCATGTTTCTTTGGCAAGCGTACACACAGCTGAACTCTCAGCACTGCAGCCTCCTGGCATATATAGGCCTATTAACAAACAGAGAAGGAAAAACGATGCATGAGGTAACAGGCACCATTATACATTTTACTTTACAGCACTTTTATACTTGAAAACTTATCTAAAACATTAATATTGATACAAATTCTGCAGTCTACAAATACATCCGACACCATTCACCTATTGACTGAAATGTGCGCTTCCATGAGCTTTGTGTGGCAATATTGTATCAATACATGTATGCCAAGTATCTGTCTTTTTTCATGTACAATATCAATTTTTGCAAATACACATCTTAATAAAACTTTTGGTCAGCTGAGGTCTCAGTCAGCGGCATTTGGCAGGAAGTTTATCAAAAGAAAGATGGAGACACCGGAAAGAAATCAGAAATGCACTGTCGGCATTTAAATGAAACATCTGGACTTATTTGGAATTTTTTAACACAGAAGGAAAGGAGGACTTGGATATGACACATGTGACTTGCAAGGAGTGTCGTATGAGAATAACATATTCTGGGAAAACTACAAGAGGGGTCACCTCACACTCAACCATCCAGAGATAGCATTAGCCACCAATGGCCAAGGTAATGCTAAACATGCTCTGCTGAAAAATCAACCGACATTGGACACATTAGCTTGACAAAACTACCATCCAACTCTGAGAGAGCTAAGAAGATAACACAGTCCATCACCTATTTCATGTGCAAAGATCTGTGTCCATACAGCGTTGTTGAAAACAGAGGCTTTTGTTACATGCCAAAAACACTGGAACTCAGGTATGTGACTCCATCCTGATGTTTTTCCACCTACACAGCCATACTCAAGCGCTACAGAGAAGTGAAGCATAAATCTGAAGAATCTTTAAGTACAGCAGGAGGGGTGGCATTAACTTGTGACGCTTGGACTTTAAGGTCAGTGGATTCATATGTGACTATAATGGCAGATTATCTCACACAGGACTGGAGACTGCTGTAGAAGAAAGTCACACCGAAGCAAACACTGCAGACCTCCTGCAACATACAAGAATCGGGGATTGCTGACAAAAACCTTGTTGTGGTAACAGAAAATGCTTCCAACATGGGTGTTGCCATCCAGTTAACGTGAGACCTGCCTATGAGGTGTTTTGCTCTCACGCTTAATCTGGCCTCACACAGGGCATTAAATCTGCCTACAGTTCAGCTTGTCAGGTGTATGCAGCATTTCTGACAGCTTTTATTATGGTATTGGTATTCTTGTGAGGCAAAACTGATACTGACAAAGTTTTCGTTTAGGGAAATAATGTGCAGCTGGAAAAAAGGTAATAACCCGTAATCGCAAAAGATTGTATTGCAATACTCGGCATATCACAATATTGCAATGATATCGTATCATAACCTAAGTATTGTGATAACATTGTATCGTGAGTCCTCTGGTGATTCCCACCCCTAAAGTCTAAAGCTGCTCCACAGACATTAAATGAAAGCCTGATTTTGTGGACCCATAATGTTTGTTTTCTTTTTTAAACCCAAATTAGCTTTAGTCTATTGTAGTGTTGTCAGTTCTGACACAAAAAATGTTCCCATAACATTCCCCTGAGTGTTCCCAGTGTCATCTCAACATCTTTCCTAATTCATTCTCTATGGAGAAGCTACTACTTAAGCTACTTTATACTTGATGACATCAGAAATTGGAGTTTTAGCACTCTAGTTGTTGAATTTGGGAGAGAGTTGTTCATGTTTAAGTATATTTTTTGACTGTCTTAGACCACAGGATTAACATCTATTAACTAGTTCCCCTTTAAATGGGGAGTCTGGAACAGCAAGTAGCGGCAGCCCATCTAGACTATCCTTAGTTTTGCATTTCGTACAAAATAAACTCAAATAATCTGGTAAACATGATCATCTCATGAATCTGGAGAAACACATGGAACACATAATCGTCTGTATTTAGCCACTAACTGCAGGGTACCTTGTATCCACCTTGTAGGTGGCTAACTAGTAGCTAAAATAAGGTAGCAAAAATGTCAAACATTCTAATTGCTATTTTGAAGACTGAAACATAGTATGGTTTAAAATGTCAATGTGGACCTTAAATTATAATATATGTGCATATGAAATGATTTAAATTAGGCATAACATTTGAATATAGCTTAATTAACAGTATGAATTACTCTGAATTTGTCCACTTTTCTGCTCATTAGCATGGATTGTGTGAATGTATTGCACACAAACAACAACAACAACAAAAAAAAATAATAAAGTATTTTAAAAGGACTGCAAAGGACATTGCTGTTGCTACTTCGCCAGTCAACCAGATGCTCAAATGACAAGAAAAGCAAAATTGTGAAGAAGAGCATGACAAAACTGACTTACTTGATTGAACCAACACATGTCAGCACACACAGACTCCATTAGGGTTTTTACACCACAACAAAAGGCCAGTTCTTTTTCAATTATCCCATGAGGGCTGGGTACACAAAAGGCCGCCCCCTAAAGGAAGCTTCACTTACAACAGAAAGCATTTTCAAAATAAAAGTTCTCAGAAAAGTTTGGTTCAGGAGGATGAGAATTTGAGTAGCTATTTTATGTCTTTAGTTTTTTTTTCTTTTTTGTAGGTTTTCTGTGCACCAGTTGTGAACCTAATGAAGTGGCAACTAGTTCTATACAGGTTGTGATTTTACCAATAATAAATAAATAAAACAGAATAAAATAACCCTGCACAAAGGCTAGTGTATTGTCTGAATCAAGTACAGACACTTCCAGTAAGACAGCCTTCAAGTTAAGTCAAGTCTTTTTCAAGTCTTCTTTGACATTTATAAACCAAATGAGAGCAAAGATGAGTTCATTTTATTTATTGCACCACCGGGAATATTATTAGTGCCTGTCAAAATTTAGACCACATTTCCCATAAGTCAAACACAATCTTTGCAGCTGTCTATTTGTCTTTTCTGAGAAGGTTACACATGTTGGAAATTATCCCCCCCCTCCCAGTTATTTCCTTTTTTCCACAATCTGCCACTTCAAGAGGAAGCTCTGAAAGCTCTGTTTGGTTCAGGCAGGCTTTCTCTGTGCCATAAGGTAATCCGTCTGGTGTCTGAACAAATCTGTCCCGTGCCATGCAGCATAAAATGCTGTGTGACTTTGGCAGAAGATGGGAAGGTCTTGGTTACACTCACAGTTACTAATTGCCACGCTGAATCTTTTTGGTTTAAAGGAATACTTCATCGCTCACATGGCCATTTGTATATCAGTTGATCAACCTGTGTTATTTTGAATTTGTGAAGAAAACTTTTATTTTCTTATATGTCTCTGGTGAATGAAGAATCCAAAAACAGAAAAATATCTTGATGAATGAAAGTCAAAGGGGACCGAAACTATATCAAAACATCTGTTTAAAAACTAACACACTCCTCATGCAGTATGAGCCAAGTCTCATTTATGCAGTCATACATTCAGAACTTCCCAGACAGACAGCCCTTTTGACAGGGAGCTGATATGAAAGCATAACCTATGTATGGTCTCTTCATAGCCATGATAGACTCCACTGACAAAAACTGTAATTTTACTTCGCTGAACACAGGAGCTGCTGGTTCACCACTGTCTTAATCAGTTACTTTCTTTGTGTTATTGTGTGACTTTTGTTTTTTAAAGAATTAGTTTGGATTCACCAAAGCCACATAATAACACCAACAAACTAATAGATTAAGGCAGTGGTAGACCAGCAGCTCCCGTGTTCAGCAAGGTAAAATGACTGTTTTTGTCAATGGATCCTTGCTATGAAGACACCTAGATAGGTTACGCTTTTAGTTCAGTTACCAGTCAGAAAGGGCTGTCTGTCTGGGAAGCACTGAGCATACGCCTGGATAAATGAGACTTGGATTATACTGCAGGGGTTATTTTGCAAACAGGTGTTTTGATAAAGTTTTGTTTTTGTTAAAACACGGTCTGTCAACAGCAGTGACAAGTTTTCTTCATAATAAGTTTTCTTCACAAATTCAACACAGGGTGAGTAACAGATATACACAAGGTCATTTAAGGGGTGAAGTATTCCTTTAAATCTTTGTGGCACATTTTAGTCTCAAATACATGGCACTATCACACGTGTTTCCACTGAAAAAAAAAAAGTCACTGAATTAGATTAAAAACACGCTGTACCAGTGAGAAAGTACAGAAGTCAGTTCATATGCACCGCCAAATTGGTCTAGTACCTGTGCCAGCCGGCGGACCTGTCATAGCAGTGTCACAGTTGTCATTATCACTCACCTTCATGCTTCAGGATGGCTGCCTGGGAAACAGTTTAGATAGAAGTGTCAACGTTAGGTGAGTGTTTAATATATACTGATTTTTCTGGAACTTTTATTGTCTCTCACCTTCACGTTTGTCATTTGTCACCCCAGCGGTGTCGTCCTCAGCACATAGGAGTTTTTAAACCAATGAATCTAGCACAGAGATGGCAGGAAAAAGCCACAGCAGGAGCTCCAGAGTGTGAAAGGGTGACAATGACCTTCGACAAACAACACTGTCAACACATTACTATCAGCGGGGTCGTTGAGAAAGTGTGACAGGAGGTGTAAATGAGAAGCCCTATTAAACCAGAGCTGTGTGAGTGTGGTGTGATGCCACTGCAAAGCTTCATGTTCACTTTCTCTTCTAGTTAGGGTTGTATTGTGTAGAGTATATACATTTACTGTATATATATATATATATGAAAAGTAAGATGCTGCTCTCTTATTGTAATTATTGAGCAGGAGCCAATATGTTTGCTATTGTTGACCAAAGTATTGCAATTTACCAGCCTGTATAATATTTAATCCACATATTTGTCACTCATAGAAGAAAAAAAAAAAAGACTGAATTTCTTCAATACGGTTCAACTACTATACCCTCTGCCACTTATCTTTAATCTATTGAGGGAACTTGTCCAACATTTTCATTTCATTTTTTCACACAATGGCCTTAGTGTGTAGGATTTCGGGGGATCTATAGGCAGAAATGGAATACAACATCCTTAACTATGTTTCCTTTAGTATATAATCAACAGAAAATACGAAACGTTGTGTTTTTGTTACCTTAGAAGGAGCCTTTTATATCTATGTACAGGGTGGATCCTCTTCCACGGAGTCTGCCATGTTGTTCCTACAGTGGACTAGGACAAGCAAACCAAACACTGGCTCTAGTTGGGGGTATTCACGTTTTCATGTTACCCACCTAACTCTCCTGCACGCTTGGCAAACAGGACATGTTTCAGTTGGTTGCAACCTCCAACCTCACTGCTAGATGCCAGTGAATCCTACACACTAGACTTATAGGAGTCTCTTTGGGATGTTCTAAATTTACTGCAGTAAGCAATATGTTTTGTTGCTTATTTGTTAATTAGAAGAAGGATACAGCCAAAGCGTATGAGTTTGTGTCCAATGATTAAATGATGATGAAAAACATTCCATCGATCATATCTAAAGTGAAATCTATTATATTCAAAAACAGGACACACTGAAAATGTTCTTAACTATTTAAATAATGTTGTCATTTTAAAGTTAGTTACCCAACTGATGAATAATGACATGTTGTCATGGGTTTGACACTGTGAGAATTCAAATTAATTAAACCTTTGGGAATCATCAGCATAGAGAAGCATCAGCGCTAATTTGCACCACTTTACTGAGTTAAGTGTTGACAATCAAGACAATCAACTTTAAACAATAAAAATATCAATCTTTATTCTTTGAGATAGCATACCAAAGATAAAACCTTAATCTATGATACCATAACAAATTACACAAGAACTATACAACAGTAAACAAAGTGTAACCCAATAACTTTCTCTGGATAGAAGACAACAGTTCTCTTGGTTTCTGAATGCATTATCTCTTCTGTATGTATGGATTTTTGTTGTGACTTAAAGAGGCAGAAAGTATACTCTATTTTTGTTAGGAAAATAAGTTTGTTTTTAATTTAGATGTAGCCTCTGTAAAATATCCCTTGAGTTTGTATCAATGCACACAAATATTAACATAAACTGTGCTGTTTATGTTTTTTGGCACAAATTCTGACAAAATGTTTTAATGTCACTGCTCTAACCATTAACTATTGGCAGGTTCAGTTGTAGTTATTAATGATCAATGTACAAATATAAACAACTTTTGCACTTTGGTGCTCGTTATAGTGCAGCCTGGCCAACAGGGTATAACATGCTGTGTGAATGCAGGCCATGAAAACTCAAACGCTGTCTAAAGCTAAAAGATCATCACTGCTAGAGACCTGCAACAGACCTCTGGAAGCCAACAGCTGGAATGAAAGCTGAATTAAAACTGATTACACTTGACATACACATAAATACCTATTCATAAATCAACTCTATATACTGTATGTGCTTCTCTTTAGAACAGAAAAAAATGACTTTTATTTGGTTTACAGTCAGAAGAAAACGGCTGCATGGGACAACAGTTGCACAGATTCCTCCACAACTCCCATCGTATACAATAATATTAGAACATGAACAACAGCAATAAAAATACAATAGTAAATAAGCAATGTAAAATGCAAGGTATGACTGTATTACACGACATCGGCATTATATAGAAAGAGACAGGATGGCTTGGCAAAAAGGGGTTTTTAAAAACATCATAACACAACGGAAAAATGACAAGGGACAAATTTTTCCGAATGCTGCTCCACACTGACACTGCTCACGTTTTTTTTTTCTTTTTTAATTTGTATTATTATTTTGCAGCGTGGAGGTGTCAACAATATCTTTACTTTCTCCATGATACTATAACCTAATCTAACTATCCCTACTTAATCCCTAGTTTCTATACAAAACTATACACCACAACACAAAGCAGACCAGGCCAGTGGCACTAACAGATATTGCTACTGCTAAACTAATGTAGTATCATCTGACGTGCTGTACTTCATTGTGAATTATGTCATTTCTCCTCAGCCCTGCATGGCTAAACCTCCCGTCTGTCAACCCAAGATCCTGCAAAGGTATTCTGTATACAACTGTTTTCCCTAATGGGCACTCTTTTTCCATCATACTCATTGATTCTGATCAAAATCCTGTACATTGTTTCCACTGATCTACTCACATCTTACCTGCATAGCTACTGCACTCCACTGCAGCCCTGACAGTCAGCGAGTGCTCTAAAAATAAACCCAGCAGTAATGAGGCATATAGCTTTACATTTGTTTATCCATAACCTGACAACTTGGTTTATTGCAAACAATCCTGAATGTAGACTGCATTGTGCAGTCAGGCAGATGGGAAAAAAGAGGAGCTCTGTACAGTATGTGGATCTGCAAAGAAATACATGATTTTTCTCAGAGTTGTAATGATTGGAAAAAAAAAAAAAAACAGCCCACGGAAGGAAAATGTTTGGATTTACTGTGAATCATGTGTCCTGTAAATTCCTGATAAATTAGCAGTTGTGGTTAGGTAGTTTTTTGGCAAAAAAAAAAGTCCTTCTAAGGAAACAAAAATAGGCTTCACAGCATGGGTGTGTGTGTTTGTGTGCATGTGGGCTTGTTCATGTTCATGTAAACAGAGTACATGTGTGAGTGTATGTTTTATGCCTGGCTATGTCCTGATATCATATATTGACTCTACATCTCGTGGGATAGGGCTTCATGCTGAGCAGCCACTCCGTTGGCCTGCACAATGCTGGGCTGCTCCTCAGGCTGACCATTGGCCTTCGGCTGAGCCGCAGGATGGTCAGGTGGTTGTGAGCTGAAATGGGCGTTGGATTCATTTAACCGGCGGACACGATATGACTCATAGTGGATGCTGCCTGTGATGTCCTTGATGTTCTGCATATGTGTCCTGAAAGACAGAAGACAGTATTACAACACCAACAAATACATATTTTTCCTCTTACGTGTGGGGCTATTTATTAATCTAGATAGTTCTGGTGAGAGTTGCAGAGTGTTGGAGATATCGGGCGCAGAGATGTCTGCCTTCACTCTAATATAATGGAGCTAGATGGCATTCGGCTTGTGGTGCTCGAAGCACTAAAACACTTGCCCACACTGGATTCTTCTGATCAGCTGTTGTTTTAATGATTTTTAAAGGGACAATTCAACCCAAAATCAAAAATACATATTTTTCCTCTTACCTGTAGCCCTAATTATTAATCTAGACTGTTCTGGTGTGAGTTGCAGAGTGCTGAAGTTGTCGGCCGTAAAGATGTCTACCTCTCTCCAGTATAGTGTAACTAGATGGCACTCAGCTTGTGGTGCTCAAAGTGCCAAAAATACATTTGAAAAACTCAACAGCAATGTCTCTTTCCAGAAAACATGACCCGGTTACTCAAGATAATCCACAGACCTTGTTGTGAGCGGTTTCATGTCAGAACTATTTTCTTTCTACCAAACTGCACCCACCAACTGTATCACTGCGCGCTTTCACAAGATTGCTAAATTCTAAACGGAAAGGTCAGCATCAACCAGGGCCGAAGTTCAACAAAACTGAACTTTCGGCGTCGCGTCAAAACGCTGGTGAAGCCAAAGTCAAATAGTACCCCGACGTCAGTGTTAACACTAGCTTCCATAGGAAAACAATGCCACAGCAGGCATCAAGAGAGTTTTAACGCTGGTCATGTGCAAGTGCCTTTATGCTCAGGAGAGCTTATGATGTAAACTATAAAGGTGTTCTCCTTGCCTGAGCTCGAACCTTAGCTAGCTCAGTGATGCTAGGTGAGCTAGCAGTAGATGCACGCTTCCTTCTGCACAGTGATGCAGTTGGCGTGAGTAGTTGAGTTGAGTTTTTCAAATGTATTTTTGGCATCCCGGGCACCGCAAGTGGAGTGCCATCTAGTTCCATTAAATTTAAGTGCAGGAAAACATATCGATAGCTGATATCTCCAGCACTCTGCAACTCACACCAAAACTACCTAGATTAATAAACAGCACTAAAGGTAAGGGAAAAATGTGTATTTTTTGATTTGGGGTTGAATTGTCCCTTTGTGTGTATGTTTTAGCCTGAATTGAGATCTATGTTAAAACAAACAAACAAACAAACAAAAAAACCCAAACTACCTTTCAACAAAAGGATATAAAATCAAGCATATCCAGATAACATCACTGTTATTTGTTTTGACAGTTTATTAACAATAAATATTCATGGTCATTTTTAACTGAGAAGGTTGAATATGTAAAAAAAAAAAAAAAAAAAAAGGGTATGGCAACCATTGTTTTATAAGACTCCTGTACTAACAAGCAACTCAAATGCCAACATTTACTGGAGTACCTTAGTAGAAATGTCTGTTGTAACATTGTCTGGGGAAGCACTCAACCCATCTAAAAGAATTTTATTAGTATTGATTTCAGTGGGGAAGTGAAGCTTCATAGAGTCTCAGTGCTGTTTCCAATTCATTTCAGCAAATAAAGTGAGATGCTTCCAATCTAGCAGGGGCTCGGCCCATAACAGGTCTTTTATATCAGTTCCTGTATATCACAAAATTAGTTTAATAAACACTGGAGTGATGGTGGAAGCTCACCTGATGAGGAGGTCTCGCAGATACGCAAACTCACAGTGTGCAATATTCTCAACTGCAAAGAGAAAAGAGGAAACATTAGTTGAATTACATAACTAATCTTCAGTTTTTATGCCGCAGTGAAGATAAATTAGGGATTTACACACACAAGGAAAGATGCTGAACCCCTGAAATGAGGTAACTAAATATGATCCCCTTTATTCCGGCTCGCTTGCCATTCCTCAAAGTACCACCAAGTGGCAGTGTTGCTCTGGAGTCAACTGAAGGGCATCCTCTAACATGACATCTCCTGCAATTTTCTAAAGCCAAGATAACACACTCCTCCACTTTGGAGTAATTTAATACATCTTGGCTCTCCTCTATATTGGAGAACTTTAAGTGAGACGTTTTAACAAACTCCCCATGACAAGCTGCTGGTGCCTCCAGTAGGGCTAACACATGTTTGAATTATAGATTATGTCAAGAGTGTAAATGAAAAAAGGAGGGTGCTATTTATGTAAAGCTTTGAAATCCATGGGCAGGAAATTAAATTCTCTTTGAAAGGAGGAGAGTGGAATAACTGCTGGGTCTGTGAGCGCTGATTAGTGGCATCGAGGCAAGACGCCACTAACTTGTAACGAGCTGCACTGCTGGTATCTCTAGTAAACTCGTCTCTATAAGTCCCTATATACAGTAAGATATATACATTTAAATGCATATGTGCTCCACTCCTTTTCCTCTGTCCATCTCTAAATGTCCCCCTAGCCTCTGAAAATAAATAGTTTCTTCTCGACTCATGATATACCGAGACTTTTCCTCTGGGGCCTAAATTATGTCGGTGCCGACAAGTCCAGTGGCGCAGCAGCTTCCTCTCTCCTCCTTTTCCTTGTTCCCTCTCTCCCACCGCCTGGCTTTACTACAATGGAGCCATTGTTCTTTCAGCCGGACAAGACGGCATTTGTCCCATAGTCCGTGTACTTCACCTCTCCTGCCCCTGCCGTTCTGTGGAGTTAATTTCATAATGCCTGCTGAGAGAGCAGTAGTCACCTTCAAGTTCCTAACACTAAAGGGGTTCATGGTAATACCTCCAAAAATGTGATCTTCTCAGCAAGTACAGCTGCCTTGGTTTAGTTTGAATTAATTGCACATCTGAGCTTCACGTAGACTCAAAGTAATCATTTATTAGAAGTAAAATATTACAAATAACTATAGTTGCAACAGCAACATGTTTACAAACTTATAAGTCTTGAACAGACTACTTCCTGATCACTTGCCCACACTGGATTCTTCTGATCAGCTGTTGTTTTAATGATTTTTAAAGGGACAGTTCAACCCAAAATCAAAAATACATATTTTTCCTCTTACCTGTAGCCCTAATTATTAATCTAGACTGTTCTGGTGTGAGTTGCAGAGTGCTGAAGTTGTCGGCCGTAAAGATGTCTACCTCTCTCCAGTATAGTGTAACTAGATGGCACTCAGCTTGTGGTGCTCAAAGTGCCAAAAATACATTTGATAAACTCAACAGCAATGTCTCTTTCCAGAAATCATGACCCGGTTACTCAAGATAATCCACAGACTGTGTTGTGAGCGGTTTCATGTAGGAACTAATTTCTTTCTACCAAACTGCACCCACCAACTGTATCACTGTGCAGAAGGAAGTGTACATCTACTCATCTAAGAGAGGCCTGTCCTCCTGACAGCATGAGATGTAAACATTAATGGCATCTACCCCATCTTGGCTGTAATTGTAGCTAGCTCAGTGGTGCTAGGTGAGCTAGTAGTGGATGCATGCATCCCTCTGTGCAGTAATATGGTTGGCGGGTATAGTTTGGTAGAAAGAAAATACTTCCTACGTGAAACTGCTCACAACAAGGTCTGTGGATTATCTTGAGTAACCAGGTCGTGATTTCTGGAAAGAGACATTGCTGTTGAGTTTTTCAAATGTATTTTTTTGGTGCTTTGAGCACCACAAGCCAAGTGCCATCTAGTTCCATTATATTCAAAAGAAAGAAAACATCTCTACGATATCTCCAACACTTGGCAACTCACACAAAAACAATCTAGGTCGATAAACAGCACTAACAAGTAAGAGGAAATATGTGTGTTTTTGATTTGGAAGTGAACTGTCCCTTCAGGCAGTGGTGATAGAAGTACTCAAAAACTTTACTTAAGTAAAAGTACCAATACAACGATGTAAAAATACTCCATTACAAGTAAAAGTACATTTAAGTATTATCAGCATTATATATTTAAAATAAAAGTGCTGGGCCTTTTGACTGATAAATTATTAATTAGTTATTAGATTGGTAATATAAATGCATTCATGCATAGGCATCATTCAACTGTTGTAGCTCGTTGAAGTGCACCTAGTTTTAACTTCAGCTGGGTAGTGTGGTACAGTGGTTCCCAATCTCAGGGTAAGGGGCTCTAGTAACTTAAAAACCAAAAACTTCTAACCAAAATCTCTGATCATTTACCTCTAGGATTTAGTAAAGCAGAACTATAAAGTAGCAGAAAATAACTTTTACTTCCTGCAAGTACAGAACTGGAGTAATTTCACCTACACCACACTTAAATAGTTGATTTGTCCTTGAGCTAACTTTACATATTTGTGCAGTATGTTGTTTCTCACAATGTCTTCGAAGGTCATATTCCCAGTGAAGCAGTAGGTGGTTCCCAACCACACTGAATCACAGATGAAACAGACAAGCAGCTTTCTACATTCTACAGTCTGAATAATTTACAAGATATAAAAATGGTTTATTTTTAGCGACAGATTTATATTTTACAATGCATTTATAGCTCAGCCAATAAACTAGACTCAGTGTGCACTGCAGAGGAAGGCGCTGAGGTGCATCCTGGGAAGGAGAACCTTCAGCTGTCTTATTGTCCTCCAATCATACTTTCACTCCCCGTCCAGACAGATGTCTTCTCTGTCTCTCTCTCTCCCTGTCTCTCATGCAAGTGTACACATACATATATACACCCACTCATGGGTGATGTGAGGACATTCACTTACTAAGAACCTCCTTGGCAGTGTGAGCATGAAGCGCAGGCCAACAAATGTAAACTGTATCACAGTTGCTGCGTGCGAGTGTGTGTGAGGCAGCATGTCTTTGTTATCCCAAAGGACACACAAAGTCCTTGTAAATCTCTTCCTCCTGTCTCATACGTGTCCCTAGTTACAGACTCAGAGAGACGTATGTAAACAAATGCCTGGTAGTCAAACAACAGATGTTTAAACCAGCTGGCCAGATTTTAAAGCTGCAGTTCGTAAATTTCCACATGTTGAAAATACACGAAAAATGATTATCTGTCGTCTTCTTTGCGAAGCTGTTTCACAGCGCTGTTGCTGGGACGTTGTGTGAATGCTATCAACTGATCTAGTAACGTGCTTGTGATAATATCATCTATCAGAGTGATTACAGTACATGGCCTGGCACTGTCAGCTGAACAGGTGCGAGTGCAGTAAATGAGACGTTTTAGTGTTTGAATGAACTCCACCGTGCAGATGGACATTATAATATATTATTAGATAAATCTGTAATAAATTAATGTCACTCACAAAACTCATTGAATTGCAGTTTTAACTGATGCTGGCAGTGAAGCTATAAGTGAACATGGTTGACTGTCAGGACACATGCATTATTTTGTCATTTTCTATTGTCTGTTTGACAGGTCAAGTAAAACAACTGTGCCATTTTATGTGTATGTGTGTGTGTGTGTGTGTGTGTGTGTGTGTGTGTGTGTGTGTGTATGTCTTAGGATTTGTGTGTATTACCCTCTATGGTGCCCCATTTTGTTTTCCTTCCCAGAATCCTCTTTCCATTCACCTGGTACTCCTGGTCACTGCCCACAACAGCAAAAGGGATCATCTCCTGTTGAGTGCACACATGCAAACACACACACGCACAAATGCACACGGTCACTGAAGCGCTACGGCTGATTTGTTTTCAGGTCATGCTTTTGGTTGTTAAACCTTTGCTAGAACAAGATGATGAAATTGACTTGTTTGTGTGTGTGTGTGTGTGTGTGTGTGTGTGTGTGTGTGACAATCATGACTGTTACGGTTCCCCGAAGAAAAACAGAAAAGAACAGGAGACAAAAAGAAGAAATTACAACTGACAAAGGCTTCATTTTAAATCTGCAAAACACACATTTGTGATTGCTATGTCAAGTACTGGAGCCACGGGAGGAGCGTCACTGCACAGCTGTCAGAACCTGTGTGAACTTACCCTGATTTTATCATTGATCATCCTGTCGTCTGCATCCTCATCAAACTCTTTCTGAGGGTAAACATCGATTCCGTTGGCTCGCAGCTCTTCCCTAATCTGCACAAAGCCGAGCACAATGACACACAGACAACATTCAATCAAAGTGGCTAAGTGTACACAGCAACAGCACTCACAGTCGAATCTCCAGAAGAACATGTTGGCATTGTATGTTTCTGCAAATCACAAATACGTTACATTTGCACATGTCATACTACATATCATATCAACATTTCTAAAGTGACATTATGTTTAGGCTGAATTTGTTATTGAAGGGGAAGGTGGATGGCATGTCACCCAGGCGTGATGTCTGCCCAGCTGCAGAACACTGTTTGAGACCAACAAATAACAAAACTGGTTGTGATTTAGCAAATCATTCCTGCAGCTTTTTAGGTACATAAATGGGTCGTTTTTTACCAAGATATCGCTGCTTTCCCTGCTGGGATAATGTATGAGAAGAAGTTACTTTTTATTGAGACATCGCTACTTTTCCAGCAAGCACTCTGCCCACAAAACCAGGAATTTTAGGCCCAAAAATGATCTTTTCCTAACCATAACCAAGTGATGTTTGTCCCTAAACCTAACCACACCTAAACCACAGCATTGTTGTAATGTTAAGTTTCAACATATCCGCTGTGGTTTGCAGAAATGAACAAAACCAAATTTTATCTGACAATTGGATTGGCACTTTGGCACTGGATATTACTGACCACCTAAATCTTTTAATAATCGATATTTTACCACTCTAAAACAGCCTTGAAAGTCTCAGTGATCAATTTCAAAGAGATTTTTCCACTGTTGTTGAACCATTATACCAAAGTTTCCGTAGAACTGAAACAGGCACTGAAGAAAAGGAAGCCCTCTTGTCAAACAAAAACAATCAGTCAAACCCTTCATCCATCATCTCACCATCCCGGCTAACATAGAAGTCAGTCAACCATAAACACCACTTGATGCTTGAACTGAATCCTGTTTACATACAGGTATTTAAGTCTGGGCTGGAGACTTGAATAGAAGCTGCTCTGACCCACTCGAGGACTTAAATAAACACTTTGTTATGTTATACAGGCTGGTGTTGACATTAAATGCTTCCTAATATCCTTGACACGGAGGAGTTAACACGGAGGTTAACCGCTCTTAGGAAAAAAAATACATCCAGACAGAGACATGGCTTATAAAATGGCCTCCCGTATTCTCTGTATGTCGATATAATGACTGAAACTCAGGGAAGAATGCAGAAAAATAGACAGACAAGCTTCTGGAAGAAATGACCTTTTAATGAATGACTGTTCACTCCCACAATTACTACTCTGGCAATTTCCACTTGGTCCTTGATCAAACATTTTATTGTTTATCCTTGAGAGCTTTCTCAGGCTTACATTATAAGATGCAAACTGAGTGAAATTCTGCGAAAAAAAAGCCACATCAACTGTCGGTTAGAGGAATGCGAACAGACACTCACAGCTGGACACACTGAGGCTGAACATTTAATAGAAAACCCCCTCTTATTCTGTTTGCAAGTTGCTGCAGGGAAAACGAAAAAGAAAAAAAAAACATTTGGCACGAGAGGCTTTTAGTCAATAATCTTCAGGGTCATACAGAGCATGTGCGGCCAACCAAAACAATCCAGCTACAAGCCCTGCGGCTTCCATTCTCTGCCAGGGCCTGGTCCAATCCCCGCTTTGTTCTTATTGGACGGTGTTATAGGCATCAGGGGGAAAACGGTGGCCAAGACACCCATCGCGCGTCTCTAAAACGAGTAAAGCTTTTAGGGAAGTCCAGAGTCTTGGAGGGAGGGATGGAGAGATAAAGGAAATGATGGAGGAAGGCAGGTGACTGTCTGTCTCCTGTGGATTGAGAATTATCCAACAGAAACACACTGAGGAAGGGATGCGGCGGGGACCGTTTAAGACTCAAGCCAGGTGGAGCAGGTATCTGTTGTAGCAGGGAAAGCCACGATAAGAAGGTGATGTTACAGTGGAGGATTATCAGACCGGGGAGTGTCATGTGTGTTTGCTATGAACGAAGCCTCTGTAACATACCAAGTGAGAGCAAATGACCCTGAGAGTGACTTGAAATGTGCCTTCTAGATAAAAAAACCTTCATAGCTTCCAGAGTTTAGTCTAAATGCATTTGCTGACTTTGGCTAGGTGTTTTTTTTCTAATCTTGTCATTTAACATCATACAGTTAAGGTCATACTGAACGCACTAAGGGTTTTTCCACATATGTCTATTTTGTGCCTCCTCGTCTTGCCTCTCCTCTGTCCTCCTGCCTGTGACAAGGTTGAAAGGATGTCTCAATTCTTAAAATGCGTTTTGAGGAAAGAGGAGGCTTGCCAGAGGAGCTATGAGCAAGAATGCACAGGTGTATCCTTTATGGAAGTCATTTCAACTTCGTCTTTCCTCGTGTCTCTTCCTTGACTCCTGCACTCACACCTCAGGTGTCTATAGTCATGTTAACACCTCTGTAAAGGTTCTACTTAGCTACAGCCTTGCTTTGACCTACATGCTAATGTATTCACAATGACAGTACAGAGTTAAGCAGGTTTAATTTTAATCCTCATTCATGTTCACCATCTTAGTTTAGTGTGTCACTAACATTTGCCAATTAGCACTTAATCACAAAATACAGCTGAAGCTGATGGGGATGTTATTAGCTTTTCAAGTGTTAAAGTCAAGGGATCATCAAAGTCATTATCTATACCACATTTAATGACACTCCATCTAATAGTTGTTTCTCAAAACCACAAATGTGAACCTCAGGGTGGTGCTACAGTAGCAGAAAAAACAGGGGATCACAAAACTCATTAGGGGGTATTGCATGTGCTTATCCATGCAATAGTTGTTGAGATATTCTAATGTGGATCAAAGTGGTGAGCTGACTGTCAGCACTTACAGATGTGCAACCTGTAAAGAGCTTTGTCAGTCGTTGAAGAATCAAAAACAGAATAAATAAACTTGGTCAACTTTCTAGCTCCTTCAGAGGGGTCATGTTTTTTCCACGCACCACACAGTGGCGACCTTTCTTGCTGACTTGTACGATCACCCAGTAATTCACTGGTAATGACGGGCCTGCCTGCTCGGTTGGCAACTGGGCAGAGGTTCCCCATCTAAAAAAAGAGCCAGACTTAAGAGTTGTGGAACGCCGCTCAGTAAATAAATGCTTCAAATAAAGAGTTCTTAAATGTTTCCGTCTGGGCTGAGCATGAGTTTCGAAATGTTGCAGTTATAGAGATGGTACAGTATTCCCCGGGATGGGTACAATGTGGGTTTGCCCAGATGGCTTTTGTTTGTGGTGCCTGGCAGGTCTTCATATGTTACCAGGCTGTGGTTGTGGGTATGCATACACGTGTGTTAGCGCGGGGAACCCGCTGACTGTTTAACCTACTGATCCCTTTATTTTAAACTCACGTTAAATACCTGCTGCAGGTTATTGCAGGTGTGATGGGGAGGATGAGATTGACCAAAGTCACATGTAAAAACCAGCCTCACACTAACAAAATATTTTCAGACACTTGTAAAAGCACCTCTCTCAACCAAACACACACACACACACACACACACACACACACACTCCTCTCACCGTCTGTTTAAAGAAGTCCCTCTCCTCCAGGGTGAGTGTGTCGGCCTTGGCGATGACGGGAACGATGTTGACCACCTTACTGAGACGCCTCATGAACTCCACATCCAGAGGCCTCAGGCTGGAGGACGAGAGAGATAACAACTTATTTTCATGCCTAAATGTCTGAAGCTTTATATGTTTGTTATTTGGATGCTCCAAAGTGTCCTGGACTGAAACAAAAAAGGGGGAGACAATTCACAACACTGCAGATTTGTACATCTTTAAACTTTATGTGGCACAAAGCAAACATATTCTGCTACACGAAGTCCTCAAAATGAATGTAATGAAACAGAAAAACCACTAGAGGGCAATCATGGTCTATTCCATTCCATGCAGTCCACCCTGGTCTCTCATGATGACGCTAATCATGCCACACTATCATATGCTGCCATGTCTTTCCTGTGCTCATTCAAACCATTTTCCTGTTAGGCTCTCCTAGGTGTGATTTCAGGAAAATATAGAAGTGCGTGCTCATTCATTTTAAGAGTTAATGCATAAAACAGTCAGTCTAATGCAGCTCATTGTTTGCCGTCTCCCATTTGTCTCAAATATTCTGCTTTCACTTCACACAAAGCAAATTGGGATATAGTATATTCTCCACATGTTAAGTAAGGCTTTCACTTTCCTTCTGTATGGTTGTGCCTGCGTGAAGCACTGATTAGCGCTGTCCTTAAATCACTCCACACACTTCTACACTGCTGCCCTGTTCCCGTATGTTTCCTATTTTTTTCTGTCTCAACGTTGCCTCCAGTTGCTCCTCCAGACAGACTCCCCTCATGCTGTCTGTTCTGCCCTCCAATTAGCCCCAGCCAAGCCAGGCCAGCCTGGTTCAAAGACCCAGGGGCAGCTGGAGGAGAGGCCTGGCTGGCTCTTACACACACAGACTGACAAGCATGTCACCACGAACATAGGATGAGACACAGGGGAGGATGTGTTACACGGAGTGAGACAGAGGAATGGAGAAACAGAGCTGCACAAAGGTATAGAAAGATGACACAGTGCATTCAACCAGACATCACTATGTTTTTTATGCATTTTTCACGGTGAGGGGACAACTGGTACGTGTCACAGTGTGCATGCAGAGAGGTAGGATAGCGAGAAATCAAAGGGAAAGAGGGTAATGATCTCTTCGTGCCAGTGTTTATTGAATATAAATTATGTAACGTGCATACGTAAATGATCTACATACAGATGCAGGAACGTTCAAATTGGCATGTGAGCTGCGTCATATGCACGACTGAACATACATGCACACTTTCATGTGTACACATGTATCTGTGCACATGAACATATGTGCAATAAATAAGTATGCATGCATGCACAGATGTCCACTTAAATGCCTGCTTGCATGCACAAATTCTCCTTTTTATGTGGCAGAAAAAATAGCAGTCATGTTTTAATGACTTGAATACGATAAGCTCTGCGGCTCTTACTTCCTTCTTTTATATAACAGATCAGAAAGCAGCTCTGAGTTGATGAGAGTCAAAGTGCAGCCTTCTTCTTTTCAGGAAGACATGTTAAATGAGGTAACAACAAGACCGGCCAGAGGGGAAACAGCCATTATCGGAAATGGCTGCTGATGCCATGAGTGTGTTCTGCCTCACTGAGCACCGTTCGTCTATCTGAAACCACAGAAGCAACTCAACAGCAAATTGCTGACACGCAAATTATATCAGAGCCTTGATAAATACAAACTGCTGTTTAAAACACCTCAGACAAATAGACAATCAAACAAAAACCAGCATATCTCCAATGATAGAGGCCTGTGAGAGCTACCAGAGAAGTTCTGTCATCATTTTTCTGCCTGTCATTCTTGGACTGTGGTCACATGGCAGAGGCATCCAGAGGCTTTTGGCGCCATGTCTGTGTAATTGGTTACAGGCCCTAATTTAAAAACTTCAACTGTGTGAAAAGCCAGGGAAAATAAGCAAAAAAAGAATAATAGAGAAGGATTTTAGAGTTTGTTCCAGCACTTTTTTCCCCCTCTTGAACAGCTAAAATCTGTGGGAGAACAACAAAACTTGTCCAGCACAAATCAGTGCCAAGACAAAGTGTTTTGTTGTTTTTGGTGCACAGAAAATTAGACTGCAAATATGTACTACGTGTCCTCTATTCTAAGCCTTCATACCTAACATATGCACACATAAATATGTGTCTTTTAACATACACCCATCAGCCAAAATATTAAAATCACTGACAGATGAGGTGAATAATACTGATCTGCAGGGAAACCTTTGGTTCTGGCATTCATGTGGGGATAACTTGACAAGCACCACCCACCTAAACATTGTTAAACATACATCCCCTCATGGCTATGGCACTTCCTGATAGCAGGATCCACCCCCCCCAGCAGGACAATGCCACACTGCAAATACTGCTCAGGAATGGCCCGAGGAACCTGACAAAGAGCTCAAGGCATCAATCTGGCCTCCAAATTCCCAAGATCCCAATCCAATTGAGCATCTGTGGCATGTGCTGATACCCCACCTCGCAACCCACAGGACTCAAAGAATCCAGCGCCAACACCCTGATGCAAGACACCACAAGACACCCACAGAAGTCCTGTGTCCATGTCTCGACAGGTCAGAGCCAAGTCTGATCCAAGGAGACCCCACTGTGGAACAGACTTGGCTCAGGGGTACCGGCATGCCCAATGGATTCTTGATTGGATTGGGATCTGGGGAATTTGGAGGCAAAGTCGATGCCTTAAGTTCTTTGCCACATTCCTCGAGCCACTGCTGAACAGTTTTCGTGGTCTGGCTTGGCACGCTGTCTTTCTAGGGGGCCACTGCCAACGGGGAAGTGCCATTGCCATGACAGGGCATACTTGGTCTGCAATGGTGTTTGGGTGGGTGGTTTGTGTCAAGTGGCATCCACATGAATGCCAGGATCCAAGGCTTCCCAGCAGAGCACTGCAACAAGATGATTAAAGGTATTCACTTCACCTGTCAGTGTTTTAATATTGTTGCTGATCAGTATACATTCATCACTATGCCAGGTCACAACAGTAGCCCTAACAGATGTCTCCTTTGTTCTGCTGCCTGATACCCTCTGGGTGGCTGTAAGGAAGACACCACTTCCTGACAGATGTTTGCGTCTTTGTTTTCAAAATGAGTGTGCATTCTCATGCATTCATGAAAGTGTGCATGTCTGGGATGTTTGTGTGACAGTTTGAATATAGCGTGCTTAGAGACATTTGAGGATAAAGGACAGGGACAGAGAGGTGAGCAGTATGTGTGTTGTCAAACCTAGCAGCTGTAAGTTGTGTATGACACACAAACACATTCAGGACATTCACACAACTGTAGTTACACAAGTGTTAGCATGCCGACTGCCCACTTGAGTCCACTGCACGCGCTGCTTTGCACGAACAGGGATGCACACATTCTCCGAAGCTGCAGCTGTGGCGACATGAGCAGATGATGAGGGGGTCTGTCAAACAGCAGGACACACAGACACACACATGTCATTTCCCACTCATACGGAGAGCGTTGAAGAGGACAACTGTTGAGTTGGTGGTGCACGGAAATATGAAGCGGCAGCCGTCACAGAGATATGGACTCAGATTGTTAGTGAATGAGCGTCTGTTTACAGTTGATGCACATGGGTGTTTTGTGTGCTTTTATCTCCATGTGTACAAAACAGCACTCTTTTCAAGATTCCCCTATGGACTATAAATTCTGTGTGTGTGCAGTGAGGCTTGCTGTGTGCCCTTCCTTGACCCTCAGTGCACATAAGGACGGACTAATCATCGCTGTTAAATCGAACAAATTACAGAGTGGGCCTGGGAAAAAAAGACCCTAATCACTGAGAGAGCAGCAGGAGAAATGTGGTTTGTGTTATCTCTGCCGCAGTAAAATATGCCGACACAGACGCAGTGTAAGTAAAGCAATCAGCCCCCACCTGGTTGTCTGAAGAGAGGCGTGTGTTCTGCCAAGAAGCTGTAAGGACACTTTGGACATGACTGGTTGTCTTTCCAAGAAACCTTCCTTCGGTTCATTTACTTGGATAAATCTTGTGCCAAATTACAGCAACATTACTGTTAAAATCCTTGCAACTTTAATTTGTTCACATCAAATACACTTAGGACAATAGTTTTTCTGCTCCGGCTCCACGCAGCCTCATCCAAAATATGCTCGTCTCTGACTACTGTCATGTCTGGCTCCACCTGGAATGGATCTGTGAACCACTCAGTGTCCCATCTCTCTGTTTAACAACATGTTCCAGATGAAAAATAAAGGCACAGAATCAATGATCAAATCCAGATCTCCCTTTTTTTCAAATTAAATTCAGTGGAAAACACTTTCAGGCATAGTGATTCATTAGATGAGGAGGTTGGCGGATTGAGGATAGTTTTGACATGTTAAGGTCACACAATTTTATGCATTTTATTAGTACGTACATTAATCAGTGAGCCTATGATTAACACGCTCTGGTAAAAGGTTGGCATATTTTAGTATTTAATATGCTTTCTCTACTCAAGATAAGGCACTCACAACATTCTGATAATTCTCTGTAAACCATGAGAACCCAAGAGTCCAATTTCATTGTGAAATCTGACTCTTCGTGTGATTTTCAGTGTCCCTGAGGAGAGAATGAGTTCCACATGTGGTCACTACAGGGAGAGATGATAAAGAAAAGCTGGAGAAGGATGTGGTTAAAGAGCTGTGGACAGACAATGGGTCAGGGGAGATTCCCAGAAGGCCTGATTAGTCTCTGCAGCTGTGGGAGAAACTGCTGGAATCAGGAGCAAATAAGTGGGGCACTTAGTCAGAGGAGAGCGCTTTAATATGTGATCTTACCAGTGGCCTGTGGGAGGTATGAAGTATATGCAGCAGTGCACCCTGGAGTCGGGGATCCTCTTCTTCCTGTTGATGTTGATTTCTTCCTGCAGGTAGGCTTCATACTGGTCGTTGATGAACTTCATAATGGGCTGCCAGCTGACAAAGGAAACAGGAATCAGCCCACAGTCAAAACCTCTTGCCAACAGTTATTAAAGCTACGCCGACATCTGAATAACTATATAATAATAGTAATGAATAATGTGATTTCATGCAGAGTTATACTGCTTTTATGTAATATGCTATATAAAATAAAACAACGATCTTATCTAAGTCAGAGTGAATAAGTAACCTTACAGATGCAGTGACAGAAATGACTTTACTAACAGCTAGCGAGGCCTCCAGATAAGGTAACCTGAGCTCACCAGTTTTCATTGTTGATCTGATCCCCAAAGCCCGGAGTGTCAATTACTGTCAGCTTCATCCTCACTCCTTTCTCCTCAATGTCTGCACAAACAAACAATTCAGTATTTCATTTGGACACACGCACACACACAAAGCAACAACTCAGTAGTCTGATGGAGCAGCAGGAAACACATGTTAATAATATCACAAAAATGTTGGCTTTAGGCTCCGAAACATGAACACTGGCCGACCATGACTGATGGACTTGATCTCGATGGTCTTGGGGATCCTCTCCTCCGGGTCAGGCTGCACTGACTTACGGCTCACCTTGGATTTGAACAGGGTGTTCATGAGAGTGGATTTACCCAGGCCGCTTTGCCCTGATCAGGAAAAAGCACAGACACACACACAGAGACACACACAACAGTTAGAGAAACTGGGAACACATTCACTGGTGGTTTTAACTCCAGAGACTCACAAGGACAAGAGTCTCATTCAATTCTAAAACAAGAGTTTCTTTAAGGATTTTTACCAACAAAACCAGCGAGATTGAATATGCACATGACATCATCCGTAATGTATGGATTGTGAAGTGAGTGGGTGTGTGTGTGTGCATGTGTGTGTCAACAGAAGATGAGCACAGCAGGACAGCTGCAGGGTCAGACAGGCAAGCTGCGGAGGCCAAGAGGACAGATGTATGGTAGAGACCACACACTCATGCAGACACACACAAAAGCCATTTTTTAAGATGTATCACTGCACTCAAACCACCAGGGGATAACCAATATGACATATGTAACAATAAACAGTTGTGCACTGTGCACACATGCTAGTTATTAGTATCTCAATGACACAAAACCTCTGTGCATCAAATCATGATCCAATCCATTTTTATTTATTGTACGACCCCATCAGAATAAGACACGTACAGAAAACTGTGGGTTCAAAATACAAGATAAGACTGAGAAAAGTCCAAATTGAAAAAAGGTGACTTTGATTTTCAAAGGTTTTTTCATACATTCACGACATTACTTGTTTGGTTAGTCCTTGGAAACACATAAAGATAATTTGTGTAACAGCTAGGGCAGCAAAACTGTTATTCTTTTGAATTATTGAATAATTCTTGCATAAAAGGGATACACACATACATATGCATTCGCACACATACACCAACTCTCACGGCTGTTTCATTTCCCCCCATATTTCTCCGTTTCACAGCCCCTATGGGCATCCACTGTGGCGTGTGGAGCGTTGCCAAGCTGCCAGGCCCTCTGTGACACCCAGGGCGGCCTTTTCCACCGCTCTCTCCATCTCCGTCGCACACTTGCTCTTTCACACACACCCTACATGCAGTCCGCTCAGATGCTTGCATTCACCCACACACACACACACATTTTCTCTCTCACACACACACTAAGACACCCTGGCTGCCCTCTCTGCTCTGTGTGGTGGAAATCAAAAGGTCAGCTGGCTGAGGGCAGGGATTAGGCAAATGCGTCTCACAGAGGAGACCACAGTGGACACGGCCAAGACCACGGCTGCTCTAACCTTTCACGTCCTCACTGGCCATCCAAGTGAAAAGTCTGTTGGCCGACGGAAACTTTTTTAGGATCACAAAAGATGCTCTAGTTTTCAGTGGTGGGACCAAGTTATTGTTCTGCAAGTCACAAGTAAGTCTCAAGTCTTTGCACTCAAGTTAACAACAGGGTAGTAATGTATTAAATTTTCAAAAATCATGAATACTTTTTAAATTTTGTACTTATTTGTTAATACAAGTTTGTCTGGAGTTGTTGTGTCTCCATCTGTAATTGTCAATCTATTGTACAAGTTTTGGATACTACAATTCTCTTTGTTTGACCACCATGCAGTTTTTGTGACTTTATCTTTGGTATCATTTTTAAAAAAAAAAAAAAAAAACTGGCTCTCAGCAACATAACATTTTCTTCATGATTCTTTCCTGCATCTTGACAGGATACTGTTGGATCAGTTCAAAAACAAAGCGGATCTGGGGAATTAACCGTCGATTTGCTGGGAATAAATAGTTTCAGTGTTAGCTGACCCATGAAATGAGGGGAAATTTACTGAATTGTGAAACACTTTTTAAACAAAACACTTTCTAATCTTTGGTCGTGGGCGAAGGTATCAAGTATCTTCAAGTCAGAAGGTCCAAGCGAAGTCAGGAGTCATTGGTGTTAAAGGGATAGTGCACCCAAAGATGAAAATTCAGTCATTATCTACTCACCCATATGCCGAGGGAGGCCCAGGTGAAGTTTTAGAGTCCTCACATCCCTTGGGGAGATCCCACGGGAAAGGAGGTAGGAACAAAACTCCACCTAATGGAGGCTTACGGCGCCCCAGATTCAAATGTCCAAAAACACATAATTGAAACCACAAAATATTTCCATACTGCTCGTCCGTAGTGATCCAAGTGTCCTGAAGCCCCGACATAAAAAGCTGTTTGGAAAAACGTCATTTGAACTCTGTTTTTAGCCTCATTGTAGCCTGTAGCTCTGACTGCTTCTCTGGGCACCGCGCTCACGTGTGTGCGCCTGCACGAGACCGTGAGACATGGGCACCGTGTTCATGTGTGTTCATGTGCTTTGCTGGTCTTGCACGCAAGCACGCACACATGAGCGCGGTGCACAGAGAGGCAGTCAGAGCTACAGGCTACAATGAGGCTAAAAACAGAGTTTAAATGATGTTTTTCCAAACAACTTTTTATGTCAGGGCTTCAGAACACTTGGATCAGTACGGGCGAGCAGTATGGAAATATTTTGTGGTTTCAATTATGATGTGTTTTTGGACGTTTGAATCTGGGGTGCCATAAGCCTCCATTAGTTTTATTGCTACCTCCTCTCCCCTGGGATCTCCAGAAGTGTTGTGAGGACTCTAAAACTGCACCTGAGCCTCCCTCGGCATATGGGTGAGTAGATAATGGCTGAATTTTCATTTTTGGGTGCACTATCCCTTAAAGTCCAAATCTAGTTGCAATTATTTTTTGGATCTGGTCAAGTCAAGTCTAAATTCATCAAATTTGCGACTTGAGTCTGACTCAAGTCCACAATAACTAAGATAATTCAACATTCAACATATAATACATATACCCACTTAACTTTTAGATTGTCATTGCGAGAATGTTAGCATGCTGATGTTAGCATTTAGCTCAAAGCGTACAGCCTCAAAGAGCTGCTAGCGTGGCTAGTGACTCTTTCATGATGTCTTTAACTCTACACTTTTAAATCACAGGTAATGGCTAGATAAAGAAAACTACACGGTCAAAATCAGGAAATGTATACAGACTAAACATTGAAAAGCTATGAAGTCCTGCTAGTTTCTATACTGTAGTCTTGCGCAATGGGAGAACACTGTATCACGAACACCTCCACAACCTCATGCCACCCAGTTTCTAAGGAGCGACAAATAAAGTCAACATCTAATAAAACAAAGACATTTTTCTCAGGATTTTATGGACCAGGCATAAAGGCAGGTTAATACTAGCCTCACAGTGAGAAACAGGACTCCCCTGAGATGTTAGGCAACTATCTGCCAATGCATTACCCAGAGGAACTTGATACGTTGCCATAGCACTGCATATCAAAGCTCCCTCTGGCAATCAAAAAACACTTCACACAGGTTTAAACTCATTATTGTTCTTTTCTATTGTGAACTTTGATTGTATTCTACTCCAGTGTGCATGGTGTGAGAGTATCATTTTACAACACAGTGTTAAATCATCTCACGACACAAGTTTCGTTTAGGTGTCGAAGCACCACAAGTGGATACATGTTGGTGTTATGTAGAAATGTGCAGTTAGATCACTTTATTTTCTCACTGTCTTACTCTTTCACTTCATTCCCTTACATCTATAAATCAATATGCCTCTTTTGATGAACAGTATCGGTCCTCCTTGGAGTTGTGCCAACATGTCATCTTAGCTGCATGTACAAAACCCTGCCCCGCAGGGCCTGAAATCAGACTGACTGCATTCTATAACCACCACCATGCTAATATGATCCAAACAAACAGCAAGGCTTGAAAATCCAATCGGGATGTAGCTGACTCTTTTCAACCTACTCCTCATGAGTAATATGTATCTCAGTGTGCAATAAAAACACATCTTGACATTCCTTTCTCAGAAGACAACATGTGCATAGGTTTGTTCGTGCCTGCCTGCGTGCATGTACACAGGTGCATTCAAGGATAACTGTGTGTGCACAGACTTGATTGTGACATCTACAGTAACTGGTGGTAAGTAGCTGCTACAGCTCGTCTAAGTAATCGCCATCATTATGCCACTTTCGCAGCACTGACAGCCTCCTTTTGTCCACTCAAGTGTGTTTGTTAGTTACATCATTGACACAAAGAAAAGAGCTTGTTGAGGGAGGCACCATGCTGGCTGACTCTTAACTAA
Organism: Epinephelus fuscoguttatus; assembly: GCF_011397635.1. Taxonomy (NCBI): domain Eukaryota; kingdom Metazoa; phylum Chordata; class Actinopteri; order Perciformes; family Serranidae; genus Epinephelus; species Epinephelus fuscoguttatus. Next base: position 37,222,303 of record NC_064754.1, on the reverse strand, counting down.
ACAGCTCAAGCAGAACCACACACACAAACACAGATTTTTATTTATTTTCTGGTGTTTGACTGCATCAAAGGACAGCCAAGGAGAAGATTCATGATAATGTAATAAAGAAAAAGAATAGAGAAGGTCTTTTCCAGATCAGAGAGAATCTGCCAACTAAGCATGCTGTGTATGGCATCCTGTTGTCTGAGCTTTGTTCTGCTTTTTTTTTTTTAATTGAAAATGCCTTCTGATCTTTTTTGCTGAATTCAGTACTGAGTCAATAACTGTTGTAAACATTTGGAAGCAATTACAGCCTCAAGCCTTCTCAGATACATCTGTGTCAGTTTAGATTTTAGGAGTTGTATCCAAATCTAACATGGAGGTATAATCAAGCTCAATGTAAAAGCTCAAGGTCAGGCTGGATGGAAACATTAGCTAATCTTTACATCATACTACATTTTTGTAGTTGTAGTCATATGTAGTGACAAACATTTTCTCATACAAGTTTTTTTTTTATAAGCGTAATTATTTAGCATTAGCAACACATGTTTTCAACCTCTTACAGTTTCATTTGTCCCCACGATACCTACTCACGGCAACTAAAGCATAGTTGAAGCAGTTCTATACAATATTCAGAGATTCAGAGTCTGATTGAGATTGTCTGCACACAGCTCTCAATATGGCTGTAATTGAGCCGGCAACTAGCAGCTAACGGTGTTAACTCCATAAACAGTGCTTAACAACAGCAACAGCGCTGACAGAGCTAACAATGTTAACCTGGGAGGGAACTGGAGGGCTACGCTTCTACAGTACAATAATGGGGTCACGATATCAGTGGTAAACAATGTTCAAGCACCATACAAGCATCATACAGAGTGGGACTGTTTAGCTAGCCAGTGGAATACACTCACAGGGACTCACATGCACGACTAGCTGGACCGTCTACCACAACAAAAGGAGAAGCTTGGATTACAACACACACAGGTAGTGTGACTTCATTCTCTGCTCAGGATGCCATGACTCCATTACATTACATTTACATAGCAAATAGTACTTTGATGCTATATTAATGCTCTGAATATTGTATAAAGCTCCTTTAACTGAAGGTTTAACCAAATCTATTGCAAATTAGCTGCATATGAATGTAATGTGTGGGAGACAAGGTTAGGGTTAACAACACAAAATAACACTACAACAGCAAGAAAGGTCAAGCGCACTGAACACTTTCAGCAAGGACTCTACAACCGTTTTTGGTGCAATTGGAGAGCCAAAAAATCGTGCCCATCTTGTTGTTGTTCTGGGTGTTTTTAAAATTGTTTTGAGTGCCCATGTGTAGACTCAAGTTGCAAGTGACCAACAAAACCTTTAGACTGTTTTTGTTAAGTGGTGAATTTAATGTGTGAATGTCAGACTCACCCACAACCATGATGTTGAGCTCAAAGCCCTGCTTCATGGCCTTCCTCCTCATCTGCTCCAGGATGGCATCGATGCCCACGTAGCTGAAGTCGCTGCCATGGGTCTTGTCCCCCTTTCCCTGTGGGTTGGGGAGGTGGGGCTTGGCGGACTCTGACATGTTGCTGTGGCTCAGACTGACCTCTGACCCTGTGGGACGCAGAATAAAGAGAAAAGACAAGGAAATTAAGAGATGTTTATTTATATCTTATATTCATATGGTATCTCACGCACAAGACGTTTAAGCAGTGAAGTGCATGCATTAAGTTAGTAATAAAAATGGATGCAGTAACTTAGAAAAACAACTGCAAGACTGAGTACAAAAATGTATGTAAAATCATATTAACTGCAGTGTTCAGCGTGAGGACCACAGAAGATAGTGATCTGAGCAGTTCACTTCCTGTGTGAAACCGGATACATCAGACTTAAAATTCACATTTGTGAGCTACCGCCTTTATGCAACACTGAGAGGTGTTAATCTGTCTTTTACACTGTCTGCCAAAAACTCAACTTGTGCCAGCAGGAAAACATGTGCACACATGTGCAGATGTGCATGCAAACATAAAACAACAAGATAAACATTCCCATAACTGTTCAATAAAGAATTATTTTTTTTCCCAGTGGTCCTTACTCCAGTGCATACACTCAACTGGTAAAACTAGCCAATAAATCATATAGGGACAGGCACACATCTGCTGCTGCTTAATGTTGCATACATTTTGATTATCAACTACCTCATGTTAGCAGCACAGCCCGCAAGAGAAATTCTGACTTTTCAGAAATAAACGATGTGGAAGTTGTAACCAAAGTGAAGCGGTGCAGCTGTAGATTAGAGGCAAATTTCATAATCCTAAAAGGATTAGGAAGACAAAATGAACAGCCCTCGTTGGGGGAAAGCACTGCCAACTACAAATCACGGCTTACCTCACTTTAAGGAGGATCAATTGTTGTGTAGAAGACGAAGGCTGTGTGCCAAGGCAGCGCTGCAACAAGCAGACTAAAACACAGCCCGACTCTGCCAAATGTGCTAGTATGTGCTTGCAGCAGCAGAGACTCACACACAGACAATGTAGGAGGAGACAAGATTTCCTGTGCTGTGAGAGAAACTTGTGGTATTGTCTGTGTGAGGTTTGCAGTAACAGACACTACAAACCACAGACACATATACCTGAATCTGAGGGGAGGCATCCATCCTGACTTCACATACATGTAGGTGCAGTACATTGTAGCTGTAATAGTTCAGGTTCTGTGCTGGGTCGATTATTTTTCTCAAATAACACAAAATTGACTGTTCAAGGAGCCAGCATCTGTAAGCTTTTTGCTGAAGAACATAGAAGGCTTTATGCCTTTGATTTGTCTGCCTGACATGACACAGCGACAGCCTGCCTGTAACACTGGTGATAAGAATTTAAATGCTGCACAAATAACAGTGGAACATTTTCTGATATCTAATTTTCCCAGTCAGACCTTCGCCTTCCTGGACCCTCAGAGGAGACAGTGCGAGATAGAGGCACAGAAGACAGTGGGAGGCTGTAAGAGGCATGTGATCTTGCTAAGAGTATCAATTTTCCAGCTTTTACTGTAACTATGATGTACAGACTTTCCACTTCTTTGGGTCTCTGTGACTTTGTCCTGGAAAAAGTGTTGCTAATAACCACGTTGTGCAGCCCTTGTAGCACTGTGGGTGCTTTTAATTTAAGGGCACAACTGGGACCTGTCTCGCAGGAAACTGAAACACACATTTACACAAAGTTGATGGTATATCTTGAAAGATTCAGTGTAACCACCACTTAGAGCCCCACTGCAGTGTATTTGGGCATTTCCTGACAATGTTGATAAGCCACATTGTTGGCCAAGTATTTTCTGACAGATAACTTAATTTTGTGTTCAACGCTGAAAAAAGGAGGTTGTTGACAAAACAGGAAGATGACATATGTCTGTACTAGAAGCTGCAGGTCATACATCGTCCTCCAAGTTTGCGCAGGTGCACTGTTATGTCTCACTAACCACATGAAGTTGCCGTTGTGCAAAGTAGCAAACAAAGTAGTTGCTCTGATCAACTTTCAGTTAAATAAATTGTCATCATTCAGAAATAACTGAAAGCAGATTTAAGTTAGAGTCATATCCATATTACCTTTAGGTGAAGGACGTGGCAAAAATAACCTCCACCTCACAACTTATTTTAGAGTGACCACTATCGCTATCTATGCTAATATCCATACTATCACTTTGACATATAGCCTATGCTATAACAGCAGTCTGGTTGCCATGGTAATGGATTATAATCGACTATTAACCACACCCAGGCCTCTATGAAGGACTTTGAAGCCCATTTGACATACTGTAGTGGCCAAACTGTGTAACTAATACTTTTGGATCCATCAATACTTTTCCCCATAGACTTATACTTCCAAGGACACGTCTCTAAATCAGTGGATTTATTTTTTTCAGCATCACAGGAAATAACTTGTTTCACAGTTAAGATTTGATGAATTGTTCAATAACATTTGAAAGTCTAGAAGAGCCACACAGTTAAACAATTTTATCCCCGTTCAAGTTAGCAAAGGGCTAAAACAGAAGAAGCCGGTTCAGATGGTAGAAGTTTGCCACTTGGCCAGCAAAGTCTCAGGCATGCTTGCTCCACGGACCGATTGATAAGGAGGATCCGGATGATTTTACACTCCGGAATTCCAAGTTTTTTGGCTTCATGCACCACTGAGCAACTTTTTTATAGGAATGAACGAGGCCCCCGCCTCCAACGCTGTATTCATCTCTCTTATACATCCATGAGAACACCCCCATTCTCTGAGTAAGACAGAAGCAAAAACAGGAAGTAACACTGGCTGACTGGGGCTTTAATTAAACAATGTGAATGAACATATCAGCCTTTTCTACTTCACAAATCATACATATGCACTAACGCTATACATGGTATAAGAACATGCACTGACATCTCATTATCATTCTCCAAGACACTTGCACACCTTAAAAATCCAAAGTCATGGGAGCAGTGATGAGTGAGCTGAATATCTCTGAACTCAATACGTTCCAAACAAGAATAAAAGCTACAATTTTGGACCATGAGAAAAGGTACCACACCCTCAAAAGTCTATTCATCAGTCTTTCCAACTTTTAATCCTCAGACAGTCTACTGGATGAACTGTACTGTGATACCACATGCGGCTTGGCTAAAACTTGACAAATCCACTGCAAAAGTCTTGGGAAAATAAGAAAAATCCACCCACCCCCCCATGGCTATCATCAGTCAGTAAATCATCAGTGTACAAGATTTTGTTTTTGCGCAATAATTTCCACAACCAAGAGGCAGTTTCCCCTCATGCAAGGACATTCACTTTGCTGGTAAAAGAAATAAAGCAAGCAGGGGTAGGGTTCAATCCATGCTGTAACATGAACCCCCTGTGAATACCTCATCATGGTGGACTAAAGCTGATTTAGCGCTGCATTGCTGTCCTCAAAAAACCCAACAGAGAAAAGCAGCGTCTTGGAAAATGATACAATAATCCTGAGGCATTTGGATCGATTCATCTTTAGCCCGTGAGATGTGTTTGCAAATGTTTGCATAGTGTCACTTGGCTAGCCCTGCACTGAACTCTATTAACATCGAGCCCCGATTGCATCAGTAGCCTCTTGAATGACAGAATGCAGATTAGCTCTAATGACATACTCCAGGTCTGCAGCCAAACTGCCTCCTGGGCACCATGACAATGCCAGCCATGGGCCATCTGCTGGCTTTCATGGCTGCTCTCTAAGAATAGACAAACAGTCACACTGTAGCAGAGACAAGCACACAAAGCGAAGTAAATTGTCGAATGGGAGTCATACATGCAGTGGAAAAAATGAAATTCAAAAGAGTCAAAAATGTAACCCAGTTCGCAAACCACCCTGCTGCTTCAGTATTCACTTCTCTTTCTCGAACAGTCCAACTGAGCACTTTCATTTTCATTAGTGCTGCTTCCTAATGGTTTCATTCTCCAGGCTAAAGATGAGCTGGCCATTAGCAATCCTCTTCCACTGCTTTTTTACATCACTATTTATGCGCCTTATGTATCAGAGTGACAGTTCTGCCATTTACATCTGCAACAAAGCCTCTCTTCATGAGTCAGATCTGCGTTGGAGCATTATGATGTTCCACAAAGAAAGCGTCAATAACCTTTGCCACGGCGAACTACATTTCTGCATGAGTAACCTCATTACAGACATACAGTATGACTCAGATCACAACTCAGTGGCCTCGGCCGTTGAATCCTAACTGTTCTCATATGAGGCAGACCCAATGAGTGCATCGAAAATTGAACAATGTATCAGACATGCGAGATTTCACTGAAGTAAACTTCCTTCCAAGAGTGGTGTTTCATTTAACTGAAGCCAAAAAAAGCCACGCCGGTGGGGTGCACAGTTCATTCAAATGAATAATACAGGAAGACGACCAAACAGGTGCATTAATGAACCTAAATTGGCCCCTTAATTAGAAAACACATCAAAATATTTGGTCTGCTGTTTTAATCTCCCTTCATCTATGCAAAGTCTCCAAATGAAAACATCTTTCAAAAAGTGCAGACAGATGTTATGGGTGAAGATTGCTTCCAATAAACACATCACTGTAGGCAGAGGATTAATTAATTTTTTTTTTTTTTGCCTTGTGACACATGAAAGCGGCATTTCAGGATTAGCTGATTTGAGAGCTTTGTTTAATGAATGGAGATGAGTTCAGCCTTTTTCTTTGCATGAATGGATAGATCCCATCAAAGAGAGGACTTTATCTTCAAATGAGAGCACTTAAACTTGAATGAGGGCTGCTGCAAGTTTCATCATTGGCATTTACTTATCCTAATCCTTATCCTATAAAACCATTGGTGAAAAGTCACTGCATGTGTTTCAGTGCTTGTATTTCACTCATACAGTAACCCTATTAAACATGAGTTTCTGTCATGTGTTTTATTTGCATTATGGTAGTTGTTTGGTTTCCTGTTTGTCACGAAGGGCTTCACAGCAGACAAAACCACAGCATTTATAGCCGCACAAAAACAGTTTGTAGCTTACAATGGGAACTCCACAACGTTTACACATTAAATGTCATCTAATGTGTCACATGGAGTGCTGCTCAGCTTGTGAACGCAGATGATGTTTTCTGTGGCCCTGCAGGGAGCCTTGTCAAGTTTGAGGAAATAACCCTGCAGTCATCAGGGTTATCTCAGCTTGAGCTTGGAGATGCTTTTTTTTTTTTTTAAACAGAAAGCCTGTGCTACAAATTTGTAAAAAGGTGGACATTTACCAGGCAGGGAGGACAAGATGAAAAATGCTACCAAGGATCCAATGTTTTTGAATCATGACCCACATTAGGGGCTCAAAGTCAGGATATCTCGGCCTCCACTGTTTTAGTTTTGACAATTCTTCAGATCTGTCTCTCTTAAGTCCCCCAACCTTATGGAAGTGCAAAGCTAAATCAAGTGCTCCTTTAAATAAATACTTCACTCCCCCAAATGACCATTTGTAAATCAATTACTCACCCTGTGTTGCGTTGACTGCTTTCCTTGCCTACCTCTGGTGAATGAAGAATCCAAGGACCTAGAACATTCTTGAGTTACTGAAGTCATAGGCAAACACTTCTACAACAGCAAAACTATATCAAAACATCAGTTTACAAACTCTCACACAACTCAATCCAAGCACATTTATCCAATTGTATGCTCAGTACTTCCTAAACAGACAACTGTTTCTTACGGGGAACTGAACTAAAAATTAAACCTAATCTATTCACTCTTCAAAGCCAGACTCCATTAACAAAAGCAGTAATTTTATCTTACTGAACTTGGGGTCTGCTGGTCTACCGCTGCCTCGCTCAGTTTGTTTGTTTGATGTTATTGTGTGACTTTGGTGTTTCAAAGGGTTACTTCAGATTCATCAAAGTCACACAATGGAATTTTTCTCAATGGAATCTGGCTTTAAAGAGGAAAGTTTCACTGCTGTTTTGATATAGTTTTGCTGTTGAAAAATACAGTCACCTATGACTTCAATAAATCAAAAATTTTCTCCATCTTTTGGATTCTTCTTTCACTTGCAAGAAATACAAATTGGGGTGAGCAATTGACATATGAACTATCACTCTTTTTATTGAGCTTCCCAGGGACTATTTTTCATCCACATGATATCCTATGTATTGTGCAGAAACAGTGAAAAGTAAGGTAAAATAAGTACTAATGTCTTTATTGTGTGTGGACAAGCTTCTTAATATAAACCTCTTGGTTGCATCCAGTTCATTATTTTAGGCACGGCAAAAGTAATAAACTGTCTTGAAGTGAGAGAGCACTCAACTGAAAAGCACTCTTGAAAAACATTATAGTCTGACATATACAGCATAATGTATTCTTGTTAATCCCGAACGCCAGCACAGCTCAGTAGAGACCAGAAAACACAAAACTGCTTTCAGGCAGCATTCTTGTCTGGCCTCAGCCTTCACAGAAAATTAATACATCAAGTTAATTTTTCAAGAAGTATGTAACATGTAAACATTTAGCTGACAGATATCAATAACCACCATCCTGAAGCATCAAACCCACTTCCTCAAACTGACCTTTAACATAACTCTCAACACAAAATGTTCCCCTTCGATCAGATACAAGTTTCTGTTTTTTTGTAACAGAGAATCCCCTTCCCACTCCAGACTCACACATAACTCAACACTCCCCACTCAAGCCTTTCATTAAAATCCCATCAGGCACATCACATCCAACCCTACATTTAATATTCACTGAGTGGAACTTGAACGTGCCAATGCCAGAAACAAAGGCTTCATTGTCTTCTCAAGAAGCCTCTTAAAAACCAAAGAAATTCAGTTTCCTTCGATCCACAAGCGCCACTTCACCACTTTTCAGCCCTGCTTTAAATTACACGAGAAAGGAGGTTTGTGTGTGTTATTGTTTAACTCCAGCCCTGACAATATCAGTACAGTAAATACCCTGCAGAAAGGGGGAGAAGGAGACAAAAAGAAATCAGTAAAATGATTCATGGCATGCACAACATGTAATTAGTGCAGATGAGCCAAACTGTTTAAATGAGTGTGGTTGATGACTGACGCTCTACATGAGGAACTGGCCTACGTGGGAGGATTTTTATAGCTGACCATAATTTGTTTTCAGTTTTGGATTCAAACAGTTCATCACACAAATTCTGCCTACAGTTTAAATGTGCATGCTGATGTTTTGCTCTACCTCGAAGATGAATTGTTTGCAAAAGCCTGTTGCCGTCATGCGGGACACAGATGCAGGGAAATGAGACCTCAAACAATAATTAACTGTTTTTTTGTGTTGGCACATGGAATTGGACTTTGTTGCACTGACAATCATCAGAATGCCAAATCAGTAATCAGATGAAGACAACTTTAAATTATCTCCAGTTTTCATCATAAACTAGTCATGTACTGAGGACAAGACTACCCTGAATGTTATGTTCAGTCCAATGGTCATTACAAAGGATGTTTAACCATAAATTAAACCCTTTCACTTATAGCAAACAACATTATCTTTTATGAAAAGTTTTGTGGGACACCAAATCCACCCAAAACTTTATACTTCACTGAAATAACTTTCCCAACAAGATACCTGGTTTTCTTCCCCTCCCTGCCTTCAGTCTGTTTAAGCATATGTTCAGTAGCTGTCAGGTCACTCCATAAGGGTTTGTGCTTTGGGAAAAGAAGGTATCACGCCTGTTCTTCCAATCACACACCGTTACTGACAGCTCTTAAACACGGTCTGCTCTGTTATTTAAGAAAAAAACATGGTTCCCATGAGGTGAAACAGTTCAGCTGAAAAGTTCCCTTTCCTATGCGACTGTGTTTTCCTCTCTCTTTTCTCCCCCACTTTCTCTTTCTTAAACCGGAGATGACATTTCCACTGGCCCTTTGGTGTCTCCTTCTGAAGAGGAAGAGATCGTTAAGTTTTATGTCTGCTGAAGTCTGGGTGAAATTGATGGAGGGTCCAGAAAGAAGAAGGCAACACACAGAGTTGACTGACAGTGATTCAGTGTGTCACATGAATACAGGATTAACATATGCGCAGTTTAATATCATCTAAAAATTTTATGAGGTAGTTTTATGAGTACGGTCGGGTAAAGAATGAGCTTTTTAAGCCAGAGTCTCAAATGAGAAATGCTCTGTGTCAACTTGGGACACAAGCATATTAAACACACTCCAATTTAAACACATCACTGCCATTTTCAAACCCAATTTAATTGCTTATTTCCCTGATAATAAGTAATGACACTAATACATGGAACTTACCCCTGCTGTGACAATAAGACAGACAATCTGTTATGCAGAGTGTGGCTTAAACCTGCTGTGCGTTTAAGTGCAGTGAAGGTGTAACCTGCTGTACTCTGCTGAGACAGGTTCAGATGGTGAATGGGATAAGTATATGTGTGGCCTTTTTAAGTTAATATTTTGATATAAACGCTTCCAGACTGAGTAACATTTGCAAAAAAGCCCTCATGCTGATCTTAGACCAAACTTGGGAAACAGCAGTAGACAAAATAATACTAAGCTTCACTGAAAAACACTTTAAGGCAATCATAACTACAAGCACTGCTGCACAGGTGGCCCATATTGGGTTGGTTGCCAATTAGTTCAGCATTTGTCAACATCAGTATAGAGACCTGGCAATCGTCCTTTGGTATGCAAAGCTTTAAAGAAGCACAAGGAATGACTTTGTTTCATCTGTGCCCAGATCACAGGTGCACTGGTCAAAGGAGTTTCAAAGCATTCATGTCAGTGGGGTTGCAGTCAAAATAATCACAGCATAGGCCAAACACAGTAACAGCAGCCACAAGGTCAAACTGACTGAAGGAGAATGTGATGCTACATTGTGGCAGTGCTTACAGTCATGATTTACTGTGCTGGCTTAAGGTGTTCTTTTCCCATAAAAGTCCTTTTCCAAGAGGTGTTAATACTGTTTTGTCTACACCCTGTAAAAGGTGTGATGGTGGGCCAACCACACATTCAGAGGTGCCAATGTCTTAAAGGGAAACTTCGGTATTTTTACAACCTAGACCCCATTTTGCTATGGTTTTACTAAGTTACTCATGTAGACAACAATTATTTGACAACATTATAAAACATTTTAAATTCAATGTATGTTCATCAAAACTGCTTGTTTTTGCCACTGACAGGCTCAGATCGTTCTTATCAGTCTGACAACAATATGCGAAAACACCCTAAAGAGAGATCAAACATTTTTCTTTACCCTGACCCGGTCTGTTTGCCATTGTGTGTGAAATCTTGTTCAAGTATAAGATCTTGTTTCAAAATCTTCTAGGTTTTTTTTTACATCATCAGAATCAGCTAAATACTGAGCCATGACATTGAAAATCTTTTAGATTACACTAAGCTAGGTTTCTCTATGACACAGCAAGTCTTGCATCTCTCTCCAACTTGCATGAACATTACCAACGTTGTCTTCTTGCAACAAGTCATCTCTTGCGAGATTTCAGAACAAGGCCTCTCCTTGAGCAAGACCTAGTTACACATAATAACAAATAGACTTTATCAATCAAAAGGTAAAGAGAAACATTTTATTTCTCTGTAGGGTCTTTCCCATATTGTTGCCAGACACCTGTAATAACAATTTGAGCCTGTCAGTGGCAAAAACAAGCATTTTTAGAGGACATACATCGACAGTGCCAAATGCCCCAAATGGTTACATTGCAGCCTGTTTGTGGCTGCCAGCTGCAGCGCTCTCTCTCAGTACTGGACCAATATCAAAAGTCCATTCCTTACTTACACACAAAAACATGGAAAATAGGCTCTGGGTTGAAAAATATCAGTTTCCCTTTAAATCTCTATGAAAGCATTTGCCATTTTGCCTGGTGTGGTGACTTCAATGTCATGTTTTTAAAGGAGCACAGGCCAGGAGCTCAGTGCTACACTGCATGCTGTTTGAGGGAGATAACATGATGGTGTATTTACAGTAGGTAGTGACAGAGTGAGGTCGACAGAAGGGAGCTGGGAGGATAGAGGAGGTTCTTACTGGGCTGTCATCTACATCCAAGAGGAAATCCCTCTCACTCAATCCCCCATCCGCACTTTGAAACCAAAGGTGCACAGAGATTTAGAAATCCAGACATGTTTCCTCATCATAACAACTCACTGCTGTGTAAGACGATGAGGTTCGGTGGGCTCGATGATGGCTACAGCCGACACAAACAGACGTCGGCACTTTAGAAATGGTCTGAAGAATGCTACTGGCCCACATCATCTTTCAGCCTTGTCACTTGTGTCGGCCCACTGAGAATGCGACCCCTGGCCTAACGGGGAGCAAAGCAGATGGTGTTTGCTCAGTGTTGAAATACGGCTCTCCACACGGAAACTTCTGGTAGTGTAGATAATGACCTGTCCCAAAACCCGCTAAAAATGACTGAAAGAGTGAGAAGAAATGGAGAGACAAAGCTGCAGATGAAAGGTCAGCGAGGTAAAGTGCATGACCAGGGAGGGATGAGATGTAAGATAAATGCTACAATAACAGTGACGAGCTGAAAAACACAACATGAGTGAGCGCGGTTTGGGTCGATAGCTGCAAGCAGAGACTGAGAAAATGAGAAAGCAAAACTCAACACAGCAGGGTGGTCATTGTGGTGCCGAGTACATCTGTAAGAGCCCGCTGTTCTGGGCAGCTCTCATTACTGTAGGCCAACTGACCACAGGCGTAACTCAAAGCCCGAAACGTTTCTGAGAAACATGGATGGGGAACTTGGATGGTCCAGCCGCAGACCCATCCACAGCTGCAATAGGGGAACTGGGACAGGGGAAAGGACAAACAGCCCATGGTGCAGTAAATCACACAACCAAGAGAGTATGAAGTTGGAAAAGGGCCAGCTGGTTTTAATGTCTCAATGGTGGATACTATGTAGCGCTTATGGAAAGAAATGAGAAGCGTCGCACTGTTCAGAGCTGACTTCTGCACTTGAAGATGGTTCTTATTTCTCTGAGTCACACCAGTAGGTTGTCCTTAAACTGTAACGCTAATTAGGTCTCTTTAGTAGTTCACCATTTTCCTTTAACCAAGTGTATGAATCCAACTGTGAAGAGAAACACAAGACACAAAAATAAGTGGACAAAATTGTTGTATCAATGTGGTCTAAGATGAACAGGTTTCTGAACATCTTTGTGTAAACCAAATGATTACTTGTACAGTTAAATCTGTAGTGACAAATAAAGAAGCAGTGTGTAAGATTTAGGGGATTTAGTGGCATCTAACAGTAAGGACTGCAGATTGCAACCAGCTAAAACTTCCCCCAGTTAGAATTTCTTCAGTGTTCATTGTTCAGGAGGTTGTTACTGGGAGCCGATTGTCCACAGAGGAATCCTCCTCTCCAAAACAAGCAGAGCAGGTGATTAAAACTGGTAAAACACTGAATAAAGCAGTACAGTTTCAAAGCAATGTTTCTCCAATGTTCAATGGCTAGTCAGAGACGCCAAGCACCTCTTCTCTGATAACTTAAGATCCAGATGCTCAGGAGGTTTTTATTGGGAGTAGAATTATCCACAGGAGGTCTCCTCCTCTCCAAAACAAACAGATCCGCTGATTTAAACTGGTAAAAACACTGAATGAATAATTAGTTTCTTGTAAAAAAAAAAACCAAACAAAAAAAAAACTGCGTTTGCCAATGCTGCTCATTGCAGAGAGGCTGCTAACTATGGTGCCTGACACGAAAACACAAAAGCATGAATAGTCCTATCTAAAGCCAGTGTTTGGTTTGTCCATTCTGGGCTACTGAAGAAACACGCCGCTGCAACACTGTGGGCTCCGTAGGCGAGGACCCCTGTGTAGATATAAACATCTCATTCTAAGGTAACAAAAACACCAAAATTCAAAAATCCTACACAGTGGAGAACTTTCATTCTATAAAATAAGTTTTACAAGTTTTTTTTGTGACAAGTTTTTTTTTGGAAGAATAAACTGAAAGTCGATTTTAATATGAATAACCATGTGGTGTTTGTGTTTGTGCATGCCTGAGACAACAACCTTTAAAATCCAATTATCATCCCAGAATTAAAAACACTGTGACCAGTGACCCATAATGCCATGCTTGAGGCATAATACTGCCCCAGCACTGTAGATGAGAACACCACAAACTGGCATACATCACCCGCTCCCCTCCAACTCTCCAGGCCTATAACCTGTCACCTCTAACAGGACATGACATGTCTGACTTCCTCCCTCCTGTGACATACATGTAGACCGGAAAACATCCCCCCACTGTGGGCAGCTAGATTGATACGCAGCGCCAGAAGTGTTTGCAGCAATGTGTTTCCTTTTGACTAACCGTTATATTTTACGAAAAGACTGCTAGTCCATTATTTTCTACTTCAATGTGCCAATGAGGGAAACCCAAAAAGAGTAATAGTACATGCATTCATCACTTGCTGATGGATCAGGAAAAGAAGACAAGACCACATGAGGTTATACACACATGGATACAATTAGCTGGGGGGTCTATGAAGACATACCGTAATGTGGGAAAGAATATTTTCAGACAAATAATCTGGTTGTTTACTGTAAAACATGTTCACGCCTCCCCTTCTTTCAACTCTGCTGCCTTCAGGGCAAATTCTTTGGTGGAAAACATGGAACTAAAGTGTACTAAACCATCCGACATGACGGAGAGAACAGGTTAATTCTATACAGGGGTGGATTCCCCTTTGAAGAATCAGGTTTGTGATCTTTGCAACTGCAGCACAAATGTGCAAATGACTTAAACCACAGTAACAAAAAACTTCAGTGTGGATATATTCCATGCCGCTGGTCCCAAACAATCCTAATGAAATGTTTATCTGTGGTTATTAAATTAGTCATAATTATCAGCATGCTAATCTGATTAGAAACACGCAAACAATGGCTGAGTGGCTTTAACTGGCGCCTATTATAAAGCATATTGTAATAACGCTTTATGTGAATCAGATAGGAGGCAGCATTAGGAATATGCTGGTATCAACTGTATTGTGTGTGCTGAGCTCCACACTGACACTGCTGGCCAACTACTGTGGGAAAATAAATCCAAATTAATTTCTTAATTCGATAATGCTCTGTTGGACGCAGTTACAGTGACATGAGGGAAGCACACAAGTGCATTTTATTAATGCAGCTGTCTCAATGTGCAAGGTCAAATGCATCACTCTACTTATAAAATATGAAGATACAATGTGGCTGGTTGGTGCACAGCAAGGATCTCTACATCTTCACAAGGTTTTCTGGGTGCAGCATCCAACAAAGCAGCCATTCAGACACCGTGCTGCAAACTGGGTAAGAGCAGACCACGTGATGTGCTGAGAACATGGAAGATGGCTGATATTTCAAAAGTTTTTCTGGCCTCCAGGGCACAAAATTAAAGCTAAGTGACTCACTACAACCTAATTTTCTTCCCACCAGAAGCATCTGACAAGAGTTAGGGGAAAAAGAGGAGCTCTTACTATTCCCCGTGGAAGAGCAAAAATCAAACTGAAAGTATGACCTGTTCGACTCCTCAACTCTAGCTGAACTTCACAACAAACTCTCCGGAGAGCAGACACAAGGGGATTGTCAAAATTAAATCACGTCGAAACAGCTTGGCTCCATCAGCCTGGCTAATCCACTGCACTGGATCAAAGTCAGGCTGGAAACTCTGTCTAATGTGACGAGAGCTGAGGCCAAAGGAGAAAACATGACTGTAGAGAGCCCCAGAGACCTGAGACCTTTAAGAGTAATGGTGGGCTATCCTGATTGGTCAACATGCTGTCCCATTATGGCAGATTGATTATCCATGCATGCTCCAGAGCTGAAGACACAATGGGAGGGAAAGGGAGAAAGAAAAGGAGAGGGGAGGAGTGTGAGGAGGAGAAGGGGGGAGGGGGGGGAGTGGCAGTGCTGACCCCCCAAACTCTCCCCAATGGCTGAACAATGGGAAAGAGAAAGGATAGAGAGAGAAAAAAAAAATTAAGAAATGAGAAAGTACAAGGCCTGCACGCTACATTAATGGTTCTCTACAGATCTCCTGCCAAAAACACACCCCACCTCTTTACCTCAAAACTTCATGTTCCACACAGCACACATGAGACACCTGGCTAACTAACTTTGACACCAACAGCCTCAGAGCACCAATCATCCCTCTCTCCCCCCCTTCTGTTTCTCTCTCTTTCCCCCCTTCATCTTATTTCCCCAGAATCATTCACAGCTCTCCCTGTAAGACAGAAAAGCACACGGCAAACATAAAAATCGACAACTCACCCAACCCTTTCCTCTCCTTCTCTTCTCTCTCTTCCTCTCTCAATCACAGCTCCAGCTGGTGAGGCTGGAGCTGCTGCTGCTCCCCCTGGCCACGCCCACAGCTCTGTCACGTGATTGCCATCCCAAGTGGCTAGGGAGGCATTCGGCAGCCACACCCCTCATTCAGAGAAAGTGAATGGAGAACACTGTGGATAGCAGCTATCTCTAACCACGTGCGATTGAGTAAAGCCCTCTAGAGATAAAACCTCTCTCTGTGTGTGTGTGTGTGTTTAAGTTTAATCAAACTGAAAAACAGTGGGAGAGTGTGTTTATGTCAAAATACAGGAACATTTATTTTCATTATTTTCTGTGTGTGTGCATGTATGTGTCTGTGTGTTTGCACAAGACAAGAGGCAATATCCTTTTTACTTCCCCGTCCTTGTGTGTGTCCATCTGCTCTCTCCCTCCCACTGCTTTGTGTCACAGAGAAGAGTATTGGATTATGTTTGTGTGCACGCTGAAAGCATTTGGTCATCTCTTTCCTTCAATCCTCCAGGGCCCTCTCTCCCTTTCCCTCTGCCAAACACACAAAAGTCTCCATCCCTCAAAACTGTGGTTGACTCGTGACTAAAGTCATGACTAAAACAGACCATCTCTAAGTTTAGAAAACAAAAAAAGCCTGACATTTTTGGAAGTACGCTTGTTTGTTTCCTTGCTGAGAGTCAGCTCAGGACATTAATATCATCCTCATGTTTGTGTGCTAGATATGAAGCCAGAGCAAGCAGACAATTAGCTTAGCTTAGCACAGAGACTGAAAACAGGGGCAAAGTTTAACCCAACAGCATCTCAAAATGCCCAGACGCACTAAACTGACATCAAATATCTTGTAGCGATGTAGGCTGACTGTTGCATCGCCTCATGTCGCCTGCGTCTTGGCCGAAAAGTTGCACAGAACACATCACAAAGAATACAGCCAACAGCCACCTAGCATGTACATTCTGCGCCTGCATGAAAAGGAAATAAATCTCCATACCAGCAGGCGGCCCAAGTCTGTATGCATCATTTGAAAAGGGAGTCTGAAAGACTGCCCGGATGGATTCAAGACACTACTCAGCCAGTAAGCACATTAACACAGCCCGATGTTGAAAGAACAAAGTGTATTTACCATGCGCTGGCAAACGATGCCACAAACATCACAAAACATTTCTGCTATCTAATCTTACCTAATATAACAAGTCTGTTTCAATCTCACACGCTCTTGACTTTAGTCAGGTTTTCACTGAACTGCCAGTCAGAAGGATTTCATTCACAAACAGGGTCCGCAAACCTCCATCAGCCAATATGGTCCGCCATTGTCTGTCTAGTAATAGCAATGGCATAAAATAGCAATAACAGTCATTTACTATCCCTGTTTTATGGCGGCTTATCTCATCCTCGGTCAGAGGCTAAGGCGCTCCTGTACATCATTGTCATATTCAGCTACTGGTCTTTTTCTTCGAGTTAGCTGCTAACTACTACTGCATTTAGATCTCCTGGTGGTGGGCTGTGTCCATAACAAGTCTTCAAAAGTCACCCCTGTCCCATCCTGCCAGCTGTCTCTTTTACACAGATGTTGATCAGGCGCTGTTACTACCTCCACTGCTGGCTTAAAGGCAAGAATCCCACGCTCATACCTTTTATACTGAATGGCGTGGCAACAAACCCTTTTTACACCGCCTGTTCAAGGCAGCATAAAAGGGGCTTATATCTTGACTAGGTGTAGTGACTTCCTGGAGTCTCTGTTGGTTGCCTGGTAACCTCACATTGATGAAAAGACACCAGGGGGGCATCGGTGGCTTAGTGGATAGAGCAGGCGCCCCATGTACAAGGCTGTTGCCGCAGCGGCCCAGGTTTGACTCCAGCCTGTGGCCCTTTGCTGCATGTCATTCCCTCTCTCTCTCCCCCCTTCACACTTAACTGTCCTGTCCATTAAAGGCAAAAAATGCCCTAAAAAATATCTTTAAAAAAAAAAAAAGAAAAGACACCAGGAATTTTACTTTTTGAGAGACCCAGGCTAGTTGTTGGCCCTGTGTCCAGTTTTTATGCTAAGCTAGGCTAACCTTCTCCAGGTTTTAGCTTTGTATTTAAGGGAGAAATGTGAGCGTGGTATCAATCTTCTCATCTCAACTCTCTAGGGTTGCCACCTTGGATTTGTGAAAAAAAGGGACACTCGACCAAATGTTTGAGGCGGAGGGCTCGGCCATTATTACCAGTTCAGACTGACCAATGAACATGAAATTCAGACATAGGAGACCAGATTTGCCATCATTACATGTCCTCCTATGTGCCTGTATTTTATATTCATTTTTATATCAATGAAAAAAACATATCTGTGTGACTAAATTCTTACATTTTTACATGTATTTCACCATAGCAAGTTGGAAAAAGACATATTCTGCCATATATGAAGAAGGGAGACTCTCTGGAATCTGGCAATATAAGAACCATGATGGTGGGACATTCTGACACTTCACAGCTGTCCAAAACATGTGGTTTGTGCCAGGTGGACATGATTGCGATTACTGTGAAGATAATAGAAAAATAGTCAACCAAGTGCAATGATGTCCTCCAAGATAATATTTGCCACTTTGATTGCAGTAAAAAAAAAAAAATTGGGAATTAGGGGGGCACGTGTCCCCCTCAATGTATATGGTGACTACGGCCTTGTCAGCATGCATAGTTAGGCTGCAGTTGTGTGGGTGCGCAAAGGTGAAGTGGCTGGTCTTGTCATAAAAAGTTTGATGGAGTGTCAACTGGACAATATGGAGATATTTGCATCTTGAAAGTCGGACTACAAATGTGGATAGACAGGGAGAAACACACGCAAGCCTAACGCTAGGGCCACACCGCCCGCGGAAGCGCCGCGAATAGCCTCGAAGTGCCGAGGAGAGAAGGCAGTTTCCTTTCGGCACCCATGTTAACCGACTGTGTCGTCCACACTGGCCGGCTCACGATTTGCAGCGATCAGTTCGGCGTCTGGTCTATTTTCTGCGCGAGCCGCGAGCGAATCTGACAAGCCAGGCAGTGAAAAACAAGAGCTGGGAGCAGAATTGCTTTTCGACGGTGTGGAGAAATGCGCGTCTGATGTGAACGGAGGTGCTCCGGTGCGCGCGAGAATTTCGGTGCGCTGCGCTTCCGCGGGCAGTGTGGCCCTGGCGTAAGATGTGGTAAGATACGATATTCCTCACTATATGAAGTGACTGATAACAAGATCTGTATAATGGATTGTAAAGAAATTCGTCAGGTTTTTATTTGGTAGACAATTAATCTGGATTTATAGCATGATGGGATGACAGCACAATGATGTGTGATATCACTGGAAAGCTCTGTTCCTGCGCTTTCATGTGATATGCGTGGCATTTCTGTGCGAGCCTGCGTTCGCGAGTAATCCATCCAAGAGTAATGTGTGTGCAAAGCTGTATGAAAGCTCTGTTAGACATCATTTTTGTGTAACTTTATCATTTTTTTCATTGTGAAAACATTCGGAAAGCTACGATTCCGCTGTTTCACGTGATATTCGTGGCTTCTTGCTGTGAAGCACGGTCGCGGAGAAAAATCATAGAGAAGAACAGGTGTGAATTTGGACGCACTATGCGTCGTTCTGGATGGACTCCTTGGCCTGCTGCTGCTGCATTTTCCCCCAAAAACGGGACAAATTGTGTCCCGGGAGAGATTTTTTTTTCCCGGGATAGCTGATGAAAAAAGAGAACAATTCTGGGAAAAACGGGACGGGTGGCAACTCTACAACTCTCACCAAATAATAATCTAACTGTATTTCCCAAAATGCCACGCTATTCCTTTTAGAGAGAGGAGTTTCTGACTAAAATACAGATGATTGTCATCGATGGTTTTAAATGTTCTGTGCTGCTGTTTTGCTTTCTCTATTTTTATTTTGCTGTGGTAACCTGCTACCACTCAGCAATCCCCATGCACCAACAACTTGAGCGAATAAAGCTGCAATGAAGTCAATATTGGCTGCAAAACAGTTGAAAGTGGTTCCAAAACCCAAATGTTCTCTGGAAATATGAATTGCTCAGCTGTGTTTCCTGTGTCCCCGTTCAACCACAACAGAGCGAATTACATTTATCACCACCAACCCAGCTGACAGCAAAACATGAGTGTAGTTGACATGTTAAAGATGTTATCTAAGAATAGCTTTTATGATTAAAGAAAGGTTCTGGTAATGAAATTGATTCGATTCTGACTGACTGGAAGGAGTGTGATTCATTTGTTCCTTTGTTAATATGGCTCAACTTTTATTTTCCATCAGCACACAGACGGGAGGCCTGAGAGAGGTTTTCATAACATTCAGCAGAAAATGCTTCCTTCCTGTTGAAGCTGGAGCTGAATCTCACACTTGGTGGTTTCGTTGTGATTCTAAATGTACGGAAGCATGAATGCATCCGTCTGTGTGTTTGTATCAGGTAATCTGTGCAGCACGCTATTGAACCTTATTCAGTATTGTTAACAGTTTCCATTTATAGGTCTGATAGGTCTCAAAACATACAGCTGACTTGATTTAAAAGTGAATCATTTTATACCACTAAATCTTGGTTTAGATGAACTTTCCATGTCCACACTGACAAACCGATCTCATGTCAGTATCTAGCAAACACTACTGATTGTGTTTGAAGAGCAATAGGCATGCACAATCCATCGGTTTCTTAATCAAAACATTTTAATGGGCCTTCAGTTTCTTTTACTGCTCTAGCCTGTCAATATTTTATTGGCTAGCAGATTTATCGATAGGTTCATTGCAGTGATGCAAAACAGTTAAGCAATGGTCTTTCTCTCAGCAAATTCTGTTTTCTCAAGGTCCTAAATCTGTCACCTCCAGTGTGGAAGCAGCACAGAAAGTAAATATTTTTACTGTCCTGCAAGCCTGAAGAAGAGCTTTTTCTGGGGGGCTTTGGGTAAAAATTCTGACACATTTCCGCTGTATATCTCCTTTCAGCAAAGTAAACATTATATATAGCTCTCACTAAACAATAAACAATGTTGTCAGTGAAACTCATGGCCCACCAGTATCTGAAGCTACCATTTCCTCTTGTGGGAACCAATGATCAAAGGAGGGGTCTGCTGTATGTGCAGAGTTTTATTTCATTAGTCTTCCTGAGAGCCTAAAAAGAAGCTTTGAGCAAAAGATTTATGGCAAATAAATTCAATTAGAATCCAAGCTTGGTGATTCACGGTGTAAGGCAGTGGACACGCACAGTCTGTGTGTTTGCATTCAATTTTCATGTGGACTGATTTCAGTGTACCACACAGCTTTCTGTGTACATTACATAGTCATCAGAATACGGGCACATTTTCATTGGCAGAATTTATAAAACAGCAGAAAAAATCCATTTTACGAGTGCAATCAAAATGTCCCTCCAAAGTTTAATTACAAAAGGTTGCTCGAATCAGATTTTCATGCAGTGAAGTCACTATAGTTTACTGCTGCTCTTCAAAGCTCAAATTAAGGGATTCTTGTTGTGTTTCATCATTTTTTTCTTTTAAAACACAGCAACCACTTCGTCTCAAAACACTCACAAACATTTGGTAGCATCAAATCATGTGTGCTGGCGAGGTAACTGAAGAGTAATATGCGGTGATGACTGGCATGCCAGGAGCCCCATCGGGGAGCTCCGTGATTGGCCCGGAGGTCAGGGCTGATTGCTGAGGGCCACCAAATCAGGGCAGAGCACACATGGAGCTGATTAAAAAAGTCACCTCCATGACTCAGCTGACCAAGTGACTCAGTGACACATCACAGGAAGGGCAGAAAGGAAGACGAAGGAAGGGAGTAAGGGAAGGAGGAGGCAAAGAAAAATAGAGATGGAGGTGGAGGAGGGGGTGGGGGTGGTTGGAAGAGTCAAGCACAAGAGGGACAGGGGAAAGAAGAAGAACATCTGGCTTGGCGTGGATGTCTACGGGGAAGATAGCTCAGTCTGTTGGAGACTTCCTGTTGTGGTTTTTTTTTGTTGCTGTGGTTGCTCTGCTCCCCTGTGGTGCAAATGGAGACAGCATGTGTGTGATGAGTGATGATGGCTTATCTCAACACCCTAAAGTGGCCTCTAGTCCCAACCTCCCCCCTTCTGACTGAAATCACTGTACATACATTATCAGTACAGATGGATTAATCTGTGTGTAGTTATACTTCACATGTTGACAGTAAAATACCACACTCCTCCAGGTTTGTTCCTCCTCAGACCCCGGCTTGCACATTTTAACTCAAGGTTACAATAACTCAGGCCTGTGTTTGCTTTTTCAGCAGCTTCTTACTTTAGGAAAAGTGCAAAAACTCTGTGCTGTTTGCCTAACGATGACCACAGAAAGGATAAACTGGAGAGATTTTGTGGTCTGAGCGTTTGTTTATGGAGCAGTGTTTGCCTATGGTGCCTTTTTTGCCTCTTAAAGCCACCAAAGCTTTCCCAGCTGCTGTGCTTAATACTGAACACTGGCAACAAGGGCTAAGGAAGACAGAGGGAACAACTAACCCCTTCCACTTTCAACAACCATGAAACATTGTTTCATCAACTCTCAGCATGAAACATAACTTTTATGAGGATGTGTGAAATAGCGTCCAGTATGCAGATTTGTTTCAACTAAACAATGAGGTTTGCAACAAATGTTCAACCAGCATCCTGGGATGTTTCTGTGAATCCATTTCCTACATTCCCCATCAGAAGAGGATACATAATGCTTCAACTTGATTGGCCTTAATAGAAACCAGTTGTCCCTCTTGCCTCTGGAGAGTCTAAAAGAGTCGAGCTCCCCCACAGACACAGAAGACAACTAAACAGATACTCACAAAGGGCATCCATCTCGTGATTGCTGTGTATCTCACTGCAAGTAGAAGTCATGTCTTCTGTTTGCCCTTTTCTGTCTCTTCTTTCTCTTGCTTCCAGTATTTAACGAGAAAAAAATAAAACTCTGATAAGACGAGAAAGCCTCTGAATATTTCCCAGCCCGTGGCAGCCTACTATTCTGCAGATGAACACAAGCTAATCTAAAAAACTACACTTCCCGATGCACACACATACACACACTAACATGTACTCTCTATTTCTGTTGATGTTCTGGAGTCAAAGCCTTCCCTGATGAACAATAAACACAGCGACTCCAAGGGATCGGCCTTCTGGGGAATCCCTGGCCCCTCGCTACATCTGCGGGGGCGAGGGACAGGGATGACTCAACTCCAGAAACGAAAGAGAAGATGGAAGGAGCTCTGTGATTAAACTCGTTGTGCGGTTTCTGCATGTCTTCCAGAAACATCTAGCCCAGTTATGATGCTAATTATCTATAATAGAAACCTTCCATGTGCAGAGAGACAGAAATTTCTGCTTCTAGAGATCATGAACCATCATCTTTTTGGACTGGTGTTACATTCAAAATCTCTTTGCCAAGACTGGAAAACAAGAAGAACTTCCACTGAATATTGAATTCTAGTTTGCCAGTGCGTAACACACAGTAACTCATCCGAAGCAACTTGCCCTTTCCTCCAAATCTTCAGTTGCAAGAATGCTTCCTCCATCTGCCTCCTCTTCTAGCAAGTCATGTTGACGTCTGCAGTCGGCTGTGCATCACAAAGCACTTCACGCCATCAAGGCTGGAGGTCAAAGTTCACCAAAAGCTCTTCCAGGCTCTACTGCCAAGGCTTTTCTCAACAGCTGATGGTGTTCCTCCAAAAAGCTAATTGCCCATAAACCAAAAAGCTGCAGTGATATTCTCTAAATCTCTAAATCATCACTACAAACGTCAGTTTTGACTTAAGATCCAGACTCTGCTTTTGAGTGCCTTTTAAGTTTGTGCCAATTACTGCAAAGTTAAGATTTGAGAGTGTCCTTGATGATTAAAAAAAAAGCTGCCTGGGTATTCCTAACTGAGACACCAATCAGTTAGCTAAGTAGCACGTCTGCACGAGGCTCAACCGGCTAATCTAAAACATTAATGTGTGGGGTGAGAAAGGTGAGGGTACTTAAACGTAAAAGAGGCAATGAGGATTATTACCAGAAATGGTATGTATTACTTCTGCTCTGCCTGCATTGAACAGTTACACAATGCTATGTTAAACAGTAGATGCCATGTTTTTTCCTTTGGTTTTATCTTTACACAGTGCTGCCTGTGATCTGAGAGTTTCACAACTGAAGTAGAGATCAGAGCTTCCACAGTTGGATTTTACTGTTTACACAAACAGAGTAAATG
This sequence comes from Epinephelus fuscoguttatus, assembly GCF_011397635.1. Taxonomy (NCBI): domain Eukaryota; kingdom Metazoa; phylum Chordata; class Actinopteri; order Perciformes; family Serranidae; genus Epinephelus; species Epinephelus fuscoguttatus. The sequence goes on along the minus strand of NC_064754.1, from coordinate 37,198,394 downwards.
GCACTGAAACTCAGCATCACTTCATCACCATGATGTTTTTACGAACTTGGTAATACATATTCTGCCAAATTGGAAGTGTGATTTTAATTTTGTTTGCGGCACTTCAAAACAACTCGTGCATCTGTAGTCCTGGGATTGATTTTTTGTTTATGAGGAGAAACACTCTAACGGTGGATTTTTATACACTGCCTAAAATCACAAATTCCAAGTGAATATGTTCGCTTTGAGTGGTTTTGTGGCATCCGCTACCCAAAGCTTTGCATTTCAGCTTTGCATGATCAAATCTAATCATCTATTGTCTTAAATTCTTAATCTCCTTAACACAACTGATTCAGACCAGCTTATGTGCAGGATTTATACTTTAAGGGGAACTCTGTTTACAGGTATTGGATGGTAATACTGCATATGTTGGAAAAAGTACAAAAACATTTTGGGCTCTAGAGAGAGCTACGCAAAATCTCGTACATTTCATTAAGATGTTACCTGAGTCACTGTTGCTTTGGTGAATTTGGAAAGAAACTCTGTGCTGGGGGTTAGAAATAAGTGAGCTTATCAGACCTCCTCAGCCCACTCCTCATCTCTCTTTGGGGCTAGCTTGAGGCTAAATTAGCTGCTAGCATATCACTCCTAAATCTCTGACCCTAATGTAATAGCAGTATTGGTCAGAGAGAGAGACGATGCCACATGTGGTCGTTGAAGCAGTCCACTGTAAAAGTTGTAGTGATTAATCTGGAGCTGTCACAGACACCTCTTTCATCAAAATGAGTATTTTGTAGCCAGTGGGCCCGTAACCACAGCATTTCGGGGAAACAATGTAAGGTTTCATTTGGTGAACAATCCGATGTACCCATGGATGTATAAAGAGAGCTGGATACAGTGTTGGAGGCAGGGCCCCATTCATTCTTATGGAAGATACTCAGTGGCGCATGAAGCCAAAAAAAGTTTGACTTCCTAGGTATAAAATTACCCGGATTTTCCACATAATTGGGCTCATAGAGCAGCTGCTCTCCGCTAACTTGAATATGGATAGAATGATTTAATTGTGTGGCTCCTCTAGACTTTTGAAGTTGGATCAAGTGGATCAAGTTCTGATTGTGATTCACTGTGTCATTTCGTGGGTGATATGATGCTCAAAAGATATATCCACTGATAAACAGACGTTTCTTTTACCAATGCAAGTATATGGGAAAAAAATCTGTTTGAGCCCAACGGCATCATGTGACCTGGAAGTTGTAATTCCACAGTTTGGCCACTATGGGTTCATCCCAAGTCCATTATATCGCATCCACGCTCTCCTCATTTGTGTCCTTCGCGTGCGTCTCAGTCCCTATCACCAGGGATGCACAGAGAGATGCAAGAAAACCATGTGAGAAGAGGGAAATGAGGAAATAAGTTTTTGGAGAGATGAGACGTTTCCACTGGACTGTCATGTGAAGCGCCATCCGTTTCTAATGACGGTGGCAGCTGATCACAGTTACATCAACTGTCAGTTGGATTTAACAGCTGGAGAGACTTTTGTTGGAGCTTGTGTCTGCTCACATGCACTGAGGTGCTCATGCTAATAAAGGCACAACGTTCTAACTGCCAGAGCAACAGTGAGCTATTTTTTTCTCTGTGTAACAAACACCTGCACATGAATAACTCAGAATATGATTAGAATGTGTTTTGAATACTGGAAATTATTTATTAGGCCACATGTTTAAGGGAAAATTGCAGTGGTAATTCATGAATCCGATGTGCGAGAATTATCAGCCTCAGGTGTGACTAAATGGAAATGACAGTAAATAAGGTAAAAAGTGTTTCTTGTTAACAGACTATTGTATCTATAGCCTAATAAACATTCAGGGGGGAAATAACAGATTGTGAAAAGAAAAAGTATAAGGTTCAGACCTACAATTTAAACAGCTGTTTTTAAACTTGATGGTGAGTCAGGAAACAAATCAAATTCAACTTGGGAGTGAAACACTTGAGTTTAATCTCTTATCTGTTTTCACTCCAGTGTGAGTATGATGTGCTGTATCAGATCAGCCTGATCAGCCGCGGCGTCCGATCAATCCAATACGGGGGCCATGAAAACAAGACTTCCATGAAGGCTGCTCTCATGTATCCTGGCTCAACGCTCTTCAGCGATCCCTACTCGCTCCTCAATCCTCGCTGCTAAGAGCTTTGGGACAGTGTTCCAAATGGCACACAGAACAACTCCAGGTTCAAGCGAGGATAAAGGAACGAGGAAATGACAAATAAGAGAGTTGTCTTTTAACTGGCTTCAAAGTCTGGCATACTACTGAGGGGCCTGGATGTACAATGCTGTTGCAAGCTAGCTAGCCAATTAATTTTATCTCTGTGAGGCTGAAAGTTGCAGGTTGACTGATGGATGATATTTGAAATCAGCTAGTACAAACTTACATAAGCAAATGTTATATTTTGTTGACAGGAAGAAAACACGATTGGATTTTGATATAAGAATATGAGGAAATTGATTTTTTTGGCCTACACTAGATGCACAACACGACCAAGGATGTCATCTGAAAGGGTTAAAAAGGTATCTTTTCCATTTCATCCTGACTTTAACATTATGTTAATGGCCATAAGCTGCTATATCATCGCGGAGTAGGACACCCACTCAACTGTGTAGTCAGTTGTAGTTGGTGTAACATACGGGAAAAGACTGCACCCTCTCGTTTTTCATTCTCCACACATGCTCACTTCAGACAGACTCACACCCTCGCACAAGAATCCCTCTGCTCACTCTACTCTCATCTACTCATTTCAGCAGATGGCAGGACTGTGGCACAAATGGCCATCTGTCTGTCCACACACACACACACACACACACACACACACACACACACAAAACAATTTTGTTATTCGAGTATGTCTTCTATCAGCCGACAAGTGGGCCAAACATCATTAGCAAAGAATGCGGAGAAAAATTCACCTCGTGTGAACCTTTCTTCTTCATTAAAACAACTCTGAGTGTAAATATAGTTTGCAGATGCTCCCATCAAATTCACACGTTGAATTCACACATTTCACAGTGTTTTTTTCTTTCTTTGTGAGTAAGACATTTGCATTGCAGGTCTGTTAAATTAGGTATTCAGTAAAGTATTTAATGGCCCATTTTTCCAGGTCAGCGATGTTTGATTGATGACACTGAAACACACTCTATGGCTCATGCTGGCATGGTGGGTTTTTTTCCGTTTCAAGGCCGTACATTACTCTGGCTCCATTTCTTTATTTCCATGGCCAAGATAACGGACATGATTTTCCCATCAGTTTCTTGGACAAAGGCACCACAGCCGAGTCTAGTATCTGGATAAACAAGAGCGGGGATTCACCCGGAGAGTGAAGATAATGTCAACCGAGACTAAACGTTATCTGAGTTTGCTTCATCAAGTGCTGATGGCCCATATCTTTGTCTTTTATCTTATAGTGATGGAAAAGGGTTGATAAAGGATGTTTGTGTGAGTCTGTGTGTGTATCCAAAGTTAAGCTGGTTTGTGGAAGACACAGTGTAATCATTCCAGAAGTCGTATTCCCAGTGCGATGGGAGGAAGCAGTGTGCGTGTACCTAAACATGTATGTGCCTGTACATGTGTGTGAAATGTGTGAATGTGTAGGCTTCACAGCATGCAAGAGAAAGTGAATGAAGAGGGACTGTTTGCTTACTGCAGTTGTGGGATTTGGCGAGATGACTAAAGAGGACAGAGGTCTTTCTGCAGTGGTGGGAAACTTCTTTAACCCTTGACTTCCCCCAGATGCTCAATGTAAACTTTAACTTCCGAAAGCCTTATCTGGGGAAGAGTGGAACTCTGTGTGTGTGTGTGTGTGTGTGTGTGTGTGTGTGTATTTATCTGGGGCTGATCCTTTCCCATTTCTCTCAGCTCCTCCTCCCTCCTACTCCTCTAATTTAAAAAAAAGAGGAAAACCTTTCATGTCCACTTTTCTAGTGTCCACACTTCAAAGAGCTGCAAGACAATGTTTTGAATATTTGTCTCTCCTAGTGATATACTGGAGTATTAAAAACATGAACGGAAAAAGGCTGACATCTGTGTGTTGGATGTGTTTCTGCACCGGTATATCAGTGCAGACGCAGCCTCTGACCCTAACATTGTTTGAAGAAGCTTTATCGAGCTCAGTCTTCTTAAAGACAGGACAGAAGTACACCCCTCATTTAGAGATTCCTTTGTGAATGAGACTGACTTTAAAGGAAGAGGAAATACAGCTTTATTTCACCTGAAATCCAGGTTCCGTGTCTGAACAAATTTCACCTGTCACACACTGCCTCCTGGTGGCTTGTTTAAGAAGCACACCAACAGTGAAAGTCACATTCAAGATAATAAGAAGTGACATTTGTCACTGTTATCACCGTGGGACATTTTTGAACTGAAAAGACAGACGTAATAGTCTAGAGGCTCAATGACTTCAAGTGAGCAAAAACTGAACAGTGTTTGGCAGCTCAGTCAAAGACACAGTCAGGGACAATCTGTGCCTCAGTGGAGGAACATCATACTGTGATCCTCTTTAGGCAAAGATGAAAAAAAGGTCCCTGATTTTTTTTTGTCAGTCTTTTTGATATACATTTGCATCTAGCAAAACAAAAAAAAAAAGAAAAAAAAAGAAGACCTAATGACCTAACTTCAGATGGATCATAAAATTGCAACTAATGCTTATAACAATTATTTAATGATTATTAAGTGGTTTATAAAGCATTAAGCACCAATTTGAAAAATAACACGATTTTAGGCTCAGATTTTATTTTTTTATTTATTTTTTTTCTGAAGCATTCATCACACATGATGTGTTCATGGACTGTGGCAAATTTGAAAATCCAACGATAATTTCTGTTTTTTTCTGGCTATGATAAATTGTGTCATTTTGGCAATTTTTAGGAAAACTGGCCATAAAATAAATACAAATACAATCATTTAAAGTTGTATGCCTCTCCCCATGCCAAAATGAAAAAACGTAAGTCCCTTCCCAACACTTAAAAAGTTATTTAACATGCACCTCCCCCTCCCTTCTCAAAAATAATGAACAGTCCCTTAGTAAACATGATTAATTATCATCTTATTGTTTCGTTAATACTCAAAAATATCTATTAACTAAAGTTTAATTCGGTTTGCCATTTTATCAGTGCTGGTTATTATAAAGCATTACTGAAATGAAGACCAGTTAACATGATGAGACCAAAAGTTGCTAAAAGACAACTTTTTTTACCAGCAATAATAAAAAGTGCTCTGAAGTTTGTGATGAATTTTACTTAATTGATTAGTTTTCTACTGGGGAGACTTGTATCAGCCCCTGGGATAGTTTTGAGCTTCCTCAGACCAAATCTCATCAGGTACGACCACTGCAGAGCCTCGGAGGTATGCAGCCACATTTGCAACTTAGCAACTATGTAATTCTCAGTCAGCAACAGTTTCCTATCACAAGCACGTATGCAAAAATCTCTCTTTCCTTTTCTTTGCCTCTCTCCCTTTTCTTCTGGGTAATTAGCTGACGGGTCACACTGAGTAATAATCTGGGATCAGTCCAGAGTAATTACACTGGGAGAGGATTGACCTCGGATATACCTTTGCCTGAGGGTGTCTGTGTGTGTGTGTGTGTGCGTGTGCTTGTGTAGGTGTGTCGATGAGAGACAACAAAAGTAAGACAAAAAATGTGAGATGAAGAAAGTGTTTATGTTAGTGTGTGTGTTTGTGCCCTTTCTTGACCCGTGGACAGGCAGAGACAAATCGCCCATCGCCCTCCACTGTCCCCTCCTCCCCACTTCCAGAAGGTCAGTTCAAATAAAAGACAAATGGCTTCACTTGTTCTTTCCTCCATAATTACTACACCTCAATTAGGAAAACAAATGCACTACAAGATAATGTGTTTATTTAGGCGATATAAGGACAAATTCCAGTTCAGCATACAGAATCTGCAAAGGTTGAAATCAGGTTAACTCTTTTGTTCTTTACAACAGGAAGACAGGACACAATGACACTACACAAAGTGACTCCTCAGTGAATACACATGTCTTCCTCACGGCAGAAAGCAGCACTATCAACACTTGAGCTATTTATTCCCTTTCCGCTCTCCTTAGTGCTATTATAGAAATCCGGTCGGGACGGACATCTCCATCTCTGTATCCCAATAAAACACTAAAGCAGTTGCTGAATGAGGTTGCTGGATGTGACCCTTGTGATAACCTTACAGTCCCATCATCCCAGTGATAACTACGCTATTTATGGTCAAGTCTGTGTAATGACCTGTCGAGAAGTGGTTGCAGTATACGAGGAAGGAGGGCTGCAACGATTATTATCTATTATTTTTGATTAATCGATTAGTTGTTGGTTCTATCAAATATATGAAAATTATAAGAAATGTTGATCAGTGTTTCCCAAAGCCCAAGGTGACATCCTCAAATGTTGTTTTGTCCGCAACGCCACAAGATATTCAGTTTACTGTCAAAGAGGAGTAAATCGAGCAGAAAATATTAACATTTGAGAAGCTGGAAGAAGAGTAATTTGACCTTTTTTTCTTAACAAATTGCTCAAATCGATAAATCAATTTTTAAATCCATTGGGGATTATTCTAATAGTTATATAGACAACTAATCGATTAATCTTTGTGGCTCTAAAAGAAAGCAGTCCATCTTTGGTGTTAAATGAAAGCAAGTTCTTGTCTCAACAATATCAAAAAGCCCAGTTATTTTGTCAATGGTTTATATTAGTTAAAAGCTAGTTAGTCAGTTACTTCATAAAATGCCAACTATTATGATAAACAATTAATTTATTCCTTTTAAAGCAAAAAAGAAAAGACAGATATTCACTGCTTCCAGCCTCTCAAACATGAGCATTCGATGCTTTTCTTGACATATGTGATAGTTAGTCTTTAATTGTTTGAATTAAGCAGGAAATTTGAACATATTATCCTGAGTTGTTTGAAATGATAACAGGCAACATGTCTCCACTGTATCCTGACATTTTATAAGAGAATTAATCACAAAAATAACCAGCAAATTAAATAATAGTGGAAATATTTGTTAGTTCCAGGCCCCACAACAACTAGGTTCCTAATGTAAAGAACATATCTGGCTCAGACCGGTTCTCCAGTTTAAACAAAATTTCCCAAATGTGAAAGCTGGTCTGACGAATGATAGAGAAATGCGCCACTTGTGACCACAGGTGGTCTATACGCTCTTCTGTCTGGAGATGTTAGATAAAGTTCTTTCTGCTGTGTTTGATGGATTGATGAACAGCAGGCCTGCCTGTCAAGATAACGTTCCGTGTCTGGCTGACAAAGCGGAGCAGAGCAGATACACATCAGAATGAGTCTGGTGTCTGCAGCCTGAAGTGAACCTGATGGTCACGGTTTTCCTTGTCATTTTCCTTCTTAACATCTAATGTCACTGATCTCATCAGTTACATACATATATAGATTCTCTATCTTTGTCCTCCAGCACCCAAAGCTATATTTTACAGTTAAAGTGACTGAAACATTAAAGTTTATGGCTTCAAATGACACCTAATGGAAAAGTCTGGATGTCTTGTACTCATTGTATTCATATTTCCTTGTAATTCAATTGAACTGACAATTTAATATATTGGAAACCTTGGCATCTTGACTAAAATTCATATGCTTTGGGCAACACTTGTCTCTTATAACATAAGTGTACAATGAAGGATCCACCAAACCATCAGTTACATTAAAGGGGTGACATATCCTCATACAATGGTGCGTATGACATCCTATGATAATTCACACATAACAGTATATATCATATCCTATGAATCAGTGCCTCGCAAATGACGTTATGTCCTTAACATTAAGTAACATAATTAATGTGAAGTTACGGAGGTTCAGTTTAGGCAAGTAAAGTTATTTTGGTTAGGCTTAGGAAAAACAACATGAGGAGGTACCTTAAAGTTTACACCATTCCAAACACCTGTCTCCTGGGGAAAGTCCTGTGTTTTGTGACCCATCCACCACCCCGACCTGCCTCTTTATTGGCTTGCTCAGGGCTACTTCTTTCTTTACTGCTGTCGGCGCATTGGTCATGTGATCACAGCCTTCCAAAATACTAGCCTGGAAATCCAGACCCAAATCTAGAATGATTTAGGGTCTGGCTATGAGTAATGCAAATGGCCCAACTCAAGGGGCGGCACCAAGCATGCATTTGAAAATGTCACTGCACGCAATTGGATAACACTACGACCAATCAGAACAATACACGGGATGACGTATCCAGAGCGCTACCAGCGGAGCTAACTGGTATATTAGACTCTTGCCATATCAGGTGGGCAAAACAGCAAAAACGTCCTTCTTGTAAAGGAAAGATTTGAGCGCTGTCTTCTGTTCCTCTTTTAGAGAAAAAGCCAAGTCTAACTCGTTCATTGTAGCGGCCAGAGCCGTTTCAAACAACTGGTGTTCATCCGTAGCCATCTTGTAATGTTTACTGACTGATTCCGGACTTCGTTGTCGCAGTGCTGTCGTCATCTGTTTAGCTCACCTCTGGCCCGCCTATATCAGATACACCGATGTGATTGGTGCAGCTTGGCTCCGACAGCATGGGTAATGAGCATCATTACTGATTGCTAGAGTGACTCGCTGAGCAAATTCAAATTGCGCTCTAGCGAGAACTCTGGATTTCCAGGGTACCAAAATACATGGGTTACGCACCGCATCACCCAACAGTCCAAAACCAAAAGAGATTCAGTTTAAACTGGAGTAGCAAATAAGAATTATCACAGTAGAGGAGCAGTTTAAAGCACATTGTTGGCATATTTGCTTGATGAATAACTGATTATTAAAACAGCTGCTGATCCAGTTGTTGTCAATAGTCTTATCGCTTCATCAACAAAGTGTTTCAGCTCTAGACAGGAAGTTAGTCTATGTGTCTGTGTTTGTGCGTGACGTCCGCTGCCTAAGGTCATCATGCTAAAAAACATGACATATTTACTCTTCAGTGATCTTCAAATAGTTGCGGTTTACTCTACAGTATGTGTATGAGTGCCCATAATCCTTTTCATGCTGACCTTTTGCATAAACACCCGAGTGTGTGTCAATCTCCGGGATACTTTGATCAAAGTACAGAGGGATATTTGCTGGGAAGCTGACTGACTTAGATCACATGACCCCTGAGACAGGAAGCGCACTGCAGTGAGGTCACGCAGCAGGAGAAACAATCACGCTGACAGAACACGGAAGGGAGCACAGGATATTCTGTGTGCCTTTGTGTGTGCGCACAAATGACGTGTGATGTCATTTCCTCCTGGAAAAACTGAATGGGCAGGAAAGCAGCTTATCTAATAGACTCCCAAAGACATTTTTGACATCCATATGGAAAAATCTAAAGTTAGGCAGTCTTTATGTGTAATATTTCCACATGCTCTTTTATGTGGACACTTTTTCAAATTAATGTCAGAAGAAAATCAGCTGAAAGCACTTACAATTGGATCAGTAGGGCAAATAATCATTTAGCAAGCCATGTATTCATGCCTTGGATATGACCTGCACTCAAGTGTTTTATATTTTATTAAATATTCAATATTTGAATTAATGATCATTTCAAATCTGTGACCGTAGTGCCATTATAAGTGTTGTGATGTTTTTTCTTGTTTGTTTCAGCTCTCTTGATAGTGAGCTACAGGCAAAGCTGGGTGGGCCCAGTCAGAGCCCCTGGGCCCTCCAGGCAGGTCACCCTTCATTTAGACCCCATTAGGGCCTCTCTCTCTGTGGACAAATGAGCGTCGACCACCCCCATTATCCTGAAGCGAACCATGGAAAACAGAAACAAACCAAAGATTTATAGTCATTTTAAGTAGAAACATTACATGTACAACATGAAACACTGAGACGGACACACACTCTGACAGGCAGTGGGACAGTTAATATACTGTGTGGGACATTTGACTACAAAATGTCAATGCAGTATTTTATCTTATAGCCTGTATAAAGAATAAACCAGGAGCATATAACATTAAATTACCTAAATCAACAAGAAAGCACCATCATTATATTTCATCAAGAGCTTTGGGTTGCAACTTTGCCGTTCTGGTTCACTCTCAGCGTTCAATTTTCGGCCACAGTGGACAGCTGTTTTCACCAAAAAAGCTCTTAAGAACCACTGTACACTACCTGCACAGCACCAAACAGCAGATAGACACAACTAGAGACAAGCTGGTTGACATAGTAAAGCATTTAGCAGTTGGTCAAGACCAATAACTTTGCTGGAAGAAAGTGAATATTGGACTTACATTCATCAGGTGGCCAAAAACAAGACTCCAGGGACACAGGGTCAAGGGTTAGGGTAAAACACAGGACTCTCACCAAAGAGACTAAGATTTGAGTCCCGTGCGAAATATTTGCGCCTAGCCATAATCTTTTTCTACACCTAACCACATTGTTTTGGTGCCTAAATCTTATGGAAGTGACAGTGAAACCTAACAAACTGGTAATGGCCACTGAATGGGCTGATAACAGCCTTCTGAACCTACCTATAGGTGCAGTGGGCCCCTACTGACCCAAAGATATGAGGCTTACAACCACAGAAAACAGTCATTTAACAGGCTAATTACATCCCAATTGGGTGACTAAATTCCCCCATATTTACAGAAATAGCTCGGTAGTTGTGACAGGGCCTAATAAATAGGCATGTGTACTGGTGTGTTTCTACATGCAGTATCTTGAGAACAGGATTGAACAGAATGTCAGTAAAAATCTCAAACATTCACTTACTGCATAGAAACATATGCACTAATAGTTTTCTGTATGTCGTATTGTGTCATAAGATGTATCAGAGAAACTAATGTAACCCTGTGGATTAAAATCTTTGCTTTCCTGTTGCACATAGTTTTACTGAAACTGTAGCACTACTGACTATCTAACTACTATACTAATGTTCTGGTACTGCCAAGGTTAGGCTTTCATCACATAACAAAAGCCAACGTTGGCTCCAGTAATGCTTTAAGAACTGACATGGATTACCACAAATACAGACATACAGTCTGCCGTTCCTACTGACAGACAAGCCTCCAAGGACATGGTTACTTATGTTGCTGACAGACATGCAGACATCAGACTAATCAGAAAGCTGCTCCTGTTACTGCCTTTTTTCTTAGTGAGAGATTTGATACTTGGGTTAGTCTGTTAGCTCAGTGTGAGTGCAGAAAGGAACAGGAAAGACATGAAGTCAGAAGAAAAAACCCAAATGAATCAGAGTCCAAATGAAATGTAATCTGGAAAATGTGACATTTTGTTACCCAGTTGGCTTTGAATGTAAAATAACTTACAGCCAAGAGAGTGAAGTGTTTCCCTGTCCTTTGCACATAATTAAATGTAATTTGGTTTTATTTAGGTTTAAGATAGCCTGTTACACTCACTTTAATCTCTTTTCCACTGATGACAGTGTCACACCAAACTTTGAGGTCTGTGCTAAAGCAATCACACAGGCTGCTGCGCTGAAGCACAGCACCAAAGCACTGCTACGCTTTTACACAACAAGCCAACAACCAAATGAGATTTAAAAGACATGATGTATAAAGAGACGGAGACGAATCAAAGCATGGGAACAAATGTAAGCAGTTTGTTCGTTAGCATTCTACAAACATGAGCCAATCCATTATAATCAACAACCAACATCCCAGAAAGTACACCACTAAATAGCAAACCAACCAAACCACAGTATAGGAATATATGGTACAAACAAAAGCTAGCCTCAGTGTATCAAAGTACAACAGAACTTAATATTTTACATGTATCTATTTATAGTGACTATATCTAGTTTATTGTATACTGGGGCTGTTTTTTGCTGTGTGACTGTCCAAACAAAAATAAACCTCTCACAACAACAGCTTAAACCGTCACATTAGGCAGGCAGGCCAAGCTCACAGAGATGTCTCAGTGACTGATTAAAGGGACAGTTCACCCCAAAATCAAAAACACAGATTTTTCCTCCTTCCTGTAGTGGTATTTATCAGTCTAGTTTGTTTTGGTTTGAGGTGCCAATTTTTGGAGATATCAGCCGTAGAGATCTCTGCCTTTTCTCCAATATAATGGAACTAGATGGCACTCGGCTTGTGGTGCTCAACTGCCAAACAGACAAATCTGAAAGACTCAACAGCAGTTGTGAGCAGTTTCATAACGGAACTATTTCCTCTCTACTGAACTACACATGTTATTAGACAGCATGTTATTAGGATTTGTATCATTGTTTGGTTGCATGCCTTTTCCGTTTACTTGATCTTAAAGGACTTAAGCCGGGCTCAGACTACAGGATTTTTTAAATCTTAAGCAATTTTAAAATCCGGTTGTATCACGCACCTGAGGAGAAACTTCACAGATGTTCTTATCTCTAATCTCAAATATGCACACACTATAAGATTTAAAATCATAGCACATCACACACTTCAGGATATAATTAAGATTATCATGCAAGAGGGAGCATGAATGTAAATCCTCATGCGACCTCATGGGGTAGAAGATGTAAACAAAAAGGAGACTGATGTGGTACAAGACTTGCCATGATGCTAACAATGCTTTGCAGTGAAAATAATCTGGATAAGGAAATGGTTTGGACTTAGTCAATGCAAGTTGTCTGTTCTTTAGCGAGAACTGGAGGTCAGATTTCAATGTGAGTTTTAGTATCTGTCAAAAGTAGTGTACTAGCTATGTTATCCTGTTATCCTGTTGCTTGGCAACATTGTCAGCTGCCCCATACCGATGTAATCTGTAATCATCCAGCTTTTAAATCCTAAATATCAAGCATGTTATATAATTATCAGGGTGGGCCCGATGAGTTTGCGAGTAGTTTGGGACGTTGCCTGTGAGGTCCGATTGTGGGAAGGGGTGAACTGGGGATAAATCCACCCAAAACTCCCGTAGTCTGAGCCTGGCTTAACTTGTATTTCAGAAGTGTGTTGTGTATCACCTGTAACCATTAGTGAGGTCACAGTGCATTGACACTCCCCGGACTACACTTACATTACTGCGGCAAGAAATAAAACTACTGAAGGTCGGCGTAAGCAAGGATTTAAGATGTTGTTAAGCTGCTCCTGTGGAGTGGTTTACCTCGAGTGGTGCTATCAAGTTGTTTTTCTATGAAGGGGTCCTCCTTTTTGTCGTGTCATGCATGTCTACACAGGTGCACATTTATGTGCACGTAATGTAATTCACATTCCTGCCCGTGGTTTTGCACTAGTCCACTGATCATCACTGATCGTGATGCGAATGCACCAAGATAATGAAACACGAAGAGCTGGACATTTTGGTGAGTAATATTTTTTTTTTTTTTTTGTGAATGTAAACACAACTTTTGTTTGTTTACAAGAAAACTCCATAGGGCACCTTTAAAATTCTCAATAGCAAAAAAAAAAATCAGAAGAAGGAAAGCGCACTACTTCAGATTTGTCTACAAAAACAAAGAGTACAAAGGAGATGGCAGTGGGCATGGGTTGGACTGAGGGGTATAATATGATAAACAAACTTACTGTCAGGGTTGGGGGATTTTCGTCCATGACTAGGCGAGGAGCAGCGGAAAGTGGTGACAATGGTGTTGTGGTGAGGGTTGGGGTGGTGTGGGTGGTGCACTGCTGGGTGGTGGCCGTTGTTTTCTGGGGGAGCTCTGGTGATGCTGATGTCAGGTTTACGCACATCTCCAGGACTGGGAGGCTCAAACTTGCGAGCGTGATTCTGCTCAGGGGCCCGGCTGGTGCCGTTGTTATTATTGTTGCCCTCGTTGCGACGTATCGCTGGGGAATCAGTAGGTGTCTTGGCAAAAGTGACCTCCCTCTTGTGGCTCATCTCGGGGGTCCTGGAGTGGCCCAGGACTTCAGGGCGTTTTAGGGCGCTGTTGGTTGAAAAGCGTGTGGACGCAGGGCTGGTGATGTTATCCATCTGTTTGCTGGAGGAGGAGGAGGAGATGTCAATGGAGAGTTCAGAGCGGCGTGACACAGGCTCAGGAGTCTTGGAGCCCCCTCCACCCATGATGGAGCGGGGCTGGGTGTAGTTGAGGTTGTTGTTGTTGGTGGCCGGGGCGGCAGTGCCCAGGTCGCGGTAGTAGATGCTGGTGGGAGACATGGCATTACGATGAGGGGAGTTGGTTGTCCGACGGGAGCCGGGGGACAAGTGAGATGAAGTGTCGACATCCTCCACCTCAAAGGACCTCTTCAGAGCTGCATGTAAGAAACAAACACATCAGGGTCATTCAACTGCTGATTGACTGATCGACAGAAAATTAAAAAGCAACTACTTGATAATGTATTTATCATGTGAAAGAGAAAGAGAGTTTTTGGATCATGGACTGATTAATCAAAATAAAAATAAGGTTTCAAAATTGTGAAAAAAAGCAGTATTCTCTGCTCTGAAATGCTGGGGGGTGTGCCCGCTAAAGGAGCTGAGCTGACACACAAGCCTCTGCGAAGTGACAGACTCTCATTAGCAGCTAACCCAGCAGCTAATGTTAGCACAAAGTACACTACCACAGCAGTACACTACCAGGCCAGGCAGCTGATTCAGACTGAAAGACAACTGTAACAGCTGTTTTGCTTGTGTTTAAATGATTTCAGCATTTAACTGAGTTGCTTATTCGTGTATTCATTAGACTGAAAAAGCTACGAGAGCTTGTTGAACGTAGCAAACTCAAGGCTTACATATACTGGGTGAACAAAATGACACTGATGCGATGCACTCAAACTTATATAGTGGGGGAGGGGTTATGATAGGGATGGCTTCAGTGTGTCACCAAGCCATGATTTCGAGCCCACCCGAAAACTCCTGGACATAAAAATGATGAAAAACAGTCTAACTCCACAATTCAGTGCTGTATAGTTCACTGTCCTTTCACGTTTTCATTTTTTTGACATGTATAATGTGTTTAGAGAGAAAACTCAGATTTTCTTTAGTCACACTTTAATTGATGCTTTGAACAAGGTAAAACCAGTGGTGGGAAAAGTATTAAATTACTTTAATTATATATAATAAAGAACCGATACAACAATGTTCAGGTACTCAGTTACAAGTAAATGTTCTTCATGCAAAATCCTATATCGGTAAAAGTACAGCAGGGTCATTGGAAAGGTAGGTGCAGTTAAAGTGGAGCTGCTAATAGTTGGACACTTGGACTTGTGAGACCTTAATCTTCATTGTATGGGGTCACAAGCCAGAAGATGGTTGGGAACCACTAATCCATTACAATGCATAGTATTTCATAAACTTTTCAAAAATGTTTTTTATGTAAACTTTTAATCTGAAAACTAAATAGTAACTACTGCTGTCAAATAAATGCAGTGGAGTAAAAAATACAGTATTCCCCACTAAAATCCACCAATGCATAAAACAGAACACAATAGGCTATATATTGAAAGCACATTGACTCTGTTGAGCAAATTAAGCTCATCTTTTCCTTATAAACCGTTTATGGGTTAAGATTGCTGTTTATAGGAAGTGGGAACAATATCATAAAATATTCATCAAAAAGGTCATACCAATTAACTGAGCAGTAAACAGAGTGAATTGTTTTTTTCTACAACACAGTATGAACAGTATTCAAGTAATAAAGTGCCTGAGGTTTGAGGGTGGGGTAGCAGTAGAGGCAATTTTGGTGGCGGCACAAAGGAAACAGCATGCACTAGCCATTAAGCCATACTTATCTAATTCCACTGCATCCCCCATCACCAGCTGCAGGTTCCTCACAACACTGTATAACAAGCTTAAGTTGGATCATGTGTTGATTCGTCATGACTTGGATGCTACGTGTGTGGTGGTGCACAACAAAATAAAATTCTAGGGTTTTACACGGAGCAATCTTAAGTGCTTCACGACATGTTATAATGCCTGCAATCAGCCAAGCATTGTTCCCTGCCAACCATTTAGGCAAAAAGGACCCAAGCCTCCCTGTTTATGAGCAACATGAGTGCAGATATAGAGGCACATCCTTCCCCTCGGTTAGTTGTGACGTGAGAAAATAGCTGCACTGTCCAAGACGAAGATACTGCGGGATGGGATCACCCCCTGGGAAGAGTGCACTGGCTCAAAGTCAACTTGAATTTGACTCCCATCGTGGAGTTGCTGTGCCAAGCCAATGGCCAGGAGCTGGTATCATAATGACACACTAGTTAGACCAGTCCGCTCACGCACACCCTTAAGAACATCTCCTGTTTCCGGCAATCCAAAACACAGTGCTGATTATTTGATCTGCTTGTGGTTTGTGGTGTGTCTGTGTGTGCACGTGTCTTTATGTAACTACATGTAGTTTTGTTCAAAGTGCTTGTAAAAAAGTGTGTGTTACGGGAATGTATACGTGTTTATTTTTAAGCGGCTACACCCACAGGGAGGGGACCATGCCCCAGCCCCACTGCGCTCTGTGTAAAGCCCAAACTCTGTCAGGGATGTGGAGCTCAACACAATCGCATCAAAGTCATCTCCCCACACACATCAGCCAAGCACCGCTAATCTAATTTACTGCTATAAGCTGCTTCATTCCAACATGGTGGACATTTGATACAATTTACCCCCTGAGAAAAATTCAGGCCAGAGCCAAAGTATTATTCTTTTTTTCTGTTAGTCGAACACACCAAGGACGTTCCTGTTCACAATGGGAATAAACGGATCTGCACTCACGTCTTGGAGTTTATCGTGATTTGTGTTGCAAATCTCCCTAACCCCCCACTACTCCCTGTACACCCTTTATCTAGACCTTAAAGCACCATTACCTTTCATCTTTGGCATTCTTGCACCACAGAAGACTGGTTACTTAGGCTGTAAAGCTAGTTTTAGCCTCTCCAGATGACTGTACACTACCGATATTAAGTGTGGAAAGCATGAAATGTCCCTTAAAGGAAAACGTCACCCACAAAAGGATTGTGTGGAGATCTATTACTCAGCCCATGTTACACTGAATTCCTGCCTCTGGCAAGCAAATTATCCAAAAACAAAGAAAATTCTTGGTGAACTGAAGTCACAGGGGGTCGAATTTAACAACAGCAAAACTGTGTTAAATCATCAGTTTACAAAATCTCACGCAACTCGTGCAGCATAATCCAAGTCTCATTTATCCAGTCGTAAGCTTAGTACTCCCCGAACACATGCATTTTTGCTAAAACTTTACTATCTAAAACTAAACTGGAAGGGAAACTTATCTACACTCTCTTCAGAACCAGACTCCATTGGCAGAAACAGTAATTTACCCTGAACATGGGAGCTGCTGGTCTACCACTGCCTCTATCAGTTCATTAGTTTGTCTTATTGTTTGACATTGGTACATGTAAAACTTCAATTTGTAGCCCAGGCTATTATTTGCTTAAATTACTGAACTCAACAGGCTTATATTTGGGATGGGCATCTATATGGGACAGGGTTTTAATTCCTTTTATACAAAACTGTTTCTAAGCAAAGATGGGATATATGATCAAATTATTCATTTGAAACAGTATGAAAATTACTTGCATAAAAAAAGGCTTCAAGTTCCATATCTATTATATGTTATGTTATGACACTTGTTCCATGGCACCTGAGGATAACGGCACCTGGCATACTGACACAACACCACTTTATCCTCTTAGAACAATATTCATAACTTGGATTAATTCCTGTGAAAAACACTTCTAATTCTTTTGATTGGTGAATCCTTGGGGACTTAATGAATATAAATAACTTACAGTGTAATTGTGGAATGGACACATATTTCATGACCACTTAAGAGGAAGGGTGTCAATACTTGTTTTTTCGTCATGCAAGTAAATCTGAATGACTTAGGATCTTCTCTGGCGCTTTCAGTAAAATAAAATCAACCGAGCTAAAAATGTGTAGCGTCTCCAAATTGACAAAGGTTTAAACATTCATATTTGTATGTGCTATCTAAACAGCTAACTGATATTAACTCAAGTGGGTAGTCAACAATCCGGTTTTATATATCCAAAAAAACTTCTATAAAAATGAACTGCTTGGCAACCAGATCTGGCATCTAATTGAGACAGGCCTTTATTTGTCAAAATCTGTAGCTACACCAGGCTAGTAAAAGAGACAAGGGGTTTAATTGGGACTAGGCTTTTAGTTAAAGTTCTACACTATTTCAAATTGTTTGTTTGGATTCACTTAAATCATACAACACAAACAAACTACCAATGAAGCAGCTGTAGACCAGCCGCCCCCTAGTGGTCAGCTTGGTAAAATTACCGTTTGTGTCAATGGAATCTGGCTTTGAAGAGAGCTTGGAAAAGTTTAACTTCTAGTTGAATTTTATACAGTAAGGTTTTAGTGAAAATGCATGTGCATTCAACTGGATAAATAAGACTTGGACTATACTGCATGAGTTGTGTGAGAGTTTGTAAACATGTTTTGATATAGTGTTGCTGTTTTTAAATGTGGACCGCTTGTACTTCAATTCATGAAGAATCTTCTGGGTTTGGATTTTTCATTCTCCGTGGAGGCATGCGAGAGAAGGTTTTTGTTCACAAATTTACCGTAACACGGGGTGAGTAATCAATATAAAAATGATCATTTTGTGGGTGAAGTGCTCCTTTAATAAGCACACAGAGAGAGTTAGAAACACATACCAGGTCATTTTATTACACTCCCATGGCTTTTTCTGCACTAAAATTCAGATGAGGACAAAGTTCATTATTCAGTACGGCACCATAAACCAGCTCTAAAAATCCAACCTTAGCTAGATATCCATATAAAAGAATTATACACAATAAACTTGCAATTTGTAAGTTGATGTCCAAACCCATATTGCCACTGGACTGTGTCTGTCTTACCGCTGCTTTCCCCTCTCTTGTGTTTTATGATTGCTATGAGAGGGAGTCCAAGGCTGTGGCTACTTTCAACTCTGGCCAGAGAATAAGTCGGTCTGCCAAAATTGGTCCGCAGATTTCATAAGGAGCTGAGAGGTTGTGATGTGCCCTTCAAGACTGCGTTATGTAGTGAGCAAGGCACTCATTGTAACCTTGTCTGAGAGCTCCAACACTTTAGGAAACTGTGCACGCTAACATCTTGTGACACTTGATGTAGACTTTGTGCCTGTGAGAACTAAAGCTGAACACGGACGAGGATATCATGATCCATATTCGCAAGTTTTGTCCAAATGAGAAAGCTGAACCGCGACCTTGTTTTGCCAGTGACCTGTTAAGTGATCTTAGATTAGTATTTCTGTTCTTGGCTGCTTTGTGATTATATGCCCACAGGCACGGGACCACAGCAGAGAACTTGAGTGCTTTCCTCTCAAGCCGTTTGTTTGTATTTAGAGACCGTGCAGTCGAGTGTACATGATTTAAGAGCAGAGATGAATTTGAATCTCTCCATGCTTTAATGTTGTCTGGGAATACAGAGAATGGAAAAAGGCATTCAGGGCATCTCTCACTCAGATGATCACTCAACTCCTGTGTTTTTAAAGATCACGCTTCTTCCCGCAGACTCCTGGGTCTTTTTTGTTCAGCTGAAGCTAAAGAGGAAAAAATGTCTTTTACTTGCATCCAGGGTACTCTTTGCATGGATATCATAAGTATAGGATCACTGAGCATTAGGTAGAAGAAGGAAGGAGTGTGGGACTGACAGATGGATGAAGGAGTAGCGTTCCCAGTGAAACAGCATTCCCAGACTATGAGCTGGAAACGAGAGGTCCAGTCCACCTCAGAGGAACCTCATTAACGGCAGCCAGGAGTCTCGTCTCCCCATGTCCCACCACTACCTATCACCGCCCAGTGTCCGGTATCTCACAGTGTCTCATGTGGGAAGATAATGCAGCACAGACAATATATCGTAAAGGATTATTGGCGCAACAAAAACAAAGATGGAGGCAGCTGTATCCTCGCTTTGGTTCATGGTCATTTGTCCTAATACAGCCCAGGTGTGAGGCTCCGCTGCCATTTTATCATCGGTGTCATCACTTTTCTCTCAAGGACATCCCAACCAACATAAACATTCAGTATCATCTCGGCCCAGATGCACTAGCAGGAGATACTTAGAGGGAGGAAAACAAACAGGAGGGAGAGGAGGAAAAAGAGGCTGGAGATAGAGAGGCAAAGAGGTTGCAGGGTGAGAAACAGGGAAGTTAAAACAGGTCAAGACAAAGTTGTTGCTCATTGTGTTCTCTATCACTGACTGACAGCAGTCAGCAAAGATAAGGTGTGCCTGTCCCTTACATGATGTCCCAGTGTACAGTAACTGATGATATTGTCATGTTTGACACCCGCTGGACGATACAAGAAAGTCAAATGTTTTTGACCAAATTACTATCACTATACATCTCTGTGGTATGAAAATATTTTAGTAATGACATATCTTTATATATATCAAGTTTTTGAGAGAGAAAAGCATCAGTCACGTGGACTTGACCAGGCAGACAGATGCTGCAGTATTTCATTAAAACATCTGGGACAGTCTGATAAGCTCAGAAAAATCATGACTAGTGCAAACCTATACTGCACCGCGATATTACACTTATCTAAAAAGTATCTGATTATGTGATATATTCTATATATGATATAGGAGGTGCACAAGTACTATTTTGCCCTCTTCGGCTGAGCTACCCTCTGAAGGGAAGAAAAAAAGTTTTATTGTTGCTGTTGTGAAAGTGGAATATAAGTAGCCCATGCTACTGAAGATACCAAAATGAAAATAACAACAAAAAGTGAAGAAACGTGACATCAAGTAATGCCCTGTCACCCCTATCATGTGACACTGACACGAACAGTGTACAGCTTGTCATGATTGCATCACATCCAGCAATACAAAATTGCCTTACATTATGCTGTCACTTGAACCACTTTATCTAATCTCAAAAACTGGTTGGGGTGGGGATTGGTCCTTTTTCTTGGTTAGAACGGCAGCCCCTCAAATACCTGTGAACGCTCCTGGCCAGGAAACAATATAAAGTCAATATAATCTACATTTCTAGAAGTATTCAATAACTCTAACAACAGTCATGCACTGTTTACTGATGAATGAATTGTGATAACTCATGTTAAGCAGCTGATAATTAATATCTACACTTCCTACAGATGTGTCGCAATAAAAGCCTCCCAAGAAAGTGAAGTGCCCCTGAACTGCTGGAGGGCTCTTATTGTGAAACAGATGTACAAAGTGTCAAGTCAGGTCAGCAAACATGATGTCATAAAACAGGGAAAGGTCAAAAAAAAAGGCTCTCTTTTCTGTTGGTGTAAGAAGGTTCAGAGCAGAACTTGTGAAACTGCTCCTCTTTGTACAGAAACATAAAGAAGTGTAATGTATTCACTTCAGGAAAAAATATTTGCCATGTTTTTCTGAATTAAGGAATTAAGGGTCCAGAGTGAGAGGAGCTCAGGAGGAACTTCTACCCTCAGACAACAAGAATACTGAATGATGACCCTGCCTTATCCATTCATGTAACAAATGGATTTGAATGGAACTGAACTGAATTGAATTAAACTGAACTGAGTGTAGGATTTAGTGGCATCTCACGGTGAGGTTGTAGAAGTGAAACTAACTGCATGTACCAAGCGTGTAGGGGGCTGACAAAAAAAAAAAAAACATGATGAAAAAGCCAATGGCTCTATATAGAGCCAGTGTTTGGTTTGTTGGTTCTGAGCTACTGTAGAACAATATGGTGGACTCCGTGGAAGAGGACCCACTCCGTATGTAGATATAAATGGCTCATTCTAAGGTAACAAAAACACAACAGTTCCTAATTTTAGGTGGTTATAAACTCATAAAAACATAGACCATATCTGCTAATAGATGCCCCTAAATCCTGCACACTGGACGTTTAAAGAGATTATCATCATATCAAATCAGAAAAACAAGAGTAGTTTTCTTTCCAGAAAACTTTTCTCATAATTTTGAGATAATAATTGAATTAATTCTGAAAAAAAAGAGCAGATCTTTTTCTAAAGTGAATGCATTACACTTCGGTAGCACTTGTAAACACAAATTATTTAATTGATAAGACAACATAATAAATTTGTAACTGTTTGAGGGAGAACTCTGCACATACAAATACAATACATGGAGTACAGTAACAACGACAAACCCACTGCACCCGTATTTTAATTAATGATATATGTACCGCACTATACGCAGCCTTGAACTCCTAATCGGTCTTGTAATTCTAGCCTCAGGCAATAAGTCAAGTGATCGAGACAGTTACCCTGTCAAACACTGGTTATATAAAACCAGTTTATGCTCAGTGGAGTTTATCTGATGTCAGTAGCCGCAGAACACAAGTCCATGTGGTCAAACCAGGGAAAACAACTATTTGACAAGACAAGGCCAAACAAGGAACGATACAATTTCACACTACGGTATTTTTGCTTGGTCAGAGGAAACGTTAATGCTACACTGTCAAACACAAGCTTCCTTTCACTGCCCGCTGATGGTGTTGGGTTTACTAATGCTGACCAGCAGTAGTGCGGCTCACTGTGTCAGATTTACTGCGTGGTTCCCTGCTGGTCTGGCCGACACCCTCTGTGTCCAGCACGGAGGAATTTGAGAGGTGTTTGGTGAAGAGGGAAGATGTGTTGGTCACAATCTTCCTCTTTTTTAGAAATGTCAAAGCACCAATCAGAACCTTGAGGCAATTTCTCCCCTGACACACACACACACACACACACACACACACACACACACACACACACACACACACATAAAGTCATTCAGGCAGCTGTTGAATAGCTGGCCTGGTGCTTGGCTTCAGGCTCTCCAAGCCTCAACCTTTGACAGGTAAAGCCTTGTTCTGTTCCTTTGATCAAGCACTGGTTAACTATCCACTTCATGAACAGATTCACTTCAGTGACCAGTGAAGGTATAGAGACAGTGGCTGTGTTCAACTCAATGCTTGTGAACACACGGTGTCTGTGACTTTCCATAAAGTTCAGATAAAATGTGAGTGTGGGGGAGAGAAAGTTGTTGGCGACGTGGACTGTTGCACAAAGGATTAAACATGTGATTAATTAGAGCTCCCTGACCTCAAAGCAGAATTGTAATATTCAGACCGAGCACTTTTTTTCTGTATGAATCACACATTCTGACACAAAAAACATGTTTCAGCAAAAACATTATTTTTCAAGAAGGCAGGACACAATCTGCCAGTAAATTACTAGGTATAGAAGATGATGGTGCAGAGCTGTCAGCCCTATCTTCAGCGTCTGGGTACAGAGAGAGAGAGTGTACATGCAGTTATATGTGTGTGTGTGTGTGTGTGTGTGTGTGTGTGTGATGGTAGAAGGAGCAGAGACAGACCGACTAACAAAAGATTCAGACATACGGCCTTTAGAAACCCAGCTTTTACATAGCTGGCCTGACACAGTCACCTTCTAGCAATACATGTATTTTCTGCCACCCCTGGTTTAATATACTTCTTAGAGTGAACAGGGCCACTGAGACCTGTAAAGAAAGTGTTGTATTTACGCACCTAATCCCCGCGAACCAACTTAATAACATGCTGGCGTCTCTGCCAGGCTTACAAATTGTACCACACACATTCGCTCTCCATTTCAATGTTCATTTCCTCTCTGCGCCCACGTGCAACACTGGAGCAACAACATGGCACCTTCAAACAGATAATCAGTACGAAATACCTTGGAGTGGACTCAAAGCTCAGTTTAGGTTGGCAAACACAGCAGGAGCCCATGTACGACTCTACAGAGTCTCTCTGAATATACAAACACGGGCTTATTCTGGGCTTATTCTCTGGTGACTCATATGTTTAAATCCAGCAGAGACATTTTCTACCTTTTCGGAAATCATAATATTGTTTTAATGTGCAGTTGTTATGGTGGTTTCTATCATCCATTTTCCATAATAGTCCCGCGCATGAGTCGATCCAAGAGGCATTATTACATCTTTAGTGTGCTCACCAATTACATTGCCTTTCCCTCTCTTTGCCTGTTTCCTCCTCAGTGTGAGATACAGCGCAGTGCAATGTACTGGAAAACATAATGATCTGGGATCGAATGGGGATTTACTCAGTCAAGTGTTTGCCATACGCCTCACTCTATAGCTGTTTCCGTCCTGGATGGAAACACTGGAATGCTTCATAATGACTAGTATAATCTGCTGGTGGGGTAGATTGTGGCGATCACTATTAGGCACTGGATACAGCAGGTGCTTTCTGTGTGTAGAAAGGTGAATGCAATCGGTTAAAGTACATTACAGTATGTACAGGTAGGAACCTGGTGAATAACTGAATAAGTATGAATTTCCCATCCACCTGTAATATCGTTTTTGCACAAAAATGCTCTGCCAGCGTAAGAGAATGCCTCTGACTGAGCACTAGGTTATTATCAGCACTGACATCATCTGATATCATAATCAAAATCAAAAGATGAAGGCCACTCCATATTTTTTTGTTTTTTTTTTGACAATACATACCAGTAAATGCTGGGGCTTGTTTGAAATAAACTAGTTCAGATAATGTGTTGTACGACCATGACCTACCCATCAATGAAGCTCTTATATCTGTCTATGTTCTCTTTGAAGCCACCAGACTCATTTAAAAAACAGTAATTTTACTTTGCAGAACACAGGAGTTGCTGGTCTATCACTGCCTTGATCGGTTAGTTTGTTTGTGTTATTGTGTGACTTTGGAGAATCTGAACTGACCTTTCAGCAATAACACTAACTAACTAATTAACCAACCCTGACAGTGGTAGACCAGCAACTCTTGTGTTCTGCAAGTTAAACTTACTGTTTTTGTCAAAGTTTAAAGACAGCAGAGACAGCAGCTTCAGTTCCCCATCGGAAAGAGCTGTCTGATGGTAAGGTAAAGTGGTGAAATTCTAAATATAGCATAAACTGAAAGTCATATTGATTTTTTTTCAGGTGCCCCTGTCCACAACAGTAAGAGGATGGCATCTGGGTCTGGACCTGAACCATGATCTGCCTATTAGTGACCTCGGGAGAGATGGAGAGGGATGGCAGGTTAACAAGGGGGACACATTTTGGTCATTTTGCTAAAGAGGGGGATGGCAACCTCCCTTATCCCCCCTCAGATCACCTACTGACCACGACTGAAGGCGGCAGGCATTTGAACCAGTCCACATAATTTAAGTATAAGATCAATCAGGTCTTTCTAATGATGTAAATAAAGTTAAACCAGTTTATTTCACTAACAAGATCAAAGCAGAGTTCTCTGTACTGTGTCGCCACTTATAATTTGACCTTAACCTCATTAAGGAATCTCATTAAGGCAATACTTAAGCAGTTGAAACTCACATAAAAACTTTAATCTCATTACTTCAAATTTAGTTTTATAGCATTTAAAAATTCAGCCAGATTTCCTTCAGCTTTTCCAAACTTTGCACGTCAGTCAGACACGAGACAGACGACAGCAACACAGAGGAATTCACTGAATGAGAAAGCAGTTAACTGGTTATTAAATAAATCAATGTAAGACAGGTTACTGGACGCAAGCACTACCTGAGCAGTTAAACACTTTTAGAAATACGGTTTGTTATACTTCCACCACTGTTGGGGTTTTTTCTGCTCTCGCCATCAGCCCACGACATCTCAGGATGAGCATCAGGCCAAAGACCAGCTGGAGTGACCCAGTCTGACCGGAGGAGGAACAGGAAAGAAGTTGGAAAGGAAGACAGACAGAATGTTAAAGGAAGACAAGGACAAAGGGAATTAATGCCAGCTCCTCACTGGCTTACTAAACAAAGGAAAGACACAGTTGTGAACGTTGTGTGAGGAGGTTATACAGATGTTAGCTCTTAGTGCTGAGGTTTCCACTGTCTCCCTCTCAGTGCTTTCTGCTGAAGGCTTTCCGGTGCTGGAATAGTGTGGTGTCAGCGCTGTGTTTGTCTCTATTATTGACGTAACATGGGTATAATCAATAACAGACTATAGGCTACAGGGACTTGGCTAGCACATGCTCACCACCCTGTTTTTAACACAGTAACAGACACACACATGCACAGTATTACACGGTCACACACACACACACAAAGTGGAAAGATATCTATCAATATTATAACTGCTTACAAATGGCATACTTCTGACAGATTTTGCTGCTTGCCATAAACTGTCAACATGAAGAAAAAAAAAATTACAAACCTTCAAAATCTGAAATAATTCCTTCCAAGTGTGGATTGACTCCAGAATCAGACATTTTTTTCACACAGAAAACTTCTTCCTTCAACTCTAAAGTGGCTCTCTGTTAATTCTGAACAAACTCCAAGATAAAGTTAATGAGAAAACAAATCCGAGCCCACAACTCTCTTAAAGGAGCAACTTAGTTTCTCTGATGTCCCACTAACTTCTCTATATCGCTGCATTCAAACTTCAGAGAGTGCGAAAAAGGCAAGCCTCCTCCCTTCTCCTCCCCTCCCTGCAGCGAGAAACACACTCCCCCTTCTCCCTCATGTCCTGTGTATGTGTGTGTGTGTGTGTGTGTGTGTGTGTGTGTGTGTGTGTGTGTGTGTGTGTGTGCGTGTGTGTGTGGGTGTGTGTGTGTGTGTTTCCCCTGCCCCCCACGCACTCATATACATGCACGCGTAAGCATTCACGCAGACAACAGACAAAGTGGCTCTCAGGTCTGATTTCCTCATTCAGCCTCTGAGCAGCTCTGACAGTGAAAGTGGACAACATGTCACGCAGTCGCTTTGACCAAGTTAACCTGCAATCAGACAAGATCCCCTGTTACAATTGCGGCTCTTCAAAGAACTCTCACAAAGGAGGCCAGTTTCACTCTGTCACAGCTGCAGAGGGCCTACAGTTAAAGCAAGAGTCTGAGGCTTCAGTTTTGAGTAAACAACCTCTACAAACTGGCTGACATGTTAAATTAAAGTGCAGCCACCTCTGTAGGAGCTGCTTTCCTGTCACAGAGACACTGGAAAGATTTCCAGGAGAAAGTTGACATTACGGATATATGATAGTGCCTCAGGGCAGTCAGAGGCTGAGTCGTGCACCAACCCGCCCTCTGTGACACCAAATTATCAGGAAGAACATGGGAATTTGAGCTCAGTGGACACAGCTGACTAGGTAACCTAACACTGCTGGACTTCTTTAGGGAGCGACACCGATGACAAGCCAGCTTTTGATGTGGCGGGTACGGTTACACTTCTTGTCCTTGAAGCTGCTGTGGCCAATTTAGAGACTGTTCTTTAGGAAATGCTGTTAAAAGAAGTTGATAAAAGTGATGAAATATCAAAGTTGGCCTTGGATTTATTTAACCACATCCACTGTCTCCCTGTGGGACAGTATTTCTTATCCATGAATCTCCCACAGAAACAAACAAATGCTGATGCTATCACTGTAATTACTGATTGGCCATGAGTGAGTGGCTTTTTACAGCTTCCTGTTTGGAGCCAGAAGTGACTGCAAATGAGATTTGTGATGAATTGTTCCTGATTCTGGGTCACTTTTACCATCTCCACACTAATGGTTAAGGTCATAGCAGTGAATGTAGACGCCGGTCCGCAGCCAACGCTAAAACAGAGCCGAAAACTAAAGCAAGGGCCACAGGAAGCTGGCATTTCCGCTTCCCAATTGCCAAGAGATACTGTCACACATCAGATATCTCAAATTACACGGAGTGTTTCACCCTCGGTGAATGCAAAAAGGCATGGCACCAGCGCCTGGCACTTTTATAGCCTATGAGTATTCCGGAAAATCCCATTTGACTGAAAAGCTTCATTCTAAGGGGCACTAATAGGATGCCAAGCCCACCCAGTGGCCCCTAACCCTAACACCTGAGAGGTCGACGTTAACACAGAATAACACTGTGTGTTTATGGTGCAGTCTGGTTATGTTTTAAACAACTGCTGCAAAGGTGTGTTAGGATAAAGAACAGAATATGGCACAGGCAGTGGTACATTCAGTATTTGCATTTGCTCTATCCTAAATCCATCAGTCATGGGACTTCACTGGGAAGGCTTTACTGGATGCTTGTTGTGCAGTTACGCTTTGAGTCCATCTTGTAAGAATGCACATGATGTGCATCATTCATAGTGACAGCTGTGTGTGGGTATTTATAGCTAATTTGTGTGCATGCATGTTTACGGATATGCATCTCAGCAAGCAAGTGAAAATTCATCTATATGCGTGTAAAGTAGCGTGCTTTCACATGCTGTGTACATAGATGGTAGACCCAGTAGGTGATTCGAGGGGGGCTGGAGGGGGATACATTCCCCTTAGACATTAATTGAGTGTCATAACGGGGTAATAAGGGACTGGCTGTGATCAGCAAGATGTCTCCACTACACACTTGGAGGCGGTCAGGCACGCTTTTAAAGCAACTTTGGAGATGGTCCATCTTTGGAGTGGCCTGGCGTGGCTCAGCATCTTTAAACTGACAGTGGAAAACAAGCATGATTTGACTCAGTGCAGCTTGAAGTGCCAATGGAAAAACCCTAAAAATTACCAAAATGCATCCCCCTTGTTAACCTGGCATGCTGCTTTATCACTCAAAGGTCACTAAGAGGCTAACACAGACACTATCATACGCAGATGTGGTTTTATAACTGATAAATTATTGGGAATTATTCAATTTTGAAGTGTTTCTATTTTAACAGCAGCGTTTGTAGCCTTTACTGCACTAGTTTGGCTGATCAGGAAACTCACAGATGCTACTCAGCCAATCAAATCTGTGACTTTTGATACAGTGAGACACACACACAGGGGAGAGACGAGACAAGAGACAAAGCTTAGAGAAATAAGTGAGTCAGAGAAGAGTAATTTGGAGGGGTAGACTACTGGGTAGACTTATATATAGAGATACTGTATATACTGTACCGTACTATACGTAACAAAGTGTGTGGCCTCTCTGTGCCCATGCAGGCCCAAGTGGGCTGCACTGTAAACCATATGCCACAAGCCTCTGTAGTACTCAATTAAACCAAAACACACGGTGTGTGAAACACACACCTCCCCCAGCCAGTGTGTATTTATCTAAACATGGATACACACTCTGGGCTGGCTGCGAGGCAAAGCTGAGCGACAGAATGAGGGAACGCTCCAAAACAACATCTGGAGAAGTGTGTGTTGCGTGTGTGCGTGTTTGTGTGTGCATTATGTGAATATGTGCCTATGCATGCATGTGCACATGTGGTTACTTGACTGTGATTGTAGATGCGGGTGTGTTTGTGTGTCTGTGCCCCTGAAATAGCACCGTAAACACAGAGGCCTTTGCATTTACGATAAATCTTCTTAACCAAAACCATTCAACGCTATATCTCTGTGGTGCAGAGGGAGTTTGGTATCTTGTTAATAGCAACATTTACAGGTGTGAAAGTGTTTAATCTGCTCACAAATTCACACATTGTTGTTTCCCTAGTAATTCATTTATTCATTTTTTATCCACAAGGCTGTCAGATTTTATTACTCATGCTGAATTAATATTTGTGGAATTTGTTATTCACTTTGTAGCTTGTTAAACTCACTTTTCTTTTTTTACAAATTCACCATATGATTGATGACCTAAAAGCTCCTTTTCCCTGCAGTTGCAATTTTATGAGCTGTGCATTATCTTAACATGCAGAATATGTTTGTGTCACAAAGGTACCAGTAAATTAACACCTACAATGTGTATCTCAGATTCTATAAGCTTTGTTGCTTGGTCAGTCTAAGATTAACAGGAATTCAGCACGACCACAAACATTTATTGGCAGGAAGTTGCACAAAACCAGCCTCTCTATTTGAGTTACTTCTGTTTGCCTGTAATGAGCTCGTGTGTGGTTTCAGCATTTATCTAAATGACACCTTTTAAAGATGATCAGTTTGACCTACATGTGCAAGAAGGAGGCAAAATTACACTGCAGAATGTTATTGGAATAAACTCACTTATTGTAGCAGAGCCTAAATAACACCCTGTCACTGCAGAAATATTGTGCAATTAAACAGGGTAGTGAAACCGCTGCACAAATCCAAAGGAAGAATAGAGGGAAAATACAAGCAATAAATAGTTTCAAGACAGTACAGATAGTCTGCGGGAGGTAGAGGGGTAGTTCACAGAGAGTAGCACATAAGGCCTTGCTTTAACTCATTTCAGTCTACTCCACTGCTCACATACATGTTTTTATTAATGTGACAGTTCTTTGGAAAAAACTATTATCCTTGACTCTTTCATAGTAAGCTTTTTAAATTGGCCTAATAGCTGTGTGGACAATTTATGCTGGCAGCAGTATCACTGCAGCGGTTTTAGGACTTGGATGTTACTCACTGTGCAAGGGATTGTCATACTGAGCCCAAACATCATTCTTATCAGGGATCTATGGAGTCTGTGTTATCTTGGTGCGAGCAGACACACAAGTTTCACATGAAAGTCTGTCAACTTGCACACCTACAGAGGTGATGGCACTGTGTAGATTTGAGCGTGCACATTTGGCTTCCTGTGTCTTTGTATGTGAGAAGTGATGAAGCTATAGATGAACTTCTTTATCCATCTCTACATTTATGCATAAAATGGTTTAATATGCATGTAATTTATGTATTTAATGCATGTATTTTTGGTGTCTTGTGCTGCAATTTGTGAGCAAAATGTATTTATTGCATGATTTTTGTTGCATTAAATATAAGAGATGCAGAGTCATTTATCATGCCAAAGTCACAAATATTCATTCTTAAGTACCTAATGTTTTGAATTTCTGAATAAAATATTGCTATTATTATTACTACACTGTATTGTGAGGTTTTAAAAATACACATCTGTTAAATATGGTGAGTTAAACTCTGGCTTCTTACTGTGCCAAAAGAAAAGGGAATCTTTTTCATGATATTTTGTAAATCAGTTCTAAACATGCATTTATAAAGCATGAAAAGTATCACTATTAATGTGTGTTGTGTGTATGAAATGGAAGTTTTCCACACTTAGCCTGCTTCTATATAAACATTTTGACACTAGCTGATTTCCTCTTTGCACCTTGCTGACCACAAGTACAGCTGCTTGTAAACAATCACCTGAATGAGCTTTCACATAGGATCTATTTCTGTTCTATCACCCCTGGCTTGATCTGTGTTTCCATCATGTTGAATCATTTCACCTGTCAGATATCCTGCTTCAGGCAGACTGAAGGTGGGGCTTCCCAGACAGTTTCCTGAAGTCCCTGTGCTGGCTGATTTCATGGTCTCCCTCACTTATCATTACTAAATAATAATCTGGGAAACAATATGAGGTGAGATACTGCGAGGTTAGTGGGAGGAGGACTGCGGGGCGTTCACTCATAGAGGATATCCTGTACACTTCTTTTATGGAACATGGTGAGTTGGGTGATTTCCTTGAGTTCCTTTCACTCCAAGTTCATGTGTGTTTGTGGAAGTGGGTGGGGAACTGTGCACGTGTGTTTTTGGGTGAGGGTACACAGGACTCTGGGTGGATACATCAGCACTTCAGATTCAGGAGAGAGAGCTCCCACACCATTATAGATGCAGTATGCGACATTAAGAGCATATCTGTGATTCAGAGTCTGAACCGGGGTTGTCTGCACACAGCTCCCAACATGGAGGTGATTGTGCTGGCAGCTAGCAACTAATAGTGCTAACAACATGAACAGCGCTCACTATGGCAACAGTGCAAACAATGTTAACATGGGAGGACTGGAGGGTGGTCACTATGGTTCCACAACAACGCTGTTCCACCACTGTGGGTCAAGATGACATTGATTTGCTAGCCGGTGGGGTCCACACAGAGACTCACATGCACTAACATGCACGTGCTGCTCAGGACGCCATTACTCCACTATATCTTTACATAACAAATAGTGGTTTGCTGCTGTATTAATGGTCTGAATGCCACATATCACTCCTGTAAAGTACCATTAAAGGGATAGCTCATATTTTTTTAAGTGGAGTGGTATGAGGTACAAATACAGCTCCCCACGTCCACAGCAGTGCATTGCTCAGCTTTAGTGTCGGTACTCCTCCTGCTTCTCCAAACTGGGGGCATGCTGACAGACATCTACTGCAGGTAATACACTGGCTATGGATAAGTACCTCATACAACCCCACTTCAGAAAATCCAAACTATCCCTTTAAAATAAAGGCCAATTTAAAAGTAACACTGAAAAACCCCTTATGAATAATGTTTGTTCACTTACTGGACGGGGAGACCAAGAGGAACCAAAATAAGTTAGATTTTAATCTAAACTGTGATACAAAACAAATTAAAATATAATGTGTATTACAACAAATGCAAAAAGTATGGGTCCTGGCCCTCATCGCGTCATGTTAACAAATGTAAACAGGTTTCACTTATTTCTTTAAGGGAGTGTACCACTATGCCTTTTCTAAAACTGTCAGGGTGTCCCACTTGTAATTCTCAACTCAATCTCAGCTTTTATCGTTGTCAGTTTGATACTAAACAGGCCAATAAGTATTGCAATTAATGTCCTCTCAACAGACAAGACAGTGATTTTCTTCCTGCTTAATTGGCAGAACATAAAGCAACATGACTGATCCTTTGTTTTTCTTTTCCCTTTGTTGTATTTTCACGGCAGTGCGTCACCAATTAGCTATTGTCAATGTGGTGACCATACGGGACTGACATGCAGATGACATGTCATATTGAACATGTTGTTTTAATCCTGAGCAGGCTTGGACAAAGAAAGTAGGAGGCATTCTGAGTCAACATGGAGGTGCTGCAGAATCACCCACAATCAAGGGGCTGAAAATGCCATCTATGCACCACAACCTCAGCTCCTATCATTTTTAAAACAATATTTGAAGGGATTGGGGGTGAGTGAGTTAGGGGGCGACGGCTGAAGTCAAGGCAACGGGTCCAAACAGAACTACACAGCACAGGTTGAAAACCAGGAAGCAGCTCAGCCCATGCAGGACTTCCTTAACCGAGAGGAGTGAGGGGGGAAGTGATGTCTGACATAATGCTCCACCTCACCTCTCCACTGCACGATTCTCGCCCCCACTGGAGTCACTAAATTCCTCCATCTCCCATAAAAAAAATCCCTCCGCCTGCAAAATATGAATCATCCACATGGAACATTTCACAGAACTTCTCAGGGAAATGGTGGCTGCACTGAAACAGGACAAAATGACACTGCAACGCTGCCACCAAGTGGCAATAAAAGTGGGTGCGCGGTGTGTCTGTATGCATTATACGGCTTACTGAGCTCAGCCACCTTATTAACGGTCAAATTAAAAGCTAATTTGCAGAGCGTCGCTCAGCTTGATGTCCAGCCTTAATCACTGCAAGATGCCAGATTAGTCTTATCCTCTCAGTGCAGTCTGAACACATATGGGCCTGAGCACAAGTTCCACTGAATCTCCATTAGCACTAAACAATCAAAATCAATAATGAGCAGCTGATTAAAGGAAACAAGAAGGATCCCTGTTGAGAAATAGCCATGCCAGAAGAAGTAGGACAGAGTTTTGATGCAACAGATGCGGGACAGTATACAGACTCTGATGCATGCTACACATTCCTCAAAAGAGTCTGCAGTCTGTCAAAAACAAAATCATATTAGCTGACATATGAGCTCTGCTTCCTCTCCCCGACACTTAAAATAAACCATCTGTGTTGGACGGAATTAATCTGACAACTGGACTCCTCAGCTTAAAATCTAATCATGTGATGATGGCATGAGGATTTAACTCCGTCCGTCTATTGTCAGATCGTAGTTGCGCACTGTATGTGGGTCATCTGTAAGTCAGCATCCGAACCCCAGGCTGCCAATTACAGTACAGCAGCCTCTCTGCACTGGAAGTTTCTTCATTCTGGGAAGTCGTCTTTGACAGCCCATCACATGAAGTTTACTCACTGCTGCTGTGCATATGGTAGCTATTCAGAAATCGTGTGTGCACTTCACAATGAGCTTAGCTGTCCATTCAATGAGAATTAGAGAAGAAATGTCTGAAAAAGAAAATTTGTACTCAGACAACATATAGGAACGATAAATCAGAGGGGTAAAGTTGACATGTAAACACAGAGACAGACAGAGGTATCTAAACGGCTCTCCCACCCCAGCTGGCCAAGCAAAGCAAACATAACCAGGGTGGCTTCTAGCTGACTGCTGCCACTGCTAATAAGCCTCTTCCTCTGCAGTCTAACAAAGAAAAGAGTGAAAGAAAGTCCCTCCCGAAGAAAGCCTCCTCGGCATTGAAGTATCAAATAAGTTGGAAAAAGCCACAACTTACCGGCTATTCTGTCTCGCTCCATAACTCAACGGCTACCTCAAATAGCCACATGTAACCTCTCCTTTTTCTCTCCTCTCCTCCCTTCCCCTTTTTTTTCTTCATGAAGACTTCCCCTTTCGCCTGACTCAGTCACCCTGTCCCCCTCTTTCAACCCTCCCTCTCTCCTCCCTCCTCTTCCTCCCTCCGTCTTACTTCCTCCAAGTTTTAATGTCTTCAGTCTGTCAGGATAACAAGTGAACGGAGCAGACGTCTACGGCCATGTGCAAGTCATATGGAGTCGCTTTCTTTGCTTTCTCTCTCACAGCTCTCTCCTACACACATGATGCAGGCTGTTATCCCAGATACACACACTGACACTTTCTTACCTCTGTTCTTTCTTCCCTTCCTCCAGTGTTTTCTATTATTCCCTTGATACTGAAGCTTGCCGGCCTCTCACACACACACACTTCTCCGACACTGGAGCTGAATTGTCTTTGAAATAGATCCTTAGCCCTTTGACCAAAGGTCCTAATCTGAAAATAAACTCTGTCCACTCATTACAGAAAAAAACTCAAGCAGTCCACCAAGACATCCTGCACTAAACCAACAACACACACTCCTACCATGTCATCATCACCATTCTGATCAGGATGTTAATCATCCAAACAACTGATGACTGGAGTGGACTGAAGAGTATTCTTAGCTTTATATAAACTTCAGTCCAGGGCTCTCATGTGTGGAGTGCTTCTCAATAAGGTTTGTTTATAATAATAATAAATAATAATAATAATAATAATAAGTGTTACAAGATCTCAGCCAACAAGCTTGTTGACCTCACACACATGATCTGAGTGTCTCTCAACCTCAGCTCTGAAGGACTGGACGCCTGACGTGTTCATCATCATGTTGCTCACTGTCTGAACTCATCATTATTCCAGAGATTTTATGGAAAAAATCCCCAGTGTTACCACAGCAGCACACACACACACATACACACAACCACACGTCATGCTTAGACCCTGACCCTCAACTTGCAGCTCGACCAGGTCACGGGGCCACTTAGCGAGCCGTCGCCTTGGTGAAAAACTGCCAAGAAAATACAATACACACACACAATCTCACACACACCCAGCTTTGTTTTTGTGTCAGGGAGAGAAGACACAGCTGAACAACTCACTTCCTCTTCCTCTTTCTTACAAGAACATCCCTCCCCAACCCGCGTTGTCCAGCAGCCCTGTCGGCAGAAGAAAATGTTGATATTGTACATTTCTGCAAACTTTTACATTTCAAACGTATCATATCAACATTTTCTAAACGGACGCAGTTCAGATTACGTGTATATGAGCCGAGTTTCTCATCAAGAGGACAAGGAGATGTTGGATGGCGTGTCACCTCAAGCGAGATGCCTGCCAAGTAGCAGACAGCAGTGTGTTGCGACAAAGCCGGGCATTTTTTAATGACATGTCGGGAAATTTCCAGCCATGTTTGTTGCGACCAAACTAGATATTTTGAGTCGAAACATTATGTTTTCCTAAACCAAGTGGCTTTTGTGCTTAAACCTAACCGCACGTTGACCACAGTGTTGTCACAACATAAAGTTGAAAATTAAAAAGCAAAGTTTCAACATATATGCAACAGATGAAATGTACAAATGCAACATATCCGTGGTTTGCAGAAATGTACAATGCCAACATTTATTCTGGCGATTGGGTTGCTTCCAGACTTAAACATCGCAACTACACTAGCTTCAGCTGCAATCGGCATGCGAGCACAGACAGGCACACATCAGGAACATCTTTCTTGGGTGAGGCCGGTGCTCGGATAAAGCAATGATATGACCTGCTGTTTCTCCAGGCATGAAGTGATGACAAACGCCTCTCCCTATCTGACCTGCTCTGATACAGAGAACATTCACTCCAAGTTCCGAGCAGCCAAAGTTTTTTTTTTCTCTGTCTGTGTTTTATAGTTCCAAGCTTGTAAGACTAATAACGTTCACATTATTTTATACTGTATAGTATATGTTTGGAATATGAACACAAATGATAGAAGGGTGGAGCATCCTGAGTGATACAGGCCACTTTACACACACACACAAAACACACACTCACACACACAGCTCCCACTCCCCTGCAGTCCTGGGGCCTTTTCTGACATCCGTAATAGAGTAAGGAGAAGAGTGAGGAGAAGCAGAGCAGAGGAGGCAGATTAGGGATATTCAAGTGTAACTGCACTGTGAGTAGAATTCGCCCCGTAAGGCCCTCTGACTAATTCCAAAAAGATCAGAGTAAAAATATGATTCATATAAGTCTATGCAATGTGATTTATCGACTAAATTCTTTAGTTTGAATAAAGAGAATTTGGTCTGAATGGCTATTTTAGCATGCTAGAAGGCTATTTTAGATGTATTGATATTTTGCCATATCATACATATATTAGTGCTAATTTAAGTTTATCGCCATTATGGTGTGTACTTATATTTGTACATATTTATAAACTCTAAGGTTTGAGTTTTGTGCATGTGATGGTGTGTTGTCTTTATACTGCATTTTAAAAAATAAAATCAGAT
Organism: Epinephelus fuscoguttatus; assembly: GCF_011397635.1. Taxonomy (NCBI): domain Eukaryota; kingdom Metazoa; phylum Chordata; class Actinopteri; order Perciformes; family Serranidae; genus Epinephelus; species Epinephelus fuscoguttatus. The sequence continues at coordinate 37,161,802 of NC_064754.1, read as the reverse complement.
GCCTGCCTTTAATACAACGTGCACACAGGTACCAAAATCTAAATTCTGATTAAGGTAATAAGAGAAATTCAAAATGAGCCTTTCAGTGCTGAATCCATATGGAAAGTTGGATGCAGGTGCTGTGACAAAAGTGTGGTTTTAAAAATAGAGACATGTCTCTTTGGCCGCGGGCTTTTTCCTGCTGTCTTGTGATCATTTTCCAGACTTGAAATGCTGCACTTAATCACAGGGTCAGGGTCAAAAAAACACATGAAACACACAACATGTGTTTATGCATTTGTTGACTCATTCTCATATGGACAACACACAAACACATGTTCAGACATACACATAAACCAGAAACGTCCTCCAACCCATACGACCACATAGGTCGTTTGTTCCTACCCTCTAATCCGACCCACAGGAGTGTTTTCTAAATACCGATGGCAGGAAATCAACACAAGAATGACATATATGACGGTAAATGGTTGCAGTTTTGAACATGCAGTTTATGTTGTGAAATGGCCGCAGTCTGGTTAGGTTAAGGCGACAAAAAACGGCTTGGTTAGGTTTAAAGGTCCAGTGTGTAGGATTTACTGTCTGTCTACTGACAGAAATGGAATTTAATACAGTAAGTATGCTTTCCTTAGTGTATAGCGTGTAATCACCTGAAAATAAGCTGTGTCGTATTTTTTGTTACCTTTTAAATATGGGCCATTGATATCTACATATGGAGTGAGTCCTCTGACATGGAGTCCGCCATGTTGCACTGCCATGATTCCACAGTAACCCAGTGAAGACAAACCAAACTCTGGCTCTAGATAGGGCCATTTGTGGTTGGCGGTTGGCGGTTGGCGGTTGGCGGATGGCGGTTGCGCGATTGTGCGGTTGTGTGTCAGCCACCATGGTTCTCCTATACCCTTGGCAGTTGGTTGCAATCTGCAACCTCAGTTAGATGCCACTCAGTTGTAAAAGTATGCTTGTTCCATAACTAATGTACAGTACTTAACATTAACTGTATGTAAAATTATGTATGTTATGTGACATCAAGTACACAGTGTTTCGTAGTGTTATATTATGTCAGTTATGTTACTTCAGTTAACATAACTTACAGTAATAATCTTGAAGATTTTCATTTAAATAAACATCTGTTAAGTTCCTATCATTCGGTGAGGTAACACAGTGGTGATGAGCCAATGGCCCACGAACAAAAGTGTTACAGTATTTATATATTTGCAGTATTATGCGCTGGGTGTCGAGGGTGACATCAGTGGAAAAAATGTTGTATTAAGTTACAGCTAATGCAAACCCAACATTTCCTACTGCTGCAGCTTCACAATGCTGCCCCATCACTGCCCCACACACTCAGACCTTCACTCCTCATCCACCCTGCAGCCTCAGAATAAAGAGCAGTGGTCTGGGCAGAAATAAAAGCCACGTCTTACACACACATGCAGACACACACCTGTATTCATATATACGATAATATTTGGATGGCGGATAATCTGGGTGGGGGACTGAGGACCTACAATGAAATAAATTACTCAAAGAATGACAGAATTAATATAACAAAAGTGATTATGGATATTGTGCACCTGCAACATGACAATGAAGGCATGGCATAATCTCTGAAGAAAACTGTGTTTCTGACATTTTATTATTTCAGTAATTGATTTAATTATTAGTTATTTTCCTGATAATCTAACACAACCAGCTAATAATAAACCTTGGTAGGATATTCACTCCAGTGCTCTGAAGCGTTATCAGAAGTGACGCTGACCTCCCAGAACTATTTTGGTTTTGCAACCACATATAAATCCAATGAGTAAACCTGACTTCCTTGTGTTTCCTGGTGCAATGACACAGTGTTGACTGCTGTTTTACAGTAAATGAAGCTGTTTGAGCTTGTAAAGGACATAATTCAGACAAACTGATGCAAGAGAGAGCAGAAAGAGAGGGCCTCCCTCACTCATACCTTTCACCACCTGCCCTCTCTATCATCTCAACCTGCTGGTGAGATACAGCCAGACCCTCCCACCACACACACACACACACACACACACACACACACACACACACACACACACACACGTGCACACTCAGACTAAAAGAAATGCATATGAACACTCTGACATCCACTTAAAACCAGACACACACAAAACTCAAAGGGTTATCCGAGTAGATTCCTCTCGCATGACAGTACACCCTGTAAACACACACACACACACACACACACACACACACACACACACACACACAGCCTCGTTTTTTCTTTGACTTACACATATACCAAACACGTAGCCTATATTTGCACCCAACAACACAGATGGTCATGAGGCACAGACAGACACGTGTGCTTGTTCACTCATGTGAGACAAACCCAACCACCCCCCCCCCCCCCCAAAAAAAAAAAAAACTGTGTATCACACATTGACTACGGGTGGATGACGAGCCTTGGGGTGCACATTAATGTAAGCCGTCACTTCAGAGCACGACCTATGGCCAAACGCGTGACTCAAACATGCTAAATTTAGTTATATAACAGTCGGGCAAAAAAAAAAAAAAAACTCACCAGCATGCCAGCCAACACTAAAGGGATGCCTGCGGGGCAGCGATGCACAATGACGGAGAAAGAACAGTGGGAAGACGATAAAAGATGAAAGGAGAAGAGGAGGAGCAAGCAAGGAAAGTAGTGAAAGAGGTAAATGGAGGGGAAGAAGAAAGGAGATAAGGTGAGGAGGGAGATGGGGAAGAGGAGCTGAAGCTACTTGGGTCACATGTGAGAAGGATCTATACCCAAATAAACTCTAAAGGTGGAATTGTGCGAATTGGCAAAGGTGTGTGCCAAACGCCTTGGGTGTATTGATTTATAGTTCAGTGTCAAATTAAATCTGTTACACCAACACTGGAAGGATGTGTTGCACATTATCAAGTGACAATGAGCTTTAATAGGCCTAACAGGCATGCTTCACCACACACACACTCACTCTCACACACACACTGTAAATCTCTTTATTCCCTCAAGCCCCCAAAAAGCCTCCTTTCCCCAGACATTACAGCAGAGGTTCAATGAGATGGTGGAGCACGAAAAAGAGAAAACAGTGTGATGTGGTGCTGCTAGCCACAGTCTGATGACCTCACCAGAGCGCTACGCGGCACTCATCTTCCCCCTGCCTCGTCTCCATCATGCCCACACACATGCACGAAGAGAGAGAGAGAGAGAGAGAGAGAGAGAGAGAGAGAGAGAGAGAAGCACTGTCCTCCTCATTTGTGTCCCCTGCTGCTGCTCCAGCCTACACATCCAACCTGGGGCATGTACAGGGACGACACAACTCTTCACATCACTCATCTACACAAGCCAAATTTTAAAAGCGGACCCCATGCTCACATGCAAACTGTGAGGAAATGCGTTTCTTGTAAACACAAAGAGCTTGGTCCTGAAAGATTTCTCTTTTCATATTGTAAGTGCTATACTACTGGATTGTGGAAGTGCCAAAATAATGGGCAAGCCATCTTCAAAACAACACTGAGAACCATGGTCTGAGTGATTTGTAAGAACCACAGCGATGATGATGGTTTTCAGTGTTTTTCTACAATAACAACTGTGAGGTTACATTTTGAAACTGGTATTCGGTCTTGACAAGCAGTGCTCTTAAACAGAACTTACCATCCAGAATAAGCCCAGGAGTTATTCAGACACTGTAAGTACACATCATTACAGCAATCTGGGAATAAGAAGACCTGATTGTATCTCTATTTTCCAATCAGACTTCCCAGCTTGGCTTGATGGCAGCCACATGGCCCCACAAACCATTCACACTGAATCTGACCGAGTTTAGGGGAGAGAAACTAATGGGAAAACTTGTCTGCTGCTGTTCTTTAATATAAACTCACTGACACATGTTTTCCTTTTTTACATTGCATCAAATATATTCAAAATTATGCATGTCAGATAAAAAATGAAAGCCGTATCGCTCAGTCTGCTTCTCATTCACTCGATTGGTATTTCCGTGCACAATCAGAACTGCTGACCTGCTGGGTTAAGTGAACAAAGTAAGCCTGGATTCAATAAAAGGTATGACTGATTGCCTGAGAATTGTAAACATATCATTTATGCAATTTGTGAATCTTTGTCAGGAAATCCACTTTTGGGATTCCCATGCACTCATTTGACATTTATGTTTCTCCATAATTACTGGAAAATATGACAAATTGTTCATACAGTAACAAGACAAATAGTTTACAGCTATGCTAGCAGATCTCTGAGGCTAAACACAGCAGTGCTTTGCGCTCGCATGCAACATGCTCACAATTAAAGTGCTAACTTTAGATAGCTGATGTTTAGCAGGTATAATGTTGACAATGTTCTCCATCTGAGTTTAGCACGTTAGCATGCTAAGATTTCCTAATTAGCACTAAACACAAATCAGCTGAGTTGGATGGGAACCAGACCCGGTGCTATGGAAGGGATTTAAGTGCCAGTGCCAATTTGTTGTTATTATTAGTATTGGCAGCATAGTAACCAGCTATTGTCAATTTAAAAAAAAAAAAAGTTTAGAAATCTGCAGAATACAATAACCCAGAAGCAGCCCAAAGAGTCTTTCCACGCATGTAAGGCTGTAGCTGTGTGAGTGTAAGGACGTAGGCAGATATGCCACAGACAGAGCAGCTAGCCTAAGGAAAAAACTGAACAAGTGATGCAAATGTTGTTATGGATATTGGAAAGTAGTATAAAAAAGACCTACAGGCACTGTAGAGGCTGCGACACAATCAGCAACTTTCACTGCTTTTGTGACAAACAGCAGCAAAGCAGGTGCAGCAAAAAATATCAGTACAACAGTCACTATCCCTTACCACCATACTAATGTTAGACTTGAACTCCTGCAAAATGAACATGAAACTTGAGCTCCAAGCTATAGGTTACCACTCATGCCCTGGATAATTTGGGCACTGAAAAGTTCCCTACTCGTCTGTTTTTGGGGAAAAGTCTGTACTTTAGTGCTGTTGATGCGGTTCGTAGTGCCCAGCTTGTGGAGGTGATGCCAAGTGTGTGGACGAAGCTCAAACTTTTTGTACTCCAGAGGTTTTATTTAATGGAAAAACATTTCCTCCAACTCTATAAGAGAACTTCATGGTGAATCAAAGAATTGTCTTATATTGCAAACTGAAAGAGTGAATATTTGTGTCTTATTGGCGGTGTTGATCCATAACAAACTGTTGGTCAAATCTTGTGCACTGAATTGTTTTTTGTCCAGTCAGAATTATTCTGTGGCTCACTTTACAAATTAAGTAATTATTTATTTTAATAATTAATTAATCCCTTTTATTTCAATACTATTATAAGAATACATCGATCAACAAAAACATAAAAACCACTGGTGGGTGAAGTGAAGAGCACTGATCACTTTGTTAGAATGCAATGTTCTGCTGAAACTTTTGCTCCTGGCATTCATGTGGATGTCACCTGAACAACACCACCCACCCAAACACTGTTACAGACTAAGTACATCCCCTCATGGCATCATTACTCCCCAATGACAGGCCACACATCACAAAACAATGTAGCACGTCACACCACAGAAACTGCTCAGAAATGGCCTGAGGAATGTGACAAAGAGCTCAAGACATCAACCTGGCCTCCAGTCAGGTCGAATCAAGCATTCTTTGGATGTACCAGTACCCCAGAAGTACCCACGATCCAAGGTGAGGCCTCCTTGGATCAGACTTGGCCCTGTCGAAGCATGGACATTGGACCTCTGGGGGTGTCCTGTGGTGTTTGGCACCGGGGCTTTGGCGGTGGATCCTCTGAGACCTGCTGGGTGTGAGCTGGGGTACCAGCATGTCCAACAGATGTTCGATCGGATTGGGGTCTAGGGAATGTGGAGGCCAGGTCAGGGCCTTGAGTTCTTCGTCAAGTTCCTAGGGCCATTCCTGAGCGGTTTTTGCAGTGTCAGCAGAATCCTTGTGTTAACAAATGAAGGGATTATGCGTGGGTCACAGTGCCTGTGTGAGCAGTGCTTGTGCATTGCAGAACCTCGTTTTTTATTTCGGTGTCTGTGTCAGCAGTTTAGAACAGCCAAGCTACCCACATGAGCATCGCCACTCAGGACTGCTGCTCTACTATGGAACATCTAAATATGTTTTTTGTGTATGATGCACTTAGTTTTCAGCAAAAAACAGACAGTGAATATGATCTTTTGATAATCATATTGACGTTATATCATCTTTCAGTACAGTTTCAATGTATGTATCTGTCACTGACATTTCTTATGAAATACTGTCATGACCGTGTTGTTAACAATGCAGTGGCTTGCAGGGCTCCATAAATGTGTCAGCTTCTAATTGTAAAATACAGTTGTTACAGCAGCAGGCAGCTCTGCAGCAGAGCCACAGCAGCAACACTGTGTGTGTGAACACTACAGGCCTCTGTGCAACAGCAGTTCAGTGAGGTCATACGCTGTTCACCCAGGCACTGTGGCCCAGATGTTAGTAAATCACTAATGGCGAAAGTTTTTTCTTTTCTTTTCTTTTCTTATCAAAAATGTTTTGCGTTGGTCAGGGACTACTTGGCTGAAAAAAATGTTTAAAAGGAGGGTATATTATGACAAAAAGTTTGAGAACCACTGGTTTATCTGATGCCCCCACAGCTGCTGGGTCTGTTGAGAGCATCATAAGCTGTGCAGATATTTGGACATAAATGTAAACCAAAATATCGGACAACGCAAAGGTCAGACCTGCTAGAGGCACTAGCTAATAATTCAGTTTAGCATAGCTAAAAATACTACAAATTTTAAGAGGGAGAGACCTAAATGTCCTCCAGCGCTATGAATAATCCACTGACGAGTAAAAAAAAATTCCACACAGAAATACTGACCTTTATAATTACTAACAGCTTATCACAAACTCTCAACCACTGAAGATGTTTCACAGCTCATGAAATCGGTAGTCAAAACAGAGTGCAAAACCCATGGCCAAAGTTACATTACTGATGTTGAGTCAGCAACTGGCACTTCTTCCAGTCAGCGCTGAGATGCACTGAACCAATCCTCTGCGAGAACCAGAAAAAATTATGATGATAACCAATACATGACCCTGCTACGCATGACACACACATACGGAGAGGAGCACACTCACACAGTCCATTCAGTTCGCAGAAAATCCATTCCTTTAACATATAAGTCATGCAGGCTCCTCTCTTCCAGTTCTTTGACATTTTAAATCCCACTCTCAGGTCATTTGGACTGTCAGAGGCTGTAAAAGTGCTAGTAGTGCAGTCTGTCTGTCCCAGCATGGCTGTGGTAACACTGCTGGCTATTTCCTCCTCTCCATAAGGTAATCATTAGATGTGAGAGGGAGCTGGCAGCAAGAGACGTAAAAATGGGATATCCTCAAAGTTCCAGATCCCTTGCAGGAAAGAGGGAGCCTGTTGTAGCAATTGATAAGTATGTGGACACTATGTGGATATAGCAGATAGAGGAGAGGCCACCTTTCATCAATTCTGCAGGATTTGTGCAAGGACTCCTTTTGTGGTTTTGAGTGGCACTGAAGGAAGAGTAAAAACAGCCTGAAATGTTGGCTTCACAAATCCATATGAAATTAGTTAAGCTGGAACAATAACAGTCTGTCAGCAGTGCTTAGTGTTCGCTACAGTGTGTAACACAGCTCATTGTGCTTTGTGCTGTTACCATCCACACTGCTTAACTGTGCATTAGGTAATTGAGTACAGGTAAAGCTTAGATGGAGCATGGATGAGAGGAGCAAAGCTATGTGATTTGGCTGATTATCATAACCCAGCCACATTAGCCTGAGGCCCGCTGCTTTCACCTCCATCTGCGCAAATTAGCCTGAACTGATGGAGGGGTGGCGCTGGAGAAAGGGAGAAAAGGGAGAACGAGAAGAGAGTTCCTGTGGTTCCCTGTGGCTTCGGACCTCTGTAATCAGCATGCCAAGCTCCTGATGTCTAAATCCACAACTCGGACCCAGACAGTCTACACTATACTCTGCACACATACATACACACACATATACACAAGACACATGCATGCGGACACACACACACACACACACACAGCAAGCTCCTGACACATGAGCTCTGTGGTGATCTCTGTTCATGTGGAGTTTGGCAGCGGCGCACGTCCCAAATAAATGCAAGACGACTGAGTGTGAAACACATACTGTATCTATGCACTGCCACACTGAGCCATTACGCAATGTCGTGTATAATAAATTAGAATCAGAGCTTTCTGGTTCCCCTAATAGATGACTTTTTATTTTTTGGTCAATATCAATATTGATATTTGAAAGTTGAAAAAAAATCAGTCATTTGACATAAATTCATAACATAGCTGCCCTACATGCTGGTGTAAATATATATCTGTGATAAGCTAATACAAGCCAATAGTATTAGCCATATTGATTTATTAATTCATCATTTACATAATGTTTCAGGCAGAAATGCTGAAGAAAATGGAACCTAGTTGCCAGAATAAATGTTGGCATTGTACATTACTGCAAACCATGGATACGTAATATCTGTACATTTCAATGTTGTGAATACATTGAAACTTTACATCTTAACAACGCTGGGGTTAATGTGTGGTTAAGTTTAGGCATGAATCCTACTTGGTTATGGTTAGGAAAGGATCATGTTTTAGATTAAAATGCCCGGCACAATCCTGGCTGGAAACTCAGCAATGTTGCAATAAAAAAAACAGCTGCTTTTTGTGGCATTAATCAGAGATATGTAGAAATGTGTTATTAAAAAACAACTGCTTTTCTTGCCACTATTCCAGTTGGAAACACAGCAAGGAGTTGCAAAAAACCAAACCACATTAAATGTCTAAAAAGCCACTGGAAAGGCAGCAATGATATGGTTGATGGCTAAATAACAACTGCTTTTGTTGTTTGTTGGTCTCCAATAGTGATCTGCATCTTGGCAGGTGTCACCTACAATGTAATGTATCTATGGTTTGCAGAAACATACAATGCCAACACTTACTTCTGTCAGCTGGGCTGGATAATGCTGCTTCAAGTTTCTTAAATGTGAGAATTTGCTGGTTTTAATATTATAGTAAACTGAATATCTTATAGGTTTTGGACTGTTAGTCGGACAAAACAAGACATCTGATGACATCATCTTGGGCTTTAGGAAATTGTGACGGACATTTTTCACTGTTTGTTGATGTTTTATTGACCAAAACCATTAATCAAGAAAATAGGTAGCAGATTTATTCTGCTTTTTCTTTTGCCTGTGTACCAAGAACCTAATGTGAAAAAGGTGTACATACATATATCACTGGAAAAGCTCTCTTGGTCGGCCAAAGAAAACCTTTTAAAATCAGAATCAGCTTTAATGGCCAAGTATGTGTGCACATACTAGGAATTTGACCCTTTTTGGTGTGTGTGTGTGTGTTGCTCTCAGTGTAGGTGCACAGAAATATACATGCAGCTGAAAACAAGAACAACAACACTGAACATTTGTAACAATTTGTAACAATTTTAAATAAATGGAAAATGCAAAGAGGTCAAGTAAACCATAGGCTGAAACCATTATTGGAAAATATAGTGAGCCAGTTTCTAGAATTCAGATCTCTGTATACACCAATCAGCGAAAACATTAAAACCACTTGATCACTTCGTTACAATGCAATGTTCTGCTGGGAAACATTGGGTCCTGGCATTTACCACGATGCCACTTGACACGTGCCAACCACCCAAACACTATTGCAAAGATAGCAACCCCTCTCATGGCAACAACACTCCCTGATGGCAGAAGAGCCCCACAGCAGGACAATGCACCGTGCCGCACCATAGAAACTGCTCAGGAATGGCCTGAGGATCCTGACATGGTCGAACATCTGTGGGATGTGCCAGTACCTCAGAGGTGCCCCTGATCCATGGTAGGTCCTCCTTGGATTGGACTTGGCTCTGACTTGTCGAAGCATGAACACAGGACCTCTCGAGGTGTCCTGTGGAGTCTGGCACCAGGGCGTTGGCGGCAGATCTGTTCAGTGCCGTGGGTTGTGAGGTAAAGTGACAACACGTCCCATGGATACTTGATTGGACTGGGATCTGGAGAATTTGGAGGCCAAGTTGAGCTCTTTGTCACACACTGTGGTCCATTCCTGAGCAGTTTTGATGGTACAGCATGGTACATTGTCCTGCTGGGCGGGGGGCACTGCCTTTGGAGAGTGCCGTTTCCATGGCGGAGGGGGGTCTGCAGTGGTGTTTAAGGAGGTGGAGCATGTCAGCTGGCATCCATCTGAATGCCAGCAACCAAGGTTTCCCAGCAGAACATTGCACTGTATCAAAATTATCAATGTAATTAACTCCACTTGCCAGTAGTTTTAACATTTTGGTTGATCAGTGTATGTGTGTTTAGTGTTATGGTTGAAAAGAAAATGTGCAATGTGCATTTTGCACATCACCAGATCTACTGTAATAAATAAGGATAAGGTCACCTATGTTTCTTTTTGTCTAAACCACATTAATTTGTATACACACATACGCAACCAAAACCTCTCTCACATGGAGAATATAAATGTTAATGTTATTCCTTGTACTACATCAAAAGATGACAAAAACACAAATGCAAAGTAGCAGTGATGCTCTTGTTATGATCAGCCCCATGCTTTACTAATGGCATCTGCTTGTAACATCAGGTGTGTCTTTAATGAACATGAGGCAAAATCAGTCACGACTGACTGGCTGCTCATCACGATAAGCAACAGTGACATGGCCCGTTTTCATCCTTATGTTATTCACAGGGGGGGCTTTGTTAAGCTGAAACGTCATCGTCGACCATCTCTATTTATAACCAAACTCTGACACAGTGGCAGATGATGTCATACTCGTGTGCATGTGCAAGGCAAGCGTCTCTGGGACTATTCAGCTGGGAGAGAGGTCTCCCTCATGGTACGCATGCATTACGAGAGCGTGGGTCAGCTTTTCAGAGCCTAAAGCAAAGTTTAATCAGACAGGAATTACAGCTGTGAGGAGAGATAAACTGAGAGATAAAACCATAAGAGACGGAACAAAATCCATGTGTCACTTCCTGTAGTGGGAGTGAAAGGATTAAGCTAATAGCTAAGGGAAAGTTTATCTAAGGGGAAAAAGTTCTTTCCATGAGAGAAACTTTTGTTGAATAACTGGTATCTAAGGCAGCCCTTGGGGGCTAAGACCGTGAGCTTTTGTACTTGGCACTCACGGAAGAAGACTGATAAAGGTAGTCTAATACTCACGGAGGCTTTCGAGCAGGGATTTTAATGTGATAAGGATTATATGAACCCAAGAGCCTGGCAGCTTGACTCTCAGGTGGTGAATTAAATACATGCTCACCGATGAATAGCAATGTAATAAAGACAGCTCTATTATCACGGGGAGTAGTAGTGAATGTGGTGGCAGTCCAGGCCAATATATGACTCAGACTGAAGGGAATCCAGCTCAGTTGTCACTGAAGAGCCATTGTTGAAGTGAAATAAAGAGCTGTATTGACTCTCCTCATCTGCTCGGTCTCCATGGGACCTACTGGGGTTGTAGTGGGAGGATGGATGACATGATTGATGCTGCAGTTTAAAATGCCATGTCATTTTCAAGAGTTTAAGTACTGTATCCAGTCTCCCCCCTCCAAAAAAAAAAAAAAGGTCTGAGCTTGATGCGTCAGCGAACTGAATGACTGTGTTGATCTGCAGCTGTAGTAGACTAGTATTTTTACTCTTATGATTAAACACACGCAACTAGATCAACTAGCTTCATAAGCCAATAGACCAGACTGGCACTGTTGCTACTTTGCAAAGATTGAAGATCCTGTAGATGTCGGTGCAATTCGCTACAGTATTGCTTTTTGCTTGTTGATGATGTGACATATACCGTGATACAAGTGACTTTTCAATGGTCACACAAGGCAGCACTAGATTTTAAATTAGTAATACAAGGAATTGATTTTACTCATCGTTCAATGTTTTGTGATTTTTATGAATATAATTTAAACCTATATAGCCTAAGCAATGTGCATTCAAAACTTTTCCAAAACATTATGTTACTTCCAAACCATTTACAGGCAGGTCTTATATTTAATTTTAATAATCTAACTTTGTAACTCTTGGAATTTCATGACCGTGGGAATCGTCATCATTGGTGTCATCGGCATCAGATTTCCAGGGCTTTAACCAGGAATGTTTTGTGTCTCGCCCTGAATCTTTCTGACAGGGGAAAATATAATCATCACGAAATGTAAATACTGTTATTTAATTTACGACCACCCCAACCCTTGCTTACTGTGTATGTGTTTGTGTGTGTGTGTGTGTGTGAGTGAGTGTGTGTGTGTGTGTGAATGTAAAGAGACTGAGGGAGTGGGTGGGGCTGGGTAACATCCTCTAGTACACAAGCTCTGTCAGCCCATCTGCAGCCCTCTTTAGCATGGATGCATGGAGCACAAACATTAATGTATGCATGCTGCTTTGTTCAGCTAACGTATGCAGCCTATACTTGCCACTATAGTGCCGGCAATAACATAACTTCCGAAACTAGCCACTTACTTCAGTAGCTCTACCCCACAGCTGTGGGGCTCACACAGCAGCAGTGGCTAACCACAGTACATCAAAAAGGTATAAACAAAAGTTATATAAAAGAGGGATCCTTTCCAGATTCCACACTTTTTGGAACAATCTGAGCAGCCTTTAGTCACTTAGATACAAAACAATGGGGAAATACAGGCCAGGTTGAAAAATACCAAAGTTACCCTTTAAAGCAACATAATGGAGTTTTTTGAGCCCTCAAAATGTATATCTAAGATCCTTGTGATGGTACATCAACTCACAGTAGGTTGGATGACACCTCCGTCATTGCTTGAGAGCATCTGTTTCGCTTGCACTGGCACTATGCAGTTTCAGGGTTCGGGTAGGAACCCGGACACAAAAAGGACTACAAAATTTGGCTGCTTTACGGCATACGTCATATCCCCCTCCTCTCTTTAGAGTAGCGTAGCTGAACCCAGGTGAACAAAGTTAGACGTGGTTGTCATGGCATTCATTTCGGTAAGCGGCTCGGTGGAGGACACATCCAGTTGCTCAGCTGTAGGCTGTGGGCGCCCAACCACTGGAGAGGACGCTGCTGCCACTGCTGTTGCTGCCACTGCGGCTCAGGGGAGGAGACAGAGGATGGAGTCTGTGTTAGCTGCTGCTCAGGCCTGAGTAATGGTAACCAAGCTGGCGACCTGGACATCAGCAGTAAGGGATCTCCCCGCAGCAGTGAGGACCAGGCTGGCCATAGTGACAGTGGTGGCAGGTGCCCAGGGAATGACGGGGGAGTCCAGGTGAGTTGTTGTGGTAACGTTAGCTGATGTAGAAGCTGCTGTGGCTACCCAGTTACCGGCGCAGGGAGCCAGACTAACATGGCTTGTTGCCGCAGTTGTGCTAACATTAGCCATGGTTGGGCTAGCCTAGTCGGTTGGGCCGGGTGTTGTGTCTCCAGGCTAGATATGTCCAAAGGTGTTGGACCAGGGTTTATTTCTACATCTCCAGCCAGAAGGAGAATGACTGTGAGATGCACAAGCCCCATGAGACAGCCGGGTGCCTTTGTAGATTGGTGTTTATCTGGTGGCGTTCTTGCTCGGTTAGCATTCATGAATCTTGTAAACAATAGGTGCTGGCTGCCCTTAGCTGGAGAGTAGGCCTGATCATAACTTTTAGACAGAGAGTGCAGAAGTACACAGAAGTAAAAGTAAAGTCACAAAAAGAATAAAAAGCAGGGATGGCGGTACAAAGTTTGTTGCTTTTTGTAGCAAGAATGCTGGAGCGCCAGACCTGCCTGCCTACGTCCGCTCAGCATCTGCCATCTCAGTGTCAGTGTTTGAACTTGCTTTTGCCAGGATGTGTTGTTGCGCATTACACGGCCAGCTTCAGGAAGTTCACCAGTATCATTGGCTTGTCAACAAATGCACGCGCATAAAGTTTTTGCGACAGTTGTAACAGACAATACTGTTAAAAGCACAATCCTCCATTGTGTTTCTTTAAGTCCTAATTGATAGGACCTGCATTAAATAAGTGATCTGTTCTCATTAGAAGTACCTTTCCAGTTTAACATGCTCTAACAAAATTCAGCTTAGTCAAATATTGTAGTGTGTGGGCCAAAGTATGCACATGTCACCCACTACATCTAATCCAGAAGGCTAAATCCTGTCCATCACCCCCTCTAGAGTGCTGCACAGCGCTGACATGTTGAGTCATTGTTAATAATAAGTCATTTCCTTGTAAAGTTGGCAGAGATGAGAATGTTTCCCCAAGACATCCAGCACTGTGGTAGTCAGCGTGCGTTCTATATAAAGTCTATGGTTCTAACATGACGACCTAAAAATACCACATCTGTCAGTTCAGTCCGCAAATCAACATCAAGAATGCTTCCCTGAGTTTTATGAAATTTTCTATCAAAGATGAAAAGTCTAACAAATCCACACAACCAGCCCCAGCAAATGTTCACCACAAAGGAGTCTATTCAAGCTGAGGACGAGCCTGTTTTTGTAAAATGACCCAACCATGAGAATATATAGCACAGCTGACTGGGATCTCTCATGCGTAGGAAGATAGAAAGAAAAAAAGGGGGGAGGAACAGTGCTTTTACTCCGCTGGGTCTCCCTGTTCATTCAGGGTCACATTACTTGAAACTACAGAACAACATTGGGTACATCCAGTTCATTAAGCCCAACAAGCTCCAGGTCTCTATGGACTTTCCTAAATGGAGCCAACATATTTTTGTTGGTGATCTGAGGGACAACACAATGCTCCCACTTGGAGAGTGAAATTAAGCTTGAGTGACTGGAGAAAACATGGATCTAATGCACTCTTCCCAAAACACATGTGGCGTATTTCTAAAAACAAAGCTTTGAAGTTGTATTAGAGTGTAGCTTTTGGTCATTGTTATTGAGGTATTGGTCTGCTTTTATGACAAAATCCTCAAAGGAAAATAGAGATAGTAGGACATGAAACATGTTTACAACAACATAATAGGGATTCAATATGAAACGGTTTTTCACACCAAGGTTCTTGGTCTGTACCAGCTGTTTTAGAACATGAAAGCTGCTCTCGATTAAACTTCAAACATGTGCTTTCTCCTGCATTATCACACTCTGAGACGGCCCACTCAAACTGTAACTTTTGGGATAAGTTGAAGGATATGTAGTAGAAGACCAAAGGCTCCCTACTGAAAGCATCCTCATTAGGAAACACATTGTGGTATTGCTAATTGGGTTCTCTCTCAGTTCAGCCATGAAATCCTCCAGCCTGACAGATAATTTGACACCTTGAGGTCAAGATGGTGTGTGGAGAAACTGCTGGAGCTACTACGAGCTTTGAGCTGAGTGCGGGTGCCTGGTCTTTGTTTGTCTTCGCCTGGAGAGAGATCAGACTACCAGCCAACCCTAAAGATCAAAGTACATAAAGGCCTCAGGGTTAAAATACTCGGCCTTATTCAGTCATCAGTGACGGACAATTTGCTTTTCCAAGCCTCTTAGATGAAATATTACATGTGGACTTTGTTTTCTGAGAAAAGTGTGGGAAAAATGACACATTACCTGAAAACTGCAACCAACAGACACCTTAAGTGACAATGCCTACTTCCAGCCTCCTGGGAAATCTGACCACCAAAAGAGCTACCAGTCCACCCCAGGATAAAGACAATGGCAAAGAGTTTAAGTTTGTTTGTATAGCAGTGCTATGTCAGTGCAGGTGCAGCAGTGAGGCTCTCCAGAGATAGAAACTGACAGTTAGTGATAAGACTCCTTAAACAGGCCAGTCCCTCTAAGTATGACCTTTCTTTCTTGAAAGGTCAAGCACTGATTTCCAACGGCTCCAGACTGCCGCTGTGTTTGTGATATTTGTTAAAGCTGGGGTAGGCAGGATTTTTTTGTTTTGTTTTGTTTTGTTTTGTTTTTGTTTGTCATGGGGCAAGAATCCCCAATAATCTTTGAGCGTACTATCATAGAGTCTGACAATAAATGCAACAAAACTTGAGTCATTATCGGCAAAGTGTCTCAGGGATAGAAAGAAAATGTTGCTAATTGTTAAGGCTCATGGCTGCGGCTGATTGAAGTTCATGTTCATGAAGCTAATGTTAGCTGGAATCTCGAATCACAGTGTGTCATCTAATGGGCTTTACAGGCTCACTAGTTTACAAAGAACACGGGACAGCAATACTTATGGAATTGGCACTACATAACGGAATCAAGATCACAATCATGATCAGGATGATTGAAATGAATGACGAGTATTCATACAGGTTACTGCAGGAAGCGTGTAGATATGCGTGCTCGTCTGGTAGGAGGGGCTTAAGACAGAGAGGGGAAAGGTGCAGGAGGAGGGTGAGGGTGTTTTTTTTTTTTTAAATTCTGGCAGTTTCTTTTCAGGGGTGCAGAAAATCAAATGTGGACCATGTAGTAGCAAAGACAGAGATTAAAAAAAAAGAGTGACTAAAGATTTAGACTTGATTAGGGATAAGTCACAAGAGTGAAGATTAGAGACTTGACGCCTCTTACTGGTGACTTGAAAGTCTCAAGTTTAGACCTGGTAAACGACATTGATATGTAAGCCTCTAATGGCCACCCACCTGGAATGTCATAAAAATAACACTATAACACACCTCTGGAAAGAACTTTGTTGGTCATCATTAAAAGACTTTCTCTTCATCCAGCAACTTGAAAACAGGTATTAGTTTGGTCTTTTATGGCATGAATGAACAATGACAAGCGTTTTCTTCATTCTCAGTGTTTAAAAAAAACAAGTTAGGATTATTGATGGAATAAAATGTTTGTTTTTGTTTTGTTTTTGTACAGCCTAAAACTTGTAGCGCAAGGATTGCGCTAGTATATGCTATGGAAAAAAGGTAGGTAATGTGCTTAAGCCTACATGTTTCTGGTCAGTATCGGTTTCCTTTTAATTAATTGCCTTCTTGTTATTCATTACCTTTTATGTACATTCTTTTTGTAAAATAGTTAAAGACGACCAAAATAAATAACTCTTACTACTAATAAATATGTGTACTGCTTTTTTTTTCGACACAAGCCTCCACAGCATCAGCTTGTGCCACATTTCCGCGTCTGTTTAATCTAGAGCACTTTATTTTCCTCCCCAGAGCCCATCCTGTGTTCCTAAATGTTGAGAGAGGGGGAACGCACAGATGGGTCCTGAGCAAAGCCAGAGATGTGTTGTATAACACACACAGTCACACTCCATATATTGTGCCATGCATGCACAACAATACAGAAGCAGGCTTGAGCAGGCAGAAGCATGTACACTGACATCACGAGCCACCAAATGTCCAAAATGTGTGTAAAAGCCAAACACACACGCAGCAACAGCAGCAGCACTATGAGTCCATGCAGAGAGCACAGCCTGAAGGGGCCAGTGCATCCATACAGAAGGTCATGCTGAGAAGGACAGATGATGATGCACATCAGACTTTAATAGCCAGGGGACCCCGAGGAGCTCCCCTGGGTGCTGCACACTCAGCCGAAAAACAAACTGGCCCAAAACAACAGAGGGGGTGAAGTGACAGAGTTTGGCAAGTTGAACAGTGATAGAAAAAGACAACTCCAGATGAATAGAAATGAAGTTTAAGGAGAACATACACATTCATCCAAACTATAGATGTCATAAACAGTATGCCCTTTATATTTATACATAGCTTGTGCACAAATACTTTGACATGCAAAAACATAAAAGTATTTTATAAATCACACTAGAGTCTGTGCCGAAATGAGGTCACATTTTATATGTATAATTCATACTTGTAATTATGCTTCTGCAGAGTTCAGATCTGACTACATAAGTCAGACCGGTGCAATACAGTACCACCATATTAAGTGTATTTTAGCATACTAGTTTCTGAACCATCTGTACCTGAATTGGGAGTCTTCTTCATGCTTTGGATTTGCTGCTGGTCCACTTCTCTCAGTCGTCAGTTAAAATCAGCGCTGTGGTCCTCACAGGAAACCTGGGACTGTCCGTCTCGCGCGGTCCCGTCGTCCAAAACAAAAACTGGAGTCGACTCTGTTGTGTCAGTTTCCCTGCACTTGTTCTTGCGCGGCTCTGTCCCGGTGCGTGATGACCCTGTGTGACTGCAGGCAGCGCAGATGCAGAAATGCCGTGTGATCCGCTGAGCTCGATGATGTGCACTTTAGTTCAGAGTCTCCAGACCGCACGACCATGGTAAAATAAATGTGAGCGCGTGGGGGGCGGGGGGAGTTCCACTTACGCGCTTTTACGCACGGATCCCAACTGAAGAAAGATATATAACTGCTATTTAAAGTAATAAATGAATAAATGAGTGATGCCTTCAAATACAATTAATGTGATGGACTCATCGGAGGAACAAACAGTCATGATGTCATCCCAATGGAAGCTCAGTTCTTCTAATAGTTTGTATTACATTGGTTTATTGGGGGTTAACAACGGATTATTCAGTTCATGTCTAATTCGAGTTAATGATTGATTGATTGATTGATTGATTGATTGGGGGAGGGACAACTTAGCAGACACTGGGCCGTCTGCAGCAACATTCTCTCTTCTCCTGTATTTTCTCTTAATTTTCTGTTAAAAAAAATTCGGAGGACTCCACTCCAACTGCACCACAAGGTTCATCCAAATCTGCTTTTACCCAGGTGTGCTGAACGATCAATCCCACTTGGTAACCTATTAGCAGAGGTAACGCCGCAGGTGTTGTGACGTGTGCAAATACTCTAGAACATGCCCAAGAACTGGAGACATGCCACCAAAAAAAACAAACAAACAAAAAAAAAAAAACAAAAAAAAAAAACGAGAAGAAGAAGAACTTCTGCAGAAGTGAAATCAATGTACTTTTAAATAATCTTAAATAAAGGGAACGTGATTTTCCACAGTGTCAGTATTGACAATGCAGGAAAATCAAAAACCCAGCAATGGCAAAACGTGTGATGCTGTGAATGTCGTTACAGCAGCACTTTAAGAAAAGTTCTAATACCACACTGGGTGAGGTTACATGATGGCTTCTCATTCGGAATGAAATGAATCTGAATGAAATCATTCGGAATTAAAGTTTTTCCAGGTAGTTTACATGAGAAATATTCATTCCGAATGAGGATTTACACGGGAGATCAGTTTAATCGCCTTTATTCAGGTCTGCGCAAGGTTTGGGGCAGGGAAGGTTTCTGATTGGATAGGGGTCGGGGCGGATGTTACGTTTTTACGTTTATCGGAAGAAAACACTGTAGTCCTCGCTCCAGATAACAAGATGCTTGACACCGCCGTTCTTAGTGCCTTTTAGGGCTTGTTTTGCTTATATTCTTGAAGCAACAGTACGACAACAACCTTGTTCTGCTAATGCTTCGTCTGTTGAGCAGGAGAAGGGAGGTAGAAGACCGTGCTGTGGCGAATGGAAACCGGTGAGTGCAACGAGTCTGACTGCTCTAGCTCAGCCCGTTGCTATGCAGCCCCTTGCTATGCGCGCTATATACGTCATCGCACCAGAAGGGCAAGGAAACGAACATGCGCAGAAAGACCGGAATGAACTTAAAGAGGAATGAGTGTATACAAGTGCAAAAATTCTTTTATTCGGAATGACAAACGGAATAAACCGCCCCCTTTAATCGGATTTAATTTTCAATCGGAATGACCGTTTACATGACCACTTTTAATCGGAATGGCAGTTCATTCCAAATTTTCTCAAGTTAAAACATGTAGGCACAATTGGTAAAACGTATATAAATACTAAAAGTAGGTGAAATAAATGAAGTCAATAATCAAAATAATTCAAAGGAAGGGTGTAGGATTCTTGTCAACATTTAGGGGGGACTAATATAAAATGGGGTGGGAATGGGTGTTGGGGGTAGATTTCCTCCATGCTGATGATTTTTATGCATCATGTGTGCCTTTTTTTTTTTGTTTATGGTGTAAATGTCTTTAATTCTGCTGAAGTGAAAGTCCTTGCAACTTTCATCACACATGAAAAACGCACATGGTCTAATAAATATTAAGGGGACATGTGCCCCTGCTGACCCCCAAAATCTACACCCAAGGTGTACTTCCTGACCAAGCACACTGCAGTGCTGCTCAACAACAAAGTTAACTTTTACTCTAGTGCTCATTATAAATGTGAACACCTGTGACTGACTGCAATGACTACCAGATAGTTAGTGACACGTTTATGAGTGTTGCAGTAAAACGACTGTCCAATGCTGCTCTCCTCTGGTTAAAGATGAGACTGGCAGTCATTGATGTGTGAAGAGAATGCTGGCAATGGCCCACTTCAGCTGCTTTCACTCTGAAGCAAGGAGGGAAAAACCACTACAGTAATATTAGGACCTGACTCAGACCACATCACTTGTTAAAGCAGCTAAAGCACATGTGGAACAAATAAAAGTAATGACAGTTTCATTAAAGAGAGCCAGCATGCATAGCAGGGACCTGCTGTATGTACATAGATGGTGCTATGACACCACATGACAAAGTTTCTGCTTTAAATATCTGCTCCTCTGTTTTACACATCCATATTCAAATGTACATTAAAAAACATCTTACTGTGTTCATACTATATATTGATAATCCTACACAGTGTCTATGTGTAAACATTATAAATACATTTGTACAACAACTATGTTGACAGTAGTACACAGTTATGAGTGAATGTTTCTTGTATGGGTGTGTGTCAGTGTTATGGGCAGATCCTGTAAAGATTCAAATGTTGAGATTTTATTTTATAGATGTGTTTTTAGAGCAGGACAGAAAAAGCATTGTATGTTATATGATATTGCTTTCTTTAATAATAATTTTGGCTAACAAATGGAGGTATAGCTTATGGCACAGAGGAATACGCTTCATCAAAGTGTGGATACACAGAAAATATGTGTTCGAGACTTGACTTCATTAGTTTTGGTGTTTTCATGGGATTTGTTGCCTAAATGAAAATCATAGATTATCAATAACCACGTTCAACCATATTGAGAACGGTTAACAGTGTGTTATTAAGTATAAATAGCTTGTGCGTTACATGTTTACTTGCTTGCAGCCATACCACCCTGAATACGCCTGATCTCGTCCGATCTCGGAAGCTAAGCAGGGTCGGGCCGGGTCAGTACTTGGATGGGAGACTGCCTGGGAATACCCGGTGCTGTAAGCTTTTCTTTTTCACCTCTCACCACCAGAGGCCGCTCTTTCCTCTGCAATGGAGACACCTCTTTAAAAAACACCACCACTGGAAACATTTACATGATTTTTATTTGCTAACAAGAAATTGAGCTGAATTTGTTTTTTTCTCTCTTTTTTTGCCAAAAACAAAAACACGAAAAAACAAACAGTTTCTTTGTTTTTTGCCCAAAAACGACAAAACAACTTGTTTCTAGTTTCTGATTGTGTCAGTTATTCCCAGAAAACAAACGGTTAAAAGGTCGCTTGGTCAAAAACTATCCCAGTCTCCCTATTGATAATCCTACACAGTGTCTATTTTAACATTATAAATACATTTGTACAGCAAATATGTTGACAGTAATACACAATAATGACATGTGAATGTTTCTTGTATGGGTGTGTGTCAGTGTTATGGGCAGATCCTGTAAAGATTCAAATGTTGAGATTTTATTTTATAGATGTGTTTTTAGAGCAGGACAGAAAAAGCATTGTATGTTATATGATATTGCTTTCTTTAATCATAATTTTGGCTAACAAATGGAGGTATAGCTTATGGCACAGAGGAATACGCTTCATCAAAGTGTGGATACACAGAAAATATGTGTTCGAGACTTGACTTCATTAGTTTTGGTGTTTTCATGGGATTTGTTGCCTAAATGAAAATCATAGATTATCAATAACCACGTTCAACCATGTTGAGAACAGTGAACAGTGTGTTATTAAGTATAAATAGCTTGTGCGTTACATGTTTACTTGCTTACGGCCATACCACCCTGAATACGCCCGATCTCGTCCGATCTCGGAAGCTAAGCAGGGTCGGGCCGGGTCAGTACTTGGATGGGAGACCGCCTGGGAATACCCGGTGCTGTAAGCTTTTCTTTCTCACCTCTCACCACCAGAGGCCGCTCTTTCCTCTGCAATGGAGACACCTCTTTAAAAAACACCACCACCACTGGAAACATATACATGATTTTTATTTGCTAATCTGGACTTCATGCTCTGTATTATAGCCTACCTGTACTTTAACTTGATTTGTATTTTGACATTTTAAGCAATCATGTTCACCAGGCAGATGGGAGATCTCTTTGTACAGTGTGCAGAGCTGCTGATATATATATATATATATATATATATATATATATATATATATATATATATATATATATATATATATACATATTTATATATATATATATATATATATATACATATTTGGTGCTGTAGTGAGTACACATTACCTCAAAATGAGCTAGTGTGTGTTCATAGTGAAGAAAAAAACACAAAAATAACATTTGGAAATATAACCAAAGGACTGTGTTATTGTCCTACTTCACATTATGTGCTTTGCACATTTTCTTTTTCAGAACATCCAGGATTATTTTAAAATGAGGACACATTTGATATTCAGTAGCATTCAGGATTATGATGAACTATGTAGCCTATATATAATCCATGAATTTGCTAAAAATGCCAAAAGTATAAATAAAGTAAAAGTACAGGTCGACTATAATACAGAGTATGTGTTACAGTTCTTCGTGACCGGATGACTCGACACACATGACGGATATCCATAGGCTTGTCTTTAACTCAAAGAGTGTTACTTTATTACACACACTTGTAACCAGCATTACATGCACACCGCTAGATGGGAACTAGACACATAAAACATTGTATTACTCCGCCTACACGTCACTGACATCATTATGAGAGTATGAGTGCGCGGCACTATATACTACAGTATGAAGTCCAGATTAGCAAATAAAAATCATGTAAATGTTTCCAGTGGTGGTGTTTTTTAAAGAGGTGTCTCCATTGCAGAGGAAAGAGCGGCCTCTGGTGGTGAGGGGTGAGAAAGAAAAGCTTACAGCACCGGGTATTCCCAGGCGGTCTCCCATCCAAGTACTGACCCGGCCCGACCCTGCTTAGCTTCCGAGATCGGACGAGATCGGGCGTATTCAGGGTGGTATGGCCGTAAGCAAGTAAACATGTAACGCACAAGCTATTTATACTTAATAACACACTGTTTACTGTTCTCAACATGGTTGAACGTGGTTATTGATAATCTATGATTTTCATTTAGGCAACAAATCCCATGAAAACACCAAAACTAATGAAGTCAAGTCTCGAACACATATTTTCTGTGTATCCACACTTTGATGAAGCGTATTCCTCTGTGCCATAAGCTATACCTCCATTTGTTAGCCAAAATTATGATTAAAGAAAGCAATATCATATAACATACAATGCTTTTTCTGTCCTGCTCTAAAAACACATCTATAAAATAAAATCTCAACATTTGAATCTTTACAGGATCTGCCCATAACACTGACACACACCCATACAAGAAACATTCACATGTCATTATTGTGTATTACTGTCAACATATTTGCTGTACAAATGTATTTATAATGTTAAAATAGACACTGTGTAGGATTATCAATAGGGAGACTGGGATAGTTTTTGACCAAGCGACCTTTTAACCGTTTGTTTTCTGGGAATAACTGACACAATCAGAAACTAGAAACAAGTTGTTTTGTCGTTTTTGGGCAAAAAACAAAGAAACTGTTTGTTTTTTCGTGTTTTTGTTTTTGGCAAAAAAAGAGAGAAAAAAACAAATTCAGCTCAATTTCTTGTTAGCAAATAAAAATCATGTATATGTTTCCAGTGGTGGTGTTTTTTAAAGAGGTGTCTCCATTGCAGAGGAAAGAGCGGCCTCTGGTGGTGAGAGGTGAGAAAGAAAAGCTTACAGCACCGGGTATTCCCAGGCGGTCTCCCATCCAAGTACTGACCCGGCCCGACCCTGCTTAGCTTCCGAGATCGGACGAGATCGGGCGTATTCAGGGTGGTATGGCCGTAAGCAAGTAAACATGTAACGCACAAGCTATTTATACTTAATAACACACTGTTAACCGTTCTCAATATGGTTGAACGTGGTTATTGATAATCTATGATTTTCATTTAGGCAACAAATCCCATGAAAACACCAAAACTAATGAAGTCAAGTCTCGAACACATATTTTCTGTGTATCCACACTTTGATGAAGCGTATTCCTCTGTGCCATAAGCTATACCTCCATTTGTTAGCCAAAATTATTATTAAAGAAAGCAATATCATATAACATACAATGCTTTTTCTGTCCTGCTCTAAAAACGCATCTATAAAATAAAATCTCAACATTTGAATCTTTACAGGATCTGCCCATAACACTGACACACACCCATACAAGAAACATTCACATGTCATTATTGTGTATTACTGTCAACATATTTGCTGTACAAATGTATTTATAATGTTAAAATAGACACTGTGTAGGATTACCAATAGGGAGACTGGGATAGTTTTTGACCAAGCGACCTTTTAACCGTTTATTTTCTGGGAATAACTGACACAATCAGAAACTAGAAACAAGTTGTTTTGTCGTTTTTGGGCAAAAAACAAAGAAACAGTTTGTTTTTTCGTGTTTTTGTTTTTGGCAAAAAAAAAAAAAAGAGAGAAAAAAACAAATTCAGCTCAATTTCTTGTTTTCTGATCCTAATGCAAAAAACAAATTTACCACTCCATATTTCGTTTCATTGGTGGGCGGGCTCTCAGCGCTCCCTTGCTTCTGATTGGCTAACGTGCTCTGTCACTTACATTTGGGCTGTGCCCTTCAAAATAAGGTTACCGCTTGGCCTTTACGCCAGCAGGATGTCTCTGCAGACCCGGAGGCTGCACATTCGACCCACACAGACAGGCAATGAAGTAATGCAACAGCGTTTTATTGTACTGCCTGTTAATATGCAGCTGATAGACCATGAAAATGAAAGCTCTATAGTAAGTTTTCTTCAGGATGTACCTTGAACAGTGAAGTCTGCTCTCAGTAAAACTATCTTCAGGACAGCAAGCATGCCAAAAGTAGTTATTAAAAATGACCAGCACGTGTCGCACTGCATCAAAGTTGTCATCAAAAATACAAATATGAATGAATAGGCCTATGTTGACAGCCAGATGGGAAAAAACAGATGTACACCTATGGAAAGGCATTTACTATAGGCTACTATCAGTCAGAGTTAAGCTGTCACTGGACTTTCCCCTCAGTTGTAGTCACATGGAGACACTTGATAATAATAATAATTGTGCAGACAGTTTAGAGAGTCACACTACCTGCTATGGTGGAGTAAACAGAACCATCTAGTTTTTGTTGGAAGTGGAAGGCTTTTTTTTTGTTTTTGTTATATAAGTCTGTGCCTCTGTGCGCATGGATCAGACAGCTGTCAGTCTGTTAGAGCAGCGCCTGCACTGAAATGTTTATTGCAAATAATGTGTAATCTCAGTTAAAATTATAAAAGTCTGTGTGAAGCTTTGGACACGTAGAATCAATAAATAATGATCTCTATCGATGTGATTGGTCGCCCTGATGGAACATAATTCATATAGTCTAATATTGGAGATTATTAATATTTGTGAGTGAGCAGGATCGTGGTGCAGCTGCAGAATGTAGCTTGAAAGTGAGTTTCTTTAATAGTCTGAACGTGTTTTAACAGCATTGAACAGTTTATCAGATTCCAAGAAACACTGTGTTGTATAGGCTAACATGCAGCGTTTTGTACATGTAGCATTGTGCTGTACTGTATATAGCATGTATCATAGACTACATACTATCCCCTGTTCATTTGAACATACTTTCCCTTTTATTAATACTTTTCTCACATCATGTGTGTATTTTTACTCAAATTTTGTTGATTGTATTCTTCTCTTATTTTTATATTTGCACTGTGTGTCAGTGCCTGGGTTCAATAAAGGACATCTTAATCTTGCCACTTAGCACAATTTTGTCTGTAGCTGCTATTCACCCATACCCTACCTGATGTGGTTGTGATATTCAGAGAAGAAATAATATCAAGGTATGTGTATGAAATAAAGGGCATCCCACCAAAGCTATCCTACAGGACTGATGGGAACATAATTAATCAAACTTCATGAGTTTTGGGTGGATTGGGAATGCAAAAGCCGAAATGATGGGTCTAAACGACATAAAATTCAGTTCAACTGTGCCGTCTTCAGTTATTCCTCCCTGGTTGTTTGTGATGCCGTCAGTAGATTTTAATTTCAAACACCGCATGAAAAAATCTAAACAGGGGTTTGTTGGTACCACTACAGAAAAGTGTATTGAGTAGTATTATAAAGATAAACTGAAGATCTTCACTGACGCTTACATAGATCCAGGGACGGGTAGAACAGGA
This sequence comes from Epinephelus fuscoguttatus, assembly GCF_011397635.1. Lineage (NCBI taxonomy): Eukaryota > Metazoa > Chordata > Actinopteri > Perciformes > Serranidae > Epinephelus > Epinephelus fuscoguttatus. Next base: position 37,135,451 of record NC_064754.1, on the reverse strand, counting down.
GCGGCTGTTTATATACCGCAATTCAAGATAGCAATTAAGGAAAGAACTTCAGATCATTTGTCAATACAGTGGAACTTATTGCTATTCTGATAGCCCTGGAATGGCTAGAGAGTAACAGTGAAGGAGAGGCATTGATTGCATCTGACAGTTGGGCAGCACTCACAAGCATCAAATCTTTGAAATCTTGCAGACAAGATAACATCTTCAGAATACATCATATAATATACAAACTGTGCAATAAGGGTGTGACTGTATGCTTTATTTGGGTTCCTGCCCATGTAGTCGTTGAGGGAAATGAGGATGTTAACATACTGGCCAAGCAAGCAATCAAATTTCAAACAATAAGCATGAATATGTCATTAAGTAAGGAGAAGGGGAAAGCAATCATTAAGAAACAAGTACAAAAAAACATGGCAAGAATACTGGGACATAATCAACACTGGAAGACACCTTTATAATATTCAAAAACAGGTTGGGGTAGGAAGAACGTTGGGCAGGAACCGAAAAGAAGAGGCAGTCATAACCTGTCTCAGGATAGGACACACTGGATTAAACAGCACACTTCACAAAATAGGAAAACATGCAACTGGCACATGTACACACTGCAATAGTATAGAGTCTGTCCACCATGTACTGGTTGATTGCAGGGCCTACAAGGAAGAGAGGAACAAACTGAAAACAGCACTGCAGAAAGCAAAGCCAAGTTTCACTGTAGAGAACCTTCTGGGTGAAACAGGAAAGATAACACACAAATATGATTAAGTACCTGAAGGAAACAGGGTTAATGGATAGGATTTAGGATTTAGTTTTTTTTTTGTTTTTTTTTTTTGTTTTTTGTTTTGGTTTTGTTTCACTAGTCTGAGTGGGCGGAAGTTCGCTGCATAGATCAGCCTCTCATTGGGCGGAATGAGCCACCCGCTGAAGTCCCGCCCTATCACCTCCGGTAGCAGTTTTCAACATGTCCTTTACTAAGTATTGCTTTTGCGGTGTTTGATCTTGCGGGGATGTAGCCATTTTTCTGCCATGGTTCGCGTCCTGAAGGCAGTATTTTTGTGGGCGTGTTACACCAAAACCTGTTTCCCCCCGGCAATATTTTTGCAAGCGCACCGTTGCTGTGGACGATTGTGATTGGTTGAAAGAAATAACAGGCTCTGATTGGAGGGAGAGCTAACCACGCCCACTTAGGAGACAGGAAGAGTAACCGTTTTTTTGGATAAGCCTAAAGTATGGGGAGGTGATTTTAATACTGTTTCTGATAAAAAAATATGGATCGATGGCCTCAAAAAAATCATTCTAGAGAATACATGTACAGCGAAAAACAATACAGGCTATTGGAAATTTAATAACTTGTTATTGAAGAATGCAGACCTCATAGTGGAAATTAATATTATTATTGACAAGTACTGGAATAAAGCATGTATTACTGGTTCTTATGGATACTTCTGGGAACTAATGAAATATGATATTCGAAGAGCTGCACTTAAAAAAGATAAATTCATAGCAAATTGGAAAAGACAGAAAAAAATTGAGATTATCAGAGATATTTTGAATCTGCAAAAAAAACGTAATGATTAATGAAGAGATGATGAACTTGAATAATATATATAATAATAATATATAATAAGCCAATTAGAGAATATTTATGAAGAGAAAACTAGAAGTGCTTTTATTAGATCAAGGTGCAAATGGCTTGAGCAAGGTGAGAAAAATAGTAATTTTTTTTAGTTTATAAAAAACAAATGCAGAATTTGCAGCAGTAAGTAAATTGATTATCAGTGGCACAATATCTGATGATCCTAAAATAATCTCTCAACATGTAGCTCAATTTTATAAAGATTTATATTCTTCAACCTTTACACTCTCCCATATTGAACCATTTTTAGACAATATTTCAGCAGATTCTAGAAAAATAAATGATGATCTTAGAGTCTCATGTGAAGAGGAGATATCATTGGCTGAAATGAGTGAATGTATTAAATCCCTTAAAGAAAACAGATCTCCTGGTAATGACAGTTTGACAGGGGAATTTTATAAGACTTTCAATCTTAAACTTGCCCCTTTCCTACTAGCCATGTTTAAAGAATCCATTCAAAAAGGTGAGCTCCCTCTTACTTTAAGGCAAGGAGTAATCACATTAAGAGATAAGATAAGATAAGATAAGATAAGATAAGATAAGATAAGATAAGATGCACCTTTATTGATCCCATAATTGAGAAATTCCAGTGTTACAGCAGTCAAGGAGAAAGAGTCAGGTTAAAGATTTCAAATTTAAACTTCGTCGTCGTCGTCCTCTGCTTATCCGGGTCCGGGTCGGGGGGCAGCAGCCTCAGCAAAGAAGCCCAGACAGTGCTCTCCCCAGCCACTTCCGTCAGCTCTTCCGCGGGAACCCCGAGGTGTTCCCAGGCCAGCCGGGTGATGTAGTCCCTCCAGCGTGTCCTGGGGCAGCCCCGAGGTCTCCTCCCGGTTGGACACACCCGAAACACCTCCCAAGGGAGGCGTCCAGAAGGCATCCTTACCAGATGCCCGAACCACCTCAACTGGCTCCTCTCGATGTGGAGGAGCAGCAGCTCTACTCTGAGTCCCTCCTGGATGTCCGAGCTCCTCACCCTATCCCTAAGGCTGAGCCCAGCCACCCTGCAGAGGAAACTCATTTTGGCCGCTTGTACTCGCAATCTCATTCTTTCGGTCACTACCCAGAGCTTGTGACCATAGGTGAGGGTTGGAACGTAGATCGACCGGTAAATCGAGAGCTTCGCTTTTTGGCTTAAGCTCCCTCTTCACAACGGACCGGTTAAGCGCCTGCATCACTGCTGACGCTGCCCCAATCCGTCTGTCAATCTCCTGCTCCATCCTACCCTCACTCGTGAACAAGATCCCGAGATAATTAAACTCCTCCCCCCCGACCTGGAGCAATGCACCCTTTTCCGGCTAAGGACCATGGCCTCAGACTTGGAGGTGCTGATTCTCATCCCAGCCGCTTCACACTCGGCTGCGAACCGTCCCAGCAAGAGCTGGAGGTCACTGTTCGATGGAGCTAGGAGGACCACGTCATCCTCAAAAACCAGGGACAAGATCCTCCCGTCACCGAACCTGCCACACTACACCACTCGGCTGCGCCTAGAAATTCTGTCCATAAAAGTTATGAACAGAACCAGTGACAAAGGGCAGCCCTGGCGGAGTCCAACTCTCACCAGGAACAGGTCCGACTTACTGCTGGCCACGCGAACCAGACTGGATGGCCCTTAGCAGCACGCCCCACAGGATGCCCCTGGGGACACGGTCATAAGCCTTCTCCAAATCCACAAAACACATGTGGACTGGTTGGGCAAAGAGCTGGTCCACGGTTCCGCGTCCGGGACGAAAACCACATTGCTCCTCCTCAATCTGAGGTTCAACTATCGACCGGACCCTCTTCTCCAGCACCCTGGAGTAGACCTTACCGGGTAGGCTGAGGAGTGTGATCCCCCTGTAGCTGGAACACACCCTCTGGTCCCCTTTCTTGAAAATGGGCACCACCACCTCAGTCTGCCACTCCAGAGGCACTGCCCCCGATGTCCACGCAATGTTGCAGAGGGGTGTCAGCCAGGACAGCCCTACAACATCCAGAGCCTTGAGATATCCAGGACGAATCTCATCCATCCCCGGGGCTCTGCTGCCTCAGAGTTGTTTCACTACCTCGGCAACTTCTGCCCCAGAAATTGGACGACTCGCCCCCGAGACCCCCATCTCTGTTTCCTCACTGGAATACGTGTTGGTGGGATTGAGGAGCTCCTCAAAGTATTCCTTCCACCGCCCGACAATGTCCCCAGTTAACGTCAGCAGCTCCCCGCCCCCACTGTAAACAGTGTGAGCAAGTTGCTGCCTTCCCCCCCGAGGCGCCGGACGGTTTGCCAGAACCTCTTTGGAGTCGATCGATAGTCTTCCTCCATGGCCTCACTGAACTCCTCCCACGCCCGAGTTTTTGCCTCCACGACTGCCGCCGCTGCGCTCCGCTTGGCCCGCCAGTACCCATCAGCTGCTTCCGGAGACCCACAAGCCAACCATGCCCTGTAGGCCTCCTTCTTCAGCCTGACGGCTCCCCTCACCTCTGGTGTCCACCAGCGGGTTCGGGGATTACCGCCGCAACTGGTCCCAGCAGCCTTGCAGCCACAGCTCACAACCACCGCCTCGACAATGGCAGAGCGGAACAAGGCCCATTCAGACTCAATGTCCCCCTCTGCCCTCGGGATGCGGTCGAAGCTCTCCCGGAGGTGGGAGTTGAAGATCATCTGGACAGGTTCTTCCGCCAGGCATTCCCAGCAGACCCTCACTGTTCGTTTGGGCCTGCCAGGTCTGCGCGGTGTCCTCCCCTGCCACCTGATCCAACTCACCACCATGTGGTGATCAGTTGACAGCTCTGCTCCTCTCTTCACCTGAGTGTCCAGAACATATGGCCGCAGGTCAAATGATACGACTACAAAGTCAATCACTGACCTGCGACCTAGACTGTCCTGGTGCTACGTGCACCGATGCACATCCTTATGTTTGAACATGGTGTTAGTTATGGCCAAACTGCGAACCGCACAGAAGTCCAATAACTGAACACCACTCGGGTTCAGATCGGGCAGGCCGTTCCTCCCAATCATGCCCCTCCAGGTCCCGCTGTCATTGCCCACGTGAGTGTTGAAGTCCCCCAGCAGAACAATGGAGTCCCCGGTCGGGGCACTGTCCAGCACCCGTCCCAGGGACTCCAAAAAGGGCGGGTACTCTGAACTGTTGTTCGGCGCATAAGCGCAGACAACAGTCAGGACCCATTCCCCGACCCGAAGGCGCAGGGAAGCAACCCTTTCGTCTACCAGGGTAAACCCCAACGTACAGGAAGAGAGTCTGGGGGCTATCAGAAAGCCCACCCCGGCTTTCCACCTCTCACCTGGAGCAACTCCAGCGAAGGAGCGAGTCCAACCCCTCTCAAGGACTTGGGTTCCAGAGCCGGAACTATGTGTCGAGGTGAGGCCGACTATATCTAGCCGGTAGCGCTCAACCTCTTCCACAAGCTCCAGCTCCTTCCCCGCCAGAGAAGTGACAATCCATGTCCCAAGAGCCAACTTCTGTAGCCGAGGTTCGGACCGCCAAGGCCCCCGCCTTGGTCTGCTGCCCAATCCACATATCACCGAACCCTTCTGGATCCCTCTGCGGGTGGTGGGCCTGCAGGGGGACGAGCCCATGTAGCCGGTTCAGGCTGGGCCCAGCCGGACCCCATGGGCGAAGGCCCGGCCACCAGGCACTCGCCCACGGGCCCCGAACCCCAGGCCTGGCTCCAGGACGGGGCCCCAGTAACCCTCCGGGCCGGGTATGCGAATCCTTGTTTTTATCCATCGTGAAGGGTCTTTTGAATTTAAACTTAAAAAACTTAAATAACTAGGCATGCAAATAAGTACAAAAAATACAAGAGATGGCGATAAATAACAATAACAATAATAATAATAATAATAATAAAATAATGGGAAGTGGATAATAATGAGCAGCAGTGAATGAAAATGACCAGTGGATAAGGTGCAAGTGATTGTATGTGTAAAAACAGCAGACTGCTGTGGTGTCTATAAAGTGTCCATAGTGTCCCTAAAGTGTCCATGGTGCAGTTCACTGTGAGCAGTGCTGGTTATGTAGCCTGACAGCAGCAGGCAGGAAGGACCTGCGATAGCGTTCCTTCACACACTTTGGGTGAATCAGTCTATCGCTGAAGGAGCTCTCCAGAGCTTTTATCTCCTCCTACAGAGGATGGGAGTCATTAGTCCTCAGAGATGACAGCTTGGCTGTCATCCTCCTTTTTCCCACCACCTGCACAGAGTCCAGAGAGCATCCCAGGACAGAGCTGGCCTTCTTGATCGGCTTGTCCAGTCTCTTCCTATCTGCAGCCGAGACACTGCTGCCCCAGCAGACTACTCCGTAAAAGATGGCTGATGCCACCACAGTGTCAGAGAAGGTCTTCAGGAGCACCCTCTGCACTCCAAAAGACCTGAGCCGCCTCAGCAGGTAGAGTCTGCTTTGGCCTTTTCTGTACAGTGCTGTTACGTGATTAGTCCAGTCCAGTTTATTGTTAAGATGAACACCCAGGTACTTATAAGATGTCACCATCTCAATGTCCTTTCCCTGGATGTTCATTGGTGTTGGGGGGAGGAGTCTGCGCCTGCAGAAATCCACCATCAGCTCTTTGGTTTTCCCCGCGTTGATCTGAAGTGTTAATTTGCGTTCATTCCCAAACCAAAAAAAGACAGATTACACATAGGAAATTGGAGGCCTATCAGTCTGCTGAACGAACAATGATGCAAAATTATTTGCTTTAACTTTTGCTAGGAGGTTAAAACATGGATTAGATCAAATAATAGATATAGAGCAATCTGGTTTTATACAAAAAAGACATATTAGTAATAATATTCGACTGATACTGGATATGATAGATTATCGTGATTTAATACCAGATGAAAGTTTTATCTTATTTATTAATTTCTACAAAGCCTTTGACACAATTGAACACAAGTTAATTTTTAAAACCATCTCTTTTTTGGCTTTGGAGAATATTTCTGTAATGCAATTCAAACTCTACGTAAGAACTCTTCCAGCTCTGTAAAACTGAAATGTGGTACATCAAGTCGATTTGACATTCATCGTGGTATTAGACAGGGTTGCCCAGTATCTCCTTTTTTGTTTATATTAGTAACCCAAACAATGGCCACTCATATAAAAAAAGCACCCTTCATGGGTATAAATGCAGTAGGCAAGAACTTCAAATTATGCCAACTGGCAGACAATACTGCAATTTTTCTTAAAGACCAGAATCAAATTTCAGAAGCTGTGGCTTGTATAAATGAATTTTCTGATGTTTCTGGTTTAAAGATGAACTTGGATAAATCTGTCTTATTTCCAATTAAAAATTGTAATTTGTCAAGCTATCACGGGATTCCAATTAAAGAAAAGGTAACCTACCTCGGGGTTGTTATCTGCAGTGATGCAGAACAGCGAAGTAAAGCCAATTTTGATCCCATTATTGAAAAAACAAAATCAAAATTGAACTCAAGGTTAATGAGAGATATATCTCTATTTGGAAGGGTCTTGTTATCCAAAACAGAAGGTATATCTAGATCTGTCTATGTATCATTATCATTTAATGTCCCAACAAATGTTATTAAACAACTGGATAAGATACTGTATGACTACATTTGAAGGAAAAAACCCCATTATCTCAAAAAAGAAACAATCAAAGCTAGTAGGGAACAAGGGGGTCTTGAGGTCTTGTACTTTAGTTTATTAAATAATACATTTAAAGTTAAATGGCTTATTCAATTCCTAAAGAATCCCAACAGTATATGGCATGCTTTCCCATCATATTTATTTAATTCGATTGGTGGCCTTGATTTTTTATTAAAATGCAATTTCTCCATTGATAAAATCCCGGTTAGTTTAGCTAATTTTCACAAGCAAGCTCTCTTGGCGTGGTTATTAGTTTATAAGCACAACTTCAGTCCTCATCGGTACTATATTTGGAATAACAAGGATATTCTACACAAAAGAAAATCCCTGTTTTATCGGTCATGGTATGACAATGGAATTTTGCTTGTATGCCAGTTATTAAATAAGAATGGTGTGTTAATGCCATATTCAGAATTTACTCAGAAATTCAAGATAACACTCACACCTAAAGAATATGCTGTTATCTTCAATGCAATTCCTGCTGGTTCCCTTCTATTTTGAAAGAACTGTAACGTCACAGAAACCTATTCATTTAGTTCTAGGCAGAGTTTTATTGGAGATATCAATGTTCAAGATAAACCTTGCGGTAATAGACACATTAGAAACGCACTGAACTATACTGCAGCCCCTGCAGCAGAATTCTTCTGGTTGTCTATTATGAGCAATTTACAGTGGAAAAAAGCCTGTAGTGTTTTAAATAAATATTGCATTAGTAATAAAGTGAAAGAAGTATCCTACAAAGTGTTACACCGAATTTATCCCGCTAAGGAGGTCTTGGAGAGATTTAAGTTAAACATAGACTATTCATGTACTTTCTGTAATGTTGACAAAGACACAATATTTCATCTGTTTTATCATTGTCACCATTCAACGAAGTTTTGGAATGATATACAAGACTTTGTAAATGGAAAAATGAATACTACTGTAAATTTTACTGTGTTTGATGTGATGCCATATTTTACTTTTAGTAGGATGGAGAGCAACACTGACTACATTATACAACTTCTAATTATTCTTGGAAAGTTTCATATATCAAAATGGGCTGGCTCTAAACCCTGCTTTCGTCGTTTCATTGTTGAACTCCAGCAGTGTGGCACCACACTTGAGTGTGTTAACAACAACAAAGCTGCAAAGACTCTCAATCTGATAAAGTCTGTACATTTAATTTGAGTTTTGAAAAGACTGGCAATGAACTCTAGTACTCCTGATCTGTTCAATGTTCAATGATTTTCTGTCATGTGTTTGTTAAAACTCATATTTGCAAATAAAACTTTAAAAAAAAAAGAAAACATTGGCTAAGCCTACGGTGGGTATCTCCTTTATCCAATATGTCCCGCCAGACCTTTCTTTTCTTGACAAAGGTCTGGTGAGCGAGACTATTGTTTTACTAATCTACTGAGCCACACTCCAGTCCGGTAGGTGGCGGTAATGCACCTTTAAGTTAGTTGCCAGCCGCCAATCTAATCAGAAGAAGAAGAAGAAGAAGAAGAAGAAGCGTAACATGATCCAGCGGAAGTAAACGAAACAAAGGCGCCAGTCGCGTTTCCCAAATGTTCGAGTCAACTTCGGGAGGTTACTCTATGAGTTAAACCTCGAGCCACATTTACTGTAGCCTACATTAGACAACAATGTGTTCAGTTGAGTCTTTGAGAGAGTTTGTCAAGGAGCGACTAACTGCTGCTGCTGAAGAAATATTGGGAGCTTTTAAAAGAACCATCGTCGAGTACGAGGAAGAGATCGATCGGCAGCGCAGACTGTTGGATATCGTGTTGAAGCCTGAAATAAAGTTACACAGGACAGGTGGGTGAAACCTAATTTAACTAATTTACTGCCACGTCTGTATATTTGCTGTAGCATCACATTAGTATGCTGTTGGTGTTGTTGTGTGTCCCTCCAGCGCTCCTACAGCAACATGTGTGTAAGGAGGAGGAGGTTGTCCCTGAGCAGCAGCTCTGTATTGAGGAGAGGAAGTCCAGTGTGGACCAAGAGCACCCAGAGCCTCCACACATTAAAGAGGAAGAGGAGGAAGTGTGCAGCAGTCAGGAGGGAGAGCAGCTTGAATTGAAGCAGGAGACTGGTGGCTTTATGTTGACTCCTGCTGATGAGGAAAGTGAGCATAGTGAAGATCAGACTGTGGACTTCATTCATGACGACACTCAAAGTGCAGCAGAGAAAGAGTCTGTCGTCATCATACCAGTTATAAGCTATGTGATACCGACCAGTGACCACCAGCTGCTCTCTCACAACTCTCATGTAGCTGAGAGCCAAGATGAGGAAGAATACCAGCATGGAGACTCTGGATCACCTGGAAACACAGAGCTTCAAGCAGAGAAAAGACATCATGAAAGTGAAATTAACAGTAAGAGTCCACACACCTCTGCTGTGATCAACTTAAATACAGGTAAAAAGCCTTTAAACTGTGACATATGTGGGAAAGTTTTTGAGTGCAAGTCAAAATTGCAGAGACACCTGAACAGCCACACAGGTGAGAAGCCAATTTCTAGCAAAACCTGTGGGAAAAGAGTCAATGACACATCAGCATTGAGCGCTCATATAAGAACCCACACAGGTGAGATGCCATATACTTGTAAAGTATGTGGGAGAGGTTTCGTACGTAGTGATTACTTGTTAGTCCACATGAGGACTCATTCAAGTGAGAAGCCGTATACTTGTAAAGTATGTGGGAGAGGTTTCATACGTAATGATTACTTGTTAGTCCACATGAGGACTCACACAGGTGAGAAGCCGTATACTTGTAAAGTATGTGGGAGAGGTTTCGTACGTAGTGATTACTTGTTAGTCCACATGAAGACTCATTCAAGTGAGAAGCCACATACTTGTAAAGTATGTGGGAGAGGTTTCAGACATAATGGTGACTTGTTAGTCCACATGAGGACTCATTCAGGTGAGAAGCCGTATACTTGTAAAGTATGTGGGAGAGGTTTCGTACGTAAAGATTACTTGTTAGTCCACATGAGGACTCATTCAAGTGAGAAGCCGTATACTTGTAAAGTATGTGGGAGAGGTTTCGTACGTAATGATTACTTGTTAGTCCACATGAGGAATCATTCAGGTGAGAAGCCGTATACTTGTAAAGTATGTGGGAGAGGTTTCGTACGTAATGATTACTTGTTAGTCCACATGAGGACTCACACAGGTGAGAAGCCGTATACTTGTAAAGTATGTGGGAGACACTTCAGATCTAGCAATACCTTGAGAGTCCACATGAGAACGCACACAGGTGTAAAGGTGCATCACTTGAGCACAGACGTTCCAGTTGAAGTCACACATACACAGGAGAGAGACTGTTTACATGCAAAACATGTGGCAGAGCTTTCAGAGGCCTGTTCCATAAAGCATGCTAAGAAAAGTGGGGAGTGAAGTTCAAATCCTGAATTTTAATTGAAATTGCAGGTCTGGAACAGTTAAACTAGTGAGATAAACAAGGAAAGGAGGAGACTGCTTTAAAGTTTGAATGAATTTTATACTTGCAAGAGTCATGGAAAAGTCATGGAATTAGTCAAAATCATAAGTCACAGAACTTGTTTGTGTAGAATGAAATTATTAGAATCATCTTCAGTGGATAACCCTCCATAAAATGTAACATAATGCCAAATTCATTTTTCTGAAGCTGGCATCTTAATGTAGCTTTAATATGCGTTGATGTGTGACAGTGTTTGTTTACCATCAGGTGTGTTTTGTCATTTTCTCCCTCAGTTTGTCTCTCCCTTCCTGTGTGCCAATTATGTTTACATAGAGTTTGAATCTGATGTTTGAAAAATGCCGGGCAAGTGGGAAAAGAAAAAGAAAAGTCTTCATTGTGAGTCCTTGAAAAGTCATGAAAAAGTTTGGAAATATTGTCCATGAAAATGTGAGCGGAACCTGTAATTAAAAGTATGAGTGATTTTGCAGTGAGTACAGCAATAAACTGATCCCAGAAGATTTGTCCTGTTGCTGTGATCTTTTGTCAGGGTGTCTACGGGTCCTTTAAAATGTCTTAGATTAACGAGCAAGTCATAGAGGAATTTATGGTGGAGAAAAGCTTAGTATGTATGAATGATGGGAGTGGTACCAGGTATAATAGTGTGCAAAACACAGAAAGTGCAATTGATTTAACATTTGTATCAGAAGAAGTCGCTGGTGTTACCACATGGAAGGTGTTAAGTAAATCAACAATAGGTAGTGATCATTACCCTGTAATAATTAAGACTGGAGTAGAAGTTCACCAAGATGAGGATCTAAGACTACCAAGATGGAAATTAGATAAAGCAAACTGGGAGGTGTATGAAAAGCTATGTAAGGATAAATGTGAGCTGTTAAACAAAGAAGATTTCTCAGATGGGGATGAATTCAATAACAAGCTGGTAGCAGTCATAGTACAAGCAGCAGAGGAAAGTATACCAAGGGGTGCTGGGAGCAGAGGAAAAAAGACTGTGCCATGGTGGGATGCAAACTGTAGGGAGGCTATTAAAAGAAGAAACATGGCTTTCAGGTAGTTAAAAAAGCATCATTCACTGGAAACTCTAAATAACTATAAAAGGTTACAGGCGGTTGTCCGGAGGACCATAAGAGCAACCAAACGTGAATACTGGAGGCAATATTGTAATAAAATTGGAAGAGAGTTGTCATTATCTGATATATGGGGGATGCGTAGACAAATGAGCAGAATCAAGAGACATTATACAATTTCAGTATTAAATAGTGACAATAAAACAGTGGTCAGTAATAGGGATAAAAGTGAACTTTTGGCAGAAACATTAGTTAAAGTACACAATTCAGATAATTTATCAGTCAGAGCCAGACAGTGCAGGGACAACACTCTTGCCATGAGTCCAGATGTGAATGTACTGAGAATCACCACAATAGATGATTCAGATGTACCCTTTCATTTATTTGAGTTAAGGAGGGCACTCTTAAAGGCACAGCAATCATCTCCGGGAAAGGAGAGTATCTGTTATAGTATGCTAGCCCACATGGAAGATACTGCATTAAAGTAGTCAAGACTATTCAGCACAACCATAGTGCCAATAGTAAAGTCTGGGAAAGATCCATCAGAGAGGTCAGGGTGGGTACAGAGTACTCAAAGTTATATAAAGTTGAAAATGGAACCCCGCAAGGCGATGTTTGCAGTCCAGTACTATTCAATATAATGATTGATGACATCTTTGAAAAGGTTGAAAGAAATGTAGGGAAGTCCTTATATGCAGAAGATGGGGCCTTATGGCTAAGAGGACGAAATTTAACATTTATCCAGAAAAAAAATGCAGGCAGCAATTATGGCAGTGGAACAGTGGGCGAATGACTGGGGCTTTATGATGTCTGCTGCAAAGACACAAGTGATATACTTTTCCAGACGACATAAAGACGTGACTGTAAAATGATATGGTCAAACACTCGAGCAGGTCAAGGTAGTTAAATTCCTAGGGGTGATATTTGATGAAAAGCTGACCTGGAAACAGCATATTAACAAAGTCACAGAGAAATGTAAGAAGGTTAATAACCTCTTAAGATGCCTGTCGGGAAGGGACTGGGGAACTACCAGAACAGCACTATTAAAAGTATATCAAGCATTAAATGAGATCAGTATTTGACTACAGGCACCAGATTTCATTTAAAGGTGGCTGGAAAGCAAGACACAAAGCAGCATTGACAATGTGGCAGTGCAAGAGTGGAAGTGGGCCTGTGATATACTGCAGGGCTGATGAGGGAAACAGGTGAGTAAGTGGGAGTGGGAGCTAAGTGGGACAGGTGGGAGAGTCAGAGGGCATCTGGTAGATGGATGGAGAATAGCAAAGCAGGGGCCTGGGGAAGTGGAGACAAGGGTGGAGGGACAGAATGAGTGAAATTAAAAACAACTGAGACACAAACTGTCTGCCTGGGACTTGAGTGCTTGAGACTTGCGTGTGACTTGCAAAACAGTGACTTGGTCCCACCTCTGTCTGAGCCTCTTTTTAACCACTCAGCTTCCTGAAATGGTCAAGTTAAACATGAAGACATGGGCGGAGCTTTAAAATTGTCCCCATGGATTATGTTTCTGCCTTTTGTCATTTATTTTGAAGAGCTGACAGATGGTCCTTCACACCAGGAGGTGGCAGCAAAAGTCAAACTGACTCTGAACCACAGCTTCTGTAAGAATGATGCTGTGTGCTCCATGTGACTGCTCTTGTCTTACAGACCCTGAGCCCACTGTATTATTTGGCCAGGTAAAGATTGTTTTAACCTCATTTTCATCCTTTATTGAGTCTGTTTTTGATCCGTTTCACCTCCAACATGCAGGCTGGTACATTTTGTGTTGCCCACTGTCACAGTGTCTGTCTCAGTTGTTTTTATTTCTCTCAGTCTGTCCCTCCACCATTGTCTCCACTTCCCCAGGCCCCTGCTTTGCTCTTGTCCATCCATCCACCAGATGCCCTCAGACTCCCTCACCTGTCCCAGTTAGCTCCCGCTTCCACCTGCTCACCTGTTTCCATTTCCCTCATTAGCAATGCCATATAGATTATTCCAGCTATACATCGACTATTTACAGTCCACATGTATATATAGTTCATCATAATCCTGAATGCTACTGAATATCAAATGTGTCCTCATTTTAAAATAATCCTGGATGTTCTGAAAAAGAAAATGTGCAAAGCATCCATAGCCTATTTGTCAAATCTCTGAGAGGCACGTAACTGTAAGTAGGACAATAACACAGTCCTGTGGTTATATTTTCAAATGATATTTTTGTGTTTTTCTTCACTATGAACACACACTGTAGTTCATTTTGAGTTAATGTGTACTCACTACAGTACCAAATGTGTATCAATCAGCAGCTCTGCACACTGTACAAAGAGATCTCCCATCTGCCTGGTGAACATGATTGCTGAAAATGTCAAAATACAAATCAAGTAAAAGTACAGGTAGGCTATAATACAGAGCATGAAGTCCAGATTATCAAATAAAAACATGTGAATGTTTCTGCTGGTGGTGTTTTTTTAAAAAGGAAAGAGCGGCCTCTGGTGGTGAGGGGTGAGAAAGAAAAGCTTACAGCACCGGGTATTCCCAGGCGGTCTCCCATCCAAGTACTGACCCGGCCCGACCCTGCTTAGCTTCCGAGATCGGACGAGATCGGGCGTATTCAGGGTGGTATGGCCGTAAGCAAGTAAACATGTAACACACAAGCTATTTATACTTAATAACACACTGTTCACTGTTCTCAACGTGGTTGAACGTGGTTATTGATAATCTATGATTTTCATTTAGGCAACAAATCCCATGAAAACACCAAAACTAATGAAGTCAAGTCTCGAACACATATTTTCTGTGTATCCACACTTTGATGAAGCGTATTCCTCTGTGCCATAAGCTATACCTCCATTTATTAGCCAAAATTATTATTAAAGAAAGCAATATCATATAACATACAATGCTTTTTCTGTCCTGCTCTAAAAACGCATCTATAAAATAAAATCTCAACATTTGAATCTTTACAGGATCTGCCCATAACACTGACACACACCCATACAAGAAACATTCACATGTCATTATTGTGTATTACTGTCAACATATTTGCTGTACAAATTTGGGGAAAATAAATGAAAAAACCAAATTCAGCTCAATTTCTTGTTTTCTGATCCTCCTGCAAAAAACAAATTTACCACTCCATATTTCGTTTCATTGGTGGGCGGGCTCTCAGCGCTCCCTTGCTTCTGATTGGCTAACGTGCTCTGTCACTTACATTTGGGCTGTGCCCTTCAAAATAAGGTTACCTCTTGACCTTTACGCCAGCAGGATGTCTCTGCAGACCCGGAGGCTGCAGATTCGACCCACACAGACAGGCAATGAAGTAATGCAACAGCGTTTTATTGTACTGCCTGTTAATATGCAGCTGATAGACCATGAAAATGAAAGCTCTATAGTAAGTTTTCTTCAGGATGTACCGTGAACAGTGAAGTCTGCTCTCAGTAAAACTATCTTCAGGACAGCAAGCATGCCAAAAGTAGTTATTAAAAATGACCAGCACGTGTCGCACTGCATCAAAGCTGTCATCAAAAATACAAATATGAATGAATAGGCCTATGTTGACAGCCAGATGGGAAAAAACAGATGTACACCTATGGAAAGGCATTTACTATAGGCTACTATCAGTCAGAGTTAAGAGGGAGACAAATACAGAAGGGATAAGTTAGTAAGGAGACAAGGGTGTGGCTGCTTAGAAGGTGCTTATGATTGGGAAATGCAAGTAGATTTAGGGGGAAAGCTTTTGTTCCCCAGGAAATAGTTTGTACCAGGCAGAGGCCTGACATAGTGTTGTGGTCAGTGAGTCAACGGAGAGTTTACTTCATTGAGCTGACAGTTCCTTGGGAAGACTGGAAGAAGCCTATGAAAGAAAAAAGCTTAGATATGCAGACTTAGGAGCAGAAGCTGAGCAGCGAGGATGGAAAACTAGGATTTGTCCAGTGGAAGTGGTGTGTAGGGGATTCATAGCAAGATCAGCTGTCTTGCTCCTGGGGGAACTCGGAGTGTGGGGACAGAGTTTGAGGAAGACAGTGAGGGAAATGTCAGATGAAGCAATTAAATGTAGCCAGTTTATCTATAAGAGAAGAAATAATGTCAGTTAGGGGCCAGCAGGGGGAACTACTAAGCAGGGTACATAACTCTTTGAGATCAGGTGGAGAGATCCACCTCCTCTCAGGAGGAAATCCAGGAAGAGGAAGGTTATTTAAGTGTGGGAGTAGCCTATTTGAATCCATTTTGTTTGAGGCCATGCTGCAAGGTGAATGTGTTTGCTGATCCTGTAAGTTTATTTAGCTCCTTTAACTTTAGTTTATATTGTAGTAATGCTATGTAGTGTGTGAAATAGAGTATGGTGAATGTGCTAGGAAAGGTAGTATCAGCATTGCTTCTACCTGGAGCTCACATGTACGGAGCCTGGGTTTGGTTGAAGGTGGCGGTGCTGTTTGGGCTGAGAAAGCCATGTGTAAGTAAGGTAAAGGAGGTTATTGGGTTGGTCCGGGGAGCAGTGAGACCTGGCATTAGGGGAGTGTCTCTGGGACGCCAGAGATCACTGTCTAGCCTCCTGGAGGTGTCGTGGGACCAACTAGACGAAACACTGGTGAAAGGAGGTTCCCACCCGATGACCCCAAAGACGTGTTAGTTATCACTGCTCACTGGTCTGTACAGTTAAGCCTTGCCATAATAGCTTATCATAGGGCTTAGGAGGTTATTCACTGATTGCTGATTCTTTTCTAGAGCACAAATTTCTTGTGTTTATTTGAATTGAATTCACTGGACTTTCCCCTCAGTTGTGGTCACATGGAGACACTTGATAATAATAATAATTGTGCAGACAGTTTAGAGAGTCCTGCTATGGTGGAGTAAACAGGACCATCTAGTTTTTATTGCAAGTGGAAGTTTTTTTTTGTTTTTTGTTTTTGTTATATAAGTCTGTGCCTCTGTGCGCATGGATCAGACAGCTGCCTGAAGCTTTAGACACGTACAATAAATGAATAATGATCTCTATCGATGTGATTGGTCGCCCTGATGGAACATAATTCATATAGTCTAATATTGGAAATTATTAATATTTGTGAGTGAGCAGGATCGTGGTGCAGCTGCAGAATGTAGCTTGAAAGTGAGTTTCTTTAATAGTCTGAACGTGTTTTAACAGCATTGAACAGTTTATCAGATTCCAGATCAGATCTATCTATCTATCTATCTATCTATCTATCTATCTATCAACATATTCTTTGTGTGTGGAATATATGCTGACAATAACCGATAAATGATCACGCCCAGAGCCGCCAGTGTCAACAAGATTTTGTAGAGAGGGGGATAAGTGCTGTCCCATTTCTATTTGTAGCATATGGAGCCCTTTCAGACTCTCACACTCAATCACTTACAGCTGACGTCAGTTAAGTCAGTGAGGGTTCAGGCCTTGAGTGTTTAGGGGCCGGATTGGAATGGGGCCTTCCTTACCTTAAGTCCGCATCGATGCTGACCTATGGTAAGGGGGCATAAAGGGCTCACTCACTGACTCTCTGACTTGACGATTTGACAATGGGACAGCCCTCACACACTCACGCACTTCACATGAACGCGCCTCTAAGTCAGTGAGTCTGAAAGGGATCGGATTGGAATTGGGCCGAAGTGTAACATGATCCAGCGGAAGTAAACGAAACAAAGGCGCCAGTCGCGTTTCTCAAATGACTGAGTTAACTTCGGGAGGTTACTCTATGAGTTAAACCTCGAGCCACATTTACAGTAGCCTACATTAGACAACAATGTGTTCAGTTGAGTCTTTGAGAGAGTTTGTCAAGGAGCGACTAACTGCTGCTGCTGAAGAAATATTGGGAGCTTTTAAAAGAACCATCGTCGAGTACGAGGAAGAGATCGATCGGCAGCGCAGACTGTTGGATATCGTGTTGAAGCCTGAAATAAAGTTACACAGGACAGGTGGGTGAAACCTAATTTAACTAATTTACTGCCACGTCTGTATATTTGCTGTAGCATCACATTAGCATGCTGTTGGTGTTGTTGTGTGTCCCTCCAGCGCTCCTACAGCAACATGTGTGTAAGGAGGAGGAGGTTGTCACTGAGCAGCAGCTCTGTATTGAGGAGAGGAAGTCCAGTGTGGACCAAGAGCACCCAGAGCCTCCACACATTAAAGAGGAAGAGGAGGAAGTGTGCAGCAGTCAGGAGGGAGAGCAGCTTGAATTGAAGCAGGAGACTGGTGGCTTTATGTTGACTCCTGCTGATGAGGAAAGTGAGCATAGTGAAGATCAGACTGTGGACTTCATTCATGACGACACTCAAAGTGCAGCAGAGAAAGAGTCTGTCGTCATCATACCAGTTATAAGCTATGTGATACCGACCAGTGACCACCAGCTGCTCTCTCACAACTCTCATGTAGCTGAGAGCCAAGATGAGGAAGAATACCAGCATGGAGACTCTGGATCACCTGGAAACACAGAGCTTCAAGCAGAGAAAAGACATCATGAAAGTGAAATTAACAGTAAGAGTCCACACACCTCTGCTGTGATCAACTTAAATACAGGTAAAAAGCCTTTAAACTGTGACATATGTGGGAAAGTTTTTGAGTACAAGTCAAAATTGCAGAGACACCTGAGAATCCACACAGGTGAGAAGCCGTATACTTGTAAAGTATGTGGGAGAGGTTTCGTACGTAATGATTACTTGTTAGTCCACATGAGGACTCATTCAAGTGAGAAGCTGTATACTTGTAAAGTATGTGGGAGAGGTTTCAGACGTAATGGTGACTTGTTAGTCCACATGAGGACTCATTCAAGTGAGAAGCCGTATACTTGTAAAGTATGTGGGAGAGGTTTCGTACGTAGTAATTACTTGTTAGTCCACATGAGGACTCATTCAGGTGAGAAGCCGTATACTTGTAAAGTTTGTGGGAGAGCTTTTAGACGTAGTGATGTCTTGTTAGTCCACATGAGGACTCATTCATATGAGAAGCTGTAAACTTGTAAAGTATGTGGGAGAGGTTTCAGATGTAATGGTGACTTGTTAGTCCACATGAGGACTCATTCAAGTGAGAAGCCGTATACTTGTAAAGTATGTGGGAGAGGTTTCATACGTAATGATTACTTGTTAGTCCACATGAGGAGTCATTCAGGTGAGAAGCCGTATACTTGTAAAGTATGTGGGAGAGGTTTCATACGTAAAGATTACTTGTTAGTCCACATGAGGACTCACAGGTGAGAAGCTGTGTATTTGCACAACATGTGGGAGACACTTCAGAACTGCCAGTAACTTGACAGCCCACATGAGAACGCACACAGGTGTAAAGGTGCATCACTTGAGCACAGACGTTCCAGTTGAAGTCACACATACACAGGAGAGAGACTGTTTACATGCAAAACATGTGGCAGAGCTTTCAGAGGCCTGTTCCATAAAGCATGCTAAGAAAAGTGGGGAGTGAAGTTCAAATCCTGAATTTTAATTGAAATTGCAGGTCTGGAACAGTTAAACTAGTGAGATAAACAAGGAAAGGAGGAGACTGCTTTAAAGTTTGAATGAATTTTATACTTGCAAGAGTCATGGAAAAGTCATGGAATTAGTCAAAATCATAAGTCACAGAACTTGTTTGTGTATAATGAAATTATTAGAATCATCTTCAGTGGATAACCCTCCATAAAATGTAACATAATGCCAAATTCATTTTTCTGAAGCTGGTGTCTTAATGTAGCTTTAACCCTATGGGCCCGAATGACGCATAGTGCATTCAAATTCACACCAGTTCTTCTCTGTGGATTTTCTCCGCAACCGTGCGTCATAGCGAGAAGCCACGCATATCACGTGAAACAGCAGAACTGCAGCTTTCCGGCAAGACCAAGCATTTGTCGGTAGTCCAATGTTTTCACAAGGAGAAAAAAAAAAGATAACGTTACACTAAAATGATGTATAACAGAGCTTTCATACAGCTTTGCACACACATTACTCTCGGATGGATTACTTGCGAAAGCAGGCTCGCACAGAAATGCCACACATATCACATGAAAGTGCAGGAGCAGAGCTTTCCAGTGATACCACACACATCATCTGTGTGTGGTATCACTGTCATCCCATCATGCTATAAATCCAGATCAATTGTCTCCAAAATAAAACCTGACGAATTCCTTTACAATCAGATCTTGTTATCAGTCACTTCATATAGTGAGGAGGAATATCCTCTCTTACCACGTCTTAGGCTTGCGTGTGTTTCTCCCTGTCTATCCACATTGGTAGTCCGGCTTTCAAGATACAAATATCTCCATATTGTCCAGTTGACACTCCATCAAACTTTGTAAGACAAGACCAGCCACTTCACCTTTGCACACCCAGCCCCCCCCCCCCCCCCCTCAGATAAAACACATTTTTGACTTGTGAATATGGCAGAATATGTCTTCTTCCAACTTGCTATGGTCAGATACATGTAAAAATGTAAGAATTTACTAACACAGATTTGTTTTTTTCATTGATATAAAAATGTATATAAAATACAGGCACATAGACAGTCATGGAATGATGGCAAATCTGGTTAGCCCAGATTGTCCTGAAAAAAAACAAACAAGGTATAGCATGTGTATGTAGCCTTTATAATGACTGTGATATGAGCTTGAAAGTAAAGACAGTAAAAATACCCCAAAAAAGGCCTAGGGCCCATGGGGTTATTAATATGTGTTGATGTGTGACAGTGTTTGTTTACCATCAGGTGTGTTTTGTCATTTTCTCCCTCAGTTTGTCTCTCCCTTCCTGTGTGCCAATTATGTTTACATAGAGTTTGAATCTGATGTTTGAAAAATGCCGGGCAAGTGGGAAAAGAAAAAGAAAAGTCTTCATTGTGAGTCCTTGAAAAGTCATGAAAAAGTTTGGAAATATTGTCCATGAAAATGTGAGCGGAACCTGTAATTAAAAGTATGAGTGATTTTGCAGTGAGTACAGCAATAAACTGATCCCAGAAGATTTGTCCTGTTGCTGTGATCTTTTGTCAGGGTGTCTACGGGTCCTTTAAAATGTCTTAGATTAACGAGCAAGTCATAGAGGAATTTATGGTGGAGAAAAGCTTAGTATGTATGAATGATGGGAGTGGTACCAGGTATAATAGTGTGCAAAACACAGAAAGTGCAATTGATTTAACATTTGTATCAGAAGAAGTCGCTGGTGTTACCACATGGAAGGTGTTAAGTAAATCAACAATAGGTAGTGATCATTACCCTGTAATAATTAAGACTGGAGTAGAAGTTCACCAAGATGAGGATCTAAGACTACCAAGATGGAAATTAGATAAAGCAAACTGGGAGGTGTATGAAAAGCTATGTAAGGATAAATGTGAGCTGTTAAACAAAGAAGATTTCTCAGATGGGGATGAATTCAATAACAAGCTGGTAGCAGTCATAGTACAAGCAGCAGAGGAAAGTATACCAAGGGGTGCTGGGAGCAGAGGAAAAAAGACTGTGCCATGGTGGGATGCAAACTGTAGGGAGGCTATTAAAAGAAGAAACATGGCTTTCAGGTAGTTAAAAAAGCATCATTCACTGGAAACTCTAAATAACTATAAAAGGTTACAGGCGGTTGTCCGGAGGACCATAAGAGCAACCAAACGTGAATACTGGAGGCAATATTGTAATAAAATTGGAAGAGAGTTGTCATTATCTGATGTATGGGGGATGCGTAGACAAATGAGCGGAATCAAGAGACATTATACAATTCCAGTATTAAATAGTGACAATAAAACAGCGGTCAGTGGGCCTGTGATATACTGCAGGGCTGATGAGGGAAACAGGTGAGTAGGTGGGAGAGTCAGACGGCATCTGGTAGATGGATGGAGAATAGCAAAGCAGGGGCCTGGGGAAGTGGAGACAAGGGTGGAGGGACAGAATGAGTGAAATTAAAAACAACTGAGACACAAACTGTCTGCCTGGGACTTGCGTGCTTGAGACTTGCGTGTGACTTGCAAAACAGTGACTTGGTCCCACCTCTGTCTGAGCCTCTTTTTAACCACTCAGCTTCCTGAAATGGTCAAGTTAAACATGAAGACATGGGGGGAGCTTTAAAGTTGCCCCCATGGATTATGTTTTATGCTTTGCTCTTGTCCATCCATCCACCAGATGTCCTCTGACTCCCTCACCTGTCCCAGTTAGCTCCCGCTTCCACCTGCTCACCTGTTTCCATTTCCCTCATTAGCAATGCCACATAGATTATTCCAGCTATACATCGACTATTTACAGTCCACATGTATATATAGTTCATCATAATCCTGAATGCTACTGAATATCAAATGTGTCCTCATTTTAAAATAATCCTGGATGTTCTGAAAAAGAAAACATGCAAAGCATCCAAATCTCTGAGGGGCACGTAACTGTAAGTAGGACAATAACACAGTCCTGTGGTTATATTTTCAAATGATATTTTTGTGTTTTTTCTTCACTATGAACACACACTGTAGTTCATTTTGAGTTAATGTGTACTCACTACAGTACCAAATGTGTATCAATCAGCAGCTCTGCACACTGTACAAAGAGATCTCCCATCTGCCTGGTGAACATGATTGCTGAAAATGTCAAAATACAAATCAAGTAAAAGTACAGGTAGGCTATAATACAGAGCATGAAGTCCAGATTATCAAATAAAAATCATGTATATGTTTCCAGTGGTGGTGGTGTTTTTTAAAAAGGAAAGAGCGGCCTCTGGTGGTGAGGGGTGAGAAAGAAAAGCTTACAGCACCAGGTATTCCCAGGCGGTCTCCCATCCAAGTACTGACCCGGCCCGACCCTGCTTAGCTTCCGAGATCGGACGAGATCGGGCGTATTTAGAGTGCAGTGTGCAGAGAGGTGGTAACGTAACTACTTTTATTGGGTAAAAAGTAGTGTAACGCGTTACTACTGAAAATATGGTAACGGAACGTGGTTACTTTGTCAGTTGGGCACAACGTTACTTTTCCCGGGGACAGATTTGACGGTGACACTGCCTGTCTGCCTCAGCTGCGCACTAGGCTGGAACTGTGACAGTTGCCATGTCAACAGTACAGACAAGAGCGCCAAAATCAAGAATCGTATGAGGAATATGGAAGATACACACGCGATGTAATGCAATGTCGGGTCAGTGGGTCACCGACCCAACGAAATGGCCTAAGCTACAGTGGCCGGACATTTTTTTTATATCTTGTGGAGAAACCCAGCGTTTATACGCATGAAAAACTCAAGGCATATAAATCCCTTGATGTGTATAATTTTGTACTTTGCGGTCATGTCCAAGATATTGAATACCGGGATTTATCTGATGGTTTTTGTGCTCTACGGACCGAAGTACTGCCGAGCCAGCGACAAGGACACAAAACAGCAACGTTAACTAATGTACAAGACCTGGGCGATTCTGAACAAGTCGACCAACTATATACTGACAGCGAACTGCACTTGTATGGCTGGGTAAGTGTTGTTTAATGTAACGTTAACCTCGCTAGTCAGACCTCAGACATGGGCAACATACGACCCCGGAACCTCAAAGGAAATCAAAACGACCCCCAAAACATCAATAAAATGCAGCATTGTGTTAACAGAAAACAGAACAATCATAACCTGCCTGCCTTCCTGGCGCTGTGTGAACGGCAGCCTGTTGCAGCAGCTCCTATTTTGTGTATTTTAAATTGCTGCTGTGACGTTGAAATTTCCCCCCGAGGGGTTAATAAAGTACCTACCATACCATACCAGAAGAGAAAATGAATTAATTTATTCGTGCAGGTCTGTAGCTTACTGCAAAGTATGAGTCTGTTACACAGACACAGTCTCACAGTTACACACATAATAACAGAACAGAAAATGATTTATTCATGAATATGACACTATTTGTTCAAAGATAGTGTCTGTGAATATTAATATTTTCCTCATTCAGTGATGCAGCAGGTCTGGCTAATAGGCTATTAGTAGTAGTAATCTGTCATGTAACAAATTCATGTAGCCTAGTTAACACAAATTAACTCTCACTCTTTAATCTTTATTTTATCACCAAAGTGGTAAATACCAGTGGGAAACTCGGATTTTTTCACATTTAGGAAATGAGATGGGGTTCTACCCAAAGTCAAGCACCATAAAAGTAACGTAAAAGTAACGAGTAACGTAAAAAGTTACTTTTCACAGAGGGTAACTAAGTAAGGGATTACTTTTTTTTAAGAAGTAACGAGTAACGAGAAAACACTACTTTTCAAAAGTAACTTCCCCAACACTGTCAGAGTGGTATGGCCGTAAGCGAGTGAACATGTAACACACAAGCTATTTATACTTAATAACACACTGTTAACCGTTCTCAACATGGTTGAATGTGGTTATAGACTTAGAGACTTAGACTTAGACTTGATTTATTGTCATTCAACAAATACACCATCGATGCACATATTAAACGAGATTTCGTTACTTTGGCTCATGAGTAGACGCAAAAATTATGTAACTTACAATAAAATAAAATATAAAACACTGGTATGACTTAAAAAAAGTTAAAATTTAAAATAGTTAAAATTAAAATTACAGTGCATCACAGTACAATGTGAGAATAAAGTGACCTAGTCATATAGTCAATCTGGATGTCCTGCTACGGATGCTGCAGAACCTCCTGCCAGAGGTCAGCATGGAGAACAGTCCATGGTGGGGGTGGGTGGGGTCAAAGGAGATGCGTTGGGCTCTGGTCAGGTAGCGCTTATGCCCAATGTCCCGGATAGAGGGGAGCGGGGACCCGATGATTTTCTCCGCTGTCCTCACCACTCTCTGCAGAGACTTCCAGTCAGAGGCCT
This sequence comes from Epinephelus fuscoguttatus, assembly GCF_011397635.1. Classification (NCBI taxonomy): domain Eukaryota; kingdom Metazoa; phylum Chordata; class Actinopteri; order Perciformes; family Serranidae; genus Epinephelus; species Epinephelus fuscoguttatus. The sequence goes on along the minus strand of NC_064754.1, from coordinate 37,110,955 downwards.
TACAAGCCCCAAACCAGACAGAGATGCAGCTGGTCAGGAGACTCTCGATGGTGCCTCTGTAGAATGTAGTCAGGATGGGCGGGGGGAGGGAGGCTCTCCTCATCCGTCGTAGGAAGTGCAAGCGCTGCTGTGCCTTTTTCTCCAGGGAGGTGGTGTTGAGGGACCAGGTTAGTGTGTTGGTGATTTGCACTCCCAGGAACTTTGTGCTACTGACGACCTCCACCGCAGTGTCGTTGATGAGGAGTGGTGTATGACTGGGCCGAGATTTCCTAAAGTCAACAATGATCCTCCTTTGTCTTGTCAACACTGAGGATCAGGTTGGTGACTTTACACCAGTTCACCAGATGTTTCATCTCGTCCCTGTAGGCCAGTTCGTTGTCACCCTGGATGAGGCCCACAACAGTTGTGTCGTCTGCAAACTTCAGGAAGTGGTTGGTACTGAATCTGGGACAACAGTCGTGTGTCATCAGGGTGAACAGCAAGGGGCTGAGAACACAGCCCTGGGGGGAACCGGTGCTCAGGGAGATGACGCTGGAGATGTTATTGTTAACACGTACAGACTGGGTTCTGCTGGTGAGGAAGTCCAGTAGCCAGTTGCATAGGGGGGTGCCAAGGCCCAAGTGACCCAGTTTGCACACCAGGTGCTGAGGGATGATTGTATTGAACACTGAGCTGAAATCCAGAAACAGCATCCGCACATGGGTGTTTTTATCCTCCAGGTGTTCCAGGCTCAGATGGAAGGCAGAGGAGATGGCATCCTCTGTGGAACAGTTCGGCTGGTATGCAAACTGGAATGGGTCAAGTGATGGTGGGAGTTTGGAGATGATGTGGTCCTTCACCACCCTCTCGAAGTACTTCATAATGATGGGGTCAGTGCTACAGGGCAGAGGTCGTTCAGGTTGGTGATGTTGGATTTCTTAGGCACTGGAATGATGGTGGCAGCCTTGAAACATGACGGTACAACAGCCTGCATCAACGAGGTGTTAAAGATATCGGTGAGGCCACAGGCCAGCTGGTCGGCACATTATCTGACAACCCGTCCTGGAATGTTATCGGGGCCTGCTGCCTTCAGTGTGTCGACTTTTCTCAGGGTCCTCCGCACATCCACTGTCTCAAGTCTGAGTGTCTGCTCGTCGGGGTGAGGGACAGCTTTCCTTGCGGGGGTGGTATTTAATTTCTCAAACCGTCCGAAGAACTGATTCAGTTCATTGAGGAAGCTGATTTTGTCCTGACAGGCGGAGGGGGTGGCCTTGTAACCTGTGATGGACTGGATGCCCTGCCACAGATGTCTGGTGTTACCTGAGTCCTGGACAAAACCATGGATCTGCTGGCCTTGGGTGCGCTTTGCTGCCTTGATGGAGTGGTTCAGGTTGGCTCTTGTTTCACTGAGAGCCCCCGCGTCGCCAGATATAAAGGCGACATCTCGCTCCTTCAGCGCTGCTCTTACCTCCTTGGTCATCCATGGTTTGTCCTCTTACCTCCTTGGTCATCCATGGTTTGTCATTGGCTCTGGTTATGACAGTCTTGGTGACAGCGACATCTTCTGCGCACTTCAGGATGTACGCACACACAGTTGACGCGTACTCCTCCACGTCTATATGATCACTGTCAGCTGCAGCCTCTTTGAACATGTCCCAGTCAGTACTCTCAAAGCAGTACTGAAGCGCCGACATAGCTCCTTCAGGCCATACTTTCACTTGCTTGTTGGCCTGATTAAAGTCTCCTGCCACAATGAACAATGCTTTTTCTGTCCTGCTCTAAAAACACATCTATAAAATAAAATCTCAACATTTGAATCTTTACAGGATCTGCCCATAACACTGACACACACCCATACAAGAAACATTCACATGTCATTATTGTGTATTACTGTCAACATAGTTGTTGTACATTTGTACAACAACTATGTTTACACATAGACACTGTGTAGGATTATCAATAGTAGGCTACCTAAATACAATATTTTTCATTTAGCTTTACATGTAAGCAGCATCTTCATGTATCTGACCCCAGAGGTGTGGACTTGAGTCAGACTCCAATCACAAATGTATAACTTTAGACTCTACTTGACAAAATCAAAAAAGAATTGCAACTCAACATAGACTTTAACATTAATGACTTGTGACTTCAGTTGGACTTGAGCCTTTTGACTTAAAAATACTTGAAATCTCCCCCAAGCCCAAAGATGAAAAAGTAGGCTATGTTATTTAAAAAGTGTGCCACAAATCAAATAATTTCCCTTCCCTTCACCCAGGATTATTTTAGAATGAGGACACATCTGATATGAATAGTAGCATCAAGATTTATGATGAATGGTGATTTACATTAATTATTTTATTGATGGGTTTTTTTTAGAACAGGACAGAAAAGATTGTGAAGATTAAAGAACATATGAAATGTGAGAGATTAGCAGTAAATTCAGTGGAGCAGGCAATTATTAATAATTTTGGTTAACAAATGGAGGTAGACTATAGCTTATGGCACAGAGGACACAGAGCTTTTATCAAAGTGTGGATACACAGAAAACATGTGTTCGAGACTTGACTTCATTAGTTTTGGTGTTTTCATGGGATTTGTTGCCTAAATGAAAATCATAGATTATCAATAACCATGTTCAACCATGTTGAGAACAGTTAACAGTGTGTAATTAAGTATAAATAGCTTGTGTGTTACATGTTTACTTGCTTACGGCCATACCACCCTGAATACGCCCGATCTCGTCCGATCTCGGAAGCTAAGCAGGGTCGGGCCGGGTCAGTACTTGGATGGGAGACCGCCTGGGAATACCCGGTGCTGTAAGCTTTTCTTTCTCACCCCTCACCACCAGAGGCCCTTTCCTTTTTAAAAAAACACCACCAGCAGAAACATTTACATGTTTTTATTTGCTAATCTGGACTTCATGCTCTGTATTATAGCCTACCTGTACTTTTACTTGATTTGTATTTTGACATTTTCAGCAATCATGTTCACCAGGCAGATGGAAGATCTCTTTGTACAGTGTGCAGAGCTGCTGATTGATACACATTTGGTACTGTAGTGAGTACACATTACCTCAAAATGAACTACAGTGTGTGTTCATAGTGAAGAAAAACACAAAAATATCATTTGAAAATATAACCACAGGACTGTGTTATTGTCCTACTTACAGTTACGTGCCTCTCAGAGATTTGACAAATAGGCTATGGATGCTTTGCACATTTTCTTTTCAGAACATCCAGGATTATTTTAAAATGAGGACACATTTGATATTCAGTAGCATTCAGGATTATGATGAACTATATATACATGTGGACTGTAAATAGTCGATGTATAGCTGGAATAATCTATATGGCATTGCTAATGAGGGAAATGGAAACAGGTGAGCAGGTGGAAGCGGGAGCTAACTGGGACAGGTGAGGGAGTCTGAGGACATCTGGTGGATGGATGGACAAGAGCAAAGCAGGGGCCTGGGGAAATGGAGACAATGGTGGAGGGACAGACTGAGAGAAATAAAAACAACTGAGACAGACACTGTGACAGTGGGCAACACAAAATGTACCAGCCTGCATGTTGGAGGTGAAACGGATCAAAAACAGACTCAATAAAGGATGAAAATGAGGTTAAAACAATCTTTACCTGGCCAAATAATACAGTGGGCTCAGGGTCTGTAAGACAAGAGCAGTCACATGGAGCACACAGCATCATTCTTACAGAAGCTGTGGTTCAGAGTCAGTTTGACTTTTGCTGCCACCTCCTGGTGTGAAGGACCATCTGTCGGCTCTTCAAAATAAATGACAAAAGGCAGAAACATAATCCATGGGGACAATTTTAAAGCACCGCCCATGTCTTTAACTTGACCATTTCAGGAAGCTGAGTGGTTAAAAAGAGGCTCAGACAGAGGTGGAACCAAGTCACTGTTTTGCAAGTCACATGCAAGTCTCAAGCACTCAAGTCCCATACTAAACTTTGATTTTCGAGTCCTAAACAAGTCTTACTGTGCTCTTTCCCAAAGTAATGCCATTTTAACAACAGAGTAATGATATATTACATTTTCAGAAATCGTAAATACTTTTTAAAATTTGTTAAATCAAGTTTGTTGGAAGTTGTTGCATCTCTGTCTGTAATTTTGGAACTGCATGTTTTGCATACTGCAATTCCTTTTTGTTGATGAGCCATAGCTTCTGTATGCAAACAAAATACTAAGTGTTGACCTGCCTGGAATGAATAGTGTTCATTATGGCTGCATCAGGAAATGGAGGGAAATTATTTGATTTGTGGCACACTTATTAAATAACATACTTTTTCATCTTTGGGCTTGGGGGGAGATTTCAAGTATTTTTAAGTCAAAAGGCTCAAGTCCAATTGAAGTCACGAGTCATTGGTGTTGAAGTACAAGCTGAGTTGCAATTTTTTTTTAAATTTTGTCAAGTCTAAAGTTATCAATTTGTGGTTTGAGTCTGACTCAAGTCCACACCTCTGGGGTCAGATATATGAAGATGCTGCTTACATGTAAAGCTAAATGAAAAATATTGTATTCAAGTACATTTGACTCATTGAAGACACTCATACACTCTTGAAAAGAGATAAAGAGAGACAGGAGAGACTAGCACAAGGCTATTAGTTAGGTCAAAATAGACCTCATGACATAAAGCCGGTGGAGAAGATACACAGACCAAATAAGGAGACGTTTTATGAACCTTGTGGTTTTGAACTGGGCTAAAAAATGGTTAGGAAGTGAGCTCACGTGAGCTGTGACCATTTCACAGTATTATATGTATTCCTCTAACAGTACATACACGCACAGTCACACCAAATCCCACTGTGTTATTTGGGTCAGTGTGTGCATGTGTTAATACACCACAATAGGTTCCATTAAATGATTCAAGGGTAAACACACTGCAGTTCAACTCTAAGCAACCGAACTGTATTGTTATTATTACCACTGTGGTTGGTGTCTGTCAGGCCTTGTTTCTGTAATGCCTGTGGTTTAGTTTGAATGCGCTTCCTGCTCTCAACTGACAGCCACCTGTGTCTCACTGAGCCATGAATAAATAAATAAATAAATAAATAAATAAAAACACTGACAGAAACACAAGTTTGGTGTTGACATGGCATTAATGTGAGATCATCAAAATTTAGTTTATCTGAGTTGCTTTTATTGAATATTCAACATTTGTTTGTAAATCTATAAACACGCTCAAATACCACAGATGCAGATAATACTTTCATTGCTGTCAAAGTAAAACATCTGACATCATTTCGAAACCAGTATGAAGTTTGATGTTACAGCACAAATGTATGTACGTATATGCATCACATACAGTAAATACTGTATAAATGCATCATATATACAAGAAAAGGAAAAAAAACAGAACCACAATCAAGAATTATCAGAACATACAAAAAACATGTTATTTATTATCCTTCTATAAGTGATACAGTTACAGTTCATACTCAAATTGATTTACATTAACCATTATCATCACCATCAGCACCTTTACTATCAACATTATTATATCTAAGTTAGCCATTTGTCATATCATGCCCATTATGAATCTATGGATGAAAGAATTTAGAACTATACGTGAGAACTCTACACATACTGTAGACACGCAAACCACCCACAGATTTACCACCAGCCCCGCCTGTTAAGTTTGTGGTTTTTGCCCACACGCAACCTCTCGAAACAGTCTCACACAGCCTTCAATAATATCTGCCCCAGATTCTCATTGTTTTCAAAAGCTACATTCGCTGGATTGCTACAAAAGCAAAAAACATACGAATTGTGCTTCATGGCAAATTCAGAAAAAAACAACAATCTGACTGCTTAAAGCTGTTTCAGCCTCCTGCACCTCTGAATTAATCATACTTCTTTTTGTATCTCTTTCATGCTATAGTTTTAGCATTTTATTTTGTTTGTTTCCTACATTTTATTTGTAGGTAATACAGAATATAAACCCCAACAAGCCCAGGCAAATACAAAAATTTCGAGCAATGCAATTATCAAACATTATTAAAGCATTCATTTTATTAACATGTGATGAAGCAGTCAAATACAACCAAAAAAGCACACAAATATTAAAGTTCAAGTACTGACAATCAATACTAATAATATGAAGAACAATTTGAGTTTGGTGACACTTTCACAACAATGAAATGCTTTAAAGAGATTTAATAATCCATGTTTAGCTGTTAAACATGTCTTTTACATTTTGTCTCATGGGTGATTGAAATCATAAGTAAAGTAAACCAAGCCTGACGCCCTGTGTCTTTTCCTAAACACTGTTCTTTATGTTAAATGGAAAACATCATGACATCAAGGAAAGATGTGAAGGAGAATTTAAAAGGGCTTAGGAAAAGACAGCTGCGATGCTCAGAGAATCCGACTGTACACTAGGCAGATGTTACTGATGTAGGTCCGCTGTTGTGAAACTACAGTGTTCCGCAGATAGGCTACTGAAAGTACATATTAGATATTTCCAGCTGTTACCTTGTTTCACACAGGCTATGTGAATGTGGTAAACCCAGTGAAAAATATGACTTCATTACCGATGCTGGAATTGAAATAAAAAAGAAATAAGTCACAAAAATGAAATGAAACAATTGTCACACTGAGAATGGTTACTCACACTCACCCTCACATCAACTCCCCTATTATGTTCGGGTCAGATTAAACCAAGATATAATATTTCATAAATAAACTAACCTCACCCTAAACTGTTTTCCTAATCTTCACCTGTTTGGAAATTGCAATACTGAACTACCATTGAAAAACATATAATAAATGTTTTTCTCCTTTTTTATCCTCTTTTTTATTCCTCTTTTAATTGATTAATTAATCAGTTGACATATTCTTATTATCTAAAATTAAAGGCTGAAATATGTGTGGGAGTTGTTCTCCATACAAAATAAAGAGCTCCGGTAGCTCACCGGATAGAGCTCTTAGAGTCATGATGATTATCCTCTAACCTAACACAAAAGCTCATGTTATAGGCTTATACAGTGCTGGGGAACTTTTTTTTTTTAGCTTACATTATGTGCTATACAGAGCTGGGGAACATAAGACCCTAGGAGGATAGGAATGACCCTGTTCAGGGAACTCTAAGCTAAAGGAGATAAAGGAATCATTAAAGCATCTTTCCTTTGCATGTAGAGAATTCAGCAAGCTCTTATCACGGCTGCCACTTAGATACCCAAGCCAATAATATTTGATGTTAAGTAATACTAAGCAAACTGACTCAGGTCTGGCGATGACTCCTCCAGAGCAGTGCGGAGGCCAGTCTTGTTCATGATTTCATACACATTATCATTGGAGACCTGCCGGACTCTTGCTGCTGTTGTTCTTTTGCTGCACTTCCATCGTCTCACCTGTTAGTGGTTAAATATCACTGTGTGAAAGCATGAAGGTGTGTACAGGTAGCAGAAAATTACAGTTATTATGTTTAAGGGGTAGTTTGTTTATTCAAGACCAAAATTGGAGATAAATATAACGGAAAATATAACGTCAATGTAAACAAAACTTCTTCACAAGTGCTTGTGATGATTTTTCCATTGAGGTTAGGGCTGGCATGATATCAGATTTTTACTATGCAATTATCATGTCTAAACGAGTATGTGATAATGATACTACTGTAAATACAAAAAGGGGGGGGGGGGGGGGATAACAATAACAATAATGCTATCAATCAAATTAATCTTTATCTTTGTTCACTGTGCATTTTGTCTTTTTTTTTGCAAATGAATTACACTCAAAATACGAGTGTAAGGAGGTGAAGAGAGAGTCTGTAACTATAGAAACATCTTTCAAACAGAGTAATTACACCAAATGTAATGTCAAAAGGCGACCAGATAGTGTTAAGGGCGGCAGACAAAGGGAGAACAGGAAAAAAAAACTATTTAAGTGGTGCTGAATTATTTACAAGATATTATCATATGTGTATTATTAACATGATATCAATATTATCATTTTTAAATATCATCAGCCAGTATATGGCCATACCCCTATTTAGTTAGTACAAGGACTGGATGTCTTTCTGCAGGTAAGTAAAAACTTGTAACGGTAAGAGGAAATGTGTGTGTCGTCAGTATAAAGGTTATTATACTCAGGGCAGCAGATGGGAATAAAAATGTTTGATTTTTAAGATATGACATTTGTATTAGAATATTTTTTTGTGTAAGGATCTGCAGAGTATGCTCTGACACTGACATGTCCTTAATGGTTCAGCGTGTCGAGCACAACCGAGTAAAAAGGTGTTTCTATTCGAGGAAACCTCTCTTAACAAGAGACATGATATATATCTTGAGACAGCACTGGAAGAAATGGGAACAGAAGTGCAGTAAGTTTAAAGACACTGCACCCACATCCTGCAGACAGAGCGTTCAGTGGTTTTCTATGCAATTAGCACGCAAACTTAAGATCTCAAGGGGGTAAACCTTGGGTTTACAACCGTTTGGTAGTTTCAGAAGAATGCAGTGTTATAAACTGATGAATGTGTGCATGTAGAGTGAATAATATCTGGAGACACTCAACCACAACCGAAGCTAGCAGGCCGCAGTGATGAGTCGACAGATCTGAACTCACCCTTGGGATGATTAGTATGATGTTGATCACGATAACCAGCATGCTGATGGTGCAGGCGCCGATGATGATTAACACCAGAGGTGGACTTTTCTCACTAGTGTGGGCACAAGGCACTTCCACAGATCTGGAACACTGTGCCACTCCTGTGTGAAATGAAGGCAAACATGGGTTATACCAAATAAAATGTCTTCACGCAAATGTTCCTGCAGCGTTTCATCTACTGATAACATTACTTTTAAATTCTCAAAATGACAGTGAATTAACCATGGACCTGAAGGAGGGGTCCTCTAAAACTAAAGCAAGGTAGATATTCTATTTGTATGTAGATAGACAGGCACATTCTGTAGTTAAGGATCATAATAAGTAACAAACATGGTCCAGTAGTCGTGGAGTATTCGAAAGTATTCAGTATTCAAATCCTTTGGTGGATGACTGCAGCAAATATGTAAGCTCCACTTTAATACTTTTCTAACTACTGGTGTTTTATAAGTTCAGAAGGGAGATAAAACATTTGATGAAAATCAGATTATATTACTTTTACACATAAACATTTACCCATTTTATATTCTGTTAAGTATCTTTACAAATGTATCATATTTAATAAACACATCTTATGTGTTGTATGTCAAATCATTGTCATAAGTAACTGAGGACTATAGCTATAAAACTTGTAGTGTGGTAAAAAGTACCTTTCCCAACATTTTTTAGAATACATTGTATGTGTGCACCGTAGGTTTTGAGATGAAAAAGGAAAAACGCACCTCTCACAAAAAGTGTGTAGGCGTTGCATTCCACTTCACTTGGAATTTTTGTGTAGACACATTTGTAGACACCAGAGTCATCCACGGTCAGTCTGCTGATGGTGATGGTGTGGCTCTGCAGTGATCCTTCTGTCTGAATCCTGCCAGTGTACCTCCGTCCTGGGGTTTTTCTGTCATTTAATTCTGTATTGGAGAAATAGTAAAGCACCTGTTGTGGCTCCTTCAGATCTTGATATTGATAAAGATACATCGCATCATATCCTCTGATGCTTTTGGGACATCCTGCGGAGGAACATTCCAAGGTGACATTGTTGCCGGACTCTCGCCAAACTGCATTGTTCTCTGTCATAAACAAGACAAGCCATCTGATTAGAGGGTTTAAAATTACCTCAAGCCATCTACGCAGTATATCAGGAAGCAGCAACTGAAACTTTTTTTGCACAGTTTAAAAATAATCCTCTCAACTGGTCTAGTGAAAATTGTTGCAATCAGACTTGAACTATGGCAAAATGTTCTTAAAATGTTTAAAGAAAGGTAAATGGTCATACCAGCATTGGCAGAAAGACAGAGAAACAGTGTGAACCAACAGAGGTGCATCATCTCGCAACACTGACTGCGTACTGTCTGTGTCTTTTACATACACACACACACACACACACACACACACACACACACACACACACAGATACATAGCATGGTAAACATTGCTTCCTTACTGTTTGATGTGGGGTGATGATGTGCAACCTGTGAGAGAAAATCTTTTGATTTCAGTCATTTCCTTATGGGCCTTCGATAGTGATGTGACCTTTAGCGTGCATATAGTGCTAAGACGTTGAAAACTACTATGAAAATGTGTAGATGGAAGAAAAGGGAAAGCTAGACTACACCCACACCATGGCTATTTATAAATCGATTAGTCATACCGTGTTACCTAATGAAGGAACTTTGTTTTTCTTGTATGCCTCCACTGAAAACAGCAATGTATTGATTTGCTGATTGCGGACCACATTTAACAACAGTTTACAAACTCTAACACAACTCATACAATATAATCCAAGTCTCATTTATCCAGTCGTATGCTCAGTACTGCTGCTGAGTGCATACGACTGGATATATAAGACGTGGATTATATCAGAGGTGTGGACTCGAGTCACATAACTCAGACTTGAGTCACCAATTTGATGACTTTAGACTCAACTTTTCAAAATGATAATAAAAAAAACTTGCAAATCGACTTGGACTTTAACACCAATGACTCGTTCTCACTCAGAGTTGAGCCTTCTGACTTGAAAAAAATTACAAATTATGTAATTAAAAAAAAATCTTTCACTAATCAATTCATTTTCTTCAGTCCTAAATCAAACATTTATTTATTCCGAGCAAGTCAACACTTAATTCTTCAGATCCACTTTGTTTGAATCAATTTGGCAACATTCAGTCAAGTTGCAGGAGAGAACCATGGAGAACTAATATATAATCATTTTGTAAATTTTGATATTTTTACTCTGTTGTTAAAATAATATTACTTTTGCTTACATTATGACTTGTTCAGGACCCAAACCTCAAAGTTTAGGACCTGGCACTTGACTAGGGGACTTGCCTGTTGTGACTTGAGTCTTGAGTGTTAAGACTTGAAATTTGCTTGTAAGCTGCAAAATAATGACTTGGTCCCACCTCTGGATTATACTGCATGAGTTGTGTGAGAGTTTGTGAATGGATGTTTTGATATTGTTTAGCTGTTGTCTAAGTTTTCTTCACAAATTTAGGGTAATACAGCCTGACTAATTCATATACAAATGGTCATTTTGTGGGTGAAGTATTCTATTAGGTTGAAAAATGTGTCAAAGGTTAAAAAAAAATGAATGCACCATAAATAATGAATGCTAATGGAAGTTATATAGAACAACAATACACTTACCAATTTGAATTAAATATGCAGGTTCTATGTGTGCCTATATATAAACAGTATATACTGTATTTATATAATGTAAATAAATATATTAAGAGTTCTAAAAAAAATGCATTCTGTTAAATGTCAACTTTTTGAAATGTCACAGTCGTGAAATTATTTATGACTGCTTTAAAGCTGCTTTAGTCTAAGGTCACTGTATTGCACATTCTGACTCATTATCACACTGTCATGGTTTACGGGGACACTTGACCATAGCCATAATTAATGTTATTAGTGACACCTGAACTTTTGCTACCATGACAAGTAAAAATGTCTGCTGTGAAAAACACTCATTATTCTTTATAAGCTATTACATTAAATTGGGTATATTTTGATTGTAATAAACGTAATCTGCATCTGATGAATTGTCTTTTATCAATGCTCTTACTTAGCTGACATTTCAGATCCATTCCTCCCCACTAGTGTTCCTCACAGTGATTCAGTGATTCTCCCACTGTCGACACACCTACTCATCATAGACTTTTCACACAGGTCTGTCATACTGTAGCAAGAAAAGCAAAGGTGTTATTGATGACATTAAGTTGAGTGCCTTCAGTTTGCATGAGCTGTAATACCCGTGTCCTTGTATTGTTACTGCTGGCTCACTGGCATGGCTTACCAGGACACTTTGATATTACTAAGACAGGAGTCAACAACCTTTACTATGGAAAGAGACACTGGCCAAAAAAGCTCTAAAATAATCTGCCTGGAACCACAAGTTATATTTGAGCGTTATAGTGTGGGGGACAGTAAGTCTAAATACACTCATTAGCATTACTAATGGGTCTAAATAAGCCTTTATTAATATGTGTTACCACAAGGTGGCTGCTCCACAATGGGCTTTTTATGATTGCTTGGTACTTAAACTTTGAATGAATGTGTCAGCACACTGTTAAATCCTCTATTGTCCTCCAAGACTGTTTTTTTTTTTTTTGTTTATTTTTTTTTATGCGGAATCCATAGCTAGCTTAGCTATGACAAGCCATTGGTCTTGAGGTTTGGCAAAATTAAAGGGGGAAAAAAAAAAAAGCTATAGGCCGCATGATGCATATTTTGTTGATGAAATGTACATGTATATATATATTTTTTTTATTCTGTGAATAGGCTACACATTTTTATAATGGACGATGTAACAATCACTCAAGGTCTTTGACAGTGAAAAATGAAAATTACAATGTTAAATTTTTTTTATTTTTTTTTTAAATAGCAGTTATTAATTTCTACATAACTTTTTTGTCAAAGCCACAGAGAGACACTGGAGAGGGCCACAGGTTGCCTTCCTCTGTACTAAGACATCCTCAATGAAATTTGTTTCACCTGTGCTTTTCCTGCTATGACCAGTCAAGATGTGTGCTGTGAAAAAGGTCTATGGCCTCATTAACCCAACAGTGTATCTACCAATAACTCTAGCTTGTTTCATAATAAGAGGTGAGATCACCCCCTGGTGGAGAGTTTTGGGCAGTCACTCCGCTTCTGCCTACCACACTGCAGTTCGACTGATAATGAGGAACAAGAGTGCACCCCTGCTCTCTACACAAAGTGCATTCCTCTCAGGGTTCAGCTCTTGTTTATATATTATATAAATGCAGCCTTAACAGACTTCCTTTTCATCTAACCACACAGATGCGGGGCTTATCAAACTCATTCCGCAGTCTGGCTCTAGATGCAGGCCCCAACAATGAAAATGGATCTTAGAAAATATCTTCCTTCAAAAACATTACTCCTGCCCCTAGGAATTATTCACAGATGACACTGAAACTTGATTCTCAGTAGTTTCATTAAAATCTTGACCTATCACTATAACATAATACAGTTCAACGGCACCAAAAAATCCCCACTTCCTCACCTTGCTTGGACCACACCCATCTTCGAAACAATCCTTCATTGTTACCTACACTGTATACCTGTAACGTTTTGTGACTTCATCTTGCGCAGTTGTGACAGTGAAGAAATGCACTTGGCAGAGTACTCAAAATGGCGTCTGTGGTAGTTTCCACCATAATCACCAGGATCAGATTTTACCATGATAACACACACACACACACACACACACCAAACAAGGAGACTCACAAGGTAAAAACAAAACTAGCCATTGCAACATTGTTGGGACTGGTACAAAAATGTTATCTGCCCTTACCACCATGTTAGCAGTTTTTTCTGAGTGCTTACACACTAACATGGATTCTTAAAACACTGCCTTCCAATGCATTTACCAAGTGTGCCACACTGAGTGCACGTTATCTGCTTTAAACTCAGTTTGCAGTTTAATAACACACTTGTAGCAAAACTGTGAACATTAGTCTCTACATGATTTTATTATTTCATCTAAATTAGGGCTTGTTAAACTATGAGAAAAATATATTGGTCCAGCTCAGGATATTATGATTTAATAATTTGTAACAAATTCTTTGCATGTGACAGCGACCAAATGTCCACCCTGTTACAGGACATTCTCATTTCAATATGTGTTTTGAATGCACAGTTATTATAATATTTTAATATATAATATAATGTTTATTTTAACAAGTATTCACAAACAACTATTGTTTTGAAAAATTCTTATTTTATTTTAAGGCAACATCCAATTTTAACACACTTCTTTTCAGATTAAAGGTCGTTTAAATGGACTTTGGCCCCATTTTAAAGTGATTTCATTTTGCCAATTCACAGCATGTAAGTAACCACTAAGTCATGAGTAATAGTTGTTGAATTTATTTAATTATCATCAAAAAAACACACAGGTAACAGGGTGGACAGAGGAGTGACAGAGTGGAACTTGCATCAGTGAACACCAACAAATTTCATTAAAGAAAATAGGAAAATAAATTTAAGACTCACATGATCATTTGACAATGTATGTGAACAATTTTAAATATTACTTAACAACATTAGTTGGCTTCTCATATGTTGAAAAACAAGTTAGCACTTGGTGACAACTTAGGAAGATTTTTAACATATGTATCAACCATATTGTAAAAATTACTCAAAGGTATCGATTTCCACTATGAATAAATGTAACAGGATGGACACGATATGCTTTAGCACATCAGACAAGCATTCTAAAATGTTAGAAAAAAGGTTGATTTAAGAGAGATACTTTCCTTCTTGCAGAAGTTTTCCCCTCAAAAAATGTCTGCTACTCCCTGAGTCATGTGACAGTAGAAGAATAGTCAGGGGGCGTGTCCAGGGGGACTTGCATCAGTAACGGGGGACAGTCAACTCAGGGACACATTTTAGAAACTTTAAGAATTAAAAATGTATTAATAATGAAAACTAAAATGTGGTGAGACATCTTATAAAGAGGGCTATACAACAATAATGAAAAATGTTTAATATGTTTGATTTCTATTACTTACATTTGTAATAGGAGCTGCACGACCTTGATTGGGGACATGGCATTTTCACCTGCTTGCGCTAAATTAGAGTATTTATTTCAAATTTAAATAATTCTGCATACATATCATTCTGTTCTATGGTAGAAATGGGTTAACCATGTAAGACAAACTTTTAGGAACAAGTATAAGCTCATTATTACACAAAATATACCATAGACATATATACATAGACGCTGCATTGACTGCCCAGCCGGCCGCCATCTTGGATGGGTCTCGCTTCGCCTCCACAGTGCATTCACTTCTATTGAGGGAGGAGCTGTATGCACAAGTAAAATAGAATAACTCACTGAATTTTCAACTGATTTTCACGCGGTTTGGTTTGTTACAAACGGCACACATGTAGTTATGATACAGGATGCTTTTGTACATTGTATATATATATATATATATATATATATATATATATATATATATATATATATATATATATATCCCACTCTGGGGTTGAGGTGAATAAAAGAACTGTGTTGTGACCTAAATAACATGCTGTTGCTATCTGCAGAAAGTATTAAAGCATGAAATCCCGCATTTTTAATGTACGAAAGCATCCTGTATCATAACTACGTGTGTGCCGAAACCAAACCGCGTGAAAATCAGTTGAAAATTCAGTGAGTTATTCTATTTTACTTGTGCATACAGCTCCTTCCTCAATAGAAGTGAATGCACTGTGGAGGCGAAGCGAGACCATAGACTGAGACCCATCCAAGATGGCGGCCATCCATGTCCATAGACATATATACGTAGACGCCATAGACATATATACGTAGACGCCGCATCGAGTGGGTTTGCCCGCTGCTGCGATACGTCAACGTCGCCGCCATATTGGATGTGGCAAGGCTGTGCTGTAAACTAATAGAAGTGAATGGACTTAACTTCATAAAGCGCCTTTCTACAAAGAAATTTACGTTAATGCCTCTCGTTTATTCATTCACACACACACTAATATACTTGGGAAATAGGCACCGAAAACAATGTATTTGATCTTCTCAGATGGCTAAGATAAGAACTTTAGTGATCCCACACATGGAGTAATTCACGTTACATCAGCTATAGAAAACAAGGTAGTGCCGAAAAAAATACACAGTATATATATATATATATATATATATATATATATATACACACACACACTACCTACTGTAGCGTCCGCCAGGACTTGTGGAAAGGATGACGCAGTTATTCGGCAAACCACCGTTTATTACTGAACAGTACAGGTTACTGTTGGCCGTAACCACGCCAAAACAACCAACAAACAAGAACTTAGTTGTAACTCCAACTGTGCACTCCTGCTCTCTCCTCCAGCTCGCTCCTACACACACCGGCACCCTCACACATTGACCTCATTCCCGTCACACTCGCACCACGCCCCCCTACCTGTACTCATTCAATCCCAAACATGCCATTAACTCACAGAACACTGACATTATAACAGAACATTTACTGCAGGGTCGCTACAATATATATATATATGTGTATGTATATATATATATATATATATATATATGTGTGTGTGTGTGTGTGTGTGTGTGTGTGTATTGTAGCGACAATATATATAACAATATATATATATATATTGTAGCGACTGGGGCTGTGACTGTGATAAATGAACTGTAAAATGATGAATGGTCCCATTAAGGGCACTACCCAGAATGCACTGTGTTCAGGAGAAGTGTGTGTTGTTGTTGTTTCGTGCGCTCAGAGTGCATGTTTTTTTAGTGTTCGATCTGCCTGTGTGTGAGTCTCATGCAGAAGAGTTTTGTTCCCTCGAGTCTCGGGGTATGTGTTAAGACGGCTTGACGTCAGTTGCAGGATGCCATGCTCTGTTGATGTTCAGGAACGACCAATAAAAAGGAGCTGTGAGTTATAAGAAATCCGGTGTTGATGAACTTTAACCTGCCGCTCGTCACAATATATATACATATAAACATATATATATATATATACATATATATATATATATATATATATATATAATGTATATATAATATATAATGTATATAGATATACCTATACATATTATGTATATATACTGTGTATTGTTTTTCGGCACTGCCTTGTTCTCTATAGCTGATGTAACGTGAATTACTCCTGTGTGGGATCACTAAAGTTCTTATCTTAGCCATCTGAGAAGATCAAATACATTTTTTTTTGGTGCCTGACTTTTTCCCAAGTATATTAGTGTGTGTGTGAATGAATAAACGAGAGGCATTAACGTAAATTTCTTTGTAGAGAGGCGCTTTATGAAATTAAGTCCATTCACTTCTATTAGTTTACAGCACAGCCTTGCCACATCCAATATGGCGGCGACGTTGACGTACGGCTCAGCGCTCGATGCGGCGTCTACGTATATATGTCTATGGATATGTCTATGAAATATACCACATTATATCATGAGGACTCAAATGGCACTGAATGCTAGAAATGACCATAAAGAGTTTTTATCTACTGTTAGTGTGTAGTTGCTGTTTTGTGTGCTTGTTCAAATGATGGTTTGCGTGTACTGTATTTACATAGAAACACTGTTTTGCATGAGAGTCTGAAAGGGTTTGTTTGCCTTTGCAGGAGATGTATAATGTTTTGCTGGTTTGGTGTAAGGTTTGTAGTTAGTGTGTAAAATTTTGCAAAAATTGTCTATTATTTCAAAGATAGTGCCTCAGCAAAAAACTGTGATATATACATATATAATATACTGCATATGTACATGCATATGGGATATTAATGATCTTAAAGGAATCATTCAAAATATTATTCTTATAGACATTAATTAAATGCCACTTCTAATATATTTACATATTTATTTTAATTTGGTCAAACAATCTCAACTAAAGGTCCACTTACTTGTTACTGTTGGAGCTTTCAACCACACTGCAAGGTCTTGATCAAAAGTTAAAGGTGATTCAGTGCCACAAATCAGTTTTTAATGTACGTAGTTTGCCTGCACTGTTATGGCCTAGCAACATGTTGTTATGTTATGCGTCCAATAGATGGCAGGACTGAGATCAATTTCAGGCTTTCAAGATCTGAATTCTGACATATTTATCCTAAATACTGATCAAAATGATGTCATAATGTGTGACATGTTGTATTGCTGAGCAGCAGAAATAATGATAAGAGCTGATCCAGAGTCAGAGGCTTTAAAAAAAAAGTCCGGCAGGCAGGTTTAGTAAACCAATGATCACCATTAACTAGTTACACAATATCAGTTACGAAGACTTGATAACAATACACTTTTATTTACTTTTATTAGTTGAGAGAACAAAAAGGCTGGATAAAATGTGTGCAAGAATTTCCTTAATTTCCTTTCATGGTTTTATCACGAGACATGTTTTCCAGGAAAGAGGAACAAGGGTGAACACTACATAAGGATGTTGAGTGTGAACACAAGTTTGATCAGATGAGCTCACAATGGAAGCAGTCAGTACGTCTAGAACTGTTACTGCATTGCAGACACAGTAAACACAACTTGGACATTTCTTTGGAAATTATGTCATAGTATTGGTGTTCCCTTGAAACTGAGGGGAATCACCAGGAAAGTGACGTTGGTTCTTATCATGTCTGGATGTGCATCAAAAATACCATTAACAAGAACTGCCATGTCTGAAATACAGTGGTGGAAAGGAAAATAAATTCACTCAGATTTACTTTAGTACAATTTTGAGCTATCTGTACTTCACTTGAGTATTACATTTTATGCAACTTTATACTTCTACACTACACGTCAGAGACAGATTTTGTACTTTCTAGCCACACCATAATAATCTAACAGTTGGTAGTTAATTTTCAAATTAAAATTGTAAATTTCAAATAATGCATTGTCATGGAATAACCACCTAACAGTATATAAATTAATTACAATCACAAACTTCTGCAAACTAAATTAAATTGCTGCTTTAATTAATCAGGAATAATTTGAAAATATTGTATATAATACAGCAATATAACACTGACAAGAGCCAATAGAACTTTTATTCTTGATACTTTAATACATCACATTATGTTGCTAATACTTTTATTTAAGTAGAATTGTAAATGCAGGACTTTTCACTTGACTATTTCCACAGTGTGGTGTTCCACCTTTTACTTGAGTAAAAGCTTTAAATACTTCCTCCACCACTGCTGAAACATAATCTACACAAGTGCACAATAAAAATAAAAAGAAGCACTCACAATCCTCTTATTTTAAAACACGTTTTATTACATGAAAAAAAAAAAATCACAGTTCAGTTCAGACAGTGCTAATTATTAAAACACAACAGTTAAACACAGAATTACAATATTCACAGATTTATAAAACAGTATCTACAACAACGTCCTTAAAATTTCCTCTGCAAGGTTTCATTAAAGGATACCTGTGGGGTTTTCTTTAATATCCTACATAAACTCCTATATCAAAGACCATTAACCTTTTTTAATGGTCTTGTTTTCCTCTCTCCAAAAAGTCAATGATTAATGGCTATGGCTTCGGGCCAGGCAGTCAAGATTAATCACATACTTTTGCAGATGTCGATAAGTTTTTTTTTGTTGTGTGACTCTTTACTTTGTGGTGTCGGGACAAAGCTTTTATTACAATGTGATCTGCTCCATTACCGAGCAAGTCTTAGATCAGGCGTCGTGATCCCTGAAAATATGAGCAGCTATTACTATGAGGGCTGGTGTCGGGTGAGAAACAGAATGAAACCTAAAACCTGTTAAAGATGGTGAAGATAAGTGTTGATTTGGCAGTGAAGTTGTATACGTCTGCCAAAAGTTATATAACAGTTTCATAAAAGACAGTTAGAGGAACACAAAACATGTTTTTGGCTTTGATACACCACACTGTATTTTCCAATAGCTAGTCAGTGACAAGTGAGAATCGTGTGACATGTGGAAGTGCGACTAGCATTTATCTTGTGAACTTTCTCAGTGGTAAGAAAAAGGATATGAAATTTGCTGGGGCGGAATGTTCTCAGTTAGTGAGCTGTAGCACCAGACTTAAAGACGGATCCACTGATCTGATTATTTGTCTATAAGCAGAAAATAACCAGTGTTCTAAATCCACAAGAAATATATGAATAAAAACCCTTCAAGAAAAAGGCAAACTCTATATTGAAAATAGCTCTAAGCAAATACACCGTTTACTCCTGAAAAACTTTTGCCAAAAGCTAGCACTCAACCAGGTAGCAAAATTTGGTTCACAAAACACTCCAGGAACATATTTTGGTGGGTTCAACATTCTTAGAACATTGTGGGAGGATTACTGAAATAGAAACCTGGAAGGAACTTTCCAGGAGTGTTATGAGAACGTTCTATGTTAGCTGGGCAGCTGTTGACTACTACTGACAACTACTGAAGCTTTTTCACACATACAACAACAGGTAATGCTTGTGAACTATTTATGATTTACATTTTCAGTAGGAAGAATTGAAATAGCACATTGCTGCTTTTGGTCTTTTCCAAAGACTGGTTAACAGTCAGAAAAAATAGTTTAACTCTAGTTATGGCTGAGTATCATTTAAAAAATTAGGATATGAATACCAAGACTGATAGCAGTTGAGTACTTCATTTGCTAACCATAATGTGGATAGAGTGGCGTGTAGCATAGCCACAATTCTGAACGTTTTGGTGGCACCTTGGCACACCAAACTGCCATCTCTGTCGAATACACCGCGCTCAACTTCACCACACCCCAGACTGTAGGGGTTGTTGCTGTTTCTGCAGGACTGTGAGCTCCGCACCAACACTGAGTCTGCCTGCATACACACAGTGACAGGGCTAACTGTTAGCATCACATCGCTAACATTACCCAATAGTTATTGACAGGTTTAACAACAGAACTGAGCTGTTTCGGTATTGGTGTGAGTTTGTTGGGACCATTTAACAGCTCAGTGTTGGGTGCTAGCCACTGCTGCTATGTTAGCTTGTGCTAACTAGGCAGATGCTGGACCGACTGTTTGCCATGAGGAGCGTGGCTCTGGAGATGGTAGTAACGTAAAGTTTGCTGATCCACAGGGAAGTCTGGACGGTTAAGGATCAGAACCCAAAGAGGATCGAATGCCAGTGTTGTTCGACCAGAGAAGTTTCTATGCTACCTGGTAGCCTACTGGATTTTTTTGGTTGATACCTTAATGTATCGAGTACTGATACCCAGCCCTAACTTGAGCCTTGTCTATTAATACGTTCACAGAACTTGGACTACTTATAAAGTTGTGGAATGTCAAAAAAATAAAAATGTTAGATCTGACTGAAGAATCTAAATTATATATGTTTCCCAAGAATACATGACCTCACATAAAAGCCAAACACACACACACACACACACACACACACACACACACATGATTCAACATTTCCCTTGTAACGCTGACATAATATGACAATAGGAAGTCAGAGGGAGGGCCACTCCTACCAAGCTCCCAAAGGCTACAGTTACTGCGTTGGCATAAATGAACAAAATGTTTTCCTCCAATAACAAAAACATATCAGAGATTCACTGCAATCATAAATTCACTATAAAATCAGTTTTCTGTGATATTACATGTTGAAAAAGATTTTTTACTTCGTAAGCTTAGATGAATAAAAGTGCCAATGGGTCCTCTGCTAAATCTCAGTGATACAACTTATTTCTGTTTATATACACAACCGTGTGCAGATGGGAAAGTACAATGATAGAGTAGAGATCAGCAAACAAGGAAGTGTTGATTTCAGAGGTTGCCAGTGAGTTAACATAAGTCATGTGACACGCAGTGTCTCCTGCAGAGAGAGAGAAAGAGTGAGACAGAGAGAGCTTTTAGATATTTGATGTTGTCTTGTAGTCTGCCAGTATACCGTAAAAATGAAATTGAAACTAACTACTACACAACAAACTAACTCTCAGCTGTTTGCTTGGAGCATTATAATTACCTCAGGCCCGGCTGAGGTATGTCATGGCCCATGCCATTTTTCACCAATCTCCTGAAGATCACCTGCAGAAATATTTCATATTAAAGTCTGAATTCAATCTTATAGAGTATATCTGAAAACAAATTTTTAGTTGAACACAGTGAGTCAAAGTACTGTGATTTAGACATACCTTCCTCGACATGAGAGCCACAATCTGGGACTTGATGATGTCCACCTGGAACAAATTAAAATGTTTTACTGTGTGACTGCAATGGGTGGGTGTAAAACCATCACCGTATTAAGCAAGTTTGTAAGAAGACGCAGATTTCACCAGTGACTGTCTGACCATGAGTCAGGTTATAGTGTGATTCATAAACTGATTAGTAACCAAGCCCATTTTCCACAAGCAATGGAGAAATAATAAACCTGTTTAGTGTGGTAAATATCACTGTATTTCCTCATACATCTTTAACGTCAGAGGAAAGCCAGTAAGTAGTTTAGGTAAGATGATAAAGCCTTGCAGAGAAAGTAAACCTTTTGGGTCAGCAATCAACATGTGCTCCAACTGAGTTAATGAATAAGGTTCAAAACACAGCAGGAGAACATGCCTCAACAGGTCTGGAATGAGATCAGAAATATGTCTGTGGTGAGTGAGTTTGGTGTCAAAATATGCAGTCCAGGAGGCCACCGATTCAACTATTCATCAGTTAAAAAAGAAAAAAATTCAAGAAAATTAAAGAAGAGGTTCATTTAGATTCATTTTAGCCAACTAAAACACTCTTTCGCAGGTATTGGGTGTTTCAGGCAGCTAAAACTAACAGACAGAAAAAAATCAGTAGATAGAAACTTTACTTAAAACCTCCAAAGAGACCCGAAGTTAAAATAAAAACAGCAGCAATATTATGTCCAAAGATGGACATACTCATAAGGGGTGTTGTAGAGCATCTCCGGGCCTCTGTCAAGAAAATGATATGTGAAAATCAGATATCTACTTGCTCTTACAGAGATATTTTGTAGGAACACTGTCTAACAATGGAAAGTTTTTGCACTCAACTGTTGTAGGATTGCAGTAGCTATACTGCTTGACTCAAGTTAACAACAAAAAAGGCCGTACTTTCCCATCTTGAGAAACATGGCTGCTTGCCAGGTGTTCTACAGGTTTTTCTACCCTCAACTATTGTGGCATCACCTTTCACCTATTGTATGGTTACTTCCTGTTAGCGTTTTATTGTTCACAGAGAGCCACTGATGAAATCCCCCACAACATTTGAGAACTTTGGTATTACAATGTCACATTAAAAAAGGATAGGATACATTTCATGATTAAATATTATAGTGATAGCTCTAAAATATTTCTGTTATTGTCTACTCTATCAGTGATACTGCATGTTACTACTTACTATTATCATATGACAGATTAAAGGAACACTTCACCTACAACATGATCATTGTGTGCTAATTACTCACCCCATATTCTGTTGAATTTGTGAAGAGAACTTTGTTTTTTTCCACATGCTTCTACGGTGAATGAAGGATCCAAAAAAGGCGAGCATTGCAGATGAATTGGCGTCAATGGGGTCCACATTTAACAACAACAAAATTATATCAAAACATCTGTTTGCACAGTTCATGCAGTATAATCCAAGTATCATTTATCCAGTAGTATGCTCAGTACTTCCAAAACACGTGTATTTTCACTAAAGCTTTACCACTTAAAATACTTTTACTTACACGTAGTGGGCCTGGGCAAGCGTATGGTTTTCAATTCTGCTTGTGCTTTCCGTGGAGCACAAAAGCACAGGCTTGCCCAGGAGGACTACTCGTCTATGTGTGAGACTCTTAAAGCATGAGAGCAGTAAAAGTAAAAGTTTGTAAATGGATGTTTTCATATAGTTCTGTTGTTGTTAAATGTGACCCCCCTTTACTCCAATTCATCAGGGATTTTCCCCATTTTTGAATTCTTCCTTTATCGTGGAAGCATGCTGGAAAAACAAAGTTTTCTTTCAACAATTCAACGTAACATGGCGTGAGTACTTGAAATAGAAATTGTCATTTTGTGGTAAAGTATTCCTTAAAATAAAGTATGAACAGAAGGAACCTCAAGCAAAACCTTTTTCAGTGTTCATATGGGCACCTGACAATTGTTTAAGATCGACTTACAAAATTGTGGAGCTATCCTTTTAGTCCCTCCTGGAAAATTTCAGTGTTTTGTTTTTTTTTTAATTATGGAAAACTGCAGCAAAACGTTGTGTGCATTGATTAGATGTCTTCCATAATGATACCCTACATAACAAATATTTGGAAAAGGCTTCTTGTTCAAAGCGACTTACAATAAGTTCATTTAGGTCCACAGGAACAAGAGCTAAAAAAAAGCTTGTAGCTCATAATTGTGTGAGCGTTTCTTTTTGGTTGTCTGAAATGGTTAGTGTAATGAACTCTTGTTTCATAAAGGAAGCAACTAGTACTACATTAAACTAGCAATGTTTATTAATCTCCCTCGTACCTTTTACTCACAAAGAAACGTATAAAGCCAGAAAAGCCAGAAGAGAGCCTGTGTGAATACTCACGTTGCAATCGCCTTCTGTGAAGCACCACCAGCACCAACAGCAACCCTACGATCAGCGACCCGATGACCACTACGGGAGCAACTATTTTGGCTGCTGGACCCACTTTCTCTGGCCCCTGCCCAGTTTCTGCATAAATCAAATTGAATAATAAAGATTTAATGCTTTAATTATTCAAGTCATGACCAAAGGGGTAGAAATGTAAGTGCTGTTGTTGAAATATGCTGTTGTTAAAATGAGGTATGCATGCACTGGTGGTGGGAAGTTCCCTCTGTAACACACTGGCAACCTACAATCCCTTTCACTTTTACTGTCACAGCAGTCTGCAAATGACCTTCGCTGTATGTGGCAGCTGTGACAACTGAGCCAACAACACAGATAGGGTGGCTGTGAAGTTGCTATGTGAACCTGTTGATGAATTTTGGGGTCATGAGAATGATAGTGGATCAAGGACTGTGGTTCCACACCACAAGAAGCGTATAGTCTTATCAGACCTGGACTGTCACACATAGTTTTCTTTCTTTGTGAGGAGCATTCTTTTGATGCTTTGAGAAAGATGTTGGGTCAGATTGGTAGGCATGTTACAGCCTGGCTATTCATTGAATGTTGTATCAAAACAACTGTGGAAGCACAGACGATGTTTAGTTATAAATGGACAAAAAACATGCCGTAGTAATGCGGGAGAACAAATTGTTTGTTTCTGTCAGCCCTCTACCACCTCCCGTGGCAACTCAAAACATGCATGATGTTGGCTTGTGGTTCAAATCTCTTAGTTGCACAATCCTAAAAGGAGGTGTGTTCATGTAACAGTAGTGGCATCTGTGTTGCTTCAAATTTCTGGTAAAGCATGTCCTCATATGCAACTGTGACATACTTTATGACATTTCACTGTGTGAGGCAGAGCTGAATCAAAAACATATATACCTTGACGTTCTGGTGGTAGGTCTGGAAGCACAAATGTGTTCTCCCCCTCTTTGCCTCCACTGGCATTATAGACTATGCAGGTGTAGTTGGAGAACCTGGATCCTGGCTGCAAAGGCAGCTTGCTCGAGAGGTGAAACAGACCACTTCCTGTCTTCTTTGCCTCCATTTGAGAGCTGCTTGTCCACTCATCTTTGAGCTCACTAAACCAGCCAATGCGACCTTTTGGGAAGCCGCCATCAGATTCACACATCAGGGTACCACCTGTTGTCCCAGGGTCGTAGTATATCTTTGGTTGGTTGTACTTAGCTGCAAAGAGAAAAACATGATCATTAAGCTCAACACTGCACCATGATGTCAATCAAATGACTCCTATAAAGTATCACAAACTTATTTGTTGACCATAATATTTCACATGTACTGTTAATAATATCATATGCTAAGCAAGACAGATAAGAAAGAAACTGGCCCTACAAGTATTTCTGGATGTAATTCTTTGTAATGTTGAAACTGAATCTAAGTTAAGACAGAAAGGGAAATACCAAGCGGACAGGCCAGGAAAGTCCCCAGGATCTCTAAACAATCTTCACTGCATCAAGGCAACAATTAAATCTTTTAAGTCCATTTTCTGTTTACAACTAGAATGCATTGTACTGTTTACAGAAACAACTTTACTCATGGGTCGAGTCTGCAAATGTACTAGTAGGCATTGGTTTTCAAGATACATTCTTGACTCAAAATGGTCATCTCTCTGTGACAAAATGTCACAGCTACAGGCTCTTACCTGTGACATCAAGGCTGATGTCGGCAGTGTGATCACCGCTGTCTGTCATTACATAACATGAGTAATTTCCGCTGTCCTTTAGAGCAGTGTTGGTGATGAGCAGGGACACGTTCATGTTTTGGACATTCCAGGATGGCTCAGCAAACTTGTAGCCTGGCCGCAGTTGCTTTAACTCTCTGTTGTAAACCATCAAGGGTTTGCTATCTCCTTTTTTCCTCCAAGTGACCACAATGATTTTTGCGTTCACTACATCTGCTGTGGTTCTGACAACACACTCCAGCAGTGAGTGCTGGCCACACTGTCCCGTCTGTTGAGCCTTGCATTCCACCTTTACAAAATCTGTAGGTAAAAAAATATGGTACATCAGTAGCATGCAGCATTTCATCCTTGAAACTCTCAAATTTAAGCAGAATTTACCTGTATCTGCATTTATGCTGACACAGATGAGAGCGAAAATAAGCAAGATACCCATTGAGGCCATGTTCATTTACCTGAAATGACAAAACATACAATTCTTTAGGTGGGAAACAGATAAAATGTAACAACGGCAAACATGTTTCAACTTAAAAAGGATCTATTTCTGAGAATTAAAGTGCAGTGTTAAAAGGACAATCAAGTTCCCAGTGCAAGTTCACCAAGTATTACACATAGCCCCGCTTGGGTCTCACTACCTACTATATATTTATCATTATGCATTAGAGGCCAGTGTGTGAGGGGCTGGTGAAAGGTAGCATGCTCCACACCACCACGCTTTGATAGTTATTTAATTAAGATATTTCAACAACAAGAGATAGATTCAATGTTATCTGGTGTTTTCTTGATTTATTTAAATCATTCTTCAGTTTTAATTATTTCATTAAAAACTGGCAACTACTCCATGATCCTTTTATATAGCAAATTCTTAACTCTGGGCACATCCTAATAAAACCCATCACCAAGGCTGTCTTATGAAAGACATGATTCTGACATGGATCACATCACGAGACAAACAGCGTACCTTAATAGCAATTAAAAATGTGGTGTTCCAGGTGATTCTTATGCCAATTTGTACTGCAAAAACTCAGAAAGAGCATAGTGCAGGTCAGGCTTGTTCTGCAATTAAGTTTCCAGTGGCTTTAGTGCGCGTGACGATGATCTTACAAAGCATGTCACTCTGTAGATGGAACCCACAACTGCCTCCCATAGATGACCGTGTGGGAAGTTAATCATTCAGCAGGCGCGGCTTTCAGCTGTTGTGCTGACAGATGCTGGTAAGAATGATAGCATGATCTTTTCTTTGCCTTTTTGTTTTGACAGAATCAGATTTTTTCTGTGCAATTACAAAAGGTTTGTTTGCCTTCAGTTGAAAGCCATGAAAACACAACACAGGTGTGCTGTAAGTCACACACTGCTAAACTGGTCTGAGCAGGTGAGCGGCCTACTTAGCCAAATGTGGTCAGTCTTGGCAGCAGAATTAAAATCAAAGTGAACTGCTAGACTGCCAGTGGCGATACCCTCTACTGTGGCAAGTCAGCAAAATATCAAACCAGCACAGTTAAGGAAAGAACCTCAGTGACCCTCAAAAAAATGCAACATCACTGGTTGCAGAGCATGGACTGTATAACATAATGGACGTAGCTACCGTGACGTTACCCATCGGTTTGTGGACTGCTGTTTTGAAGCATTTTCAACAAGGATGTATAAAGAGAACTGGAAACAGCGTTCTAGGTGGGCTCCCGTCCATTCCTATGAAAGTTGCTCTGTAGCACATAAAGCCAAAAACACTGCGGCATGAAATCACCCGGATCTTCCACATTGTGGGGCCCATAGAGCAAGTACAGTAGAGACGTACGGTGGCTGAGCATGACCAAGTGGCTAACGTCTGGTTTTAGATCTCCCCTAACTTAAATGGGGATAAAACAATTTAATCTTGCAGCTCTTCTGGACTTTTGAAATGTTATTGGACTGAATGGAATCCTGATAGTGAAACAAGTTATTCTGCTGGGGTTGTGTCACTCAAAAAAATGTATCCACTGATTTACAGATGTCTCTTTCACTATGCAAGTCTCCAGGAAAAAGTCTTTTGGGCCCCCTGGCATCATGTGACAGACCCTGAAGTTACAAGTCTATGTTTGGCCACTACGTAAAATTGGCTTCAAAGCCCAGCACAGTTCTCCGGGATTTTCAAGCTACGAGTACGGCATTTCGGCCCTCTTTAAGCCTTAATAAAATGCAAACAGGTGAGTTATATAAAAATTCATCCCACATGCAGTTGTCATGAACAGGGAAAGGAGCTTTAGAGATCAAAACCATTTTTTTTTTTTTTAACCAGGCTGGACATTTTAATATGGGCGACTATGGGGACTGACTCACTTCTGGAGCCAGCCCCAACTGGCCATTCAAGGAACTGCAGTTTTTCAACTCTTCTGCATTGGCCTTATTTTTCAGACCCAGAAGAATTGTGCACCACAATTAAAAACATTAACCCATTGTATTTCAAACAGCATTATCATTATTAATTAAGGGTAAACTGAAACGCTAAACTTTTTCTTTGGGGAAACCCCTAAACTGTTTTCCCACACAGAAATAGACCGTTAGTAATTTCCAGAACTTTTTCATGTCATTAGTTTCCCATCCCCGTGACATTATTAAAGTTCAACTTATAGGTCAATTTTTCACTGAAAGATCAAGTTGGGGTGGCCAGATGAACAACAATCTTATGAGTGTTTTGTTGCCTTGTTTGTCTGAAAGCACTCATTTTCATTGGACCATGATCGTCCTGATATCGTGGTTGCACAAAGAACAATTTGTAGCTCATTATCCAGCATCAAAATGACTTGTTCCATTCAAAACCAAGATGAAACTGTTTCTTTCAAAACATAAAAGGCTTTTAGAGTAAGTGCACACTGGATCTTTTATGGGGGAGGGAACCAAATCTTTAAACTAAGACTTTGCCTTTTTAAAAATAAATGTAACACTTTGAATAAGATGGTTCCAGCTGTGTCACCAATGACTGTTTTTTTTCTCTCTTTAAGCATATTCTAACAGCAGTCAGTATTTTAATCTGAATTTGCTGATAGTGGTCTCTTCTTCTGTTTCCTCCAGTGATCAGAAGATTCTCATACCCTGATATCTATCTTTAGGTCTCAGTTTTCACTCTTGTTCTTTTTTGTAACTTGACTTACTTGAGATACTTTGCATGTACGGGTGCTTTTGTTTGAGAGAGAGAGGGTGAGTTACCCAGACACAAAACAAGGGGGGACAAAAAGCAAACCAAGGCTGTGAAGCTGCATGAAATGTAATGAAAAGAACTGAAAGGAGTGAGACGTCCGTAACTTTATCTGTTGTAGAGTTATGTTCTAATTAGGTTTTGTGTTTATTTGCACTTGAAGGCCTCTGTGTGTGGGGGCTTGGCTCAGTGTTTACTTAAGTACATTTTTTTTTCTTTGTTTGTTAAATCACCACGCAATTCTCACAGTTGTTTCTCTTTGTTCCCGAGTATTGTGTATTGTGTATTTTTGTAAAAAAGAAAGAAAATCCCACCAGGCCGAAGCAAGATTAAAATAAGTACTGTAATATGTGCAGATTAAAAGCAAACATTGCTTAAACATTAGTTTAGAAACTATTAACCTTTGCCCGACCTTTCTATTCCACTGCTTTATAAAAGACGGAAACAAAGGTCCTGTGCCATTTCACAAAATAAAAAGTTACAGCCAATAATCTATAACATATGTATTCTCCTTAACAGGCAAAAGCTAGTTCAACAGCTTTAACCAAATAAGTAATAAAAAAACAAACAAAAAAAGCATCCTTTATCCTGTGACGAAACTTGAGCAAAGCAAAGAGGAAGTAAGATCTCTAGAGACTACATTGCTCTGTGAGTGCGGGTTCATTCACAGAGCAATCATTTACTTTAATGAAACAGATATATGAGAACTGGATGGTCACTGACAAAACAAAGTCCCCGTAGATTTTTATAGCCTAAGGTAATTTCCAACGCTGTCCCTAAAGGGGCGTTAAAAAAAATTGTGGACAAAGTAGATAAGATCCTAAGATAAGACATCTGATCACTCTCACTACTACTGGCCTGATCACTTTTGCAAATCTGTGTCTACTTGGATGAGAAATGATTTTGGCTCCGCAGCTAGGATCCATTTTAAATCCTGGTTGTCTGTATTTGACTTCAGCCATTTAGCAGCATCTTATCTAAAATATTTTCTCACTGGCTTTATCTTAATAACATTAGTGATTAGAGGTGCTGATAACACTGCACAGTACCTTAAATTGAAGGGGAAAAAAAGCATGAATCTATTTGTCAAATCAATGTATCTAAACGTATGTTTGCTTCTGCAGTCTTGCTCTTCATTTCTACAAGTTCAGTACTTCAGAAACCTGTTTGACCAGCTGTCCACTAACTTTCCAAGTACACTTGACATTTCATGTCAGCCCACATATTGACATGGACAAGGAGTCATGATGAAAGAGAAAGTCCACTCAAGAAATGTTTGTAATGCCGCTAAGAGCTTAAGAGTTGCCCCATATTAGGCAATATCCTCTACACTAGAATGGGTTGGGGAACAAATATCTGTGGTGACCCCTTCATGCTGCTTCTCTGAGTTTGTTTTGTTCCTGTCAGAGAGATAAGTAGTTTGAGTCATGAATTTCTGCTCTGTTTCTCTACTCCTGCAATGATATCATGGTTTGAGTGGTTTTTTGTATTCCTGTCTGCACCCGTCTCAGTCTACTCCATTTTATCCATCACTGTACTTGTTGCCATGGTAGGCTACTTGTTGCCACACGCTGCCATTTTGTAAACTGTTTGCTTACTTTGTCTTATGTTTAGATCCCACTCATGCGTGATCTCCCAGCTTTTGCCTGATTGTTGATTTTGTTAATGACAGAACAAATCGCAGTCAACTGTCCTACTGTGTCCTAAGCTGCTATCATTTAGGGCACGGACTTGCATTTAAGGACTAAGCATCTAGTGTTGGTGGGCACAATGGCCGGTACAATACAGTCCAGACAATAAATCACAAAGTGAAAGAAGCTACATAAACGTATCTTTTGTTCACAAGTGCTTTCCCAATAGGGTAATCAAGCCACTGCAGCTGTGTGGTGGCGGATTCCTGTCTCAATCTCTTGAACACACTGGAGAAACATCTGCGCTCCCCACACAACCACACCATGACTGAATCCATGACATTCTCTTCTGATTGTGACAGACTGAAGATATACAGCACATCCTGCTTACACGTCAACCCAGACTACAGATCAATTCAACCCTGGCGTTACAGACTGTCACACGGGACAGGCCACAGCAAATAATGGTCGTGGTTTTAACAGTAATATTGTTTTAAACTCAGTGGTCCCCCAAGATGTGCTCTATGTTGTAATTGTTTTCTCTGTTTACGAACACTGACAATAAGGCCCGGGTGGCCTGGCCTGTCTGTACACTTCCTGTCTGGATACTAAGAGTGAAGCCCAATTCCAATCCGGCCCCTAAACACTCAAGGCCTGAACCCTCACTGACTTAACTGACGTCAGCTGTAAGTGATTGAGTGTGAGAGTCTGAAAGGGCTCCGGATGCTACAAATAGGAATGGGACAGCACTTATCCCCCTCTCTACAAAATCTTGTTGACACTGGCGGCTCTGGGCGTGATCATTTATCGGTTATTGTCAGCATATATTCCACACACAAAGAATATAGGCTATATATATCTATCTATCTATATATATATAGATAGATAGATATATATAGATATAGATATATATAAATAGATAGATAGATAGATAGATATAGATATAGCCATAGGCTATTGTGTGGAATATAACCAGTGGTATTCCTCTGACTCTTATGTGTTTATGTACCATCTTAAATCCTTGTTAATGTAATGTTTCATTGTTTATCTGTTTTTTTCGCTCTCCTTCCATAACATTACTGTTTGCATATTTGCCGACCGTGTTTTCGTTTTTTTTATAACACTTCCGGTGTTCCGAGGGCAACCCCTGTATTTGACGTCACAACACTATAAACTGTGGGTAATTTCCTTACCGTAAGTCCGCATCGATGCTGACCTACGGTAAGGGGGCATAAAGGGCTCACTCACTGACTCTCTGACTTGACGATTTGACAATGGGACAGCCCTCACACACTCACGCACTTGAGTCTGTAAGGGATCGGATTGGAATTGGGCCTGTGTGAACGTCCTGACAGTCCTTCCTCCTGATGAGCTCTTGAGGCTCAATATCTGCAAGATGAAGGAGGTGCATTGTACATGAATGCTGATACTGACTATTAAAAAACACACTACCTATATAATGGCTGATGAAATATATTTTTTGAAGATATCTTATTGCAATTTCTTATTAAGCATCAGCAAAAAGTTATGAAAATACCAATGTATCTATGATAAACTAATATCAGTCCATATTGGCCCGGCTGATACATTGGTCAGCACCAGCTGACAACCCTACCCACTTCTTGGATCCCTGAATCTGAAAGGGAAAATGGTGAAACCTTGATACATCCATGGGTGTAACAGATGAGGGCTTTAAGCAATGTTGGCAAGAGAATACAATCCTTCACACTGTGTTTACAGGAAAGCAACCCCTCTTTCAGCTCGTGTAATCTGAACATTGTACAGTAATAAAAGACGTTCAAACAGTCATCTACTTGTCACAGTACATCAGGTCAACCCTCACTTTAAACATTATATCATTATGCAACTTTCACCCTTTCAAAACTCTCCAACCGCACAGTCCGATGAAAACCCATTGTCATTATCACACGAAAGCTCTAACCCCCTCTGAATCATTTATTTCACACAGTGAGGCTGACAAAGTAAAACCCCACTACCAAGTTTCAAAAGGTCCTTCATTCTGAGACTAACACTGGAGAACAGAGCGGACAGTAACATTACACAATTACACGAACACATACCCCGTCTGTACTTTGCTATCAGTATCTGCACTGCTCTTTTATGGCGGTGCTTTCCGTCTCGGACCTATTGTTATTACAGTAAGATGGGAGCCGAGATTAGCCACCTTTTCATTTCGTGCTTAGGTCCCCATATGTTTGGACTATATTCTATGTCTAATTATTAAAGAAGCTTATTTTGTCTGAACCACTGGGCTGCCTTTCTCATTAATGATCAATGATGAAAATATGCTGTTTTTTTATTTTATTATATTATTCTTTATATTGTTCTTTATTCAGTATGTATAAACCCTATACTACACAAGATGTTAAGTCCTTGCAAAAGAAAACACCATCAGCACGTCTATGTGTTATTAGGGACAGTTCACTACTTTTGAGGGGGTGAGGGTGGGGTGCAAAACAGGGGAGGCATGTCACAATTTTTTTTAGGCAATGAGAGAGACTTGTGTTATTTATTTAGGCTTCCCAAGGGAACAAACAACTTCAAATGGTTGCATTTTGTGTTTATCTGAAATACCATCTGAACCCAATTCCTGCTGTCAGTTTTGAAAGTTTTTTTTTGTTAAATTGCCAAAATTACAACAATTATCATAGCCACAGACTGTAAAAACAGGAATTAGCATTGGATTTTCAAATTTCTGATGAAGGCTGCCATTATCATAATCACTTAATTCTATGTTTCATTTCAAATTTTGCCAAAAATAAACCACTGGCAAAAACACTATCCTGTAAAACATTAAACTCTGCACTCCTGCCTGCATGACACTGGTGAAAGTCAAGGCTTTTTTCATCTCCAAAACTAATGTTCTGTTATGCAAGTTACTAATACTGAAACTGTGCAGTTTATTCGGGCAAGCAGCTCTTATATCCTCATGTCGCTAATGCAAACTGTGTGCATGCTGTAATGTTTATGTGTAATGTGTAAGCTACATTTTATCGTTTCTGTCTGGAAGGAGTCCAGTCACACCCAGTCTCCCTTCTCCTCCGATAAGACAAGTACAGTCCCTTAAACCACAAACATCTTCCCCCCAGGCTGACTAAAGATATCTCCTGTTGAGTTTAAATGCGACCTACTTCGCGGAAATAATGACACTAGCAACTGGTATGTGATAAAGCATGCTTCCTTACACATGTTCAGTTCTTCAAAGTGAGCAAACCAATGAAACCATTCACTGTGGGAGCTGTCGACAAGCAAACAACCACGTTCATGTGTCGCCTTCATGCAGTCTGACACCTTGGCGTCGCTTGTGCTGTGTATGCAAAACTTTTTTCCACCTCACTCCAACGTTTCTCTTTATTTATTCAAAAAGAGGAAGCACTGTCAAAACTTGATAACGACGCCAGTTCATAGTAACCTGTAGGTATAAGGTGCCGAAATGACCATGGAAGGGTTGGATGCCATGTTAAGTAAACAAATGGTTGTTAAATTTAGAGCAAAGCTGAGCTCACGAGGGGAATTGAACACGAGTGGAGCCATGTCCCTGTATAGCGCCTTTAGAAAAAATATTCACCGATAATTTGACACAACATATTTTTTCTGTCGTTTCAGTAAAACTACAACATAAAATACAGTACTTAACAACCATGCCGCCATTCATTAACCTAACGTTATATGATTAGGTTAATTTAGCCGCAGTATTTTTTGCTAATGTCATCTCACCACTTCACTATGTTCACACAGCCAGGTGTAACACGTAGCCGTCCTGTAAGACCTGCCACGCAGCCAGTACAGCTATAATGTCATGTCAAACTCACCGTACACGCTCCTCGACCAGGCGACGTCTCTTAGTGGTTGAACAATGGTTGACTAACGACTAAACATCGGAGTGTCTTTGCCCCGCTCCTTTTTACTTTCACTTTCATTATGAGTAAACGATATGCGTGACTGGCTGCGTACACACTGCCAAACCAGACTAACACAATAAGACAGATAAGGGGCAGGGCTATGTCTGCCCGCAGTTGTTGCACTGACCTACGAAGTCAAGCTAAAATGAAGAACCGAGACAAAATAAGCTCACTGTAATACCTAATAAGGAAATGAATGAAAGAAAGTTTTTAAGAACACCTTTGCACATTTAACTCTTGTTATCATTCTGTGTTATTTTATTATTTAAATTATATTATATTCATTGTGTTAAATGCAGCAACTTTGGCAGAACTGTGCAACATTTTATCATGGCAATGCTTTTGGTGTGCAGTGGCGCTCCCAAGAGGGGGCCACAGGGGGACCATGAGCACCTGAATGTGAATCTGCAAATCCTAGGATAGCCAAGCGTGGCCTTACTCTACCTCTGATTGGCCTACCCTGACATTATCACACTATCCCAACGAAGGCAGTGAGCACTAGCCAATCACAGGGAGCATAGGGTGGGTCATTCCTCCCCGATACTAGGATACGCAAATTTGCCACCTGGATAAAACTGATGAAAAAAATAGGAGGGCAACATTAAGCCTAGTTCACATTACATGATTTTCACCCTGATTTTGCGTCACGGAGACTATTTTAATCTTTTGAGTGTTCATACCTGGCGACGTGTGTTTCTGTCAGCGACATTGTTCAGAGACAAACGTCACCCGTATCTCACGCTAAGCAAAGTGCAATTGGCTGCAAACATGTCACATGGGAACAGATGCCTTCAGGGCTCAGAAAAAAACTCTGGCATACTGATTACAACTACACATTCATGAAATGGTCAAATTATCGTACATTTGGCGTTTCTTTTGGGATTATTGATTGTACATCGTACAGAGGGCCAAATTATTGTACAAATACGATAATTATCGTACACCTGGCAACGTTGTGTCTTCCTCACATTTCTTCCGTCCTCCTGCGTGCTGACGTGGGACGTATCCCGCCTCTCATTGGCTGATGCTCTTTGTCAGTCGTTTCAGACTTCTCCAGTTTTCTAGCATGTCAGATATCCAGTCCCAGTCACAGACGAGGGGGCGACTTGCTCGTAGGCTTGTTCACATGAGTACTCTTCATGGCAGACTATCTGCCGACTCACCTCCGACCCAAGGTGGCTCTCAAGATCCTCTGCGACGTCAAAATCGAGGTGATGCCCATATGGACATTTACGTCATTGCTTCTGTTCATACTGGTCATTACAAGATACCTTCCTATTGCACTTTTAACAAAAATGACTACAGAAAAAAAAATGTATTCAAATGTTAGTCTGAGGCTTACATAATACTTAAACATTCTGTCAGTCAGATCAAATGGATATCTTCCAAAGTTACAACCGGTTTTTTTTTTTGTATAAAATGTCCTCGTGTTTTGTCAGATTGTGTTTCCTCCCTGGGCTGCATAAAATAATCATGACTGATACAGTGTAATCATTCCAAGTCAGATAATACAAACAAACAATACAACCCATGGTCAAAATTGATTTTTAATGTTCACTTCCACTTGTGCCATTTCTTAATTTCAAATTTCAGCAGTGACTTACATCCAGCAACAGGAATTGGTATAGGATGCAAACACACATATCTTTTTAACAGACGTTAAAAATAGACACCACAGGGATTACATTTCATGTATCTGAAATGTAGGTCTTCTTGCATGACGGCTGGCTGACACAGCAGTCATACACGACTCAACAAGACAGAAGCAGGAGGGAGTTGGAATTTTGGTTTAAATAATGTGACAATGAAATGTACAAAAAGACTGTACTATGTTTCCAGTGAGCAGAATGATAAATATATGTATAAGGGGGGGTTAAAACATATGAAAAAAAAGAAAGGAAGAAAAAAAAAGGCTGAGCTGTCATAAGGTCACTTGTCAAATTTAGGATGGGTTTACCAGAAACATGTCAGGACCAACAACATTCCATTGCCTCGCAAAGGAAAAACAGGGCTGGTTGACACTGGTAGGATGCAATTACAGAAACCCAACCTTATTTGATGCTGTAGCCTAACACACAAACAGGCACACTTTATTTTAGAGTAAATTTTACCTATAAAAACATGGGGCACTCAAAACCGGCACTGGGGTTACAATAATCTAAGGTTATTGACTACAATATAAAAAAGGCTTATTCCAATTCTGTTACCTGACATGGGACCTACAGTACCTATCTGAAGACAAATGTTTGCATCCTTCAGATCACAATGACAGTCATTTATGTGGCTCCTAAGTGGATAATAATATTATCAGTAGAAAGATTCCAACTTCATGCAACAACAATACAATTATTCCACAAAAAACAACTAACAAACAGGTTAAAATAAAAAGAAAAATCTTCACAGTTATGTTTCTTCTCACATTCATACGTTACAGACCAGACGTGCATGCAAGATGGGTCAAAACCGAACACAGTGCAAAAGTGACAGCTTTCTTTTTTGCTTGTGTTCTGGAAACTGCTTGTATAATCACGCACAGCTTGTGCTGTCGCAATATATTTAGGGGAGATTAATTACTTTTTGTTGATATGAGGGTGTGATCCTTGTACCCTGTCTGGCAGGTCTAATGCATTACAGGGGCAAAGGCAGACTTTGAACCTTATACATAGAAATACATAAAGTGCTTCTGTCAAAACAAACAAACAATAAAAACAGTACAAAACGGTTTTCAAAAAAGAGGTATCAAAACAATGCACTTGGGGATGTGGAGGACAGTGGTGTCGACTGGACACCAGGTAGGATTCCTGCGGTACAGACAAAGGGGGCGGGGGTCCTTGTTTTTTTAAAAAAAAAAAAAAAAAAAAAAAAGATGAGTTCAGGGATGAATGGATGTTTGGGGGGGGGGGGGGTTGACTGGGATTCAACCCAGGATGAGGCTGGACTTGCCCCCAGGTGGGTTCCTGCGACCGGACGGTACTCCTGCAGCGGGATCGTCAGCTGCAGGGGCCTCTTCCTTCTGCTCTGGAACTGCTTCAGGCTCAGGAGCACTGTTTTCTAAACACAGGCAGGGAGGCACGTGACTTTCAGTAACACATAAAGACATTAACAGGGTAAAATTCACTGTCACTTTGTCACAAGACCACACCTCACCCATTGGAAGCTTGCCAGGTTCAACCACATCATTTCATAAATGCAACCATTGCCCTGAAGGAACTCACAGCTTGTATTCACATGATGTGGGAGCGTCAATGTCGTCTGGATTTTAGCAGCCTCAGCCATGCAAACAAGAATGTTTCTTTTACTCCTGCTTTATTCTTACACTGCAATACAACAACAATGTCGTTTTGGATTTTCCATGTCTTCTGCATGGATCATGAACATATGATGACGCTGACTTTCTGCCTGGTACACATATGCATATCTATAAAAAGATTCTCTTTTTAAAACAAGTCAGCAAGAAATATTATATGGATCTAGCATTTATTGGCTAATTAGCTACAGCAGCTAAAGTCTGACAGCAAGTTTTTATTTCAGACGGCAAAGTGACAGTCACTGGCTGGAAATAAAACGCTGCTTTTGTCTTCTGCAATTTAAGGACTGTTTATCCAAATTACTAAGAATTTCAAGTGGTAAACAACATTTCTTTCTTCAACGAGGGAGTGTTAGTATTTGATGGTATATTTTTTAGACAAACAGGCACATTATTCTTAATTTTGTTAGATTTTGGTTTTAGAGACCACAACACAAAAGACGCAACTGCAACACGAGACCATGGGTGTTTGTGTTGTGGTTTTCTCAGTTTCAGAACCGTTACACTCCTACTGTAAAAGCATGAATGTGTATGTGTACAGGTACATACAGTATGTATGTGTGTGATGTTTATATGTGATATTTCTGATGACATATCACAAATCTGTTCTTTATAATACTGAGCCACTGGTTTAGGGTCCACTAAACCAGTGGTAAAACTGGGATATGTCACCAGGAAAAAAACAGGTGCTTACCATAATCGCGTACAGAATTTTCTCCATCCTAAAGAAACAAGCAGAGAGGAAGTGGTTAGTATTTCATCAGCCTTCACAGACTTAAAAAAGAAACCCTGCTGTACGTCATCAGTTTTGATGGAAAGATAGACATGTACTGAATAACAAAACAACAGCAGGTATTACTTGAATGTTTCAACATAACAGATACACAAGAAAACCTTTGTAAGACATTGAGGGAACATGAAGAGAAAATAAATAGATGATTCTTATCACTTGGACTTTAGCTGCTTCCCTATATGTTCGTCTGCCCTCAGGTTTCACTTCATCTCTTTCCAGCGTAACTCATGACCTGATGTGTGATCTTACTGTGGCGGAGGCGTCAGCAGAGTGGTTGGTGGTCTGGTTCCCTCCTCTCCTCAGGGGGGCTGATGGCTCACCACAAAGCACACCTGTGGGCTTCCCACCTGGAAAAACAAGGGGAGGTAATGGCTCATATAATAAGGCCTTCACTGCATTTCCTCTTCCAAAACAGGTTGGCTAACCTGACTCAACCTTTTTTGTGAAATCACAGCCTTCGATGTTTCAAGAGCAGAAGACAACAGTTGAGAGAGAATGGTCTTACACAGTGATGACCAGACCAAAGACATCCTATTCACTACCCCCACCACTCAATGTTACTGATTGTGATGAAGAGCGAAGCAAGTGTGCTGTCCTGGGTATTTGAGGACATAGGTGAAGCCATATGCCTCTCAAACTAATTAGATTATTGTCATTAGTGACAGACATTTCCTGGCTAAACTCACTTTAATCAAAGCATTGCTTGATTGCCTAATAAATCAGAGTACTTTAGATCTTGATTTTAAGGTTTAAAATTTATTATATTACACATTTATATAAATAAAACAAACAATCTTTCTGAGCTATATAATCAGCGATGTAATGGTGAAGAAGGCTGTTCAAATGATTGATTAATGTTACAGGCAAACAGTATTGCTAAAGAAGGTAGTCCACAGGGGACAATAACAAGGACAACTGGGATCAGCTCTCTCTCCTGATAAACCTTTGCAAATAGAGTAACTGGACCATAACTTACTGAATATGGTCCTATCATAAAACAATTAACTGATCACTGAACTAATGAACTAGATCATAAAGAAAAGGAGACACCAACTAATTCAGGCTTGGCAAGAGGTGAAACACTATAGTTGCTGAAATACAGCGGTCAGCAAGCAGATAAGGTTCACAGAGTAGGTTGCCATAGAGACTGACGTAGAGTCAAGGGTCATCAGAGCAGGGCCATAGTCTCAATCATAAAGTAGGACACTATCAAACTTACCCATTAAGTAGACAAATTACTTTTTCTTTAAACTAAGCCTAAAGGGGCTTTCAGACAGCAAGCAGATACTGCCATCATCATAGAGACAGTGACACTGGAGTCAACTGCTCACTGTCTGCTTTGAGCTTAATGCCAACATCTGCCTTGGTAGTGTAAGAAGATGCTCACAATGACAATGCTAACATGCTGATGTTAAGCAGGTATATTTACTATGTCCACCATCTTAGTTTAGTGTGTTAGGATGCTAACATTTTGGTATCCTTTAGCTAACTAAGGGGTTGTTTGAAGGCCTAATCAATGGAAGGTGAAATAGCCTCTTAAATATACATCATTGAAACATAAATATCTGGGGATTATAGGCTGAAACCTGGTCTGAAGGAAAGAGACCATAGAGTTTTGGAAAACTGTGCCATTGGAGAAATAGCCCATTGTGAAGCAGTCTGCAAATCCCATCTTAACAATCCAGCCACACAGATCCTCTTAACATATTTCAGACAAAACACTATGTCAGGGGTGTCAAACTCATTTTTAGTTCAGGGGTCACATACAGCACAATTTGATCTCAAATGTGCAGGACCCCTGAAACCACTTAATATTAACCTATTAATATCAACCCCTTCAAATTTTTCTTTCATTCTGAAAACATGTAAAATTATGTTTTGGATTATACACATTCAGTCAATCTACAAATCACTGTCATTACATGTAACTTCTTTTTATTTATAATTTTTAGATGGTTTTTATCAAGGTTATGTTACTGCACTGCCTATTTCTCGCCTAAAATGCCTCTTACAAACATATTTTAGTGTCGTATTTCGCTGTAATAGCGAGTTTATGAACAGGAAGTGGGTGCCAAACTGTTTCCTGCATAGTGAAAACAGAGGCCAAAAAAATTGAGATCAAACGATAAAACTAGGCAGCACTGATCAAATACAAACTAAAATTCTGTTACTGCATTGCCTATTTCTCACCTCGAATGTTTTCAGAAACAAGTTTTCGCCAGTGTTTAACTGTAAGAGATTTAGATCGTTTCCACGCAGCTTGCCGTCACTGCTTGAAACAGACATGTTCGCATTACATTACACACCAGCTGAAGCATTTATTGGTCTGGTGCAGCACTGTGCATTCTGGTAGTTGTAGGTTTTCTCCCTCTTGAGCAAAAGCCTACTTTTCTCTGTTTTCTCTGGTTCTGTAGCACCACTTTCATAAGTATTTGCATCTTTCCACTGCATAGACAGCCTAGTTTCATTAAAAGGCCATCTTTCCCACAGAGAAGTACTTCTTTAAGCGCAAATATAAC
Organism: Epinephelus fuscoguttatus; assembly: GCF_011397635.1. NCBI lineage: Eukaryota > Metazoa > Chordata > Actinopteri > Perciformes > Serranidae > Epinephelus > Epinephelus fuscoguttatus. Next base: position 37,069,780 of record NC_064754.1, on the reverse strand, counting down.
ACTCAATTATTTATTACACAACTGACAGCATACAGAAAACATACAACACTTACATTTAAGCATTACCTCCATGAACATGTTTTTGGACATATTATGATCACAGGAAATACAGTTGTTATAACTTCCTGCTCAGAGTAAACCTCCAAATATTAAGATCAAATGCTAGAGCATGGAATCAGGGTTTTCATAAAATGTGGAGTTTCCCAGAAACTATTAAAATATGACTGAGGATCTCATCTCTCTGTCATAACATAGGCATTGGAAAGCAAAAGGGGAAGTGACCTATCCCATGAACGGAACAACCCTGACAATGCAGTCCACTGACATCAAAGCCTGACCTAATGACCCTGATTATGCCGAACTTTTCTTTGTAATCAAGTTGGTCCTACAATTTCCTACTAGTTTCCTATTATGCTGTGGGGAGCTTTTCAGATTTTGGAAGTTTCATTTTCACACTAAATGTCTTTCTGACAATAATTCTGTTCACTTGGTCTAAATAACAATGTGCAGTCATATCCTGCTGTGTGGGCTTTTCCCCTTGGACCCAAAGGCCATGGCCTCCGTGACTTTTATGGAAAATAAAAGAAGCGTTATGGAATTTGAAATAGTTTGGATTTTTTGATCACGTGCAAAAGTTTCAACCCACAGCATATCTGTGTATTGACACACAGATGAGCGTATCTGGCACAATTCACACCACCAACATTGTTAAGCATTTCTGAAATTCAGTATTTGTCCACATCTCGTAACAAGCACATCTCTATTGTATCAATCCACACCAGTTTAATAAGGCAACTGGATGATACATACCCTTCTAGTTCATCCCTTGACACTTGTATACGTACCTATTTGGTTTAAACTAGGGATGCACCGAAATGAAAATTTGTGGCTGAAGCCGAAGCCGAATAAAATTAAAGGCTTGGCCAAATACAGAGTACCGAGTACCGTTGTTTAGTTTTTCATTATTTTTTTGCAGATGAACACCCTCCATATTAGTGTTGTCATGGTACCAAAATTGGGACCCACGGTACAATATCAGTGAAAGTATCACGGTTCTGAGTAGTATCCAATACCACAGCGAAAATGAGGCAGATGTGCCTTTTGTCATTTATAAAAAGATAAATCACTTTTCTATAATACATCAATGATATTTCAATGGAATAAATTACTTATTGACTTATTCATACTTCAAAAACAGCATCAATGAGTGATTGACATAGCCAGGATCGAAATAAAATAAATAAATAAATAAAATAAAAATCAACCAGCCACCCTCCTCCCCTGACAAGTCCCTTCATAAATAAAGAACAGTCCCTAAAGTGTGGTGAGGTTTGTGGACCGTTACCTGCCACAAAGAGAGAAATGTGAACGGCTCGTTTCTCCTCTGACACATCACATACCTGTGTGCCACCACGACTCGGCTGTCCAGGTACTTTTGGGCAGTCATGACACCAAGAAGTGGCAAAGAAACTACTGCAGCAGCATGTTGAGTGCCAGGTGGCCAGCACGTGCCGTTATTGGACGGCGCATGGACACTCACCCTCTTGCGAGTGGACTTTGAACTTATCCCACAGTAGTGGTACTGTAAGGTACCGTAGTACTACGGTACTTGAACATTATGGTATCATATGTACTGTGGTGTTTTAGTACCGCGGTCTACTGTTGGTAACAGTATACCCTGCAACACTACTCTAGATAGTTCAGTATTACATTCTTTGCAAACCGCCTTTCTTCTATCTCCAACTAGGGTCGGGCGATAAATCGATTTTATCGATTAATTCGAATTTGTAGTTTAGGCCGATATGTTTTAATGAAAATCGAGTTTCTATTTAAAATTCGCCACCGCCGCTCCACGCTGGGCTGCCCGCGCGCTTGATACACAAACATGGCAGCGAGCGCTGAAGAACTTTTGTGTGCTCACCTGTGTCTGTGTCTGTGTGCTCATCTGTGTCTGTGAGTGTGTGTGTGTGTGTGCGTGTGTGTATGCGCATCAGGGCCAAACTCCGCCATGCACGACACAGAGAGCAGAGGAGGATTTTAGACGCGCACCGTGTAGGGACATAAATGACATGCCGTTGTGTAAATAAGATAAATAAGTGTTACCAACGCCAAGCTGGCAGACCCCCGAACCGTAGGAAAGGGACCTCCGAAGACCATTAGCTCCTTTAGCTTGTGTTAGCTCATTGTGGCAACAACACATAAACAACGGGACTTCGTCTGCGTTAAAGAACTGCACTTTATTTTCAGCACTGCAGGGATGATGCACAGCCTCTCTCATCAGTGTCTGACTTTTACACAGAGGGAAATAACTCAAAAACAGCATGCAGAACTGCGTAGGCTCCTTCACTGTGGCTGCTCGATATAAACAACGGAGCACATGCCTCACTTTCTTCCTGGGGTGCATCTGTCTGACATCACACACCACACCCGGCACACTAACGTCTCATACCTCCTACATCAACTACACACATACACAGCTCAACACACACACAAGCCACACACATCAGGCTCAGCCTGTAACATAAGGCTATTTAGTTTGTTTAATAGAAGGACAAGGTATAGACCTGTTCTATAGGAAAGGTAACCTTAAATGACTTCTGTTGTGATCCAATATGATGGTAGGGGAAACACTGCCGTATGATAAGAAAGGGGTCCGGTGGAAAGCAATCACAGATGCAGTCGCCATGTATATTGCAAGAGATATGGTGCCCATATATAGGCTACTGTGGAAAAGCTGGGGTTTATTCACATGCTGAAAGCTTTGGACCCCAGGTATGTGCTACCAGGCCGCAAATGTTTGTTTTTTTTTAACTAGGAGGGGAAAAAATCGATTTAAATTGTGAAAGACATAAGTGTGAATTGTGAAAGACATAAGTCTTGTTTGTTAAAAACAGGACTAAACATGGGGAATCAGGATTCCAGTTTTATGCAGCTAAAATCTAGAACAGTCTTTCTGAAGATGTGAGACAGGCCTCTACTCTGACAATGTTCAAATCTAGGCTCAAAACAGCTCTATTTTACTGTGCATATGACTGAAAAGATCTTATCTGCACTCTTCTCTTTTAAAGTTCATTTTATAATGATTATTTATGTTTTTATTTTGTATTGTGATTTTAATGCATTTTCTTGTTCTGTAAAGCACTTTGAATTACTTTGTGTATGAATTGTGCTCTACAAATAAACTTGCCTTGCCTTGCCTTAAAAATAAGCGACAGTGTTTAGTATTCATTCAAGAGCTTTTGGTCTTACATGCCTGTCAATAAGACTGTCTGAGCAGGACCTTTGTCTTATTTTTCTTTTTTTTGGCTAAAGAACTGTTCTTACAATTATTTCTGAGTGCTGATGTTTCTCATTAGTATTTATATTTTGAGATTTCTGATTTATACTTAACTACATTTTACAGGAAAATAATGTATAATGTATTCTACTAGATTTAGCTTTCAGCTTTAGTTGGTATAGTTTGAGAAGCAGATGGAAGCCCCATTTGTGTGAAAACATGAGTATACAAATAGGCCACAGAGATGCAAATTATATTGCAGGAGTCATCTGACAAGTTCCTCTTTGGATGTTGACACTGTTTAAAAGGTTTGCTGCCAACAGACCTCATGGTGCTCTTTGATTTTAGACAGTCCAGGTATGATTGACGTATCATGTACAGAAGGCTCCCCAAGTGTTGGTAACAGAGCGGATGGCCAGCTTCTTTTATATGCTGTGGTATTGTCACATTTGACAGAGGAGGAGGAAGTCTCACTCTATTATTAACTAAACATGTTTAGTTTAAGATTCTGCTTATAAAATATTTAATAACTAGATGCATGAATCCTAATTACGCTGTCATTTTAAAGCTGGACCAGGACCGCCATGCCAGTCCAACTGTCCATGTACACACATGACGGAGCCCAATACAGCCAATCACTGTGCCTCTCTGTGACAGCTGAGCTGCTGCAGTTGCAGTGAAATCAAAACAGTGAGAAAAGCATTCAGTGACTACGAGGAAACTGCTTGCTGAAAAATAAGTTGATCTTGTTTCAAGAAGACAGCCATTCTGACTCCATTAAAATCAAGGTTCATATACTGAAAGGACTAAAGGCTCGCTTCTCTCACTGAATGTGAGAAGTAAAAGGAGGAAGACGGAAATTAAGAGGAAGAGAATGTGTCAAAGCTTCAATATGTATTCAGCCTGTGACCACGAAGAATCTCTTTAAATAGCCTGCTGTACACGACTCTTTCTATACACAAAGAAAATATTTATGACAGGAAAATAATTTAATAAGGAAATTACTCTTAATAGCATCCCTTTTCAGTAAGGCTGCTCTTTTTTGCTTGAATTTAGAATTAGGTCTTTGATAAAAAATGTTTGTTATTATTTCACTCACACTGCATTCATTAACACGTGTTAAAGCTATGGTGAGTAACTTTTATACAAGTAACTTTTCGCCATATTTGATGAAACTGTCAATATATTCTTAGAATAGTACAAAAGAGAGTCTGTGAAAAATATTGTGTCCCTCTGCTTCCTCCTAGTGCTTCTAATGGCATTTGCAGCTGAACGAAAACAATCAGAGTCGAGGGATCTCCAACGCAGCTGTCAATCACGTCAATCATTCTCGTGAACTGCGGGCAAACTGTCAAACTAGGCAGAGCTGATTAGGTATGAATCAAGATTCTGTTACTACAATGCCTGTTTTCAAATGTTTTCAGAAATATATTTTAGTGTACTGTTTACCTGTAACATGAGAGAGTTTGTGAACCGGCAGCCACACTGAAGACAGTCGTGCATCAACCAAGCACTGCCCACCAGCCAGAGCAAGCAGATGGGCAGTGTTGAAATGTAATGAAGTAATAATACTTTGTTACTATACTTTAGTATTTTTTGGGAGTATCTGTACTTGACTTATTATATTTCTGTCAACTTTCACTTTTACTACACTAAATTTTCTGAATAAAATGTATTTCTATGTACTGGAGTAAAAGTATTATACTCCTGTTTTACTCTAGTATCTATGTATTTCTACGCCCTAAGCATTCTTTACTTACTTTTTACTTTACTTACTTTGTAACTACAAAATAAAAACTGAAAGTTTGGTTTATCAGTGGTTCTAGCTTGCAAGTTTGATCATAGATTAATCACACAATGGCAAATGCAAACAAGTGCTCTCAAAGTCGCAGTTAAGTTTCAATGTCAAGTCAAGCCCAGGCTGCACGTCAGATTAGACGCTACACGATAGTGACTATATTCCACTCGATGGTGAAATCGACTTCATGATGTAAGCAGGAGATGGCGTGCCACAGCAGAGAGGGCAAGTAATGGTTCAAGGAGATAAAGATTTGTGACAGGCAACTGTGTGGAGACCGCTCCACTGCAGTGGAGTGTGAAGAAGCCCTTGTTTTAATGTACACTTGGTTTTTAAGGTGGTGTACATGTTGAGAAGAAATAAACTTCATAATCCTCAGATTTCTGACTGCTTGCTTTTTTATTACCAGCATTTACTTGTACTTTTTCTTCAAAAATTTAACCTTTTAACGTAATAAAATTACTCTTGATACTTGAGTGAAGTAAATATCAGATACTTAAAGACTTTTCCCTAAAATAATATTCTAACAGGTGACTTTAACTTTTACCAAAATCATCTTCTATTTTCACTTTTACTCAGAATGGTTTTCAAGTACTTTGTCCACTACTGCCAGTGGGCAGCTGTGTTCGAGAATCCCCTAACTCTGATTGGTTGTTTTTATTCCGTCAGGATAGATTCCTGTAAATGCCATTAGAAGCACTGGGAGGAGGAAGAGGAAAATTATTTTGTTTTTCCCCCAAATGATCCATCTCATGTACTAGTGTGAAGATATAGTGACAGTTCCAGCAAATGACAAAAAGTTCTTTCAGAAGTTACCAACTGTAGCTTTAAAGGTATGATTATTAGGGCCGTAACGGTACATGTATTTGTGTCGAACCGTTCAGTACACGACTTTCGGTTCGGCACGACCCTGTACCGAATTATTGGGCGCAGGATATTATTTTATTTTGTTTTATTTTAATTCTGTTTTTGCGAGCCGAACCATTTAAAATATCTAGTTCCCCGACAGACATAACTGAGTGACGCATCGAGTCCCGTAAATCTCTGCTTTCACTTTGTGCATGGCGTGGGTTAAAATGAAAAAGAAAGTGACAAACACATAAGCCGTGAGCCTGCTCTGCCTCAAGCCGGTCGCGGTGCACCATACGCCTGCCGCAAGCCATTCAGCACCGCGGACAGTCAGGCTAATGGGATGTCGAACGACTGACATGGACCCCATGGCAAGTGAGTCTGATGAATCTGAAGACCCACCCGCAAACCTTAAGTCCTCCGTTTGGGAACACTTTGGTTTCAGGGTAAAATACGAAGATGGAAATAAACAAGTGGACAAGACAAAAGCAGTGTGCCGGCACTGCAGAACAGCGGTCGGGAATGTACTTGGACACACGTCTAACATGCTAATGCATCTAAAGCGACACCACCCGAGTTTGAACGTTAACCGTCACGACTAGAAAAAGCAGTCTGGTGCAAACTACGATATCGTCGTCGTTTAAAAAGAAAGAGCGTTTCCCTGACCATCTCGCTAAGGAAATAATCAACGCCATTGGAGTCAAATTGTTGAAGCTGCACTTTAGATATAAGCATGTTTTGTTTCCTGCACTTTAACAAAGTGGGAAAGCTAAGTAAGTTCCTAGTAAAACTGAATCTGAGCAGGCTTTAAAGCTGACCAGCTGCACTATACTTTTTATTTTAATTGAGTAAAACTGTTAAAGCAGAAATGTACAGTACAGGCCAAAAGTTTGGACACACCTTCTCATTCAATGCATTTTCTTTATTTTCATGACTATTTACATTGTAGATTCCCACTGAAGGCATCAAAACTATGAATGAACACATGTGGAGTTATGTACTTAACAAAAAAAGGTGAAATTACTGAAAACATGTTTTATATTCTAGTTTCTTCAAAATAGCCACCCTTTGCTCTGATTACTGCTTTGCACACTCTTGGCATTCTCTCCATGAGCTTCAAGAGGTAGTCACCTGAAATGGTTTTCCAACAGTCTTGAAGGAGTTCCCAGAGGTGTTTAGCACTTGTTGGCCCCTTTGCCTTCACTCTGCGGTCCAGCTCACCCCAAACCATCTCGATTGGGTTCAGGTCCGGTGACTGTGGAGGCCAGGTCATCTGCCGCAGCACTCCATCACTCTCCTTCTTGGTCAAATAGCCCTTACACAGCCTGGAGGTGTGTCACCAGCAAAACACCCCCACACCATCACACCTCCTCCTCCTCCATGCTTCACAGTGGGAACCAGGCATGTGGAATCCATCCGTTCACCTTTTCTGCGTCTCACAAAGACACGGCGGTTGGAACCAAAGATCTCAAATTTGGACTCATCAGACCAAAGCACAGATTTCCACTGGTCTAATGTCCATTCCTTGTGTTTCTTGGCCCAAACAAATCTCTTCTGCTTGTTGCCTCTCCTTAGCAGTGGTTTCCTAGCAGCTATTTGACCATGAAGGCCTGATTGGCGCAGTCTCCTCTTAACAGTTGTTCTAGAGATGGGTCTGCTGCTAGAACTCTGTGTGGCATTCATCTGGTCTCTGATCTGAGCTGCTGTTAACTTGCCATTTCTGAGGCTGGTGACTCGGATGAACTTATCCTCAGAAGCAGAGGTGACTCTTGGTCTTCCTTTCCTGGGTCGGTCCTCATGTGTGCCAGTTTCGTTGTAGCGCTTGATGGTTTTTGCGACTCCACTTGGGGACACATTTAAAGTTTTTGCAATTTTCCGGACTGACTGACCTTCATTTCTTAAAGTAATGATGGCCACTCTTTTTTCTTTAGTTAGCTGATTGGTTCTTGCCATAATATGAATTTTAACAGTTGTCCAATAGGGCTGTCGGCTGTGTATTAACCTGACTTCTGCACAACACAACTGATGGTCCCAACCCCATTGATAAAGCAAGAAATTCCACTAATTAACCCTGATAAGGCACACCTGTGAAGTGGAAACCATTTCAGGTGACTACCTCTTGAAGCTCATGGAGAGAATGCCAAGAGTGTGCAAAGCAGTAATCAGAGCAAAGGGTGGCTATTTTGAAGAAACTAGAATATAAAACATGTTTTCAGTTATTTCACCTTTTTGTTAAGTACATAACTCCACATGTGTTCATTCATAGTTTTGATGCCTTCAGTGAGAATCTACAATGTAAATAGTCATGAAAATAAAGAAAACGCATTGAATGAGAAGGTGTGTCCAAACTTTTGGCCTGTACTGTATATTTATATTTTTCGTTCAAAAAATGTGTTAAAAAAAACAGCAGGATTTTATTTTTCACTTTCATATTTCTATTTTCATTTAAACAATGTGAAAAAGCAGGATTTTATATATATTTGTTTCATTCAAAAATTGTGTAAAAAGAGTTAACTGCTGTGGTGGTATGTTTTAAAAAGGTTACCAATAAGTAAAAGATATTTAATAGTTGTCTATTTTTTTCCCATTAGGGTAGCAACTCAAAACTCTTTGACAGAGGCTTCCTGGTTGATAAATCACTGCCTTGGAGAAAAGGAATCCAGGCTGATGCTGTTAAAATGTCACCTAACTTTGCACATGCCAGTGTCAGAAAAGCTTCTGTGATTGATGTGTTACAGTTCATCCCTCCTTAAAGAGATTCCGGGAACGCCAGATGTAGTTAAAGCTGTCAAGACATTTACAATTTGACACCTGCCCCATATTTTGATGTCACTGAACGTTTCAAACACAGAAAGCCCCACCTTACAGGCCAAAATATTTGTTTCATTGCATGTTAAAAAAAAAAAAAAATTAAAAAAAAAAAAGCTATTTGTCACAAGAGACAGAAAAATAATTGTTGATCCATCTTTGCACTGCGCAATGAAAGCTACCTGGTTTACTGCTTCTTGCAACCTGTCCTATACACGACATCTGCAAGGAAGAACTATCAAATGCAGCAATGCCTCTGAGTAAGTTCAAGAGACATCTCTTGTGACACATGTGTTTGACTTAAATTGGTGCATTTGTTCTAGAAAATTAGGAACCACTGCACAAGATTAAAAAAATGCATACCTGGCATCACTTTTACTTCCTATTATGTTTCAATTCCTCTTTTGGTAACATTTGGCTGCGTAGTATTGTGCATTTAGAGAAGGCCTGGAAAACCCAGCTCTAGGCAGGAATGACAGCCTTTTATTATTCCTCTGAGAAATATACTTTTTAAATTCTATAATAAGCCCTGTGATCTAACAAGGACTTGGGGCAGCTCAATTCTACATGAATATTTCAAATCTCCGCAGGCTTGTGAAGATCCTGATTAATAGAGAAACACCAGTGCTTGAATATCTAATGACAGCCTGAGAGAGAAATCAATTCATCATTTGGGCACCTAAACCTGTTATGTCAAGTAGCACCAGTGGAGACAGCAAATGTTATTCTTATGTATTCGGCTGTCTGAAGTGTTGAGTAGCTTGGGGTTGTTGAGGATCACTTTGGTCCAGCAGCGAGAGAAAAATCTGCAGAGAAAACCTTGCATCTCCAAAACACAATAATCAATATTCTCAAACTTGTTCCTCATTGTCACTGGTTTAGTGCTCTGGTTTGATTTTTAAGTGACACTATCCATAAATGCTGCAGTAAACTTTCAAAGTAAGATGGATAGAAAGTAGAGTTCTAAGCTTTCACACTAAAGCAGCAGCTGTTTGGAGGAGAAGGAGATTGTACCTGGTGGGTTGTTCCTTCGATTGGCATAGGGGTCCTCTGGCTCAGCGAAAACACTGGAAGCCATCTTGTTTTTCCGGACGGGTGGCTTCTCCTCATCTGCACCAAGTGAAATGTTGGAGCCGCCTCCGGGAGGGCGCAAAACCCTGGGAAGAGAGGAATGGTCAGCACTGTTACTAAAAGCTGGATCATAATGGCTAATGTTTTCAATGCCTGTCAGATGCCTACAAAAAAATAACCTACCTAAATGTTTTGTTTCAGGTGAGGGATGTGCAGAATTTATCAGTAAGAAATTATTGTTAATTCACATTTGTGCCAATAAAGGTCAGAAATTTCATTTTGTATCGTGTAACAATGTGCTACCTTTTGGATAAACTGTAAATAACTTTGAACTTTAAACAGTCTATCAGATCAACTCATCAGAGTGGTTGCAAACTATCTTTGCACTGTCTAGACAACCAGATTCAAGTGGCAAGGAAGGACCAGGCGATGCCTGCCGAGATGAAAAGGTCACTGCATACATGTCATTAATGTTTCAGTGAACTTTAATGACAAGAGGAACACAACAGCATTCTCTTTAATGTGTTTATGTGGCCTTTATACATAAGGTACAGTTTATGCTACTGTAATACTGTGGTATGACTTGTAACAATGTTATTATTACAGATGTTTATGACTTATATTAAACCCAACATATAGAAAACATTCCAGCAACACTGACACAAACTACAGCCTCAAAAATTACCTTCATGAGGACAGGATTTATTGCAGGGCTGTTGTATTAGACCACAATATTCCTAACAAGATGTACCTATTAAACTGGCAACTAAGTATATATTGTTATACTGTTATATATCAGTGATAATGTATTTTTCCTATAAGGTTTACTGTGGTTAATACATTGGTGTGATGTATTTTACATCATTACTCACATTGCTACTGTCACGCTATGATGAAATGTATCATGATACATTTCATCATAGCGTGATGAAATGTATCATGATAACAACATGCCTAGCTGATACCTCAATCGTTCACTTAAACATTGTGAGTTCTGCATCCTTACGGTTTTTCTATCACTGGATTACCAGCGGATGTGGATCCATCTCCCTGCATCTCGATGATGAGAATTATACATGTGGCTCGGGTTATTGTCAGGTGTAGCCAGCTGTAACATGGCCCTCGCCTCAATGAGGCCATATGCAGGGCAGACTAAAGGATGCCTTTATTGTAACGTTACCTCACTGATCATCTCGATATGTGATCTGAAAACCACGGTGGCCCCACCCAAACTGGAGTGACAGATTTGATACATCTTTCCATTTCGGATAATATACCCATAAAAGTGATGGAGGTAATATTACGTCAAAGGCCCGCAGTTAATACTGCTGTGTGGTGCCGAGCCGCCTAGTTTGCACATGCTAGCTGAGCAGCCTCTCTACAAAAGGGAGGGTACATGTGTGCTATCTTGCTAGCTACCGTTGAAAAATGGGAAGGGTCCATCCCAGCAGGAAAAAACGGGAAGGTGTGGTACCGAGCTTTATCCTGGCATCGTCGCCTCATGCTTATATACAACCATTTCGAAGCGGTTAATTAATAATTACGGACAGGGGTCAGAGCAAAACTATCTACATTTTAGGTTAACCTTTGTAGCGTTGAGGTTAACGTCAGAGGATGCAGGACTTGTTGGCATCATGGTGGCTAACGGGTTATGGAACCGTCTGAACGACGCCTTTTTACCTGGAACTGCTTTTAGAGCCGGGCTCCATCCCTTGATATGTCGTGGTCGTCGTCATTTTTGCACAAGGAGTCGTAAAATATGTATAAATCTGTCAGGATACACGCGAATTACACTTTAATTAGCGACACTTCACCGCCTCATCATTGTCTATCCTAGCCGGTGGTTCCCAATAATCAACCTGCTTCCAGTCTGAGTGGACCAGTGTCAAAGTGACCAGAAGGAGACGTCTCACTTCCGGTCGGAATTTCAAAATAAAGTATGCTCAACTGAAAATTAAAGTGTTGTAGCAATATTTAAGATCAAATCGAAGTTTCATCAAATCACAACTGAATTATTAATCTAAGCAGCGCGTGCTTCTTGGCTAAAAGTTTATTGTTTGAGACCCTGTCTCGGTACAAGTGACACATTTGGATTTTAATTTGAAGGTAAAAACGCCCTGTTTCCGGTTGGGCTGGCTGAAATCTCTTTGTACATCCACGGGTTTGACAGACTGAAGTGCGGGTGCGACGGTGCGACAGAAACCACTGTGAAGGAGGCGTTTCTACAGCTCAAGCACCGCCCACAAGTGAACAGCTCCTTCTATGATTGGATACTGGCAAATTAATCAAACCTGTGATTGGATAAATTGTTTACATGGCATGCACATAGTAAATTGGATGTTGACCCAGAAGTCCACCATCAGTTTTCATCATATACTGAAACAGCTACTGTTTATTGTCATATTATTCAGAATAACATTATCTAATACTGCAATCTTATTCAAAAATACACAATCTAGAACCAATACTATGTGAGAAAAACTTAAGTGAAGCAATTTACTCCAAATACCAAGAGTAAAATCAAAAGACAAGTGGCAAACTCATAAAAGAGTAGTTTCCAAAACTCTTTAATGACAGCTCATTGTCCCTGTTGTGGACTTGAAGCAAGTCTTGTTTATAAACTCTCAACAGCTGAGTTGCAGCCAGGAGACAAGCTAAAGCAACCATGCATGCATCCTCATAACATGATGGTGGAAATATATGCAGATGTGGGTGTTATGCCTACTCTGTGGTTTATGACTTGCACACAACTAACCACACAGTGATTTAAGACAACTACCACATTTTACAGTTTTGGGGTTTTTTTTACAGGCAAGCCTTTCTGTGTGGCCAGATTTTAATACTCAACAGGTACTGAAGCTGGGATAGGCCTGTTAGCAGTCCACAGAACAAGTAGTATGGTTTGTACTGTTTCCGACAAGTGCAAGCCTGACTTTCAGAAAGACATTTGAAGCATTACAAATTGAAAGTAAATAACAGCCATCTTAGATTTACCTTCCAATTTGTTTTACACATTTATGGTTAAGCATTAAATTGTTTCAGGTAAAAAAAAAAACTGCACTTTTTTTTTTTCTAACTAGCATTCTACATGCTGACTCTGATGACAGCTGCTGGTTTAGACTACTTAAGTATCCATAAAACAAACAACAGGGACATATGTTTAAAAAAAAAGACTCAATTTATTCCAATAATACATTTTCATAACAACAGATGTGAATTTAAAATGCAGGCTTACTTGACAACAATAACAAAAGTCCATCTGAATCAAAACCTCAATGACATAAGTATATAAAAAAACAAAAGAAAAAGGAGCTTTCTGTTAAACCTCCAGGGGAAGGGGTGGGGAGAGAAAAAAAATGATGATGGCAAGCTTCTAATTTCTTCAGCACATTAGACTCACTGCAGCTTACAGGATGTTTAAACTGCGCAGCTCAGACATGGTAATATATGAATGCCAGTGTGATTATATCTATCTACATTGACTGTGCCGCTGCCTTTGAACATTTTGTAAAAGTATTCCACTGAATGGTATCAACACTGGTCATGAACATTTGAAGACTGGGCATAACAAAGATGTTCAGGGATGAAGAGGGGAGGTAGGGATGTTCGTAGGAAACAGTCTTTAAAGGGAAGAGCCTCCGGTTTGCTGTTGGAACACGTCAATCGTATCTTCGTCCTCCATTTCTAGCTGTTAAAAAAAAAGAGAGAAAAAGGTTTAAATGTCAGTTGATCCATCCCCTGCAAATATATTGTCTTAACACCATTTGACACCTATAGCTCCAACACAATGACAGCCACTGTTTACAGTGCCTGTGTCCACTTATAACTACTAACCCAGCACTTCCTGCATGTGCTTCACAATAACTGTAATTTGAAGGCAGTGATAGGTCTTTACTTTGAAGCCACTAACGAAGTGTTGACAATGCCAGTGAGGCCAGCTAATGCCTCCAAAACGTTTCAACAGGAAGTTAGTTTGAAACATGTACAGGGCAAAGTTTATTTTATTACATCTCTTACAAAAAGGCAGACTAGGTCAGAAAATGAAGACTGAGTAAATGTCAAGGATGTGATGTAAGTAGAAAGAGGAAAAAAAACTTAAAAAGAGGTTAGAGGAAGAGGTACAGAAACTTAGTAGAGTTTCGCCTAAAATGAGACTTCCAACATTAAAGTAAACAAGACCTTTTCCTTTATGTTATTGTTCTATGGACATAAAGAGGCAGCGCATCTACAGCATGGACTCTGATCTGTTCACAGCTGCTAAGTGCTGTTTGTAAAGTCTAATACCAGCACCATAATACAGTACATATACTTGACAAAGCTGATGTGAAGGGTTCACCCTCAAGTATAAAGTTAAGAGTAGCTTTGCAGCAAGTTTTCAGAGTGGACTCCTTGTATTTCCTCAACTATTTCACTGCTGTCTAGTGGCACTGATTTTCAATAATTCAGATTTATCATTTACCAAACCTGTGAATGAGGATTCCCACTGCAAGGCACAAACATTAATTCATTTGATGTGTATTTTGCAATTAAGAATAATGTTGTTAGGGTTTCAAAAGAACCTCTGACCTTAAACTTTTGCAAATCCTTTTGTCTCACCAGTTGCTTTCCAGAAATACTTTTAAAAAATGGTGCATAATCCTAACACTGACAACAAAGTGTAAAATCAGAGACAATGGCTAAGGTAGCAATTCTGTGAGGGTAGTTGGCTGTAGAAGAGGGCGAAGCCTTACCTGCGAGGGTGTGTCTGTTTCATTGATGGGCTGACCGTCAAACCGGAACCGTATTTGCCTCATCGCCAGCCCCTGTGTGGGAAGACAGAGAGATATCATGTTTAAAATACTGCTTAACGAAATGACTGGCCACCCTCAGGCCGTAAGTGCCAACCATGTACTGCAGAACAGAAGTAAAGAAAAAAATAATTCATGCTGCATAGCTAGCTAGCGCCCTATTTTCATTCTTGAAAAATCTGCAATCTGCAAGGTACTGTCTAACTAGGGCCCATGTAAATGATAGAATTGGCAGATACCAAGAGACTATAATGACTGTTCCAATTCCATTAATTAAGACAATAGAGGTGTGTGACAATAACCTGGTATCAGTGCTTTATGGCAGTATGCTCTAAAAAAGTGCAATGAGCATTACGCAACAATGGTCCATCCTCATTTGGCGAGCACCCAGGACCCCTCAACTGGTCTCCAATTCAAGGACCTCTTATTCAGGCTACCTTTACTGAGATTAACCTAAAGATGACTTCTTTTGAGTCATTGTGTAGCAGTCTTACCTGCCGTTCACAATAAGCTTTCATCAGTTTGCTGAGGGGAGTGTGCCTTTTGATCTTGAACTGCACCACTGAGCCATCCTGCCCTGCCACCTTCAGATTGATGTGCTCATTGTTCTCCGTCTTCACTCCCTCCTGGAAGAGACAAAAACAGAAGTTTCCAGAAAGTTAAATTGATGGCAGAAAGTACAGGAAACAGAATAACCTTAGTAAAAATGTGACCTCCAACATGTGTGATGCATTTGCTCTCCCCCTCACCCACAAATCCGCTACAGCCAGGGCCAGACATTATTTAAGATCGATGTACAATAACGTTATGTACCGCAAACACTAACGATGAGGGTATATATAAACTACTCACAACACGTGTGTGAGCTACACGTTTGGTCAAATTTGTCTGACATCTGCACCTTTAAGCACAGACCGGAGGAGTGGTGTGGCTACTGAGCACAGAAAAGCAGCAACATCGTTAACTTCAATGTTAGCATTTAGCATTAGCATCAAGCAATTCAGCTGACAATGGCCTACAATTTAAAATAAAGCTCAACGGCCTAACTTCGTCAGAACAGGAATAACAACACGCACCTATCGAAAAATACAGACGTTATTTAACCCGAGACACTCGGACGTGTGCTGGCGATGAGCACGACTGTGTCACGTAAGACCCGTTAACAGTTAACGGTCTGTGCTCAAACAATTACTTTAGGCCCGTCGCCGCTGCACACTGCTAACAGCTAAACGTTACTCACTTTTCTTCGGATCTGACTGACGTTATATTTATATGCAACATGTATATTGCTACGTGTTACATGCATATCACGGATACTAATAGCGACATTTAAGAGGTGTGGATTAAGCGTGTTTTAAAAGACCAGCAATTATTATTTCTTTCATACCGCCCGGGTCTCAGGCGCATTAGCCGTGTTAGCTTATTATGCTAACTTAGCTCGCTTGCTAGCTAGCCAGCTAGCTAACGCGGTAACTCTGGTTTGTATCCTTCTTTGTCATAACGCCACCGTGGACGAATTGGTCTCACAGGCGGCCTTTCACGGTGATATCAGTACAATTATCAGGCACGGATTGGGTACACACTGTACAGAAAAACTCCATACAAAATCCGCTCCTCACCTTGGGTTTTTCGTCTGCCATGGCTGCTGCTGTGTCTGTAGTCTGCGCCTGTTCTGCTGCGGCTGCGCTGTCTCTGGCGCGCCACTTTGCGTGGGCAGTAGAGCACACCGCTGCGCGCGCCGGATCAACACAGAGCTCTTGGTATGTGACAGATTGAATTGCTCTGCATGAACCCTTCAAGACAATACATATGAATATTCTTCCACATACTGTAACTAAATGTAAGCATTTGCAAGTTGGTTTAGTGAGTAATTGTCGGACAGTGTAATGTACTTTGAGATACTTACTTTACTTGAGTGTATCACTTTTATATTACTTTATACTTCTACTCCACTACACCTATGTGATAGTTATAGTTACTGGTTACTTTTCAGGTTCACTTTTTACACACAATACTAAAATGAGCAATCCAGTGAACAGTGGCGGAGGAAGTATTCTGAGCCTTTACTTAATTTAAGTACTAGGCTACCAATCTGTAAAAGTACTCTGTTACAAGTAAAAGTCATGCATTGAAAATGTTACTTAAGTAAGTATTATCAGGAAAAACTACTTAAAGTATTAAAAGTATTCAATCCAGAAAAATCTAAAAATTAATAAATCCACCACCAAAACTCAAAAGTTACTAAAAAAAATAATAACCCTAACAAAACAGTGTATTTTATAAACTGTTCTTATGCTTTTCATGCAAAAATCCTATTTGTAAAGTAACTAGTGACTAAAACTTTCATTTAAATATAGCTACTAAAATAAAAAGTACATTTCCCTCTACAATGCAGTGGAATATAACTATTAAGTGGCATGAAAAGAGTCTCAAGTAAAGTAGAAGTACCTCAAATTTGTACATAAATGCAGAACTTGAGTAAATGTAGGCTAGTTAGTTACATTCCACCACTGCCAGTTTAGGTATTACAATTAGCTACAACTTGACCAGCGACAACATTAATATGCAGCTTACATGTTATTGCATTAGTAATAATAATCCTTTAGTATATAATAATGACAGGGATGGTTCTGCTGCATCAATAGTTTACTTTTAATACTTTGTTACCTTGTTGCTTCTACATGTAATTGATTTTTTTTATACAATGGTATTGCTACTTTGAAATGAAAATGCACCTCAACGATATTGTGGTTACTATGCTGCACTACCACACTGATACCAGTCCTTTGACACTAAATAATAAGGCAAAATATGTGAAAATTGTAATGCAAATAGATCAACCTCATTCTTT
This sequence comes from Epinephelus fuscoguttatus, assembly GCF_011397635.1. Classification (NCBI taxonomy): domain Eukaryota; kingdom Metazoa; phylum Chordata; class Actinopteri; order Perciformes; family Serranidae; genus Epinephelus; species Epinephelus fuscoguttatus. The sequence continues at coordinate 37,052,339 of NC_064754.1, read as the reverse complement.
ATTTTTCCATGCACAGAAATAGTTTTTCAAAAAATATACAATGACAACTTCATTTAACAATCTAAGACAAATAAATAGTTTTATAAGAAATATGTAGAGATTCTCCTATATAGCACTAATAGCCCCAGAAAGACAAAAATAAAGAAGTCACAGTTTTTGATGAAGACATGGTAAGCCTAATGCTTTGAATCAACCATCAAGTTTTTACTATTGATATACAGTATTTTCTCAAGATTTTGTCAAAGTAATGTTTTCCTAGTTTGACATAGGAAACTCCCACACAAGCTAAACATTTACTATTGACCCAGGGTAAATGTCTTTACTCCTACTAACCTGATGTCTGCAACACTGTCCAACAGCAGGAGTGAGGGCAAAGCTGTGCATGGCATTTAATTAAAGTCCAACAATAATACTTTCTGTCTCCAGAGATTAAATATCAGCTGGTCAGCTGTTCCTAAAGCATATCCACTTATTGTGATCCTTGCCCTTATCCGCTCATGTTGCACCTACCAAGTAAATTGGGCTAATGTCTCTGGCACAAGGCTGCTGTCTCATTCTGCAGGAATTACATCTTTACACTAAAATGCTATCCAGGGTGCACAGTCTGGGCAGGTAACAGGATGTGTAATTCATCAGAATCCACCCTGTTGCTACATAATGTAACATTATAAAATGTCTGTCTGCATATTTGGTAACTTTACAGTGTCTGTCTGAATATTTGGTAACACTGGACTGATTTGTGCCTATCTTACTGCAATACTGTAAGAGTCTATCATAAGAAGAGTGCGCAGAAAGATAACAACGGTTGATTTAAACACCAAACAGGAAATTAACGGTTCTGATACCTTCTTCCCAAAAACCAAAATAAATAATACATTCATGTCAATAAATACTGAAAAACAAAAAAAAAAGCATACCAAGAGTCTGAGCTATGTGTTACAGTAGAACTCAGAGGACAAGTGAAAGTATTTAGTAGTGGCTGTGAAGGAAGTCAACAAGGTCAATAATTCTTACTGAGCAATTATGGATGCAAATAAGAGATGTAAGTATTTGAATTTTAAAGGTCACTGAATACGTAGTATTGAAACTTAAACACCACTGTATTAATAGCATTTCAGAATTTTACTTTGAAAACCATGCATCTGAATTCATGATTTATTGATTTATCTCTTTGAAATTAAAATGTGAATTTTCTTAATTTGCAATTTCAAAAACCGAATATTTTTTCGACAGATCCAAAAACTCAAGTTGAAAAATTAAAAATAACAACATTGTGCCCTACCCCAGTCAGAACAGGTGGGGTAGCCCGAATGTTACTAAAAATTTAACCTCGATTTTTTAAATCTGAATTTGGCAGATTTTTCTGTTTGAGAATTTTAAACTTGAATTTTTAGATTGAAATTGCAAATCAAGAAATTTCACATTTTAATTTCAAAGTGGTGATTTCAGACCAAATCCATTCAGTCAAATGGTATTAAAAGTAAAATGCCAACACTATGAATTCAGGGTTGTTTAAATATAAACATTAAATATTTAACAGCTGTTAAATATCAAACACATATGTCTTTTATTTGCCTCCATAGCCAATGTGCGGGTGCCTTTTATTTAGCAGAGGGAGAGGCAGAGAGGCTCTTGTCTGCTCCAGTCCAATGTTCTTAGTGTCAAACATTGTCATCATATATAGTCGGCAGCAAATCACATGAAATGCAGGTTGTGGTCACACGTTCATATGACCCTGGCTTCATACTCTCCTTCAACATGTGTTTCTGCTCTTTATTAAAACTGCCTGGCATTGGAGGACAGTATAATAATAGTAAAAACCTGATGAGTTATTATTTAACATTAGCAAATGATTTTCCCACATAACCATTCATCCACATTCAACCACTTCACATCATTTGTTACTGCACCATACTAACTACCTCTGGCACTGTCAAAAAACTAAAGTTGAATTCACCCTACGGGACTTTGGCTACTTCAGTGGGCCATCTCAAGCAGAAAAACTCCTTCAAGGTCCATTAAATTTTATGTTATATTCTTCAAAGTTTCCATAAAAGTCTACCAATACTGCCCTTCCTCTTGATCTCTGAGCTGCACTGACAAATTTAATTGTTGATGGAGTCTTGTAGTGTCGGTTTGCACAGCTATAGAGCCCCCCATCTGTCAGCAGGCGGGAACTCATTCACCTCCCCCACTTCTGTGTGTGGCTGCTCTCCCAGCATGAATGTCAGCTTGTATCTCATCCGAACCTTTTCCTGTGAAACACATACATATGCAACACACTCAGCTTGGCAGCTTTCATTAGCTTGCTGGGACACAAATGATGTAATGCACTGTCAGTGTCAGTGATGATTATCCTCATGTGAGACTGTAAGAAGAGGCGATACTGTGCTGTACTGTGTGACTTCAAACATTGATAAAACACTGCTGAAGTAAGAAAGTGTTGTGTTAATTTATACATTACTAAATGCATTAAAAATGTAGGAACACCAAAACAGCTCCGGGCTGAGCCTTACCTTGAGAGGATTGGCAAGCAGCATGACCTGAGTGATGGCAGCAGGAGGAAGGATCGGGTTAAAAGGAGCCAGCTCTGTCCCCGAGGGTGCTTGCAGTCTCACTTTCATCGTCTAATGAATTGGCAGAACAGACATCCACGTTGACTAAATAGAAGCGGCAGCCCACTTAAATGTTATTTTAAGTTGAATATTTAATTTAATGAGTGGAGAGTCTGCCAAAGTAAATACCTTTAAAAATAAATGCACACTGTGTAGTTTCCGATGCAGTAATGGGTGATATCAGAGAAGCACAGCAGGTTTTACCTTGGGCACAGCAGCCTGCAGAGCAATATTCCTGACAGGCAGCGGGGCTGTGTTAAGCATGGACGCCACCATCACAAGTACATCAGGTCTGCCTGCCGGACAGTCGGTGGCGAAATGCAGCAGAACTCGGACGCCGTTTTTGTCATATGCTGTCACAGGACACACTTGACCTAAAATACAGCACACAAAGGGGGAGAGGAACATTGTAACAACAAGTCTGAAGTCTTCACAAATACACAACCACCTATTGCCCTCAATGTACTCTGCACTGAAAGCAAATTTTGATACATGTCCTTTCTTTCTTTCACACATGCTCTGACAACTACACTTATTCACAAACAAGACCAAATCATCACCCAGTATCTTTTTCAGTCTCATCCAGTTTGCCTCTATCACCACAAAGTGGCAGTAATGTCTAGAGTTCAGTTTTCCAAACCACTAGTAATTCTCAAATAAGGAGGGAAGTGTTATTTTTCACTGAAAAACAGCTGCGGTTTATTGAAATTATCTGCACTACTGAGACAAGAACTCTCCCCTCGAGTTTTTTAAAAGATATACTATGCAGGATTTTCCGAAAAACAATGTATTAAAGTAATCCCTGTCAATATGACCCGTTAGTAGTAATAATAACAACGACTTAATAATTAAGGACACGACGACAGGTGCATAGCGTACCACACAAAAACAATCGTCTATGTACAAACATAAAATAGTGTGTGGCGGTGTATTTTTCTGCAGAAGTTCTGTCCTCTGCCTGGATTTTCCTGTCATTTTCTATGCTTAGGCCTTTTTGAGCATGAACCCCACAGCCCTCAGGGTTTTATAAGAAGGTAGTGACAAGGTGCCAGACTGTAAGCAGCACACAGGCAAAAGACGCTGCGCTGAAAAAATGCAAATACATTGACGCGAAACACCACATGACAGTAAAATCCGGGGTTAGCTTTTACTTTCAGTCTTGCTGAGCATGTTAACAAATTACACTTTTAATCTCTTTTGTGAATCTCCTCTACAGGGTATTCTATCCAGGCTGGGGGATCAGGCAAAAATGTCACTTCAGTATGCTGTTGTGGAGGTGGCAACCAATTGTTAGAATGATTGTGGCTGATACAATATCCCAATAATGCATTCAATGTTCAGCTTTTGAGAAATAAGCATATTCCACTTTCAGTTTGCAATAAGCCGCTGACTGATTTGGGTCCTGGGGAGCTGGCCTCTTCAAGTGTTTTCAAAAACAGGCAGAAGGAGTTGAAGGAGGTTGCATCAGGTTGTAGATGCTTTCACTAACTATTCGCCTCTATGTGATCCAGGACATACTGACCTGATTTCTCGGTATGCTTTGTTAAAATGTGCAGCTGCATGTCTTGGCCAGGACATTCTTGTAAAGGAGATGTTTAATTTCTGTGAGGCTTTTCCTGTTTAAATATTTGTCATGTGGAATTGCACTGAACTCCTGGGCAATCCCCCTGGTATACACACTATGTAAACTGTGCACAGAATATAATCTCCTATATTAGATTCTTGGCAAAGGAGATTAAAATGCATCTTAGGGGACTGGATTATGTGGACAGCAACAAATACAAGTATAAACAAGATGCACTTTAACAATTTGCCAAGGTGGTCTGGGGCACATTTGACTACATATCTGTTGTAGTGTAAAGGCTAATGCGTCCTGATGCATCCTGAAGCGTCCCCAACAAGGACCTAACAGGAAAATGCATCATAAATGCAGGACGTGGTGGTTGTTTTGGTGACAGCGACAGCCAACTCTCTATAACTTGCCCTTTTATTACGAGTTGGACAAAGTGTTGAGTGACCGTCTATCGTTTTGCCATATGGAAGGAGACACACTGAATTCTGCTGACAGCCGTATCTCCAGCTGTACCAAGACAACCACTAATGCCACTAATGTGACTGGCGAGTGTGGACATAATGACTGTGCGCAGGGCCCGTGACCCTCTAGCAGAGGTGACATATGCTGTAAAAAAAAAAAAAATCTGAACACAAGTGGTCAGCACGACACCCTGGAAATCACTGAAAGACATTTTAAAACCAACAGGGTCTCTATGTCCTCAACAGTATGTCTGCCCTGCTCCACTACTAAATGCATCCATGGACCTCTTGCAACCTTGTAAAAACCTTTTGCCTTTTCAATGAAAAATTAATTTCAAACATAATGGACCCAAGTTAAACTGATGTTTATTCATCACAGAGGCGAGTCTACCAAACAAGACTTTTGGCTCAGTGTGATATCCTTGTCAATCTCAAATAACTTTCTGTCAACCCTCTGCTCCATAAATATATAAAGAGGCCACCAAATCAATTGAAATACTCAAAATACACACACACACATACAAAAACATACACTCTATTTTATGAAACCCACTTGGCTTGATGGCATCCAAAGGAACAAATACATTGGCCAGGGACACTTCTTGTCCCTTGCCTGGACTGGCCTGGCTCAGAGGGAGGATGGGGGACAGAGAGCGTAACAGAGGGCTGTCATCTGCCTGACTCTTGGCAGGTGGGGGAGTCGACCCTCCTTGTATCTCTCCAAGGAGAAGTGAGGTGGAAGTGGTAGAGGTGACCTCTGGACCGACAGAGAGGGCAGGAGGAGCGAGTAGATCCTCACTCTTGACCACACAGCTGCCAGAGTCAACCCCACCTGGTATACTGTGTGTGAATAATTAAAGAGCCTTTGTCAAAGACATTGTATGATAACAGACATGATCAATGATAAACTATAATAACAAGACAACAGAAGCAACATGAAAGAAATGCCATCTAAAATGTCCAAACATTCACTGTGCAGTCAGGTTTAGTGATCACAAATGAAATGCAAGGCTCTTCATCAACACAAAATCAGATCTCAACCATCTGACATCTGAACAAGCGGCTGCTGGACACTTAACCAGCACTTTACAATGATCAGTCACAAATAGTCTTTGAATTTTAATTAAACTGATGAGATACAGAGTACTCTTATGCTTCAAAATGTAATTTGGACAGTATTCTCAAAACATTCAGCAAAGCATTTTTCTATCCACTCTGAGCAACGTTGCTTGGTTACTGTGCTTAAAACGCTGCCCTTCTAGTGGCTGCAGGGTCATCCACAGATCACTCTGTATCAAAGGCTAATGGAGTCACTACCATTTGGAAACTAGCAGTTAAGATGCACTTGAAACCTCATATGTGAATGGAGAAAACACTGTTAAGATTTCACTGGACAGAAGTGCTTTTAAATTTAAGTGCTGAGGAACAGCAACAGACCAACCAGTGCAATTTAAAAAAACATTGAGATTTTCAAAATATGATCCAGCACCCGAGTTATCACGTGTGACAGATGGACAGATTGACGCTGACCAATGCTCTGTCCCCCAGTTCTACCTCATGACACTACTCACTTTTTAGGACTGCCCAGATCCAGTAAGGCAAGGTCTTGCAGGTTGTGACTGAGAGAAGTTGAAGTCATGTGGGACACTCCAGTGGAGACCTGTTGTGTACTGACAGGGGTGGCTGAGATAGCAGGCGAGGCCATGCTGAATGACTGAGGAAGAGCAGCTGGGGTCATGGTGGTCAATACTGAGCTGAGGGGCTGCGGGAATATGGCTGACGTCGTTGAGACAGATACTGTAGAAACCGGAGGTGCAGAGAAGATGGGGCCGGGGAAGATTAAGGCAGAGGCAGTCATAGAAGATTTGGCTGAATTATCTGGGGCACCTGATACAGAAAGGGCCTCTGGAAGAAGTGAAGATGTGGAAAACGCAGGAGCCAAAGTGATGTCAAAAAGACCCAAATCTTGACTGGAATCCTGGAATATATGGCAATAAAAACACTCCTGTTAACAGTGAGGTAATACTTGACATTACAAAAAAAAAAATTGCTCTTAATTTAAATACCTGTAAAGATGGCAAATTATTGCTCGGGTTTACATGTGTTGATTTACTTGGAACAGGAGCGGGATCGTTGAGGCCTGTAAATTAACACAAAAGAAGTCATACATACAACCTCTATTTTTGAACCTATATTTGATTGACATTTAATGTTCAAACAAATAAACTTTATTATTTTTTGTAAACATACACTTCTTATGAATTTGATGCCTGCAACACATTCCAAAAAACGTTGGGAGAGGAGCAACAAAAGACTGGGAAAGTTGTAAAATTCTCAAAAAAAAAACCACCCAGAACATTCCACAGGTAAAAAGGTTAATAGGTAACAGATTAAAGTATCACTATTGGGTTTGAAAGTGGCACCCTTGAAACGCTCAGGTGTCTCAAGAAAGGGTGGTCACTTTGTGAAAAACTGTGTGGACAAACAGGCCAACAGTTGGAGATCAACGTTTCTCAATGCACAAAAATGTAGCACATAAGGAGCGAGGCTGAAAACCAACATTGAATGATCATGACCTCTGATCCCTCAGGCTGCACTGCATTAAAAATCAACATGACTGTATAAAAAACACTTTGGAAAAACATTCTCATTGAACACTGTTCATCTCTTCATCTACAAATGCAAGTTAAGATTCTAACATACAAAGTCAAAGCCATATATTAACAACATCCAGAAACATCCTGACCCCTATGGGCCTGAGCTCATCTGAGATGCACTGACAGAGTGAAAAAGTGTGCTGTGTCTGAGGCATCAGCATTTCAGACTGTTTTTGAAAAGAATGGACATTGTGTCCTCCAGATTGTTACCAGCACAAAGTTCAAAGCCAGCGTCTGTGAAGGTGTGGGAGTGAATCAGTGCCTATGGCCTTATGGGTAACTTGCAGATCTGTGAAGGCACCATGAATGCTGAAAGGCATATACAGGTGTCCTGTCTCCCACTGAAAATGTGTGACACATTATAAAAAGCAAAACACAACAAGCTGACTGACTGTTGAACAGCTTAAGTCGTATATCAAGCAAGAATGTGAACAAATTTCATTTTCAAAACTTTTAAAACATTTCATGTCTTCAGCTGCAAAACACCACTGTTAAAAGAAAAGGTGATGTCACACAGAGGTAAACATGCTCCTACCCCAACTTTTTTGGAACGTGTTGCAGGCATCAAATTCAGAATGAGTGTATATTTACAATAAACAATTAAGTTTATCAGTCAACAATAAATATCTTGTCTTTTTACTGTATTCAATTGAATAAAAGTAAAGAAACTTTTGCAAATCATTGCGTTCTGTTTTTAATTACATTTTACACAGCTTCCCAGCTTTTTTTTTTAGAACTGGGGCTTTATATGTCAACTAGAATCTAAAAAGAACAGTTAAAGGAACAGTTCACCTAAAAGTCAAAAAATACATATTTACCTCGAACCTGTAGTGCTGTTTATCAATCTATATCATTTTACTGCGAGTTGTTGAGTGTGAGAGATATGGCAGTAGCAATGTCTCTGGATGGACTGTGGAAACGAACATGGTGATACAGTTCTTAGGTGCAGCCTACACAACCAGGTCTGTGGACTATCTCCAGTAACTAGATCATTATTTCTGGAAAGAGACATTGCTCTTGAGTCTTTGTATTGTTTTTTTTTTGATGTTTTGAGCATCACAAGCCGAGCCCTATCTATGTAGTTCCATTATATCAGAGAGAAGGCAGACATCTCTACGGCCAATATCTTCAACACTCAGCAATCCACACCAAAACAATCTAGACTGATAAATAGCACTACAGGTAAGATAAAAAATAAATATATGTTTTTGATTCTGGGTGAAACTGTCCCTATAATGTTCAGCATTGCCATGAAAAAAACAAACAAACAACAACAACAACAACAACAACAACAAATAATAATAATAAAAGATACTATATTGGATGTTACCTAAAGATAGTAGCTCTTCATCCAGCAGAGAGAGTGCTGCAGATGGTGCACTGGGACTCGGGGACTGAGGGTCAGTGACAGCGGACCCACACAGCAGGTCAGCAGGAATAGACAGAGAAGACGGGGGTTGATGCTCTGGTAGAGAAACGCTCTGAGTGTCCAGACCCACCAGGTCAATAAGAATCTCTGACTGGTTCGTGTGACCTGTGCTTGTCAGATGGAGGAAAACACTGGCAGTGAGAAAACAAAGGTGTATCCAATTTCAAACAGGCAATATTCTCTGTTTGTCCATCTGCAAAGTTTAAAGGGGACAGTTCATCCAAACACACACACACACACACACACACACACACACACATACACAAAACACCAGTCAGTATATTCATACAACATGCTCTTGAGAATGTTTTTTTGGTGTTCAGATTAGACAGAATTTTGTCAAGTTTGTCTGACCATGGGCTGTAATTGTGACTGCATGGTTTCTGCAATGAGGAGTTGTGATGCACACAAAATGGAAGCCTCTTTTGAAAATATGTCAGAAACTGCACTGCCTAATGGCATAATTATTAGTGCTATGTAGTAAACATACAATGAGGACATACAATTCTGTGGTTATACCAGTTAAAATGTACCTTGTCTGACCGATGATTGTATTTGTTGTGCCTCTTCAGTCTCTCCATTAATGATCTGTCCTTCCACAATCTTCTTATAGGAATTAATGACATGGGAGAGGTCATCGCTGGCCTGCAGGATGTCTCCTGATAAATGTATTTTAAAAGGTTAGACTGGGCTGATGCTTCACAAACAATAGAACAATGTGTTCTAAATTTAGGAACTGTGTGTGCCGAGTGGTTTTTATAAAGTGATCGAGTGGTCGTTCCGGTCTGATAGGATGTTGTTCTTACGTCAGCACAAGGCCTTCATAAATCATGAGTCATGCATATGTACAACTTTTTATACATACATAAGGACAATGAGAATGCATCACCAGAGTAACTAGGGCCATATCACAGGATGTCTTACCCAAGCTGCTGTCATTATCCTCGGTCTCTGTTGCAAGCTGGAACACTGTTTGCCTGAGCTTGTCGCAATCACCATACAGCTCCTGAGAAAAGAAGTTTAGAAACCACTAAATATTCACATCTTGAATCTCAAATCAGAAACTGCTGTATCATAGGATAGAAAAAGAAAACCATTACTCATGATACATTCATGATAAATGTCACCTATAACTATGATATTAAATATGTCATTATTACCAGGGCTGCCCCCTAAGAGCTGACCAAACTGTTAGTCAAAAGAGTCTTATGCTTGAGGTTCATGACTGTCCACACGGCCAAAGTGACATCACACCATCAGACTCAGCCCTTCGCAGGGGTCCGATGAGGCAGGTTTTCGCCTGCCCATGCACATCCGACATTTTCTAACTACCTGGATGAGGATGGACAGAGATCCATGCTGTTGACTTGAGTTCTCTAAACACTGGCCCCTACAGTTTGTGCAAATTCTCCTCACGGCAAACCAAAATTCTTCCAAAGTATTAAAGATCCAAACGTTTCCTTGTCACAGTCCCTCGTCAGCTGATGTCCATGTGACATCAATAAATTGACAAAATGTTCAGTCTCCTTGCTGGTTGTTCGGACACAATCATAATCATTACTGCTTTTGCCGTCCACATTCTTGTTAAAGGGTCTAGTGTGTAGGATTTAGTGACATCTAGTGGTGAGGTCGCAGATTACAACCATCTAAAACTTCTCCCATGTGCCAAGCATGTAGGAGAACTACATGCTTGGCACATTGTGGCCAATGCAAAAGCAATATTGTCCCTGTCTAGAGTAGGCCTGTCACGATAACAAATTTTGCTGGGCGATTAATTGCGTCAGAAATTACTGCGATAAGCGATAATATTGCGTAATATTGTGCTTTTAAGACTATTTTTTATTATTGTTGTAATTTTGCTTTTTTAAACTTATATAATGATAATAAAAGCATAATATGCAAGTACACCCTTTTAAAGAGAAATAAACATTTATTTAACAAGAATATTTACGAATGCAAAAAAGAAAATTTAAATATCCGAAATAACACGTAAAAAAAACTAAATAAATAAATAAATACAAAAAAATAGACTGTCAGTCTCTCACTCTCAGGTGTGCAGTTAAGTTGGTTGTATTTGCTCTTTTTGTTGAGATGGTTTTAGAACAAACCCGGCACACCGGCTCGTCCAAATTACTGGGCTCCCCTCCGTCATTTGGTTTAAATCCAAAATACTCCCACACAGGAGCGTGGCATTTGGTTTAGGAACAAGTTTCATGTCTTTCTCTATGCTCAACTCTCTTGTTTTTTCTCCGCCTTGTCTCCCCCTCACGGAGATCGCACAGTGTCTGTGTGTGTAGCCCATAGCCCTGCCTCCCCCACAGAGACAAAGACACTCGATGACAAGAGCTTTCCCTCTGTTCATTACGCTAATGAACCAACTCACCTGGCTGCCAGATGATGCATGGCAGTGAACGCTCTTGTCATCCAGTCTCTTTGGTGGAGAGAGACAAGGAAAACAAACACGCATGAATATGGCAATTAATCGCGGCCGGAAAAGCTACCGTCTCCCTTTTAATTTACCGTGCAATTAACCGACTTATCACATATCGTGACAGGCCCAGTCTAGAGCCACTGTTTGGTTTGTCCACTCTGGGCTACTGTACAAACATCATGGCAGACTCTGTGGAAGAAGACCCTTTCTCTGTATGTAGATATAAATGGCTCATTCTAAGGCAATGAAAACACAACATATCACAACATGTCCTCCAAAAAAATTAAATTAACATTATAAATGTGCAACAATTAGTTGACTAATGGCTTGAACTAACGACTACTGGTGAACAAGGAAACATTTTGGTCAGGGGCAGCCCTGATTCAAAAGATATTGTTTTTTTTTTTTACATAAATAACTTTGAGCTGTTTACTGTATATATGTTAACGTGATGGAGAAATCTGAAGGAAAGTCTATACCTAATGAAGGACTGGTTTGACTTAGAAGGAGGCTGTTTTCACTGTTGCCTGAGAGTTTAAATCTAACAGGAGTTTGGGCTGCTTTGGAGCTATACAGCCAAGGTTTGAAATATCAAATAAGAGTGTTTCCAAAAAGGTCAATTAACGCAAAAGGAAGAACGGAATTTGTTTCAAAAGGTCATCTGAGCCCTGTTTACAAACCCTAATGAGCTCCTTGTCTCCGTCTGTGGAGTCTTCTGGGCTGAAGTGAATCAGCATCTCGTTAAGGAGTTTCACGCTGTTGTTGACTGCCTCCAGTGTGCTTTTTTGCTTTGTCGCTTTCTGTGTTCTCACCTCATCCTGGGTAAAAAAAAAAAACCAAACAAAATGAGTCACACTTGTAGAGATAGTACTTATTAAAGTTGGGTGTCAGTATAAACACACACTTTAAAATGAAGACAGTAATTGGCTTCTAAATTCTCGGGTAGAAAGCCAACAGAACTGAATTAAAACACAACCAAAACATTTTACTAAACACTGACACACCTCCTTGACCATGTTCTTGATGAGCCGATTGGCCTCTTGCAGATCTTCTGGCTTTTTGCTCTTCAGCAGCTCTGCCAATCTCTGCAGAGAGAGTAAACACTTAAGTACATTTCCCACAGATTACCCAGACACAAGCAGCCAAGCAATACAAGCTCCCAGACTCTAGAAAAACAAAACTCACCCATAGATCAACTGCAGTCAACAAAAAGTAAACATGCACTCATGACCTGTTTCAGTAACCAGTGAGGTACTGGAGCGAAAAAATAAACAAGACTTCATTCAGTGTCGTATATGCACATTAAATACGACCCTTTTTTTCTGTGGAATGCCAGAGCCTTTAAGAGAAGCTCACACTGCATAACATTCAGAGTCATCAGATCGCAGCACTGTTCACTTGCTGTTTGTATGTGGGAGTGTTGCAGTCATTGTGGTTCTCACACTACATGACCGACCGCCAACAGCAGGTCACTCTCTACAAGATCTTTCACCATGAGTATGCCATGTGATGTGTGGATCAAACCACAACCTGGGTTGGAGGGGTTGCAATAGTCCACCTTCCAACTTCTCTTCATCTTTCTCTGTCACTCTGTCTCTCTCTTCCTCTCAAACACACCTTGGCGAGCACCACAGCGCTACTCGTCTCTGTCCTCAACTTGTGTTCAGGGCTCTCACTGGCTGTAGCTCGATGACAAAGTCCCAGACAGGTCCAGATATTTAGCATACTAGATATCTGGGGAGCGTCTGCAATGCACTGATGTGCCTCTCAGCACTAAGAGCACCATTTTGCAAGTGCCGTGCCAATCACCATTTGCCTCTGATCTGGGGCTTTTGTCAGGGAGCTCCAAAAACTGTCGGCAAATCGAAAACTAGGCAAAAGTTGTGGATTGTGAACTAGACATTAGTCAGTGATGCAACAGTGGGAGAAGGCAAGAAATGAGGGGACAGAGAGATCCTTGTCTAATCCTTTAAAACCTCTCAATCTTTAGTATGTAGTGCAATCAAAACTCCCATGAAAGAGTGGAAAAAACATGAAAGTATATCATATGAAAGACTGGTAATTACATAGTTTCCTTTTAGGATTTTATTTCTTATATAAATGGGCTGCATCCATACTGAAAAAATTAAGGGATAGTTCAATGTTTTGGGCAATACCTTTATATGCTTTCTTTCAGAGTCAGAAAGGAGGATTGATATGACTCTCATATCTGTCTGTTAAATTAAAAGCTACAGCCAGGAGATGATAAGCTTAGCGTAACATAAAGACTGGAAACAGCAGGTAACAGCTTGCCTTGCTCTGTCCAAAAGTAAGAAAAAAAGATCTGTCAACCAGCTCTGCTGAAGCTCACTAATTAACATGTGAAATCCTGTGTTTTTTCATCCATACAAAAACTGAAATTAAAATGACACATTATGGTTTTAAGGGGAGTTACTTGTTGGACCATTACTTGGTTTTGGGCAGCAACGACATGGCATGGATCTGCCATCTCCTGCCTTTACCTTCACATTTATTGAACTGATTTGAGGGTGGTATCCATCTTCTCACCCAACTCTCAGCAAGAAAGCAAATTAGGTCATATCCACTATTTATTTAGTATTCTATGGCAAGGAGGGTCTGAATGTGGCAGCTAAGTATGTAAGCACTCAAACACTTAAACTACAGAGGTACCAAATGATCTACATTGTGCCAGCAATACACTTAATTGAATATGTATCTGTAACAGAGACAAAAGATAAAAGAGAAAGCTACATGCAGTGAGTGAGCCGCAGTGTTCACATCCCAAAATAATTCTTCTTACCTTGCTCTTCTTCTCGTCATCAAACACAGGATTCTTGGGTCGTGGAGAGGGCGATGGTATTAATGTTGCATCAAGAGGGATTTCTGGGTCAGTTACAACAATACCTAAAATAAAAATGACAACAGAAAGCTATTTTAGTCTGAAAATGACAGCTATGGGACATCAAAGTCCAAAGCACAACACAATTATAACCAACTATTCGGGGAATTATTTTTTGATATCACTGTTATGCCACCATATTGTTTTATTGTGTTATTTTTTTAGAGTTTTAAGTGGCTGATATCTCACCCTGTGACTTCAGCATCTCATACGCTTCAAAGATCTTTGCTTCATCTGGTAGAGACACAGTCCAACTGTACAGCATCTCAATCACTTTAGTCTTCACTTTTTCTGACACTTTGTCTCCTAGATACTGAAAAATGATAGACGCACAGCTTAAAATGACATCAAACTTAAATTTAAGTACACATATCCCCATCAGAGGAGGTTCAAACATTTATGTAACCTACCTTAGGTGAAACCACCTTAATTAATTCATTTAAAAACCTAAATTTCCCAACTTCATTGTGAAACCGTCGCCCGCAATTCTTCATACACGCCTCAAGAACCTAAAAAAAGGGAAAACAACCTCAGATATCGTCTTCCACTTTCTGCTGAAGGATGTCAAAATGAAAAGGACAGTGAAGGGATTCCACTACACACCATTAATGCTTGCATCGCCTCCCATTCCTGAGGGGACTGGATCTTGTGAGCCAACAATCTAACAGATATTTGTGGGCTGGAAAATAAGACAGAAAGTCACAATCCAATGCAGACTTAATAACACAAGCCACTCAGAGTCTGTGTTACAACAACCTTTATAATAAGCTCCACGTGTTTTGCACAATGAGGACACACATGAGCACTATTAGATGGGCGTGATTGGGTTAGTGAATGAATGTGACCATACCCCTCTAGCTCCTTATTGATTTGGTCACAGAATCCCATTATATACTCCCAGTCTTCCTGTCTGTTGGAGGGGTTGGTGGCTTTGTCTGAGGGGAAAAAAGGAGGATATGATCTCTCATGCCCTTATAGCACATTTAGCAAAGCTTATCAATAGGTACAGCTATGGCTGAACTATTATCATGTCACTGGAGAGCTGATGAAGGCTGGAGCTTTGTGATATATCAACAAGATTTAAGCCAACCCACGAGTATGAAGTATGAGTCCCTCCGAGACTAGCTCCCACACAACCTAACGTTAGACCTTTCAGGATATCTTGTGTTATGTCTCCTCTCCTTAATAGCCCCCGGACAGTTCACTGATCCAGTTTATTTCTGCAAGACCTGTTTGAACTTGGATAAGTCAGCGCCTGGAGCTGTTTACAACAGCAGTCTTAAAAACCAGGGAGCAACTGCAAAGACGTACAGTAGGTCACCAACAGAATAATCACATTTAAGCAAGCCTGTCCACACACTGACTCCAGGACTCCAGTTTAAAGCCAACATCAAAGCTGGTTTTAGCTAGCGACGTCAATAAGTTGCCAGCAGCAGCTGTCTGTGTTAGCAACAACACAGACGAATTAGCACGATACTTTTCAGTTTCAGCGATGTCATGCGAGTCAAATGATTGTTTCAGACAGTTACGGTTGTACGACACATTGCTGCGCACCTTTGAGACGAATAAACGACGTGAAAAAGGAGTTTAAGCATGTACTTACTAAGCCAGGACTCCAGCGATTCTCCATCGTCCGCCATATTTGCACTTTAAGAAGGCAAACAACGCGTGACTGCTGCTGCCTTCACGATCTGTCGGACAAATCGGACTCACTACGTGCCTGTTCGATGAGCCTTCCCATTGAAATGTTTCGTGTGATTGACAGTGTAACAAAATAAACGATACCTATATGTATTTTTTGACAATATATATGTTATTTCTATGTTAGTTATTCTCATATAGTAACGTTTCTTTTTCCATTAATTTTAAGGTGGCACACACAATTAGACTACAAGCATACTGAACATCCCTCTCTTCTGTCTGCTGCACCAATTAATCTCTCTGTTTTTGCTTGATTTCAAAATCTTAAGACCCAGATATTTTTCTCAGGTTTTGGTAAAGAAAACAGACAGTGAATAAAACATTAATATAATATAAACTGTGAATATTAAACATTTACAAGGTGGCTAGCTCCACACATGCATGTTTGGTGCACATGTTGGTCAGGCATTACACTCACCGCTTTATGCATCTGTATTTTACCATGTGTACCTTATCCAAAAAGGATCTGGTTATCACAACCCACCTGTGATTATAATGTACATTCAGAAGAAACACTAATTTGACGAATACTAAAGAGGAGACATCTTTGCTTCACCTGTGTCCCTACACCTTGTGATTATCTCCTCATCTTGTACACTATTCACTAATTTTTTTTTTAAAAAAAAAGTTTCTATCTGTCTCATTGTCTCTAATTACTTTATAAAATCACACTAATTTGTCCTCCTCTGTAGGTACTCATGGATGTTAACAAACAGTTGTAAGTTGTCTGTCGGGGCTTAATCTTGTTTTTGGAATATTAATTTTTTTTTATTAATGTAGTTAAAGGTATAAGTACATTGTTCTGAGACAGAAAAGACTTGTAATACTTTAATCAGAATTTTGTTTAAGGATGAACTTTGAGATAAAGGCTGTTGTTTAGAAATATAATACAGTAAAATAACATTTGGAGAAACCTGCTGGGACATCTCAGTTAGCCTTTAGCTCACCTTGAGCGAGCTTCTGAAGACAGAGTTGCAAAATACTTCCAGAGCCAAGTGCTATCCCAACCTTCTGGATTCATCAGGCAAATGGTATGACTGCTGGGACACCTGCTCCAAGCCAGTGTCCTCTACAGCCACTGCTGTTACTGTGCCTCAGCCAGCTTCCTTTCCTCCTAATGCTGCTTCCACATCTACACAGCCCACTCCTTGAGGTTTTGCAGCCAAGGCCTGGTCCAGTAGCCTATATCTCCTATTCTCTGTAAAAAAAAGAGGTCAAAATGACATAATATGAGGGATGTTTGGAGTAACACGACGACTTTCCTTCCGTCAACTCTTGTCTGAACAAATGATGTGCTGTAACACAGCAGTCACAGCAGTACAATGCTCTCCACTGAGTCAGTTTAAAGCTGTCTCTCTCTTAACACACACACCCGCCATATTCTGTTTTTAGTACACACTACATGTCAGAATCCCCTCCTGTCTCTAATATTTTTGACGAGCAAAGCAGCATCTCTGTCTCATGTAACCACATCTCTCAATAAACACTCTCTTTGCCTTTGTTTAGAATTCCCACTACTGCGACTGATTCGTGCAAGGTCCTCTCCCCCTGCTCTCCTCTGGGCTTCAAAGCACATAAACACATCATGATTTCCAACACCGATACAGTTATTGTAGAGCCAGCTCTGGCAGCTCCCTCGGCACAGAGGTGCATCCTCTCACTGCTTTTCTGTTTTATCCAGTCATGGGCCAACACTTCTGGGTTTAGTGCATAAAAGGGAAAGTTTGGAGAGATTGAAGTCACCTCCTGAGCTTTTTCAGAGTTTCAAAGCTTCATCTGCTACATCCTCTGCTTGGCTTTTCAAGCTGTGAAGGACATAAGTTACCCTTTATTTCAGTAGCTGTTGCTATAGTGGATCCAGTTCTATCTCTATCCATGGTCATTGTCCTGTTGTGGTTTTGGTGGTTTGGTTAAATGCTTCCTGTAGGAGTCCTGGCTGAGGCATACTCCACAACCAAGTGTAACACCATGGATGCTTTTTATTATGCTAACTTATGCTTCCTCGGGTCCTTTCTCCTCCCGTGATCTGAAAAGCATTCCCCTTCCACCACCATAGAGAATCTTCCAACTCCTTAAATGCACCTACAGAAGAGAAGGAGCAAGGAGAGAGGAGGCTTCTGGAGGCCCTTAGAGCCAGGAAACACAGGTGTACCCTACACGTCTCAACTCTGCATCTCTCTCACACATGCTCACTGGGAGGAGCTAAGATGCAAGGGAGAGACGTGAGTGAGGTAAGTGAGGAGACACGTTAGCATAATGAAAAACACATAAAGAATGCATTTGAGGAGAGACTGTGTGTGCACCTTTATCCCCATTTGAATAGTTATCATATCTTATTGCCCTTCTGTCTGACTGCAGGCTTTTCTGCACATGTTCAAGCATGGCCATTCCAAAGGAGGTTAGAACACTTTTGCCTTTAGACCAAGTCCCCAGGAAAAAGTGATCGGCTCTGGAGCCAATTTTACATAGTGGCCAAACTGTGGGATTACAACTTCCAGACTCACCATGTGATGCCATTAGGCCCAAAAATACTTTTTCCCATAGACTTACTTCAGTCCGGACCACTTCAGTTAAAGAAAACCCCTATTTCTATTACAGCATTGTATTTGGTGGTATGGCTCTCTTCTGGGGCCTCTCTGCCTTTCCTCGGGCCTACACAGAAAGCTTAAGGCGGAGAAAGAGCACCTCTTCATCCTTGCATGCGCCTACGTGAAAAGCCTTAAGGCAAAGAGAGCACACCTCTCTGACCTTTCATGTGCCTACATGGAAAGCCTGAGGCAGAGAGCGCAGCAGCAAAGACCCCCTGGGAACAGAACAGAGCCACCATCAATGACAAACAGAAATGACATTGATAAGTCAGACACAACATGAAAAGGAGGAGCTGGGGTGGAGGCGGGTTGCAAAGGAAGCAGTAGGCAGGCCAGAGCAGTTTAAAAAGAGCCCCCTGAAAGAGATTTGCCAATTGGTTAAAGGGATCATGTGATCTATCAGCTGACTCCCTCCCATCAGTCAGCTGCTCCATCAATTGATTGGGCTGTTTGAGATCAGCTGATGTAGCTGGGCATCATGTCCTGCCTAAACTAATGCTATACTCATTATCATAAAAAAGACGTCTCTCAGTCAGTGGACACATTTATTTGAGCATCACAATCCCCGAGAAATTCGTTTCACTATCAGGATTTGATACATTTGGACTGATAACATTTTTAGAGTCTAGAGGAGCCACACCATAAAATCATTTTATCCCCCTTCAAATTTGTGGAGGGCTAAACTGGAAGTTAGACACTTGGCCAGCAGAAGTTAGCTGCTCAGCTGGCGAAAGTCTCTAGTGCGCTAGCTCTATGAGCCCAATGATGTGGAAGATTCTGTTAATTTCATTAATTTAAGTCAAACTTTTTTGACTTCATGCCCCACTGAGGAATTTTCATAGGAATGAACAGGTCGTGGACTCCAGCCAGTGTTTCATTTAAACTTAACGGGCAAAATACACTGGCGTACATGGCACAACAGGTCAGCTTCAGCATAGTCTCGCCACCAGACAATCAGAGATCTCCGCCTTCTGATAGTCTGGGGACACTCCTTTCTAAAGTGTGTTTAACACACCGGCGAAAACGGCCGGCAACAAAGCAACACCTCTTGCATTTTTGAAAAGGACACGCCTTCTCGGAAATGTGCGCTCCTCCTTTTCTTGTCCGCAAGGAAACAAACACACAGAGCTTGAAAATGGATGCCGAGAGATTAAACTCCGTTTTATCAAACGTGTGCTCATCTGTGAAGAAAATATTTTTTTCCAGCGGATGTCTTACAACATGATTGAGCTAACTGGAGTAGTTTCATGTCGTATCCGACAACGGGAGGCTTTTAACAGATGATGTCCTGATGTTAGCTTTGCTGCTGTTAGCTGTCCCTGTCAGCTGCAGCCACTGATGCTTTCTAGACATCGTGATTTCCCAAAACTGAATAAATACCACACATAGCAACACAAAACTGCTTTGCTAGCTCAATCATGTTGTAACTAAGATATCCGCTGGAAAAAATATTTTTTTTCACGGACCGTTTAATGAGTTATTACCTATTACAGACACCGCTAACAGCTAACAGGGCTAACAGCTAACGGTTAGCCCAGCTAAACGTGCACACGGAAATAGTAATGTTTGTTCAATCATTGTGTTTATAGACTTTACAAACATCGGATTAGTCTAAACGGTGATACAGTGATGTGAAAAATGTGATATATAGGCTATATATATGTAGCTAAAAGCTCTGCTGGATTTCTACCCGTAAGTATTTGTAAACAACAAGGCAATTCCCTCTAACGTTATAGTCCGGTGAGTCATGGCCTTGTAAAAGATTATGTTTGTTTGCTTTAGTTGGTGAGAATGTGTCGCCGCAAACGCGACAAACATCCACTAACTTTGATGGCGTTTTCTGCGAGCACGGCTGAGCCATTTTGTACCGCTACACGTGTTTCTAGTGGGACTATGATTACAAGCACAAGAGTTCAGTGAGCCACCGAAGGACCGCCCTGCAGATTTACTATTGGTTCTGCAACGTAGGGAGTTTCTTTTAAACTCTGAAATTGTATCCGCCCATCTAAACACAAAATCAGGGAGAAAGTCATCAGTCTTTAGTTAAGCAAAGCGTCTAAAGACTGACTTGTGAGTCTAGCTTCAGCATGCCCACAGCAGACTGCGACCATTATAATCAACCGAAGCTGCTACACTGAACATGGAAGCTGCGCTTCCTCACTGCTCAACTCTATTTTTGCACTTTGGAGTACGAGGTTGTGGTGTGCTCGAGAACTGCCTTCATCATATGAAACTCAAGAAAAAACACAGGTACTCTTGAAGAAAAGGGCCAGCACATGGGAAGAAATAATTAATTTCATGCAATCATGTGTGGAGCAGGGACAAATGCACTTGAATTAAGTTAAAAAGCCTTTATTCAGAAAACATGGCTACTTCCATTAAAACACGGACTGGTTTTGACTGGTTTGTTTGGTAATTTCTCATTTTTGTGCGGGATGTTTTTTTTTGTTTTCTTTCTGAACACTTGTGGAGGTGTTTCACTTTCAAAATGGCCTCTCATTGTGATCCATTGCTGACACCCACCTGCATTCACTTATTAATCGGGATTGGGTGACACCCCCTACCAAGTTATAGGCCTATCTCAGCTATAGGCTTATCCCAAAAATATCATTCCTAGCTAAAATGTTGGAATCTTTTGTAAATGAACAGGTCTGTATTTTTCTGTCTGCAAATGCTATTTTAAGTCCCTGTCAGTCTGGGTTTAGATCCGGCCATAGCACCATTACAGCAGCAACTGTGGTTCTAAATGATATAATGTCAGCCCTGGATCGTAGGAGGCACTGTGCAGCCCTATTTATAGACTTGTCAAAGGCTTTTGATACTGTCTATCACATACTGCTTCTGGATAAATTGGCCTTGCTTGGTTTTGATGAAGCATCCTTTAAATGATTTCAGGACTACCTCACTGATAGAACCCAGTGTATAAATGCTGCAGGACTTTATTCAATCAATCAATCAATCAATTTTATTTATAAAGCCCAATATCACAAATCACAATTTGCCTCACAGGGCTTTACAGCATACGACATCCCTCTGTCCTTAAGACCCTCACAGCGGATAAGGAAAAACTCCCCAAAAAAACCCCTTTAACGGGGGAAAAAAAAACGGTAGAAACCTCAGGAAGAGCAACTGAGGAGGGATCCCTCTTCCAGGACGGACAGACGTGCAATAGATGTCGTACAGAACAGATCAACATGATAAATTAACAGTAATCCATATGACACAGAGAGAGAGAGAGAGAGAGATGCAGGTAATGACAGTATCTTACAACAACATTAATGAAAGTAATAATATTATAGTTATAGTTCTGGTTACTGCGGTACAATATGTTGAAAGTATGTATTAATACCTGGCAGTATACATGTGTGACAATAATCATATGTGTATAATAACAGAAGAAGTATGACTAATGACTAATGATGGCAGCAGCAGCAGCAGGAGGCATCTGGCGGGACCACGGCAGCAGCACAACCGTTTTTAAGATTAAAAAGTGCCACAAGGGTCAATTTTAGGCCCATTGTTGTTCACTTTGTATATAAATGATATCAGTGCCTCTGCAGAAAACCATAAAGCATTTTTATGCAGCTGACATGATTCTTCATGCTTGTGTACCATCAATATAGGACACTGTATCAAACCTCCAGTGTGTATTTGACTGCGTGCAGATATCATTAAAAAATCTTAGACTGATTTCAAATGAAACCGAAACTTAATTCATGTTATTCACAAGGTCAAGGAAGTGTGATCTTGGCACCTTTTCCATCCATTCCCTTAATGGCACCCACATTGAACGTGTTACAGATTACAAATACCTTGGCATCTGACTAGATGACAAGCTTTCATTTAAAACACGTGGTTGAGCTCACAAAGAAAGTGAAAATTAAATTGGGTGTGTTGTGCAGATCGAGGTCATGTTTCTCTTTAGAGAATAGAAGGACACTTATTCAATCAACTATCACGTCAGTCTTAGATTATGGTGACATTTTGTATATGCAGCTCAAGGCATTGCTAGGGAAGTTACCCTTCTAAAAAGCAAATTCATCTCTAAAATTCACAGCAATTTTTATCCCTTGAATCCCTCAGATCACTACAGAGCTTGGTAAATTAGCTTTTAGTTTTTTCGCCCCACATAAATGGAACAAGTTGCCAGAGGTAATGAAATTGGACTGGTATGTATTGGTAGATAATTTCTACCTATTACTGTTTTTATTGTTGTTGTTGTTGTTGTTGTTGTTGTTATGTATCTGTCCTTTATGGCAGACTCCATTTTTAATTATTTAACTTTTTCTTTTTACTGTTTTTATTGCTGTTTATAATTCTTGATCGACATTGCTGCTGCTTATTTTGTTTTTATGGACTTTTTGTCATCACTTTATTGCATTTATATATTTGTATCCTTCCAGTCCATTGAATGTTAGCTCAGGGCATTGCTATAAAAGAGCTTAATGCTCAGTCAGTTTTACCTGAATAAACTATGGTTGATGAAGTTTATAGAATGTTGGCTTGGCTGCTGTCCACCCTTTTGCACCCTGATAAAGACCTTAAGGTTGAAAGCGGTCAGTGTTTTAATGTAAGCAGCCATGTTTTTAGAACAAAGGCTTTTTGACTTAATTCAAGTGCATTTGTTCTTGCTCCACACATGAGTGCCTGGAGTTCATTTCCTCTATTTTTAAGCTGCTGGTTTATTTTCTCCTATCTGTGCTTGGCTCTGCAGCCCTCCAACAGGTAAGAACTATATAGGACTGTGTAAAAACAAGGCTACAATATGTCTAAAAATGGTTAAAATGAATACCTAATTGCACCAGAGGCAATATGAAGCAGCAGAGCAGCCGTATGTGTATTTTGATCTGGTTGTTAAAATGATCCAGTTAAACAATTCAGTACCAATTAATATAGTCTATACCCTTCCAACCCCTCAATAACCAACTGTATTATCACTTCGCAAAACTCAATACACACAGAGTGAAGCTGGCAGCAACCCGCTGTAGAGACAGAGTCTGTGTAGCAGGGAAAAAAACAAGTGTTTGTGCCCCATGTATTTTAGCTGTTAGGGCATGGTCACACGTGCAAAATTAACATTGTCAAATATTTGCCTCCTGTTCATTTTGATGCAATGCAAGCCAAGGGGCCAATTAAAACATTCACTTCTGGTGGCAAAGGAAATTCACATATTCGCATCTTCTTCTTCTTTGGTGAAACTTGACTGGCAAAGTTGCAGCCACTAATAGCAAAGATGTAGGTCTAAGTGTTTAGGAGAGAGGATATTGGCCATAAAAAATACAAACTGCCCCACATGAGAGTTGCTTCCTGACTGCCAGTGAGTCAGAGACAGAAATAGAACGTAAGAGAATTAGTAATGTACCAATAATGTCATACATTGCCGTATTTATTAGCAAAATAGTTAACATTAGCCACAGCTTTTCGTGTCTGTCACACCTGGCACTGCCAACGTTCAGCATAAATATTGCATGGTCACTTGCCTGCATGCGCTCATGTGTGATGGTATCCTTGACGTAGTTTGTCAACTCTTTGTATTTACTGGTTTTCTGGTTGTTGCACTCTCTGTGAACCACCTTTTGAACCAACAGCTCTTTGTGTGTGCACAGGAAGTCTTGTGGCATCTACGTTGTGAGTCACTGTGCGTTTGTTGCACATGATCTTTAAACATGGTTTCATTAAATGTTTTTTTTTTTTTTATTGGGAAGTAGTTTAGTCTTTATCTCCAAATGAACTCAGAGATCAGCAGATAATTGCCTGAGGGGACTTCCTGTGTTTGATGTCACTATTTAAAATGGGTTCAGGGACCTTTTTGTTGCATTTCACAGCCTACACTCGTAGAGCTGACATGTGGCTAAAGTCTGAGGCTGAGGGGTCCCACAGCCAACACGGTGATGCCTCTCTTTCTCATCTTTCTCTTTTAGCTGCTGTTTCTACATGTGCAAAGTCCTCTCCTCCACAATGTACTGCAAATAACTGCCTGCCTGCCTGCACTTGATCCAATTAAAAATGCGCACCTTCAAAATCTGAATCTCACAGCTCATTTTACTGTGTGGCCAGGTGGTGGTGCTAACAACTTAGAGAGGATCATCAGTGTGTAGTGTTGTCACAGTAAAGTAAAACAGCATTTTGTGTGTGTGTGTCACAACTTTTCACAGTGGTCCTCAGCACTCTAACTTTTGAAATGTATGCTTTGTGTGGTTAAGGCTGACACATTAATGGAGTTGATTCAGCTGAAATCTATTAAATGAGACAGGCAATTGAGAAGGGTGATCAGGCTTATAATCAGGTATTTTTCCAGAAAGCGTTTTCTCCTCTCAGCTTGGTAAATGTGGATTCACACTGTGCAAACAGTTGGTGGTACACTGGTTTTATGTTTCAAGTAAAAAAGTAAATTAAAAAAAAAGTTGGAAATGGGGCCTCTAGAGGCCCATTAAGTCTTGATTTGAAGCAATGTGATAACAAAATGTTCACCTGCGTACCACGTGTATATAAGTTTTGTAGGACAAAGTTTCTTCCTCAGCACTTGTTTTTATCCCTGATTGCGATTTTAGTTTCTTTTGTTCTGCTCAGAGAATTCAGTTTCGAGCTGCTTTTCAGAAGCCAGTCAATAAAGCTGTGCAAGGCTCACGGCTCACTATAAACGGAACACACCAAGGCTGTGAAAAAAGGCCTATCAAACACATTTTATTGTTTTACTCTGACACAAACAAGGAAATGGTACATCTTACCTTCCATACACATCAATACCACCTCTGTAAATCTCACACAAAATGTGACTGCATGGCACAACCCTGCAATCACCAGGAATCCCACACATTTTTACCAATGAATTTTCAAAACTTTTCCATAACATTTGACCCCATTTCCAGAACTTTAACTAGTTTTAAATGTGTGGGCCTATATTTAGCGATACAGCCATATACATTATTAAACATGCACTTTCCAGGCATTTGCAGATAGGCAAACTGCCAGCACTTGCTAACTTTACACACTCGTTAGGTATTCTTGCCACCAACTAGCTGGCCAGGCCGGTACTTTGCAAAACATCAAGGCCACGCCCCTTTTGGAGGGAAACCAAAGATCCTGTAGATGTCAGTGCACCTGATATGTTTGCATCATCACTTTGACAAGTTTGTATGCATATGTTTCTTGTTAAACAAATGTTTGCTTTATAGTTAAGTATAATAATCATTTTGTGACTTTGCCTGAATCTGATCATTTAATAGATACCTTAATAGATTAAGGTTGTTCACCTTCATATCCTGTCAGTCTTCCCCTGTCAAAGTAAATGAGTGACCAAACAGGGTAAATATTTCATTTACATGATACCTGGTGATTTAATCAAATATGTATATTTGCTTGAATCACCAGATATCGTTAGGCTGAGTGTTGTCTGTAAATAAACAACCTTTTAGTAGCCAACTGTCTGATCTAGACTGAGACTTATTTGGATACAACGGTTGGATGCTGCTATACTGTGTGACTGTGCAGCACAATGACTGTATGTAAAGATGGACAACGGGTCTCTCTGCCTGTCACTGTAGAAAACTGAAGCCAAAATATTACAGCTATCAATAATGATGCCCCCCCCCCCCCCCCCCCTTTTTTTTTTCTTAGTATCAAGTACCTAATCAATACCAAACTCAGAGAAAGACCACTTGATGGTACATATGACAGGAACCATCTTTGGGTCTTTGGTCTTACAGCTTGGCCCATGTCCCATCCGTCCCAACATGGAGGGACAGGGTCAACAGTGGGTGATCGAGATGTTTTGACTTTTGGGTAGCTGTTGTATTGTCTATCTTTATACACAGTTTTTGGTACCATAGGAGCCTCCCACTCCAGCTTACTTTAGCTATCCATCAGTAGTAACTGTCACCATCATCATTTAGCCATTTACCACACTGAAAGTAAATAGTGACGTATCTTATGTACCTCAAATCTCAGTATTAAAGCCTCGGGTAACTCGCCATGCAACAGGTTTTTGGCATTTTCCTGTTTCTCTCCTTGTGTGACACTGGATTTCTTTCCCCCAAAAGGGGCCATGGAATTGGCCATGACACTCTACTAGTAACATTTCAGGAGTCACACAGTACAAAATGAAATGGAAAATTAGGATTCCAAACACAGTTTAACCCTTGTGCCCTCTTAAGGGAGCAATTTCTAAAGCCTAGTTAGGACCATAAATGATCACAGGTGACATTTGTCACTTTATAAAAAAATGTTTGAAAAATTCCTGCAGTTTTTTTTTTTTTTCATTCTTTTAAACAATAGCCAAAACAACATATATTGAAAACGTTTCCAAAACATTCTGTTAATTCCAAACTATATCCAGGAATTTCATCACAGTGGGAGACCTGAATTACACATGATAATTTACTGCTGTGAAATAAATATAAGATTTTTGCATGAAAGACTAACTGGAAAGAAAATGAGTCTCAGACATGTGTGTCAACTAATCACTAGAAAAGATTATTCCATCTCATGATTTGCTTCAAAGAGAGATCGTCAGTTCTAACTCAGGCGAGACGTTAGGGCCTTGACATGTTTGAAATTAGTCAAGCAACCTACTGTTCAGGTCATGACTTGACTTCTGTGACTGAAATAATTGATGACTTCAAATCTACATATCACACATCAGCTCTCTCCCTCTCTCCTATTATCCTTATCAGTTGAAACAGGGTTTACTGCGCATCATCCAACAGCATGCGGCCAAATCAACTGCCTCTCAGCACAAGGACAGAGATTATCCAAGGGAGAAGAAAAGACTGGATCAATTTACAGCCTTTAATGCTGCAAACAGACGAATGATCCAACACCACTGTGTCTTCATCTTATCAGTCTTTACATGGCTTTATAAAACTGCATCTCTGCATGTTGCAACAGGACCATTCTTTAATGTTAATATTAAGTGAGACACTCTGCTTTTGTTGGAAATGATTAGAGGATGAAATACCTATTTACCTACTGCCTTGATGGCTTTGTACTTTCTTTTATGCTGGATAAAAATGGATATCAGTAAAAATAAAGACTCCCCTCTGATTGTACCCTGCCATGCACACACATATATGAAACAAATTAAAATCTTTGTGCGTATTTACCAAGTAATCCCTTTGGAGCAACATGTTGTGCACTGCACTGCACAGTTAATCATCATCTTATCGTCCCTGAATATTGCAACATTTGATATCCGAAAACGCATTTAGAAACATGAGATTTTCACGGACAGTAATTTGCCTTTCCACAGTTCCTTTCTTGGAGGCAACAGTGAGACATGTAAACAAGGTGGAGTGACTGCATCCAGCACAGTTTTCACTGACACATACTAAAGTTGTGCTTGTAAAATGTCATTTGACCTTTAATTTGGTTGAAAATATGAAAAGCAAAATGAAAGTTCTGTTGAAAATGTACATATAAACTGTAGTATTAAATGTTCTATACCAAATTAATTGAGACGTATAATCAAACAAAAGTGTTTCCTTGGCACAAAAAAAGTTTAACACAACCACATTAATTCTTACATCTGCATACCCCACTTTTAAAATTGTTGCAGCTCACCACACATTATTTAAAAACACGTACCCAGCGTCCCATAGCAGGGTAAATTGGGTCTCAGCTGACATCTTGTTATTAATCTGTTTTTAGCAGATGTGTCCATTAACAGCAAATCAATACAATCAATAATTGTTCCTGCCACCATATTCAGTCAGCAGTATGACTGAATCCACACAAAACACCCTCACCTAACCCTCTTTATTTCATGTTCAACCTGTGCAGATT
Source organism: Epinephelus fuscoguttatus (assembly GCF_011397635.1). Taxonomy (NCBI): domain Eukaryota; kingdom Metazoa; phylum Chordata; class Actinopteri; order Perciformes; family Serranidae; genus Epinephelus; species Epinephelus fuscoguttatus. Next base: position 37,024,205 of record NC_064754.1, on the reverse strand, counting down.
TGAGGGAGAGCTCACCCGCTCTGCTCAGCTCAGCTCAGCTGTGCGGACATCAAGACATCTTTCTTTTGCTTTTCATTCCACCAGGAAGGGTTACTTTTTGACTGGTGTCACATAACTGGCGGGGAACAGGCCAATCTGTCCGTTACAGTTCCCTTTCCACCAGTTGGCATCACTCTGTTCCAGGACCTGAATGATCTCTCCTCTCTTGAAGCTCAGCTCGCCCTCCTCCTGAGGTTTAAAGTCAAACAAAGCCTCGACTTGCAGAATCTACAAAGGGAAAAAGATACAATAGAAACAACAGTTACAGTGGTTTGCCTCACTAGTGTCTTTGTTGTAGTAACTATTTATGCTGGCCTAACACCAGACAACAAAGTGATTTCATCATCACAGAAAAATTTCCAATGCCTGAATAACATCACATGAGTTTTACTAGACATCAATTTAATCTAAACAAATTTGGAGTATAGTGTGACATAAAACAGCATGTTTTTTATATTGCTCTCTGTGTCTCTGGGGGCTGCTTCCAAACCCGCTGTTATTTCCCAAACCGCTGATGTCCGTGGTGCTTGGAAGAACGACAAGCTACTTGGGCTTGTATTTCTTGTGTCCAACTAAGGGTATCCAGGGGGCGCGCTCTAGGTGCATCCAGAAGCAAATCTTCCCTCTTGTCTCACATTGCAAACGAGCTGCGTGTTCACCAAAGTGGCATCATTTATTATTGGTGCAGAGGATTATGGACGAGCACATTTTTTACAGTGTATTAGCCGACTGGGATATTCAGGCACAGTGTTTATTTGATCCACTGAAAGAAATGCAGAGAAAAGCAGCTGAGGCTGCAGCTGAGCCGTACACAAGGGTACTGCCAGTCGGACCCTCCAGAACTTGAGCTGCTGAAAGCAAACAGCAACTGGTGGTGCCTTTGCTCTAACTGCCCTCAGAAACAGAATCATTCTGCTGCACTGAACTTCAGTGTGGGCAGTTTTTGTTTGAGGCTGCTACAAACCAGAGAGAGCCTCTGTGTTCATTACTATGCATTAAAATTGTATTCCGTAATTGGACAGAGGTGTGCTGGAGACTACGGTTGGACTATTGCACAAATATTTTGATAGCTGGCTGAGCACATTGGCCTTTTGTCATTTTATTTCGCTTCTGCCTTCGCAGAATGATAAGAGCCGCTGCTCCCTCAGCTGAGGGACAGTGGGGAATTGCAGCATGTAAATCAAGCTTCACATCTTACTCAGTGAATTAAGGATTTATTTTGAACAAACCAGAGTTGCTGGTTTCATTAAGTTACATTTCCTTTCTGTAGAGTTTGAATGAAGTACTTAAACATCAGCAATAGTTGTTGGGCTAACTGTGGGTGGTGGGAAAATAACTGAAGATCCTCTTCAGGATCAAAAAGTTAAACTGAAAAAAAAAAACAAAAACATGGCAAAAGCAACCAAAGCCATTGGGGCTGAGAGGACAGATGATCGTTGTCACCTCAAGCTATGTTTTGGCCGACAAAGTAATGGCTTTTGGCTGTGGTGGTGATTAGAGTTCTCAACGGGCCGAAACATTTACAAGGATCCAACTGTGTGAGTTGAAGCCCGAACCCGGCCCGTCCCAACATCATATAAAATACTGAGCTCGAGCCTGACCAAGCCCGACTCCCCCAAAAAGCACTAGTTGGCTTTTAATGCCCAGGACACACGGGCTGTGTGGTTGTGTAACCTTTTTTAGTTATGCATGCCCTGCATGTCTCCATTGGTGGATCACAGACTCTCCACACTGTATTTTCCCTCCAGAGAAGCTAATGGCTCCAGCCGGGAGGAAGGACAGAGAGCCCGGCACGGAGCCTAGCTGCTCCCTCTCCTTCTCTCACTGCCTGCAGGGCGAGACACTGGGCCTTTCCAAAACTGGACCCTACCCACTCCCACTGTATCGTCGAGAGTGCCCTTATTTGTAATCACCTTCACAGCTGACGGAGGCACCCTTCATCATGGTGTAGGGGATTTTGGGACAAACTTCCGTCTCTGCGGCGGAAAGACAAACTGTCATAACTTTTCGTAACCATGTACAATGTACAAAAGCTTAATCCATTTTATGTTTTTCATCTGTATCCAGATGTATTTGTAGCACTTATATTTAATATGTATGTGCTGCTATTGAGGATATATTTGATCTCAAATACAAAGTAATACAATGGATCCCACTCCAGGGGGATGGACAGCTCAGTTATTTACCGGTTACTGCACTGATAGTCAATGAGTCAATAGAGAATCTGGTCTAATGCACTGCAGAAGGAGGGGAGGAGTGAGTTCATTTTAGGAGAATGAGTCTACTTGCGAGTAAGGTGGTAAAGGCAAGGACTTGTTGGTCAGTCTTGGGCATATTAGAGGAGGAGATTTCGAGAACGCAGTGAGAGGGGTCACGGTCTACTGTTTTACCCAGTTCGATTACTAACTGTTTCAAATATAGCAGCCCAAAACTCTGATAATTGAAGGCATGACAGGAACATGTGTACATAATCAGCAGGTGAACTTTTATACCTATTGCAACAATCAGTCCTGTCCAAGAACATTTAGCCAGCCTAGCGTTTGTGAGGTGGACTCTGTAAAAGATCTTGCACTGCAAAAGGCTGTGTGTAGCACATATAGAAGAGGTATGTACGCAGTCTAGTAAAGGCTCCCACCGTTAATCCAGCACAATGTTCGCTATGAGTTTATTCTGTCCATAATGATTAAATGTCACACTGCTAGCTTGCTAACGTCAGCACACGTAACGTATGCTAACGTTATATTACACAGTGTTCAATGATACAGTCTATTATCTCCCTATTACTCTAATCTTTCCTGCTTATCGTTCAAACAAATGATTAATTTCTATATTAATATCGGTACTCATTTAAGATACCTTCATCAGTTACCGGAGGCCACTGTCTAACATCATCAATCCAGCTATTCATGATGCTGTCACTGTAGAGAGTCAGTTCACAATGACAGCATAATGAATTGATGACTGACAAATGTCACCGCAGCAATGGCGGCGCCGCATGATGGCGGCATGCACAAGTGGCTCACTGAATTCATCTATACATGCACCTCGGCAGTGCCCAGGAGGTGAACTGGCACCTCTCCAGCTACCAGTCCACGCTCCATGTTTCAGTCCGGACGGGGACTTGAATAGGCGACCCTCCGGTTCCCAACCCAAGTCCCTATGGACTGAGCCAAGAGCATTTCCCTCAGGGGAAACGGAGCTTGTATTTACTTTTAGTTCACAGATGAGAAACAATAAATTGTCAAGACAGTAAAGCCTCCACTAAAATAGCATTTTAAGTCGTGTATGTGACTTATCCGGATCTTATCAGGGATTTATACTTCGGGATTTATCCAGGTTTCATATGAGGAGAGGGAAAGATCGCCGGCTGCTAGGCTAATCAATACAATGTAAAATGCCATAGGCTTGTGCTAATAATGTTAGCATGTTGTATTTGTTTAAAAAATGTATTTAGTACAGGACAGTTGTTTTGTCGGTGAACCTTGTGAGTTGTTATGGAGCCAAACTGTGTGCCGTTACCTTTGTTACATGTTGCCGTTGTCCCTGGTTTTATATGAGAAGAGGAAAAGATTGCTAGTTGCTAGGCTAATTTATACAATGTAAAATGCCATAGGCTTGTGCTAATAACGTTAGCATGTTGTATTTGTGGGGAAAATGTGTCCAGATTAACACAAGTGTTTGTCTGTGAATGCTGCGAGTTATAGTGAAGCTGATTTGTGTACTTGTTTTTCAAATTGTCTCTATTAAGCCATGTTTAATGTGTGTTTTGAATCAACTAAACTTAACAGCACTTCACAGAAACCTCTGCCGCCAACTAGTGTTTTGGAGGTGTAACTGCAGAGTGACACAGACACGTTGCCAAATCCTCAGTAAGAAAAGTAGCTATTGGCTAGCCTAAAAGTTGCTAGAAGTCACTAAATGATGTCATCACCTAATTTGCATAATTGGCCATATGCATGTAATTGTAATGGCTGCTGTAGGAGAGAGGAATAACGTCGTGGGAGAGACAAAAACTGAGTAAAAAACACCCTGAATATGTTTAGAATTACAAATGAACCTTCTTTCAGTGATTTATATCAGACAAAGAAAATTTTACATTTACATCCCACCCTGACTGTAAGGATCAGCCAGCCAGTGGTTCCGCGCATGCGCGATTCACTTGCAGCCTGGACGCGGAGGGGTTAACATCTCCTGTTCTGACTGCAGCTGGGAGGGAGGACTGGGCCGCCTGCGAGTGCTTTGGGGTGGGGGAGGGGCCCACGGCAGCATCCGCTGCTCGTTGAGAAGAATAAGAACGATACGTGCTTTAACGTCAGAGTCTCCAAAAGTCTCTAATAACATCAGAAAAAGTCGCTAGATTTGTCACTAGTCGCTTTGTTGAAAACAGTCGCTAGCGGGGTCTAAAAAGTCACTAAATATAGAGACAAAGTCACTAAGTTGGCAACACTGCACAGACACACCACCGCAGAAGTAAAAATGCTCACAACGGCATAGGCAACGTGCGTAGGCTACATGCGTAGGGTCAACGCACAACCATAAATCCCCTTTTATACTTCTTGCAAATGTAGTTGGCTATACATCTGGGCATTTCTCGGACACACAAAATCCTCAGTCTATGCCGTGTGAACTGTCATTTTCTGTTAATTTAGCTTTCGCTGGTTAACTGGTTAATTTTTAAGGCCTTACCCTCCACTCCTTCTTACACTCCACTGACTCAGTAAACTTAATCGACGCAGTTCATAAAGCACTTTCCATTTAGATATTTTTTTATATTTTGACATTGATGTTTTGATATTTTGTTATGTACCGTAAAACTTGGTGTATAAGTCACACTTTTTTTCCCTTTTTTTTCATCTAAAAAGTTGGGTGTGGGTTATAGACCGGTGCGACCTATAGACCAAGGTAAATGCTGACATAGGTAATTTGACCCACAAGATGGCGCTACGTTAGGCTGACCAAACGTCCTCTTTTGCCCGGACATGTCCACTTTTCACGTCCCGTCCGGGGCGTCTGGGGGTCTTTTATAAACTGATGATAATGTCCGGTTTTCCGTGTGTTTGTGTGTGTTAGAGTGCGGCACGGGCAGCATATTTCTGTCCGAACCCGAACCAAGCCCGACATTATTTAATGACCAAAGCACTGAGTTTGTGTCACACAGTGGTTACAGGCTATTTAACAGGCTGGGCGTGTGCTGTGGGTGCTCAGCTGCGGAGAGGGAGACCTCCGTGTTTGAGACGGGAGCGGGAGGCGGGAGGTCCGAGGCTTCCAGCGAGAGGAGAGGGAGAAATAAAACAAAATAAGATAAAATAGGAAAAACCTGTCTCCCTCTTTTATTTTATTTTCAGCATTTAATCAAGGCGGAGGCGGGCAGCTGGAGGTCCGAGACTTCCAGCGAGGAGAGAGGTAGAAACAAACAGCCAATGTGTGTCTGTGTGTGTTATATTCAGGTGTTGTCACGTAAATAACAGTGCCCAAGCAATAAACAGGACAGACAATAGGATTTTATTTATTTTTACACTACATTTTCACTGAAAGCTGACCGATGCTGTTATACCGTAATTTTATTTCCTGAAGAGGTTGTTTGGAAAATTGCAATCTGAAAAGTAACCAAAGCTGCTTAAGAGGTTATTGTGTTTTGAATGTGTTTCAAATTAAAAATAAAGGGAAACAGTGTAGGAATAACTTGTATAACGTTTTTATTAACAAATAGTAATATAAAACCTTGTTTTCCCTGTTTGAAACCTTAAAAAATAGACTGCCACTTATATGCCAGTGCGACTTATATTCCGAGTTTTACGGTAAATTTCTTGCCTTTATTTTATTTTTTGACAGCTGGCTGGCTTTGTCCCAGCTCAAGTTCCTTAGGTTATGTTTTTTATTTCATTCATTCATGTTCCTGTTTTACTTTTTGATGACATCACCTGTGTCTGATTGTCTGTCCCGTCCTGATTAGCCTCACCTGTGTCTCGTTATCCTCCCCCTCACCAGAGTATTTAGTGTGTCTTGTTTTCACTCAGCGGCAGTTCGTCTTAGCTCCTTGTGTGTCTAGCGATTCAGCCTTTTATTCCCTGTGTCCTTTTCTTGTTTTTTTTGGATTTAACCTGTTGATTCACTCAGCCTCTGCCTCATCCCTATTGGATTTGTTTGCCTCTACTGGTAGTCCTTCTGTGTACCAAACCTCCCTTTTGACCAGTAAAGGCTGTGTTATTTTACCCGAACTGTCTCCAGAGTTGTGTGTTTAAGTCCACTCTCACTGGGTTCACCAGTTGTTACAGACTGCTTTAACATGTGGAAACACAGTGCTGCCCACCCTCCGATCTCCATTGGTTAGCTAATGTTAGCCTTGGCTGAACTGCACTGCATGCCACCCAAGTTGGGTGGGAGCTAGCCGTGATGTCTCAGTCAGATATTACCATTGATGACGCTGTCCCACCAGTGGGATGCCATTCCTGCAGAAACATGGCAGCCACCATTTGGGCTCCACCCCTAATAACGCGGTGGGTTAGCACAAGTAATCGCAAAACCCTTTTCGCATTGTTAACAATGTTAACACCACTAGCTGTGCTGACACTGCTAACGGTGATAACACTGATATTATAGTGGACAATGCCAAATGGATTTGTGGTTGAAAACTGGGCTGCATACTCATCGGGGCAACCTGGGGGGACCGGAGAGTGGGTACAATGTCTCCACAGCAATGCTGTTGGGTAGGGCAAAATTATGGTAAGCAAATAACATGAATACATGTCAAATCTATTCACAGCGTCAAAACTATTCACAGCAGTTAACCCAATAACTGTTCATATCCCTAGTGTGACTGCGCAATTTTAGATCATAATTAGTTTTAGTGTAGTAGTATTAGTATTAATTCCTACCTCTCCCACAGACAGCAGTTCATCAGCATAAACAATTGCAAATCCCCCACTGCCCCCCTTTGGCAAGGTGTTCCCCAAAGTTCAGTTCTCGGCCCCCTCCTCTTCATCCTGTACATTCTACCCCTCGGTCACATAATCCGCCATCATGGACTTCAGTTTCACTGCTTTGCTGATGACATTCAGCTCAACATCTCCACCAAAGCCATCACTCCTGCCACTCACTCTACCCTCACCAACTGCATCACCAAAATAAAATCCTGGCTGCAAACCAACTTCCTCAAAATTAACTGTGACAAATCAGAAGTTATCATAACTTCTCCCTCTCCATCGATGGCTCCACTGTGCTCTCCTCCCCTCATGTCTGTAACCTTGGTGTCATCTCTGATCAAACCCTCTCTTTTGACCAACACATCAAATACATCACCAAAACAGCCTTCTTTCATCTCAGGAACATCGCCTGCCTCCATCCATCCCTCTCCTTTTCAGCTGCATAGACTCATCCACGCATTCATCACTTCCAGGCTCGACTACTGCTATAGCCTACTCTACGGTTTATCATCCAAAACAATCAAGAAACTTCAATATATCCAGAACTCAGCTGCTCGTCTTCTCACACACTCCCGGACCCATGACCACATCACCCCCGTCCTTTATAATCTCCACTGGCTCCCAATCCCCCAGCGTATCCACTTCAAACTCATCATCACTTTCAAAGCTCTCTCAGTGTTCAAGTTTGTAAGGAAAAAAAAAAATACAAGCACATATTTTAAAGTGGGGATAAAATCTTTTGGTGGATTGACCAAGTAAATACTACACATTACAAACACTGGATGACACCTGAGTGAACTCCATCTGCTGATGAAATCCATTAAAGGCTGAAAGCTTTAGTTTAGTTAGGACTCTGTGATAGGAATTGCATTTGTCATACTGCTATCACTAAGGTGAAAAATGAACCTTCAAGCTTCAAGCTGAGATTACTTTCATTAAAAGTGACACTTGCAGTTGCTTAGAGAGAGAGAGAGAGAGAGAGAGAGAGAGAGAGAGAGAGAGATGCAGGTAATGACAGTGGCTTACAACAACATTAATAAAGTAATAATATTATAGTTATAGTTCTGGTTACTGCGGTACAATATGTTGAAAGTATGTATTAATATCTGGCAGTATACATGTGTGACAATAATCATATGTGTATAATAACAGAAGAAGTATGACTAATGACTAATGATGGCAGCAGCAGCAGGAGGCATCTGGCGGGAAGCTTTAGTTTAGTTAGGACTCTGTGATAGGAATTGCATTTGTCATACTGCTATCACTAAGGTGAAAAATGAACCTTCAAGCTTCAAGCTGAGATTACTTTCATTAAAAGTGACACTTGCAGTTGCTTTGGTGATGAAGTCAGTATCAGTGTGTGTGCAAACCAATGTGCGTGTTCTGTATGAGATTAAAAGTTAATTCGCTACCTTGGGAACAGATGCTGAAAACACAACTGCACCAAAAGTTTAATTTTGAAGCTGTTGTCAAGCTTTCAATTATGTAACAATCAATCAATCAATCAATCAATTTTATTTATAAAGCCCAATATCACAAATCACAATTTGCCTCACAGGGCTTTACAGCATACGACATCCCTCTGTCCTTAAGACCCTCACAGCGGATAAGGAAAAACTCCCCAAAAAAACCCCTTTAACGGGGAAAAAAAACGGTAGAAACCTCAGGAAGAGCAACTGAGGAGGGATCCCTCTTCCAGGACGGACAGACGTGCAATAGATGTCGTACAGAACAGATCAGCATAATAAATTAACAGTAATCCATATGACACAATGAGACAGAGAGAGAGAGAGAGAGAGAGAGAGATGCAGGTAATGACAGTAGCTTACAACAACATTAATGAAAGTAATAATATTATAGTTATAGTTCTGGTTACTGCGGTACAATATGTTGAAAGTATGTATTAATATCTGGCAGTATACATGTGTGACAATAGTCATATGTGTATAATAACAGAAGAAGTATGACTAATGACTAATGATGGCGGCAGCAGGAGGCATCTGGCGGGACCACGGCAGCAGCACAACCACACACGTCATGCTGTCCAGGCACCGCTGTGATATGAGTTAATCTGAGAGACAGTGGAGCACAAAGGCTCCGGAGAAGAAGCCGAGTTAGTGACATCCAGAATGTCCGGGTTAGCTAGATTGAGTTATAGGATGAGAGAGAGAGAGAGAAGGAGAGAAGGGGCCGGTGTATTATAGAGGTCCTCCGGCAGACTAGGCCTAAGTCAGCCTAACTAAGGGCTGGTACAGGGCAAGCCTGAGCCAGCCCTAACTATAAGCTTTATCAAAGAGGAAAGTCTTAAGTCTAGTCTTAAATGTGGAGTGTCTGCCTCCCGGACCGTAACAGGAAGATGATTCCACAGGAGAGGAGCCTGATAGCTAAAGGCTCTGGCTCCTGATCTACTTTGGAGACTTTAGGGACCACGAGTAACCCTGCGTTCTCAGGCGCAGTGTTCTGGTGGGATAATATGGCACTATGAGCTCTCTAAGATATGATGGAGCTTGACCATTTAGAGCTTTATAAGTTAACAGTAGGATTTTAAATTCAATTCTGGATTTTACAGGAGCCAGTGCAGAGAAGCTAAAACAGGAGAGATATGATCGCGTTTCTTAGTTCCTGTTAGTACGTGCTGCTGCATTCTGAATTAGCTGGAGAGTTTTTAAGGACTTACTAGAGCTACCTGATAATAGAGTTACAGTAATCCAGCCTTGAGGTAACAAAAGCGTGGACCAATTTTTCTGCATCTTTTAGTCAGGATAGGCTAATTTTCGCGCAATATTACGCATGAATGAAAAAATGCAGTCCGTGAGGTTTGCTTTAAAATGAGAATTAAAAGACAAATCTTGATCAAATATTACTCCGAGGTTTCTTACGGTAGTGGCAGAGGCCAGAGCAATGCCATCTAGAGAAACTATGTTATCAGATAAAGAGTCTCTGAGTTGTTTGGGGCCAAGAACAATAACTTCAGTTTTGTCTGAATTTAACATCAGGAAATTGGTGCTCATCCAAGTTTTTATGTCTTTAAGGCAATTATGGAGTTTAGTTAATTGATTGCTTTCTTCTGGCTTCATTGATAAATACAACTGAGTATCATCTGCATAACAATGGAAATTTATAGAGTGATTTCTAATGATGTTACCTAAAGGAAGCATATATAGAGTAAACAGGATTGGTCCGAGCACAGAACCTTGCGGAACTCCAAAACAAACTTTAGTACGTAAGGATGGTTCATTGTGAACGTCAACAAATTGAAAACGATCAGATAAATAAGATTTAAACCAGCTTAGTGCTGAACCTTTTAAGCCAATTAAGTGATCCAGTCTCTGCAGTAGAATTTGATGGTCAATTGTGTCAAACGCCGCACTAAGATCTAATAAAACAAGTACAGAGACGAGTCCTCTGTCTGAAGCAATCAGAAGGTCATTTGTAATTTTAACTAGAGCTGTCTCAGTGCTATGATGCACTCTAAATCCTGACTGAAATTCCTCAAATAAATTAATATCCTGGAGAAAATCACACAGCTGGTCTGCGACTACTTTCTCAAGGATCTTTGACATAAAGGGAAGATTAGATATTGGTCTATAGTTGGCTAACACCTCTGGATCCAGGGTGGGCTTTTTTAGTAGAGGTTTAATTACAGCTATCTTAAAAGACTGTGGTACATAGCCTGTTAATAAGGATATATTGATCATATCTAATATATGAGTGTTAACTAAAGGAAAGACCTCCTTAAGTAGCCTAGTTGGGATGGGGTCTAAGAGACACGTTGATGATTTGGATGAAGAAATCACTGCAGTCAATTCTTGAAGAGAAATTGGGGAGAAGCAATCTAAATATATATTAGATTTTACAGCTGTGTTTGAGGTTAGATAGGTACTATCTGAGGGCAGGAGGTCATGAATTTTGTCTCTAATAGTTAGAATTTTGTCATTAAAAAAGCTCATAAAATCATTACTGCTAAGGGCTAAAGGAATACAAGGCTCAATAGAGCTTTGACTCTCAGTCAGCCTGGCTACAGTGCTGAAAAGAAACCTGGGGTTGTTCTTATTGTCTTCTATTAATGCTGAATAATAGTTTGCTCTGGCATTGCAGAGGCCCCTCTTATAAGTTTTGAGACTGTCTGTCCAGATTAAATGAGATTCTTCCAGTTTGGTTAATCGCCAATTCCTTTCAAATGTTCGCGATATTTGTTTTAACCTACGGGTTTGAGAGTTATACCAAGGAGCGAACTTTCTTTGCTTTTTTAACTTCTTTTTAAGAGGAGCTACAGAGTCGAGTGTTGTTCGTAGCGAGCCTACGGTGCTATCAACAAAATGATCAATTCGGGAGAGGTTAAAGTCGGCACGGGAAACCTCTGTTACTGAAGGTATTGGTATTGAATTTAACGACGAAGTAATCTTTTCCTTAAGTTTTGCGACAGCACTATCTGATAAACATCTAGTATAGTAACTGTTGCTGAGTGGCGTGTAATCGAGTAAAAAGAAATCAAAAGTAATCAGATAATGATCCGATAGCGAGGGATTCTGTGGAAAGACTTTTAGGTTATCAATTTCAATTCCATACGTCAGAACTAGATCAAGGGTATGGTTAAAACAATGAGTAGGTTCATGTACACCCTGACTGAAGCCAATGGAGGCTAATAATGAGATAAACGCGGTAGCCAGGGAGTCATTATCAACGTCGACATGAATGTTAAAATCGCCTACAATAATAACAATCCTCCTCCACATCTATATATCCAAGATAACTAGGAGGTGCGATAATATTCCACCAGCTAGTTTAATGACTTGTACTGAACCACCCAGAGGAAGTCATTTCCTGCGCTGTCATGCAAGACCTTGAAATGCTGAAAACCATTGTCAAACCTGTGGAGGGTGAAAATGTGAAGACCAAAGAGAGTTTAAAATCCTGGAGGAGATTTTGGTGGTAAAAACTTCCTTATTTTACTATATAATGACGAAAACTCTGTCTGTCTGTGGGTGTGTCTGTTGGTGTGTCTGTTCCACGTTTTTCTCCTCACTGACTTGGTCAATCCATGTGAAATTTGGTACAGTGGTAGAGGGTAATGGGAGGATGCGAATGAAGCAGTATTACATCAATTGGCCAAAGGGGGGCGCTATAGCAACTGATTGAAATTGCAAACTTTGAATGGGCATATCTCATGCCCCGTATGTCATAGAGACATGAAACTTTGCACAGAGATGCCTCTCCTCATGAGGAACAAATTTGCCTCAAGAACCCATAACTTCCCGTTATACAGATTTTCCGCCATTTTGAATTTTTTGAAAGACACTTAAAATGGATCTCTCACAGGAAGTTTGACCGATCTGCATGAAACTCGGTGAACATAATCTAGGGACCAATATCTAAAGTTCCCTCTTGGCAAAAGTTGGAAAACTTACTAAACCTGAGCTTCTATAAGGCAATGAATATTGCGGAGGGCGTGGCTCATCACATAAAGGTGTATAACATCTCAAGAGTTTCACCGATCACCACGCAACTTTGTAGGCATATGACCACACATAATCTGAGGGGACCCCTCCATTATTGACCCCATCAAACAAAATGGGGGCGCTAGAGAGCTAATTTCTTATCTAGGTCTGACTGGCATATCGATTTTTACTAAACTTGGTAGATATGTAGAACAGGACGCCTCAAGGTGACTGGAGAAATTTAACTCTAATTGGCAACTGGGTGGCGCTATAACAACAGAAAAATGGCTAAAATGCGACTGATCGCTGTGGCTCCCCCTGTGGCCGAACTTTTCTTCTAATTTTTGGTATGACTAAGTCATGGTATGATATGCTGTACATAATCACGGAAACTGTCAGTGTGTCATTCTGTCAGTCAGTCATTCTGTCTGACGTGGTCAATCTATGTGAAACTGAACATAGGCATTGAGGATTGGCATAGGTAGAAGGTGACAAAGCTACCAATGGGTATGGACTAGTATTTGATAATCTAGGAAAGATAAAAAGTGAAAGACAACCTAAGAAACTACAGGCTAAGATGATTCCTGACAAATTTAGAGCACCACTCAGGATGTCACAGAGATTAAACTTTAATATGAACCTTTGGGGTGTGACTGATGATTCACAGGGGGGAAAATATGAGAATTGTGGACCATCACAATACAATCACACAACAGCTGTTATTTCTTGGAGATGTCAACATCCTGAACCATTAGGTCAACACACAAATTCCATTTCTGAGGTGAAACACTATTTTATGCTTTATATGTATGAAATAAACATGATTTATAAAATATTTAATCTATTTTCATTTTCTGAACTTGCTCTGAGCAAAAAAACTAACAGTATGTATTCACTGATAACATCAGTGTCAAAATGTATTGCTATAAACATCTTTGCTTCAATTTTTCATTTATTTATTTTTTGTTAAAGATGTGTCCCAGATTTTTTTCAACTCTGTCAGATTTCTACAAAAACATCATTTAATCAGGGCTTAGCCAGTATATCCCCAGGTCTCCTGTCTCACTTCCTAATAGGTGTGTCTCACCCATAACCAGTCAACACCATAGCCCTTCCAAATCCAAACTAAATAATAATTATGGTTTAAAACTGAGTATTTTGATTGGCATTAAGAGAACTCTCAGCAACTTTGAAAGGTAAAATGGCTACTCATTACAACTGCTGTGAAATTAATAAATATATAAAAATGTCAGCTCTGTACGACGTCAACTCGGTCAGGTCTGACATCCATGGCGTAAATGGCCCTGGCGTACAACCATGATGCCAGTTACAAATTCAAGTGGGCTGGGTTTTAAAACCAAGAAATGTCAATGATGCAGTCATTTTCAGCAGCGTGCAGCTTATTCAAAACCTTTATTTTTCAAGCTTTGGGTTACGACAAATTTTAAACAAATGCAAATTAGCATTTGTTTAGCACAAGTGCAGGGCCATCGCAACCGGACAGGAAAACTAGGCAATTGTATAGGGCTCCAAGCTGGAAGGGGGCCCCCGGAGACAGCTGACATTGGTCCATATCAATGACAGTATGATGGAACCCCTATAGACACTGCAACAACGGCAACACATTGGAATCCCCCCTCATGGGGCCCCCTACTAGCTGCTGCTTGCAAGTGGCAGTGGAAGTAGGGTGACCAGACGATTGTGCGGGACTACACAGCATTTCTGTCTCTTTTCACACGTCATGCAAATTGAGACCATGTCCCGCATGATTGGTTGCCACCCGCGCTAGCATTGTTGGAGTACTGTAGTACTACGTTACCTCACGGTACCACTACTGTGGGATAAGTTCAAAGTCAATTGCAAGAGGGTGAGTGTCCATGCACCGTCCAATAACAGCGTGCACTGGCCAATAACAGCGTGCGCTGGCCACCTGGCACTCAATATGCTGCTGCGGTGGTTTGTATCCAGTGACATTTCAGGTATTAGCTGAGCTATTGAGTATCTTTAAGCAGTGAAAGTTACTATTTGTTTCTTTTTACTTGTAGGTTAGATTTGTTTATATGCTACAGTGATTTGTTTTCCACAGAGCTCTACGGTGCGAGCATTTTACTCGCATTTGCGACTAAAAATGTTTTGCGCAAGCAAAACAAATCATTCAGGAGCACGCTGTGTGAGTACAGATTTCAACCAGCAGCAGAAACTAAAGGCGAATCCTGCCAGTTGTGGGTTGAATGGGGTCACAGACGCTGTATTCCTGTCAAATATGGTGCAAGATAAGGGCTTAACGGAGATGGAGAAGTCCGGCTCCAGGTCCAATAATTTCTTCTTTGTTGATTTCATGACTGTCCAGAAATACCTGAACAGCCGGGCCGTGGCGGCACACAGGTGTGATGTGTCAGAGGAGAAATGAGCCGTTCACATTTCTCTCTTTGTGGCAGGTAACGGCCCACAAACCTCAGTGCACTTTAGAGACTGTTCTTTACTTATGGAGGGACTGTTCTTTACTTGTCAGGGGAGGAGGGTGGCTGGTTTATTTTTATTTTATTTATTTATTTTATTTTAATCCCCCCTATGTTAATCACTGATTGATGCTGTTTTTGAAGTATGAATACATCAATAAGTAATTTATTCCATTGAAATATCAGTAATGTATTATAGAAAAGTGATTTATCTTTTTATAAATGACAAAAGGCACATCTGCCTCATTTTTGCTGTGGTATCGTGATACTACTCAGAACTGTGATACTTTCACTGGTATCGTACCGTGGGTCCCAATTTTGGTACCGTGACAAGTCTCTGATGACTAAACTTCGCACTGGGGGCGGGTGTCCCACATTGTCCCTCACAAACCTACTCCTTGTCCCACATTTGGTTTATTGGGACCTGGTCACCCTAGAGGCGTGGGGGGTGGGGGCCCTCCAAGGTGCCTCTTGCCTGGGGCCCCCAGAGTGTCTTGAAACAGCCCTGAACAAGTGGCAATAACAGTAACCAGTAACAAACTCTATAGGTGTTTCTCGAAGTCAAGCAAGGATCCTGAAATGGATGAATTTCAAGAAGGCTAGATCAACAAACCCCGCTGAGGGATTGTTTGAAGGACTCCTCCTACCAAGGGAGGATCCCTGACTCTGAGACACACACACTGGGTTCATCCCAATACCGAATCTCGCATTCACGTTTCCCTCACTTGCGTCTCTTCCTCAAGTCTTAGCTCCTCCCTCGTAGGACACAGCGGGGAGATGCAAGGATGAGATGCGAGGAGAGAAGAAACGAGGAGTAATATCTTTCGAGAAATGAGACGTCCTTTCCTCTTAAGCGTCACGTGAAGTGACATCCGTTTATTAAAGGGCCAGTGTGTAAAATGGGTTGAAAACAGTGACATCAGTGGCCAAATTCTAGATTGCAGGGCTCACTCGCTCACCCCTCCTGTCGGGTAAATGACGGTGGCCTCGTAGGGACAAAAAGCCTTGCGCACAAGTTTTTCAGGAGTAGGTATATCTAGCGAAGAGGTGAATGTTTATTTAGAAATCTAAGCCATGTTACAATATTGTAATGAATCCCTCACGAGCAGGAGACCAGAGGAGCGTTTGGGAAAAAGGCCAGTTTATTTGAGCACTCCAGAAACTCCGGTAACACCAGGGGTAAAAGACTCCGTCCCAAACTCTGACTCTTCTAGCGTAACACACACACTTCATGACTTTACACACATACTCGTTTACCATACCGAGTGGGCACCCCCTCCCTCTCTGCTCCGCCAACCTCCAGCCCGCACACTGACTGACAGCGTAGCCTGTAAACAGAGCTCAGCTGTTTATTTAGCCTAGTGATATCTCCGGACTATAGTAGCTGCAATGGACGACTTTGAACATGATTTTGAAGAGTTTCTTGTAGCGGACACAGACCCAAAGCCATACCTGTTTGAGCCGGAGCATACAGATGAGGAACTCCATGTGTTTGATGCTGAGCGGGCAAGAAGAGAGGCTGAATGCACAGAATGGGATTCGGTGCTACTGCTACCATCGTTGGGGAGATATATCATCAGGAGCAAAAGCGCCGCAGAGAGTGCATGACAAGGAGTGAAGCTGCGTCTTCTTTTCCTCGCAGATGACAGTTTGGGTTCATTCTCTCCTGTTGCGTGGTAAGTGTGGTCCATTCACAAACTTTATAACTAAAAAAACTTTTCACTACTCTCTATCGACGAACTGCTAACACTCTGCTGTTTCCTCCTCCTTCTTCTTTCCTTCCGCTGTCTTCGTTGGTTCATTCTCTGGCTGCCTGGATTGTTCGCTCGGTCTGCCGTACATACATGGCGGCACAAGATAGCGACCTCTCTAAAGCAAGGCCCTTGCTATATATATATATATATATATATATATATATATAAGCATAATTATAAGGCTACGAAAACCAAACAAATTTTATTTTATAGCGATTATACACTTGTATAAACATATTAATGGGTAGAATATTCAGATTCAGATTCAGACTGACAGTAAACCATGCCAAATATTACACACTGGCCCTTTAACAGCTATAGAAACTTTTAATGGAGTTTGTTGATTCACACACACAATGTTATATATACATATACAATGATATAGATACAGATACAGTTCTCAGTAGCAGAGCAGCAGTGTTTTCTCTCTAACAATCACCTGCACATGAACAACAACCTGCGTTCTGTATCTATAATCTGTCCTGTGTCCTGCTCAGTCACACAATGTGTTTATATGATTTATTCATTATTTGCATCTGTATGTATTGATATTCTGATTGTGAGTTCATTATTTGCAGACAGACTCTCTGACTTTGATTGTATCCATAATAAAAGTTGATGAGGGAAATGAAGAGAAAAATGTGTGTGAAAAAAGTGTATCCTCGCTTCCCTCCCCACCGAAAGCCTCCTCTCGCCTTGACTCCTCCGAGTGCATTTAAGGAACTGAGACGCCCTACAAGATGGCGAGTCTCAATCTATTTCCAGGTCAAGTGATCGGGGATAGAGGAGTCAAGGAAGGATGGGATGAACCCCTAGTCTCTCTGCCGGCATCTCTCTTTCTCCCTCTCCCCTCTTTCAGTTGAGGAAAATACATGAGATGTATTTTTATCCAATCTATGGCAGCAAATACATTTACAACAGCAAAGTTACTATTCAAAAACGATCTCACTGGAGACAAATCTAAAATGTCAATAAAATACATATTACTCCTGACATCACAATACTAAGTGAAGTAAATAAGCAATGTTAATAAAGAATGAAGACCACAGATATCGGTCAGTATCAGTACTTCCTCCTGCTCGCTGCTCTCCTGACCTTTGCTGTTGATGTGAGTCACTGTCCGCAGGTAGGCTAACACTACCTCTGGCTAATTTTAAAAGCCGTGGCAAACTCAACAGTTAGACTACATACACGCAGCTTTAGTTTTAGCATTTTTTTTTAACAATTTGCTATTAGCTATAGGAAGCCACTGTGCTTGTGTAAAACATGACCGCTGAATGAGCGACTGCGGACAGAGCACACTGAAATATCACTTTCTACATGCTCAACATGTATATTGATAAAGAATTGGCTTTTTACTGGCAAAGGTTTTATTGCACATATTTAAAAAACAGCGTTTTGTTGCATTGTTGTCATCAACTAAAGTAATCTTCAAGTTATATTCACTTTCCCTGCACCATGGCCTCTCTCTGCTGTTCACTGACTTCACACTGTGTTGCATGTGTGCGTGTGTGTGTGTGTGTGTGTGTGTGTGTGTGTAGTCAGCCCCGACATGCAGAGCGCAAGATAGAGGCTGCAGCATATTAACAAATGAAAACAAAACTTTATTAAAAAAAACAAAAATTTCTGAGTCTTTCAATACTGCTGTCTTTATTAATTTTGCCCAGAGGGCCATTTAATACTGAATTTTGGTAC
Source organism: Epinephelus fuscoguttatus (assembly GCF_011397635.1). Taxonomy (NCBI): domain Eukaryota; kingdom Metazoa; phylum Chordata; class Actinopteri; order Perciformes; family Serranidae; genus Epinephelus; species Epinephelus fuscoguttatus. The sequence goes on along the minus strand of NC_064754.1, from coordinate 37,005,897 downwards.
CCATCCCTAGCTGCGCCTCTCAGAGGTTCCTTCTGGTCCAGATGTGGCCTGTGGGCTGCCAACTGAATAGGCCTGATGTATGCTATTCAAGAAAAAATTAAATAACTGGGAGGTTGGCTCATTACGAGGTTTAAGAATCAAGACTTTGATCTTTTAAAAGGCTGGAATCAAACTATCGGCCGCTGCAGTAAAGACATTTCCTTTGTACATGGGATGCCTGCTCTCCCCACCGAGCTGCTGGGCGCCCCATGGCTCCCTTGTCTTAAAGTCAATGTTTTTTTTTTGTTTTTTGTTTTTTTAAAGGTTTTTGGTTAGATATCTGAAATAAGGTCTGAGCTAAACACACGCTAAAGAGACTTTCACGTTTTGTTCTACGACATAAAATACGTCAGTAAATACCTCACTTGTGAATTTTGAAGCTTCTATGTGTCTCAAAAAGGCGGTTGCTGACATGTAGCTAAATGAGATGCTGAGCGGCGCCAGATGTGGCTTTACAGTCATCTTATGGTGGTAACGTTAGGTCATGTGACCGTCATAGCCTCTTCCTGAAAGTGGTTTTCATCTGTGAAGAATATCTTGCTTAACAAAATGTGTAAATATCATAAACGTTTGTTTGCCATGGAGCTTATTTTTGGCAACAATCAAAAAATCCCATAGGCTTTTCAACGAAGGAACCAGTGCAATGCTAACTTTACCATCATCCTACAGAAAAACGTCACCCCTTCAGCACTATGTAAGTGGCTGATTGGCGTGTGTCAGTCATACTCATATCCATCGGCTGTATTCAGCGTCTGACTTCCGACAGACGGTGATACAGCCTCTAGGGGCAGACCCCCGATTTTTTGGCATTCTGGTTTGATTCGGGCGGAGGAGGCGAATTTTCGTTTCCGACTTCCGTTTATATATAAGTAAATATGCTGAACCACTGTGATGGACTCAGAGTTTGCAGTGACGCCAATTATGTTCCGCCTCGTTAGTTCACCACACGGACCATTTAACCTGGCAACAACTGGAGGCAAACCCCGGAGGCAAGATCTCCGGGGTTTGCCTCCAGACTCTACATTCACTGAATGTAGAGTCTGTAATATAGAGACTATATGGCAAGTGCAAATGAAAGACTCACCTGCCGTTTCCCGGTCAGCACTAGACAGAGTTGTGACAGTGTGTTGGCGGACAATGGGCCCAACTCCTTCTCCCCACTGCTTCCACACAGCATTTAAACGCAAAAGCAGAGCGGGATAAAATAATTACTGAAGCACTTGGCATTTATATTAGCATATAGCCCTAGTGGAGCTCACTGAAACACTCCCCTAACGCACACATTATAGTTTTATATTTGTCAAGTTATTTTGTAGTTTTAGTTTCATATGATCAGATTCTTTTCAGTTTTATTATCTGATGTGACCTGTTGCCTTTTGGGAAAGTGTTTGTACAGTGTAATACACAAGTGTTTGAGTGATCCTTGCTTTTATAATAATTATAGTTGCCAATGGACAAATGTTACCTTTGAAATGCAAAAAAATGCAGACAAAATATATGCATCGACCAGTTAATTTAATCGTATTAAAATCCGGGATGTAGTTTTTAAAACTCTGTTAAATGCTGTACTACAAGGTAGACTGTGAAAATGAAGCCCTGGCTGTTGCATATGGGTGTTTCATCAAGTTGCATCATAAGGAACATTGAGACCCAGTGAGGTCAGAGCTCAAATAAAAATGCCCTTTTCATATTCTGTCATCACACAGAAAGAAAGTGACAGCTTGTTTTGACATAATGTTAAAAGATCATTGATCAAGCTGTCAGACTGACACAAACAAGTCACCTTGGACAAGGCAAGCCAGTCAGAGTAAACAATATGAATAGATCAAATAAACAGAACAGAGCCATCTGTAATTTTATTAATAACCTTAATAACTTAATAACCCTAACCTGTCAGCTGTCTGCGCTTGAATGACAGCTCCCCCACTCTGTGCCGGTGCAATGGCAAAAAAACAGGCAGGGCAGGATTTAGCGTGGGTGTGGTTGTAAGCATAAAATGTCCAAGCTAGTGTGGCTCGAAAAACGACATTTAATTTGTCGTTGTAAATTATGCAGCTTCTCGTTAGACATTCCACTGTCATTAACCTCTGTCACCGTCTGCACTAACTGCAGCAAGGCAGCGACCCTCTGTTCCTGTTGCCTGCATTATTTAACTGCAGTTACATTAACAAGAATTCTCTGAATGAGGGATCAACCCACACCCTTCTACCCTTGAGATTTCACGGGTCAGTGTTTTAATTTAACTGTGGGCACCCTGGTGGCGTAGGGTTTTGCAGAGCTGATCATTTAACATCTTTGGTTTGAGTCCTGCCAAGACCTTTGCTGCATGTCATCCCTTTGTCAGCACTCTGCTATCAACCATCTAATTAAGGCACAAAATGTCCTAAAACTGAAATAAATGTCGAACAAATCTGGACTATCTACACCTTTATTTTAGTTACATTTTTAAAGGGAAAATTTGGATGTTGGACAATGATGGCGAGCGGCTTGTTATATAGAGGAAGGGCAGGGAACCATTTATTGAGGCAGCAGGTATGACGTTGAACCTCTGTTTGCTGATCATTAAACAGCAGCAGGTGGTAGAAATGCTCTGTTAACTTACGTTTGATCTTTTAAAATTTCCTAAGTGTTGGCAAAGACAACACAGTGCCTTTTCCGTTATTAGTCTGTATTGGCCTACATCATGTAATTCCTATCATATCAACTGTAATTTAAAACACTTGGGTGAATTTGCAGGCTGATAATCCTACCATGACATAGCAGCTGGTTGTGAGGTTGTTAATCTCTGCTACTGATCCCAAAAAGTCTTGAAGATAACAAGGTGAACATTTCCACACTGAGGCTCTTCTCTAATGAAATTAATTTTGAAAATAATTTATAAATGGATTCTTGTGTCCTCACTGTGTTTGTGTAATGTGATTGTGTAATGTTAGTGTTATTGTCACTGTAACAGAGCATTATTTTAGGTGTTAGTAACAGTTTTTTCATTGAGAGCACACTCAGTTAATGATGTAATTTTCAGAATACAATAAAAAAGTCGAACGACTGAAAATTGTATCAGATAAAGACAGAATTGTGTTGTAACAGGCAAATCCATTTTACCAGTGAGTGTGCTGCAGCCAGTAGATAAAAACACTCAAGCTGGAATAACTGAAATGACTACTGACTTGACAGAGAGGGTGAAATCCCCTGGAGAGCTCTGGCTTTCTTGGAGGAGGGAGGCTCCACCGTATCCCTGTTTCCTCAGCAGCTCTTCAGCCTTCCCTCGAGTTATGCCACCATGACACCAGCTGTGGAAATTAGTTTAACAAATAAAAAACAATAACTTAAACTTGAACCTTGATACTGTGTACAGCCAGTGCTGGACCTAGCACAGTCTACACCCTAGGGTAGGCCCTTAGCTTATGAGAATTCAACACAAATAAACTATTTAAACAAACAACAACAATAATAAATGACAAATAAGAAAATTTGGTATGTGCAATTGGCTTTTGCCTATTCATTTTCCTCAGAGAGTAGCTGCCTTTGTCGACAAGAAACATTTAGACATTCGGAGCTACTTTTTTGGCAGTAGAGACAGGTTCTTGTTAGTTGAATTGTAACCACAAAACTGCAGCAAATACACAATGTCTTGCTTCTCACATGGATGGTTGATTGCGTTAGCATGACATCAAATTACTATGTTTTTTGCTGCTTATGTTGACCCACTACATCTGGCAACAGGAGAGAGAAAATTAAATCCATAAAAAGTCCCCTCTTATAATTACAACATCAGAGTTTTTAATTAACCCTCAGGAAAATAATGTCATTTTTTAAATTCAGTCGAACTGATTTAATTGAACAATGTAACTCAAACAAGTTCAATGCTAATCTAATGCTGAAATATGTGCTTGTTTCAAGCAGTGGATGGTCAGAAAACCAGCAGTACATGTTCTGTGTCATATCACCACTAATGTGTTTGATTCAGTTTGTTTGTCTATGAGCAACACATACTTGAGAGAATTCCATAAACTTCTGATGGAAAGTAAGGTTATGGGCTGGGGAAGAACTGAAGGGTATAAAGTGCTTTACAGTACAGCTATTAACACCTCAACTCTGAGAAAGGGATTGTCTTAATGGCAACAAACAAACAAACAAAAAACAAAAAAAGAAAGAATGAAAAATAAATCGCACAGGTTGGCAACACTTTAAAAATGTAATTAATTCCTATTGTCATTTTTCGTGTATCTCTCTTTTATTGATTTGCCTGCCTTGAATTCCTCAAAGGACACTGCCAGCTTCAGGTTGCGTCCTTCACAGGACCTGAATGCCAGGCTGAACCTGCTCCAATGAGACCAATACAAAGATGTATTTGGACAGTCCATGTGAGCTAATTCCTAAATGTCCAATTGTACCTGAAAGTTGCCCTCTGGTGGCTGAAAAAGGGGAAATTAAACTTTGTATCACAATATCCTGACGGAAAATAAGAAAAAAGTTTCATTTAATGAATGAGCGTTGTTCTTCTTGGTTTTGCTTCTATTATCTGGGCTATGTGTGCTTTGTCTGGGGAGAGGATGGGATTTTTGACAAACCATGGCTGTTGCTCTCATTTTATGATTCTGGTGAAAACACGGTGTGGAGGTCAGGATGGCATGTTGAAGCCAGGACATGTGAGGTCGATAGCTGATGTGGTCTTGTAAGGTTGCCAACCTAAAAACTAGAATTACCGCCTCGTAGTTGTACGCCTCTGCAAACCAGTCAAGTTGCAGTTAGTTTATATCCATGTCTGTTCACACTCATATGTCGTCATGACAGCTGACAACGCTTCAAATGTGGAGATTGCTGCAAAGGAGCTACGAATTCTAAAACATGGATGATTCAGCAGCTCAGAAGATCTACAATCAGAACAGTTTCAAGATGGACACACAGCAGCAAGAGCTATGGCGTTGAATGAGGTCGTTAAAGTGTTTTTGCAGAACATTATGATGTCACAGTGAAGTTGACCTTTGACCTTTTAGATTTAAAATGTCATCCCATCATCATAGAGCCCCCAGGAAGAGCGCCAGACTTTGAAGTCAATTTTACTTAGTGGTCAAAAGTGGAAGTACACTGGCCAGGATTGTTACGTGATGCCATGGGGCCAAAAAAACTTTTTCCCATAGATCTACATTAGGAAAGAGACGTCTGTAAATCAGTGGATACAGCATCACAGCCCCCACGAAATGACTCGTTTCACCATCAGGATTTGATCCATTCAGTCTGATAATGTTTGGAAAGTCTAGAAGATTAAATTATTCAATCCCCCTTCAAGTTAGCGGAGTGCTAAACCTGAAGTTAGTCTCTTGGTTGATGGAAGTTGCCGTTCAGCCGCATTCGTCCGCGCGGCTGCAGTTAAGACTGCTGCTCTTGCTCTTCGGACCCCATGTGTAAGATCTATAATTTCATACCTCAGAAATAGGGCTTTTCTGTTTTCATGTGTCACCGAGCAGCTTTCATAGGAATGAATGGGACTCTGCCTTCTGTGCTGTATCCAGTTCTCCTAAAACATCCATGATCATCATTTTATTCAATTAGATATTTGTGTGAAAATTTGTCATAATTACCATACCAATTCTGTAGTTACGGCCAAAACATATTCATGAGGTTACTTGACCATTGACCACAAAATTCTAATTAGTTCATTGTTGAGTCCAAGAGGACATTTGTGCCAAATTTGAAGAAATTCCCTCAAGGTGTTCCCTTCTGCCATCGCCAGTCCTGAGGCATAACGATCCTAAAATTTAATTGGTGTGCAGTGGTTGTGTTGATAAAATCTGGGTATGGAAAGACTGAATTTTGAGTGGGTCCACATGGAATACATTCCTTGACTTTTAATATCACATGTAGCCTTGAAATTTGGACTTTGAAGTGTACCGTGTGCTGTTCCTGCGATAGATTGAAAAAAACATCTGAAGGACAGGGAGACAGACAGAAATACAGCATCTACATTTAAGTCCAGTAAAGCACATAGGCCAGCATATAGTAAAAGCAGATAGAGAACGACACTTTTAGGTATGAATCCCTTGTTTGATTTATATATCCACACATCTGAACTACAACAGACATAGCATTTGATGTTCACGTCACCAAAATAAGCATCAATCTCAAGCTATACTGACACGCAGGGAATCTAAGTTTTATCATAACTGCCCATCTTGTATAGTAAAGCTGTTTGCTTCATGGTCAGCAGTGTGCTTTGCTGTCTCTACTACACATGTCCAAGCAGCTGATAAGTGAGACTTACTGTCTGTCACGTGTACAGAAGCACACAAGAAGGAATTCTAATTAACATTATGGATAGATGTCATGATGGGAGGCAGCTGAGAGGCAGCTGTAGGGGAGCTGAATCACATAAATGATGACCAATGTGGGTCAGTCATCAGTAATGCCTGTAGTTTTAACAAAACTAAGGCCCAGGCTGCACCAATAGCGTGAGCAGCACATGTGCGTCTCTTTGCTTTTTATTTTGGCGCCTATGTTAACAGATTAAAGCAGCCACAGCTCGCATCAGCAGCACAGCAGGGCTGCGGCTCATCTAGAGATTTAATGTCTTGTCAATTTTTTATCCACTATGTGTGGAGTTCTTAGCAATTAGCAAATTTAAAGCCCTTTAGCTTTTCTGTCAACATATTCCCTTCATTTATTAATGCAAGGCTGTTATTGTGGCTTTTTTATGAGGCAAACTCAATGCAGAAAGATAGGAGCTGGCAGACAGGTCTCTGTGTGAACACCACGTGTGAGCCGCAGCAGTTTTGCAAGGTAGCCAACACACAGGTCAGCCGGGTTGCACTGCCTGCGTGAGCACCGTGTGGCTGCTACCCCACTGAACTGCTGGTGATCAACAACTTACCTTTCATATTGTTACTGGGAGGTTAATAAATAATTCAGTGCTCCAGTAAAATGAGTCAACGTTTGGCTAAAGTAACTCTAAAACTCCTACACTAACACAGGAGTGACTTAATATGTTACCTTGGTTTTTGTGCTTGATGTAAGTCAGAAATAGCTGATATCAGAACACACTAACAGGGCAGTCAGCTATGTTTCATCTATTTAGTGCTCCATAGGTGGGTTTGAGTGTGTTTTCATGAGATTTCAGTGAGTTTAAGAGAAGCAATTTGGGTGAAGAAATTCAGGTCAGTCAAGGATAAGACTCATCACTCATTTATACAACTTCATGGTGGTATCCAGCACTTGAAAAAAACAATAAAATAAATGACTGCAGTGAGTCGCATTTTACCCGCTGTCAGTTTATAGTGGAGCAAGGCCATCTGTATTCAGTTGACAGTTACCAGTGGAGTCACGATTCAATTTTCATGTGTCTGTCTTTGTGCAGATTACAAAGAATGCTTTGAGATGGTTTTGGATTTTTGCATTTGTCACAACATATTGTAAAGCTCCAAAGGGAGTCATAGGATGATTCGTCTGATGATTAGCCTGACTAAAATGTAATTTCCCCATGTCTTCGCACAGTTATGCATGGATGCTTTTCAAGCTTATCTGGCTACCATCTTAAAAGATAAGTCTGGTGATATTTCTATTGTTCTTGTTCTCCACAAACCCACTGAAAAGACCCAAAGTGATCCCACAAACAAGCATCCTCTTTGTAGCAAAGACCTGATAAAAATTTGTTGTCCAAAATCTGTTTGTCAATGAGCCATAGAACGAGTGACAAGTTGCTGTATAACCATGAAAAGGGGCACTTCAGTTAATATTGAGTCAATCCCAAAGACACCATTTGTCTTTTGAGTCATTCATCAGGCAAAAGTATTTTTGGTTTTAGCTTCTTAAATTTGAGAATTTGCTGCGTCTCAGTGTTTTTTTTATTTATAAATGAAAATGGAAAACTTTTGGATTTGGTTGGATACAACAAGCAATCTGAAGATGTTACCCTGAGCTCTGAGCAAAATAATTTTTTTTCTATTGACAACCGTCTTAAATTTTGTAAACAAAGCAATTGATGAAAAGAGACAAATCAGTTGATAATGAAAATAACATCTGCTGATGCAACATAGCTTACATGTTTCGTTCCCTTCAATCATGACTTACTCTTGTGGTTTAAGTTGGACATAGTTGCGGGGAACCAGGCCTTCCTTCCCTTCAACCTCTGCTTTGTACCACTTGTTGTCAGAAAACTGAAACTGAAAAAAATGACAGAGCAAACAGATAATGACTTTATCTGACTGGCTGCGACCACCATCACCAAGACACTTAACATTTCCTCTTGCAATTGGACATGCAATAAAAGACCGTGTTCACTCTTAAAATGAAAACAGACATGAAGGCAGAGATGCATATCCTTGGGGTATAAAATGGCTTTGTAGTCCACTTAATAGCATATAATCAGACAGAAATGCCAGAATATCATCTTTAAAACACCAGGAGAAGCCCTATTTGTATTCAGTCTATGCTATATGTCACCGCTTGACATCGGCTTTCTTCTCTCTAGGACATGCTTGTGATCAAAATAACTCATTTGCAATGCATTCCCACTTGGCAGGGACTCTCTTAAACAGAGCGAGTACTCTGCCGCCAGCTGCGATGCAAATTAAAGTTGTTCATGTGGTATATCAGCCTGGACAGGTCGCATTGTACATGAGATGCTAACAAAGAGGAAAGGCACAAAGGTGATGCATCATGCATGTATGAATAGTTTAAACTAAAGTTTAAAGAATCCACTCCCTGTACTTGATTTTTAATGGTTCTGACTGAAAAAACAAACTTACACGGTGTGAAAAAGCAATGTCAGCACCTTCCTGCAGGATTAGTCCCTTCAGGAGTTTCCAAACCACAGTAATCTGTTTTACTACTCGCTAATGGGGCTCAATAAGGCTCACAGTCAAACAAGAGCTGTAAGCTGAAGTCACCACGCAAAACCCTAAGTATACTGACTCTAATTCAGTAAGCACTGTTAAAGTGGTGCCACTGTGTCGAGGCAGCTAATAACTTTTACAAAGTTTGTCTGTAAACATCCCAGCAAGGCCGAATACATGCATCATTAAACAGGATGAAGGAGTAGTCCTTCTTTGTAAGGGTGCACCGATTTATCTGCTGAACATCAGTACTGGCCGATACTCGCCTTGTTGACTGTCATCGGGCTATCGGCAGAAAAGATGACATTCACTGATGGCAGTGGCCGATGTTTATCTGTTGTGTTATATCAATTTTGCACAGACTAACAGCATCCTGTCGTCCGGAAGGACAATACAAAATGTGTTTGGGACAGAGATCTCTCCTGGGAATACTTTGGGATAAACGGAAACAGTAAACTCACTCACTGTTGACATCGGCAGGAGGAGAGCTAGTTAATGTTGGCTGTGAGCAGCTGGTGGTCGGAGGTAACCGCTGACATAGTTGCATTGAATTACTTGAATAAAACAACTTGAATAAATACAGCTGTTACGGGGAAAATTTGTTGATGTTTTCACAGTAAGATAAAAAGATACTGGAGAGGGAATTAAGAAGTTGTGCTCATCCAAAGATAGTGTAATGAAGGTCTATTTTTTATAATGAGGATTTCATCGTTTCCCTGCCACAAAAGGGGGAATACATAACAACAAAAACAAAAACAACAACAAAAAAAAACATCTGTCTCAGACACCAGCCAAAATGTTATTTTAAACATTGGTATCAGCTCAGATCTCACCAATTTCATTTGTAAAACAGCCAATAATAACATGTATCCCTGCCATTGGTCTCCTAATCATGCTTTTACATGTGCATCTATTTGTCCCAAAAAACAGAAAAACCTGAGGCCCTTCCTTGAAAAAAAATTTGCAAATGCATAATCTGCCCCAGTTTCTAGTTTTTGCCAATATCTCCTCTGCATCATTTAAAAAGATGCTCGACCAGAGAGACTAGCACTTTTGAAAAATGTTTTTAATTAGTTGATCAGGAAAATGTTTTCATTTACTGTTTAACCCTTGTCTAAATTGAGGGTGTACAAAAAAGTCTCACACACCTGAATATTTCACAGTAGTTGTTGCTTTCTGTCTAGTAATTACTGACTGGAGTTAATAGCTTTTTGTGCTGCTATTGTTGGCAGGTGTGGGGGTGTGTGTTTACATGTGTGTAAGATGCACCTGTTATTCTTAACCCATATGGAAAAGAAATAGAAAAAACTTATAAGAAGTTCCATCACCTTCAGTGTATGTTTTATGTATTGTGCATCATATAAGGCTTATATGATTTACTCTTGAAAGTGGCCACTTTTGCATTTTTTTCATACAAGAAAATAAAAAGAATTACATAAGAATCATGTGAAATCTATGTATGCGGTATATAAGGAAAGTACATGTCAAAGTATGTTTTCCATACATGTGACATATAATTTTTGCAGTTTTTCCTATATGTCTGTTTTAAAGACATATGCTTTACATATATGAACAAATATCATTATATATATGTTTTCTGTATGTAAAGTCAATATATTTTGCAGGGGAATTATGCTTTATTTATATGCTTTATATAAGCTCATTAAAAGTGAAAGTTCCACTGATTGTCACACACCTGAGTGTGTGAAATTTGTTCTCTGCATTTGACCCATCCCTTGGGAGCGGTGAGCAGCAGCAGTGCTGTGCTCGGGAATCATGTGGTATCATACATTTGGTATGACCCGGCTGGGGATCGAACCCACGACCTTCCAGTCTGAGGGTGGACACTCTACCACTAGGCCACTGAGCTGGTTATATGTCATTTAATAAAAACCAGTAGGCTATAAAAACATATATGAATATGTACCATTACATACAGTATAGTTTTTTGTATGTTAAGGATAAGATATAATGTCATGATAAACTATGTTTTCTTTATGTTTTTTCTGTAAGAATTCTTAAATGTCAGCCTATGAAATTTGAAATATTATAAAAAATACTTACTTTATATATATATATGTATCTATACAGTCAGTTTCATATAAGTTTCTGTCATAAGAAACACATGACTCACATATGAAAGTGACAAGACTTAATTTGTCCCTTTACTACTGCAACTGGATCAAACTGTGTAACAAACTAGCAATGCACTAACTGCTTGGTCAGCTCCCAGAACAACTACTTTCTACCATTCAAATTACATAAATGCAGTCTATAAATGTTGTCTTTCAATACCTGTAATACTGAAAAAATGGCTGTTAGGCAAATTTTTAATTCATGAACTTTATTCGCAAAACAAATTAGGCATAGTCACTTACATTGACTAATATTTACCACTGCTGAACAATAATCATTTCACATGGAACAGTGTGTTTGTTTTCAACAATCTGAGTACTGAAATTACACAACAAACAACAAACAGCAACAAAGCTCAATTTAAGGGGATGCTTTATTTTTGGCATGGAGCTCTGTGATCTTGGCATTGATTGTGATGCCAATGAATGAATGATGAATAGTCTTTTTCAATCTCTGCGTTACATTGAATACATTCGACAGGGATTTTGAATATTTGCTGTGTTGATTTAATCATTGTTCCTAACTTAGTGGATATAATTGCTCCTAAATGTTAAACAATATTACCCATGTAATAATTTTAGGAAAATTAATTCGTTTAGAGATAAGAATATGATCCCTGGTTTTGCAAAAATGCTGAACTTAGCAACATTTTAACAGTCCTTTGTCATTACATGTTGAAAACCTGCTTTCAGTCATGCTTTTCCCTTCAATTTTATTATCAGATTATGTTGTTTGTGGCACCACAAGTAAATCTTGTAAGTGTTTTCTATAATACTTACAAGAGTTTAGTTTCACTGATTATTGTCCAACTCATAAGTTTGATATAACATTTTTCTACTAAGGTTATTGTATGTGGAATTACTGTCATATAATGTTCTTATAAGTACCCAAGTTAGACAAGTTTCATTTTGTACAAATTTAATAAGGATCTTATGTCTGGTTTCACTGTCGTATGCATTACATTCAAGTTTCAGACAAAAGATATACAAACTTTATAAGATTTATCTATATTTTTCCATATGGGAAAGAGCACATCCGTTCCCATGAGCATGTGGGATCACATCTGCATATGTGTGTGTTACTCCTCTGCTCTGACTGACTCAGTCTTTCTTTGCAACCAGTAAATATCAGAGCACGTCACCTCCTGAGAAATGATTGCCCTCCACCTACACACTGACAGACAAATATTAGTCATGACACGGATCCTGCAAGAATGAGTGGCCTCACTGCCAAAGACCGGCGCCAGGAAATCATATTAATCATCAATCAATCATCTTTAAATGGGTCATATCCCTTGAGATTTTTTAATTATGTGGATTCAAACTAATGAATACTTCACTGTGTGCATGAGTGTGTGTGTTTGTGTGTGTGTCTCTAGGGGTTGTCTGACAGAGCAGAGTTGAACACCCTTAAAGGACAACTTCAGTATTTTTCAACCTGGGCTCTATTTCCCCATGTGTATGTGTGCGTATGATTCATGGGTACCACTCGTTCTAAAATTGGTTAAGTATTGAGCCGCAAAACGAGCTAAAACGGTAATGGGGGCAAATGCGTCCCGTATAAAAGTGCTTTTTTTCACCACTGACTGGTTCAGATTGCCAGTGCTATCTCTGTAAATAGCATATGGTAGCGACCCTGGGGCAGTGGTGAGTGTGAATGAGTGGAGTCAGCTGTCAGTCAGTGTTGGAGCAGAGAGGCGGAAGTTGTCCCCGCTTGGTAATGTAAGTGAGTATGTGTGTATGAAGAGTGTGTCTTACGCTAGAAGAGTCAGAGGACGGAGTCTTTTACGTGCTACCCCCTGGAGTGTTACCGGAGTTTTTGGAGTCCTCAAATAAACAGACCTTTTTCCCGAACGCAAGAACAGGATGTCACGCAACACCCCGTACAACTTTCATAGGCTGCCTTTGTCGGACGGCGAGATGCTGAAGTTGTGGCTAGTTGTGCTACAAATGGATGCTAACACTCCTCTCCAGACACTGCACCTTACAGACCATCGAGTCTGCAGTGCTTACTTCTCCCAAGATGACTACTGCCAGCTGAAGAAGAGGAGACATCCAATCCTGAAACACCTCTTCCTCAAGAAAACAGCTGTCCCACGAGTAGAGAGAGCTACAGACACAGTGGAGCAAAGCTTGTGACATCACACAGCCCAGAGGTAAGGGAAAGGCTAAGTTAGCATGCTATTTACAGAGATAGCACTGGCGATCTGAACCAGTCAGTGGCGAAAAAACACACACTTCACACACACATACTCACTTACATTACCAAGCAGGGACACCTTCCGCTGCTCTGCTCCAACACTGACTGACAGCTGACTCCACTAAAACTCACCACTGCCCCAGGGCCGCTACCATATGATATTTACAGAGATAGCACAGGCGATCTGAACCGGTCAGTGGCGAAAAAAAGCACTTTTATACGGGATGCATTTGCCCCCATTACGGTTTTAGCTTGTTTCGCGCCTCAATACTGAACCAATTTTAGAACGAGTGGTACCCATGAATCATATGCACACATACACATGGGGAAATAGGGCCCAGGTTGAAAAATACCGAAGTTGTCCTTTAAAAACACAACTAATTTTAACTGGAATATACTAAAATGGGTGAGGCAGCACGCATGCACGCACGCACACACACACACACACACACACACACACACACACACACACACACACACACACAGAGTGTAAGAAATGGTGATTCACCCAGTTAACTTCTCATGTGGGATCACCTAATGAGCTCAATGTGGTCAATAAAGAGATGACACTCATCAGAAACACCAGGGGTATAAATAGGTGGCCAGACAACAAAGTCCTTTGTCCTAGCCTGATACACAAGTCTAAGTGTGTATGCATGGTACTCTGACATGTTTATGGCATAGAGGAAATGAGAGCAAATAAAGGCTGAGCTGAGGGTGCGTTGGGTGATTTTACTGAAGAGGCACTCTGAGAACACAAGACTGAGAGGGAGAAGCAGAGTGTGGGCGTCAGAGGTGTAATGTATGGAGAACACGTACTGCATTGGATCCAGTTCCAAGCTATAAAGAAACTGAGAACATGACTTCTGAGACGGGAAAATCTGGATATCTCAAATATATTAGCGGGCGACCACTTAATCCTTGCTCTAAATTAGGGATAGGATGAAACCATATGAAAATTTCGATTATAGTGACCAAAATGATCACAGTATCAGTATTTTTGTAGTATTGCTAAATTATGATGAAAATGTTCACACACACACTCTGAAAATGTTTCACCAAGTTTTATTTCTTCTTGGTGCATAAGCAGCCTGTCTGTGCAATGTTTGCTCAAGTGCCCCTGTAGATGAGGACAAGGGGCCGGCAGGATCACTGGGTTTGCCTGTTGCATGCCCAATCCGTAAATCTCTGGAGCGCTGTCCCTGCATTCTGAGATGTTTTCTCTGACACTAAACAAACCCACACTGCATGTTGCGCCTGTGTCTGGGAGACTGTTGCTGACTTTGAATAGAAGCTGATGATTCAAATTTGAAAGCCTCATGAAAATCAAAGATTCGATAGTCAGAGACCGCTCAGTCCATTGAGATTCTAGTCGAGCAGCCTTTCTGTTTTTTTGGGATGGCACATTTTGGTCCCTGGAAGAAGCAGCAGAATCAGCACTCCGTGTCCAGTCTGCTTAACAAAGATGTCCGGGACCCAGCATGAGTCTGAATGAAATGGTGAGCAGCTACCTGAGGAAAGAGTGGCTTTGCCCGTTCAGGCTCTGAGATAACGTTATCTTCTGACTTCTGCTAAGAAGTGGTGAATTTAATATGATACAGTCCCTGATGTTTGTTTGATATCTAGTGTCGATAAAAAATGTTGCTGCACATTTCAAATCCATCACTGGCCTTAATAGCAACCATTATCTTATAAGGCTAACTTGGCTTGCTTACTTTATAAAAGTGAATGTTGCTGTCACCCTGAACATCCCACCTTACTCCATTTAAAAATATGTCAAAAATTGGCCACTGTGACCAAATAAGGGAGTATGTTGGTGGAATTTATTTTTATGTTGTTGTTGTCCTCTCAATTTACAACCGTAATCCACTTATTTGGTCAAATTCATGAACATGCAAAAACTACACCAGTCCCAATTTTGACTAGATGGAGAATGTCAGTATGCCTTTTACTTTTCTTTGGGCAAGACATGGTGCAAGTGTGACAACACTGTCTGAGGTCACCCACTTCAAGAAATAATTGGCAGAGAGACCAACGAGATTCTTCAGCTTGAACCCCGCCATTATTTTCCTACTTTTACCATCTTAAGCGTAACCTTTCCCATTTGCATTTTCATAGGCCCTGGAAGAAATAAAGTAGGGATGCACTGATCCAACCATCAAGTGGACTGAATATTGGCCTGATGTCACAAATCCAACGAGGTGGTAACAACGCAACTGTGTAAAAACCTTCAGAAAAACATGATTCCTTTTTAAACGAGCCTTGATGGAGCATGAATGTCTCCACTTAAAGTGAAGGAGTCATTCTTTCAATTGTATAGTAGTAGTAGCAGTAATTAATGTTAGAATTAGTACCAGGAGAGAAAAAGCTTCAATTGAGCACTGCGATTACAAAGCACAAAAAGAAAAAAGCTTTTAGGGTACTTCATTTGTTGCCTACAGATCTGAGAAAGGAGCTCTGATTAAAACTTTCTGGTGCTCAAGGTGGAAACGAAGGTCCACTAATCATTCAACACCAACAGCTGAGACTTGGCATACCGTATTTGTTAAGGTTAAGTATTAAGTTGCTGGTACCTTGAACATAAACAATAGTTGGGTTAATGCAACACATTTCAGTTTTGTAATACTAGTGCAGTGCCTATTCAAAACATACCTGTTTGGCCTCCAGCAGGCCTGGCAGTATGGGCATACCTAAGGGGGTCTGGCCTGCCCACAGAGCTGCTTTGAGCCCCTCATAGTCCACTATCAATTGTTCCATTCAAAACAGATTAAAACAAAAGTAGCAAAGGGGAGGTTAGTGGGCAGGCAGATCAGGGGCACATTTGGGGCCTGGCTGGTGGGCGATTGCCACAGGGCTTTTTTTTTTTTTTTTTTACTGCCATAATATTCAATATGAATATGAATTAAGAGCTTATACAACAACTGAATCTTGTGTGGCAGCTATCATTGCTCCCTCACTCACAGCTGACACACACACGCACACACACACACACACCCACACACACTGGTTCCTAACTATATAGTTAGATAAGAACAACAAGGTAATGTAGAAAGACAACAGACTAAGAAAATGAATAAGAAATTTTGAAAAAGAAAGTTTGATCTAGAGATAGGATGTACCGCTGTTCCCTTTGACAATTATGCTGGAAAATGTAAGCTGTGAATATAAAGCTGCTCATGGCTCCAGTGAAGCTATTTCTGTGATGCTAAACATGCAGTCAGTCTAGCCGGGGGGATAAACTGTCATCGAATGCAGTTTCATAGGCAGCCTGTAACAGCGTCTGTCTGTGGTGTCACCACTGCTCAGCTGCGCATTCATGTTGGTTTGTATCTGTCCCAAACTTTCGTGCTAAAACAGAGGCAAATACAGATTTCACCAATAGGAGACATGTTTTTCCATCCATTTAACATTTCCCATAACCCAAGACGGCGATGCTGAGGGGAGACAAGGGCTATAATTTAATCTCTGATGGTAGGCACTCTTTCTGCTCTTTTTAAGTATATGGGTTTGAATGCCACACACATGCACGCACATACAAGACAACAGCTGATAGCAGTGATAACAATGCCCATGAGCAGCAGACAGATAACATAATGATGACCATCATCCCCACTGACAAAAGGTATTGTCCTTGCAAATTTTCTGTTTTCATAATTTAAAACCCAATACCTGCACAGCAGAAAAGTACCCTCTAAACAATTGTCATTCAAGGCACCGTCTGAGAACACTGCTAAAGAAATCAAACGCAATTTAAATTGAAAGAATGACCTTGAAAAAAGGGGGCCACAGAGAGAGAGGTGACAAGACAAAAAGTTTTATATTGTCTTTCAACCCAAACACTGTTTTGAAAACAACAGAGCACTTTGTGATGTGGGAGGCTGATAAGTGTCATTTCTTTTGTAAATCTACACAGAGACACTGATAAAACAAAGTGTTTGGGTTTTTGTATTTGTTGGAAAAGATTACAGATTTAAATATGGTGATCAAACAGAACTGCACAGTGTTGCACCATCTTGTCTGTCAGGCTTTGACAGTTTTGGTCGCTAACCAACAGGTTGGTGCACTTAGAAAGTTGCCAGTTGAGGGGGGTCACATCACTTTACTGCTTTTAAAAAACAACCCACGACACCAGCTTTCAAACCAGTGTGACATCTTTTTCAACCCATTAGTCAAAAAAACAGTCAGTGTTGGTTTAGTGAGCTGTGCCACAAAATAACATGTACGGGTGGTTTGAAATGACACATGGATTTTCGGATTTTCAGCCCCTATGACTTTGGCAACTAACACTTTTAAAATATGTTTCTTCTGATAGAGTTTGGGAAGAAACATTCCTAGTTATCATCCTTAAAAACACTCATAAACTCAGCCATTCTTTCATCGTTGTCTTAGAATGGTCTGATCAGATTTTATTAACCGTGCTAGCAACACAAGAAAACAAACTCTTAACACTGATTGGTGCATTTAAGTACAACACCAATTCCAAATCCTTTGTGACATATAGTTGACTACAGTACAAAGACAAGATACTCAGGGCCCTATTTAGATGGTCTAAAGGGGACGGCGGAGGGCGCATACTCCATGTTGCAAGTGTCATTGCTATTTAGATGCAGGCGCAGTTGATGCCTTTGCAGATGTGCAGGTTACCCATGATGCCATGGACACTAACACCTCATTGCCATCACAGATGCTGGCTTTGAACTTTGTGCTGATGACAATCTGGATGATCCTTTTCATCTTAAACCTGGCAGACATGACGTCCATGATTTACAAAAACAATTTGAAATGTGGACTCCATAAATCCTTTGCAACTGTGCGCTGAAAAATGTTGTTCTTAAACTGTCAGACTACTTGCCCACGTTTTTTCACAAAGTGGTGAACCTTTCACCATCCTTGCTCATGAACAACTGAGCCTTTCGAGGATGCCTCTCTCAAACCCAGTCATGATATTTTTATCCGTTACCAGTTAACCTGCTGAATGTCCCAAACAGGCATTTTTTGAGCATTCCACAATTGGCATCAAACTCAGAATGGGTGTGTATTTCCAAAAACAATAGTTTATCAGTTTAAAAGTTAAATATCTTGTATTTGGACTGTATTCAATTGAATTTTGTCCAAAAATGACATGCAAATCATTTACATTTTACAATGTCCCACCTTTTTGGAATCAGGGTTGTGTGTGAGATCACTTTCTTCCAGCTACACCCCACTCGTTTCAAACCAGTGAGAAAAGCTCTGACAAAACAGCATAAAGATATATAGGTATATGTATGAGAAATAAACACAAGTGCTCTAACTCCAGCAGAAAATGTTTTTATTATGTGTGAAGCAATACATGTTTAAAGGGCCTTTAAGGAAAACAATCACTGACTATTTGTGAATAATGAGGCAAAATGTCTGGACTCTGATGTCAAAGTCAAACACTTTGACTCAAATCCTAACTTTTTAATGCACAATAAAAACAAGAATTCAAGTTCCTTTCTCTGCAATGTGCAAATCAGACTGTCCCCAGTGTCTGCAAAAAGATATCTGATATGAAAATATTGGAATGCTTATTTCCACTGTCAAACACATGAATGCTCTCCTGGCAATAAAACAGGCTGGAAAAGCACACAATTGGCACTTAGGCCTAAAGTATAAACTATTTTGTGACTATAATCTGCTTTACCGGCCCTAATTTATAGTTTCCAATTTGAATGTTTCCCCAGAAAAACCTCAAATCCTTGTTGGGCATGCTTAAATCTGCACATACATTAAATTTACAGTGTATGGTAGGGCCATCAGAGTACCAACAATCACAATTTAAAATCAGTGGCGTCTATAAAAAATTAAAGCTGCAAGCAGCATTGGGAGGGACCTCGGACTCATGCTGTTTTGGCCTCCAGCTCACGTAGACAGTTAAAGACAAAAGTTGTAGACAATTTTAGACCCCTCTCCACTCCAGCTCACAGTTGACAATTTCTCCACATTTGCTCATGTTAATTTCAGAGGCACTAGCTCACTTCCTGTTGGATTTAGGTCAGGGGTGTCAGTGCGTGTTTTGTAGGTCTTGATGAGACGAACAAGCCAGTTTTGGTTTGATCTTTCTACAACGTTCCTACGGGCCGCAGTAGCCATTTTAGTGTGAGAGCCCATTTTGGCACTCTTGGGGTTAATTTTTTCATTTGATCATATTTTTCCTTTGGCTGAGGTCCCCAATAAACACTAATCAACATGGTCTTTGCACCCTTCAGTGCTACCTTTCCTAAATAATTTCCTCAGTCCATGACGCTTTCCCAAAAACAACTCAAAGACTCCTTTTGGTTTCTTTTTGATGAGTCACTCCTCCTTTGAGTGTGCAGTAAACAGCTCTGTTGTCCACTTTACCAAAACACAGACAAGACAAGATGCGTATAAAGCTGACAACAAACTTCCAAGCGAAGTCTCACCCAAGGTCTTCGACAGATGACACTGGCAGGGTCCAAGCATCAAAACACTGACGATGCATCTGAGTGTTTTGTGTGCTCATATGCTGGTGCTACAATCAAGTGTCTTTTAATGTGGTTGGACTTGTTGCAGGGTTAATAAACACTATAGATTTTCCCAGAACTCTGAGGGGTAGACGAATAAACTCAATTAGCACTAATAGTCTGACAACACTGGGTTGTCAGGCTCACCATGCTATAAGAAATGAATAGCAGAAGAGACAGATATACAGGTAATAGAGTAATGACTTCTTTTCCCAAACCACTTATTTTGTACCCTTTCACTGTTTTTTATTCATTTTCGCCCAATCCACATTCATCTTTGGTTTAAGACTCCATTTCAGTTCACTAAATCACAATCTCACAATACTGAACCCTGCTAATGGACGCAAAAACCAGCATTAAGGGTGTCTTGTCTGGCTCTATAATTGAAACTTCAATAGCAGTTTGAATGGATTCTCTATCATGACACAGGATCAAGGTGACAGTGTTATTCCAGAGCAGAAATGTGTGTGTGTTCTGGGTGTCTGCATATAATATAAAACCATTATACTGGGAGAAAATGAGTGTTAAGAGTCTGGGAGTAGATAATGGAGAGGCTGGGAATGTGTCAATAATGTTAGGAGAGGAAAAGGAAGCAGAGTCACCTGACCTGACATCAACATAGGAGTGTTTTGTCTGCGTTTTTTGTTCAGCTGATCTTTATCCTGCCTTGACTATTTCTGTCCATTTACATATGCCATTGCTCCTCCATCAGCAAGCCAAAAAAAGCAAAAACTCTGCCTATACAAGAGCCCCAAAGTTTCATATTTTCTGCTGCTCTTTCCCAGTAAAAAGAAACCTATGTTAGAAAACTGGTAGACGAATGCAGATGCTTTTCTCATCTCTTTTGCCCTCGCCTGAGGAACAGACAGAGCAGTGTGGCAGCCAGAGAGTAGGATTAAATCACTGGTATGTCTGCAACCCACTCGAAACATACCTGCAAGGAGCCAACTTCCTCTCAGAGCGCTGAAAATCCACCCAAGCTGTGAGATTTGATTGAGTGCTGCAGTAACAGGTGTTAAAGTCACGGTAATAACAGCGGACAAAACGGGACAGGTATGGAAACCACTCTGAACCTCCACACTGTGAAAAGGTCTCAATAGCCAGTTTTTCACTGTCTCCTACGCTTGGATAGAAATGGGTAGTAAAATTGTCATTAAATGTAACTAACTAAACATACTCTGGGTATGGGTGTCGTTTTTCATCATTCAATAAGCGTCACTCCTTTTATCTCTGCTACAGTGCTTCACAATAATATAAATCTCTAAATAAATGCAAGTTTATAGGCAGAATAAATCCTTCAATGAACAACCCCACTAAATCAAACAAAAATATTTTACACAACATATGTGTTTATTGTGACTTCTCTCAAAACAAGCTAAGTAATTATGTCTCTGAATGTAGGACAACTTAAATATGCACAATACCATGTATATTGAAATTATAAGTTGTAAGTGTATACATAAGATTAAATAAATATAAAGTTACCTGTCCAGAAACTATATTGTCTTGTGCAATATAACTTTTATAGCTGTGGACTGGACTTAAACTAACAATCCAAACTGCACTAAAATTCTTTGAGTTTGAATGATTTTTAGCGGCTGGGCTGTTTGTATGACTGCTACATTCACACAGAAGATTCAGCTGTGAGATAATGAAATAAACAAAACGCTGTCTGGTTACAACTGGTAATGTGTTTTATTCTGTGGAAAAGTATAAGTAAATGAGTCCTGCCGAGTACTGCTGTGTGCCGGTGTATGCGGACACAGACCTAACCATTGTGAGGCAGATGAAGGTGGAGGATGAAATCTTTTTAAAGTTCTAAATGCATTGTTTTGAGTATATAATTGGCACAAGTGCTCTCAGTTTTTATTATTATTATATAGTTTAAAATTGTATGCAATTGTAATAATTAACACAAATACAAAGTCCGGAATATTTTCGGGGGCTTGCAATTTTTCAAAAGTCCCGCGATTTTTCCACGTTTTTCCGCATTTCTGCATGCGATGTCATTTGAAACGTCATCAGACGCATCATCAAATGGCATTGCAGTATGAAGAAACGCTCTGTATTGACAAAAGAATTTGCACTGTTTATATACAATATGTGTTGAATTTATTAAAATGTTATGTTTACAGAAGATGCAGCTTACATGTTGTTTTACAGTCACATTATTTGTTTTGAGAGCTACAATATTCACTCAGGATTTTCTGCAACATTATTGGAGTCCATGTTTTGAAACTAATTAAATAAAACTAAAGAAGAGAACTATAAAAAAACAGGTTGCAGCTATTTTTGTAATATTCAGTATGATTATTATAGCAAGTGATTACACGGCTTATTTTTTTGGAGGTAGTAGTTTTTAAAGAAATCACATTTTTTTCTCCTTTTGTCATTAGCCACAATTTTTGTCATTTGCTGCAATTTCCTAGCCTGGAAATCCAGACCCAAATCTAGAAAGATTTAGGGTCTGAACTCGAGTGGCGGCCCCAAGCATGCATTTGAAAATGTCACTGCATGCAATTGGATAACACTATGACCAATCAGAACAATACACGGGGTGACGTAACCAGAGCTTAGCTACCAGCGGAGCTAACTGGTAGATTAAACTCTTGCCGTATCTGGTCGGCAAAACAGCAAAAACGTCCTTCTTGCAAAGCAAAGACTCGAGCGCCGTCTTCTGTTCCTCTTTTAGAGAAAAAGCCACTCGTTCATTGTAGCAGCCAGAACTGCTTCAAACAACTGGTGTTCATCTGTAGCCATCTTGCAATGTTTACTGACTGATTCCGGACTTCGTCATCACAGCGCTGTCGTCATCTGTTTCGCTCACCTCTGGCCCACCTATATCAGATACACCGATGTGACTGGTGCAGCTTGGCTCCGACGGCATGGGTAATGAGTATCATTACTGATTGCCAGAGTGACTCGCTGGGCAAATTCAAATTGTGCTCTTCCAAGAACTCTGGATTTCCAGGGTAGCAATTTCCCGCAAAAATCACATAAAAATGCCGCAATTTTTATTGCATTTTTTGACAAAATTGGCCGCAAATTCAAGGGTTTTGGGCTGCAAATTCAAGGTTTTTTTGCCGCAAGATCCTGGAGGGACTGTTTAGTTTTCTCAAATTATATATTGGGGGGATGATTCCCTGTTTTTCCAAAGAATGGGGAATTCTGCCTATGCGCTCCTCCTCCGCTGTGATTAGACAGTCGCATAAAAAGTGACAGTAACGTGCAGCTACAGTGTTTTACCCAAAGCTGAATTTTTTTCGACTCTCACCAACCAGAAAAAAAACAGCAAACATAAAGCACTCAGCACAGAATGTATACTCAGCAGCACCTTGTCAAGCTGCTGGCATTTGTAGCATAGTGTGAATACACAGCGCCCTGATGAAAAAAAGAAAAGAAAAACATAAACATAGTGGTTATGACAGTAGATTGCCACCCCCTGCAGTTCATTTGTCAATAGCATTGTATTGCAATATTACTGTTATTGTGACAGCCCTCGTCCCCAGGACCCAGCTGGTCATTTAAGAGGGGTCCCAAATATAAATAAATATTGCAGTTTTAAACTCATATTTGGTGTTATATGGTTCGATTATGGCTCTATCCATGTATGTCAAAAATGTATCTGAAAACAAAACAAATATCATTGTAAATTTTATTTACAAAACTGTAGACTGTCTTTATACACAGACTTGTACAAAACATTACACCAACATCACATCTTGAGTTGGCTGAGGACCAAAATCATTTACCCAGTATCAAGTAAATCAAATGTGATATTTGACTGATATGTGATGATCCATAAAAAATTAAAATAAGATCCCGTATGAATTTAATAGTGCACTATTTTGATAAATATGCTTATTCTCTCTCTTTCTGAGAAGAGTTTTTATGTTTTCCATTCACTTATTAAGACTATGAACAATACTTGATCTTGTTGTGCACCAGAAATATGCACAGATAGGAATATTGCACCTGGTAAAAATATTTTTTCAAGACAGCGAGTCATCCTTGACATGAATCAATAGCCTCCAGTATTGATCAGTGGCACAATCACATTATCACAATGTAGCGTTATCTGGGGAAAAAATAGGGCGTGTCCCCTGGACAGTAGAACATCATGGATATGAGTAGATGAGTGACATCTGCTGTCACAGCAGACACTGCAATGTAAGATAACAGGAATGTCTGTAGAAATATCCTACATATTTTTGAGTTTGGGTACATTTTATGAGCCTAAATATAAGGTTATTGTCCACTGGTGGTTCCCGGGGATCTCTGTGCCGTGCCTCTGACAGAGCCTCAGAGAGCCAGGGATGATGGCAAGCAGGTAGCAGGTTTCAGATCTGCCCAGACCACCGAAACAAAAACACAGACACATCGCTGACAGTATGATAATAATATCTAAAACACAAGTTTCGCTCTCAGTGGTTTCTGTGACATAAGAAATACTTTGAAAATAGTCAGGCGATGCCACTGTTGCTATGATTTCAACAGAGCATGTAGCATTATCAGGGAAAATAATAGGGTCTGTCCCCAGGATGCATGCATTGCTGCACAATGTGGCACAGCTGAAAAATGAGTCACTACCGCTTGATGCCCGGACCACGAGCCCTTTCCCCAAGCATTTGAGCCAAATGCTGTTACTGCACGCCAGCGTCTGGATGTATCATTTATGAAAACAAGATGTATTTGAAGTAATCACTTGGTGGCGTCGGTGACTTGGTGGTAGAGCAGGCGCCCCATGTACAAGGCTGTTGCCGCAGCGGCCCGGGTTCGAGTCCAGCCTGTGGCCCTTTGCTGCATGTCTCTCCCTCTCTCTCTCTCCCCCCTTCACGCTTCACTGTCCTGTCGATTAAAGGCAAAAAATGCCCTAAAAAATATCTTTAAAACAGCTATGGAACTGTATCCCTCATTCAGAGTGTTTATTTCAGACAGTCACTGCACACAGTTTTATAAATGAGGCCCCAGGTCTCCCTTTTACAAACGAATAATCTGCTTATTCATAGAGGCCTGAGCAGGTAAAGGTGGCTCCATGCAAAATATTAATGCAAGTTAGAGGTGTGACATTAAGACATGAATGGGAAGGAGTTAGAATGGCAGGTCATACGATGGGTGAGGGAGGGGATACTGTGTACATCTTAAGGTCGTGTCATAGAGCCTTTTGAAATCAGTTTAGATTTTTTCTAACATTCATGTTTTCCATTTTAACTTATAAATTCTTTTCAGATTTAAATACATCATGTGATGAATTAATACAATTTCCGCTAAATAAGAAAAAAAAATGAAAATTTAAGGCTGTCAGTTAACTTGATATAACACGGCATTGTAGCCTACTGTCTTTTTTATTTGTTTGTTTTTATCAAAAAGTGCTTCCTTACAATTAACAACTGCTGTTGCAATACAGGCAAGAATTATGTAAATGCTTAATGAGCTAGGCCAATGTGTCCGTCTGTTTTAGGTCTTCAACCTTTACAGACATCTCTGCCAAAGTACGTGATTTTCAGCCTCCTTGTGTTCAGCTCAATGAGTGCCTCTCACTTTTCTGTGAGGTGGGTTTTGTAATTGCTTAAAGTCCTCTCACAGTCGACTTAGCTGACTGAGAAGGAGATTTAGAGCTTTGCCTCACCTGCAGACCTCGGAAAAGCTAACACTCGGGCCCCTCCACGGTGTTGATAGGCAATTTATGCTTCACTAAGCTCTGCTGATGGGTTTGCCAGGGAGTTCAGCCGTGTGTAGGCTTCAATCTGCTTTTCCTTGGCTAAAAGCCTGCCTCAGGTTGGCACCCTAAGCAGCCTGTAGAAAATATTTGTTTGGATTTGTGTCCCAGTAAAGAATTTTGTGAAGCAAGTACAGACTATCCACTAGACAGACTGGCCTGGTTCCTGGGGGCCTTCAACCTCACAGGGCCTCAAAAGCTCCACCAACTGCCATTTCATCCTGTCCTTTTTTCCTGTTTTTCATTCATTCATTCATTCATTCATTCATCTTCTAACCGCTCCCACGCCTGGGATCGAACCGGCAACCCTCTTGCTGTGAGGCGAGAGTGCTAACCACCACACCACCGTGCCGCCCTTTTTTCCTGTTTTGTTTTTTTAATTAAATTAAATCAAATTGAGTGTTTATGCCTGTGCCTGTGTTAAAATACTTACATATGAATGCAGAGTTACTTCATTAAGAAAAATCAAATTTATTGATTTATAGGTCTGTACCTGACTCGGAATTATGACAGTCTTACTTTCCCCCATATAATGTTTTTAAAGTTTGACTCAGGGGGACGTTCAGTGTGACAGCGGCATTCGCGTAATATAGTTAACAAGCAAACTGCACTAATGACAGACTGGAAACGTGCAACAACATTTTTTGCCGACACCACATAACAAACAAAAGCCAGAGACTGTGTTGCATTAAGTTGCTGTGAGAGATAAATTCACCACTTCTCAGCAGAAGGGAGAGGATAATGTTATTTGGAAGCCTTACAGTGCAGAGTCTCTCCTCTATGCTGCTGCATCATGTCAGCAGCTGCTTGTACCAAAAAGCACTCAGTTTTTCTGCAAAATCTGAGGACCAAGACATCCCCAGAAGTACACTGCACAGCACACTGACAAGCAAAAAACAACTGCTCAACTTGAAGCAAACTCAGTAGACGGAGGGGTCTCTGACTCATGATTAGAAGCTGACTTTCAAGGTGCAGCCCTACATGTATTATTGTATACCCTCTACCTATACAGAGCAGTTTGAACTGATCAGTGTGTGTGTGTGCGTGATTTCTGAAAGAACCGTAGAACTGTATCAATAAAGATGGGGCACCAATCAGTGAAGCCTCTTGCTTTTGTTTTTTGATGCAATGCTATTTCTGGTTTGACAACACACTTATACTTGTTAATGAAGGTTAAGGTGCCACCGTAGATTACAACACTTTGACTGACGGACTCAAAAATGTGTTTGTATCAAATATGTGAATTTGTTTCCATCAGGGATAATGGGCTCTAGTTTCCCGGCGCGGCGCAGGGTGGCGCAGGGTGGCGAACCCCGCGCAGAGCTAGTTTTGAGCAGCGCAACCCGAGGAGCGCTCAGTTTGGTAGTTTGGCAGACCGAGGTGCGCTGAGATGGGTGTGGTGGCGCAGCAGGGGGAGGTGTCGACAGATCCAGCTTGGCGCAGTGACAGTTTCGTGCCAAAAGGCTTCGCTGAAGGTGCGCTAAAAGCTCACCAGATGAAACTAGGTCTACTGTCAGCGCAGGGGGAGCACAGCTGGTGTAAGTGGAAGTTTGGCTGACCGACGGACAGTGCGCACACGTCACCAAAACCTCACAGGCAGGTTTCCAAAATGTCAGGCACATTAACGATGCAATAAATAGCCACAAAAAACACTATTCAATGCAACTATCTGCAATCAGCACATAAATGTATCTCTATATCAACTGTCCCGTCACATCTGATGTCAGATCAAAGGGGATTGGCACCATTTGGCACGTTTGGCACGTGTAATGGAAACCCAACCTGATTTGATTAACACAGCTGCAAAATAATGAGGTCACACCCCTCTCAGCCAACCACAAACAGCCACAGCATCAGATAGGGAGTATATATTCAGCATCTGTCATCTTAGAAAAGTCAAAAGAAAAGAAACAGAGTGAGACTGCGAGAGAGAAAAAGAGAGCGCGCGCGCGCGCACGAGAGAAACGCAACATTGATTTACAATTGTGGAGACCTCCTCCCAGGCTACCTTTGCATCATCAGCCCGTGGAGGTCTGCTCGCAGTTCCGTATATTCAGACACTGAGAGCTTGGACCTCCCAGACCAAAACATCAGTTTCCTCCTGGGAGAAGTTTGGCCATCTGACGCTGCTGCTCTCTTCTGCCATGGCGAATTGAGTAAACTCTCATTACGCCTTCGCACAGCGCATTTAAGGGCGAGGAGAGGGGCTCATTTGATTGGTGTGATGTGCGTAAAACCCACTCCACGCCTTCTCTCCTCCCTCTTTCTGACTTGCGCAGGTAGGAGGGACGGAGGTGGGAAGGAGGAGTAGCTGCGCCAGGTGCACGGTGTGCCAAACTTGCAAAATCCGTCTGGCCACACCCAGATGGTGAAGCACAGGTGCGCTGCGCCCCCGCCTTGCCCGGTTTGCGAAACTAGAGCCCAATATGTCACCTTGTGCTGCGCTGATCTGAGGTGCCAGAGGCATCGGTTTTAGAGCCTTCATTTTTCTGTCAATGGTTGGCTCGGAGGAAAGTACTGCAGCTCGGACAGGGACTCACTCTTTCGGGACTTAATGATTCTGATTGGTACTGCTAATGAGTGGGGTTTGGTACATTGGTACTTAGGCTTAGGCGGTATCACATTAATATGGTATACTAGGGCATATAGAAATCCCGACGGTATGATTTTCAATACCTTAAAAGATACAGACTGTCATCTTTCTATTAACTTTATACTAGAGAGGCTGTTATTATATGTAGTGCACATCACGCACCACCAGGTAAGTCTGGTTCAACAAGCGGATGCACCAGAGGGGTGAGTACCGGTTCATGTCAATCAATCTGATAGAGTACATCTGGGTCAGCGATAACTGACACTGACAGGCAATCATACATTCAGTCCATAATTCTCTGACTTGACATTTCATCAGTGGTACGTCAAAGGCGTACATTATATACAGGACTTATTTATTGACAAGATCTTTCCTGTATTCCATCAGCTACAAGAAAAATTCAATGTACCCAACACTGATTTTTTTAAAGATATCCGCAGGTTCGGAGTTTTGTTAAAAGAACATTATCATCCTTTCTTAACAAGCCACCTGGTTTCATAATGGATACACAGTTCTCATCCAACCCATTAAAAAGGACAACTTCGGTATTTTTCAACCTGGGCCCTATTTCCCCATGTGTATGTGTGCGTATGATTCATGGGTACCACTCGTTCTAAAATTGGTTCAGTATTGAGGGAGGTGGATGCAACCGGAGCCGCGATACGAGCTAAAATGGTAATGGAGGCAAATGCATCCTGTATAAGTTTGCGCATTAAAAGTGCTTTTTTTCGCCACTGACCGGTTCAGATCGCCAGTGCTATGAGTGCTATGAGTGGAGTCAGCTTTCAGTCAGTGTTGGAGCAGAGAGGGGGAGGGCTGCCCCACTGGGTACTGTAAGTGAGTATGTGTGTATGAAGTGTGTGTTTTTTCGCCACTGACTGGTTCAGATCACCAGTGCTATCTCTGTAAATAGCATACTAGCCTTTCCCTTACCTCTGGGCTGTGTGATGTCATGAGCTTTGCACCACTGTGTCTGTAGCTCTCTCTAATCATGGGACAGCCGTTTTCTTGAGGAAGAGGTGTTTCGGGATTGGATGTCTTCTCTTCTTCAGCTGGCAGTAGTCATCTTGGGAGAAGTGAGCACTGCAGACTCGATGGTCTGCAAGGCGCAGTGTCTGGACAGGAGTGTTAGCATCCATTTGTAGCACAACTAGCCACAACTTCAGCATCTCGCCGTCCGACAAAGGCAGCCTATGAAAGCTGTAGGAGGTGTTGCGCGACATCCTGTTCTTGCGTTCGGGAAAAAGGCCTGTTTATTTGAGCACTCCAAAAACTCCGGTAACACTCCAGGGGGTAGCATGTAAAAGACTCCATCCCAAACTCTGACTCTTCTAGCGTAACACACACACTTCATTCACACATACTCACTTAAGTACCCAGCGGGGCAGCCCTCCCCCGCTCTGCTCCAACACTGACTGACAGCTGACTCCACTAATTCACACTCACCACTGCCCCAGGGCCGCTACAATATGCTATCTACAAAGATAGCACTGACGATCTGAACTGGTCAGTGGCAAAAAAAAGCACTTTTATACGGGACGCATTTGCCCCCATTAGCATTTTAGCTCGTTTCGCGCCTCAATACTGAACCAATTTTAGAACGAGTGGTACCCATGAATCATACGCACACATACACATGGGGAAATAGAGCCCAGATTGAAAAATACCGAAGTTATCCTTTAACTAAAGGAGCAAAATTCATGACAGGCTGATGCAATTGGACTGTACAGCAACACTGGTCCATCGGTGGAGAAAGCACCAAGACCAAATACATTTCTTTTCTGTATGCACCAGACATGGTAGTTGCAGTCCAAAATATTACACAGGCTAAAATGATCAAAGCCAAAACTTTCCTACATGTGTCCTACAGAATATTTTGGAACTGCCTGAGGATTAATTAGTGGGCAAAAATATTCCAAACTCTGTCTGAGGTTTTACAAAAGTGATTCTATCCAAACCTAGTTCTGGCAGTGTTTGGAGTGATAGCAGTTATGATAGGGCTGTCAAATATCAACCATGATGTGCTTTGTGACACTGAAGACTAATTTTGTTAAATTGTAAACACAAAAACCTGCCAGACAACTTGACTTATCTCAAAAATGTGGCTAAAGATGTGAAGAAAAAAATTAATTTTCACTGAAAGGGAAAGGAAAGCTGAATATGTTCTTTATGATATGGCAACCTTTAATGGACTATTTCCATAAGATGAACCCATGACTGACAATTGATAACACTGTTATCTACATGTACACTAAAATTCCAGTATCATTCTCATCAAATTTTATGATTAAGGGCTCTAGTTTCCCAGCGCGGGGCAGGGTGGCGCAGGGTGGCGCAGGGTGGCAAACCCCGCGCAGAGCTAGTTTCAAGCAGCGCAACCCGAGGAGCGCTCAGTTTGGTAGTTTGGCAGACCGAGGTGCGCTGAGATGGGTGTGGCGGCGCAGCAGGGGGAGGTGTCGACAGATCCAGCTTGGTGCAGTGACAGTTTCATGCTAAAAGGCTTTGCCAAAGGTGCGCTAAAAGCTCGCCATCTGAAACCAGGTCTACTATCAGCGCAGGGGGACAGTGGACAGTGTGCACACATCACCAAAACCTAACAGGCAGGTTTCCAGAATGTCAGGCACATTAACAATGCAATAAATAGCCACAAAAAACACTATTCAATGCAACTATCTGCAATCAGCACATAAATGTATCTCTATATCGACTGTCCCGTCACATCTGATGTCATATCAAAGGGAATTGGCACCGCTTGGCACGTTTGGCACGCGTAATGGAAACCCAACCTGATTTGATTAACACAGCTGCAAAATAATGAGGTCACACCCCTCTCAGCCAACCACACACAGCCACAGCATCAGATAGGGAGTATATATTCAGCATCTGTCATCTTAGAAAAGTCAAAAGAAAAGAAACAGAGTGAGACTGCGAGAGACAAAGAGAGAGCGCGTGCGCACGAGAGAAACGCAACATTGATTTACAATTGTGGTGACCTCCTCCCAGGCTACCTTTGCATCATCAGCCCGTGGAGGTCTGCTCGCAGTTCCGTATATTCGGACACTGCGAGCTTGGACCTCCCAGACCAAAACATCAGTTTCCTCCTGGGAGAAGTTTGGCCGTCTGATGCTGCTGCTCTCTTCTGCCATGGCGAATTGAGTAAACTCTCATTACGCCTTCGCGTGGCGCATTTAAGGGCGAGGAGAGGGGCTCATTTGATTGGTGTGATGTGTGTAAAACCCACTCCACACCTTCTGTCCTCCCTCTTTCTGACTTGCGCAGGTAGGAGGGACGGAGGTGGGAAAGAGGAGTAGCTGTGCCAGGCGCACGGTGTGCCAAACTTGCAAAATCCACCTGTCCACACCCAGTTGGCGAAGCGCAGGTGCGCTGCACCCCCGCCTCGCCCGGTCTGCGAAACTAGAGCCCTGTAACATGTGGTATATACCGACATTATTTGGTTTTTAATGGCATTCTTTGAACATACAGTACAGGCCAAAAGTTTGGACACACCTTCTCATTCAATGCGTTTTCTTTATTTTCATGACTATTTACATTGTAGATTCTCACTGAAGGCATCAAAACTATGAATGAACACATGTGGAGTTATGTACTTAACAAAAAAAGGTGAAATAACTGAAAACATGTTTTATATTCTAGTTTCTTCAAAATAGCCACCCTTTGCTCTGATTACTGCTTTGCACACTCTTGGCATTCTCTCCATGAGCTTCAAGAGGTAGTCACCTGAAATGGTTTTCCAACAGTCTTGAAGGAGTTCCCAGAAGTGTTTAGCACTTGTTGGCCCCTTTGCCTTCACTCTGCGGTCCAGCTCACCCCAAACCATCTTGATTGGGTTCAGGTCCGGTGACTGTGGAGGCCAGGTCATCTGCCGCAGCACTCCATCACTCTCCTTCTTGGTCAAATAGCCCTTACACAGCCTGGAGGTGTGTTTGGGGTCATTGTCCTGTTGAAAAATAAATGATCGTCCAACTAAACGCAAACCGGATGGGATGGCATGTCGCCTTTTGATGCCTTCAGTGAGAATCTACAATGTAAATAGTCATGAAAATAAAGAAAACGCATTGAATGAGAAGGTGTGTCCAAACTTTTGGCCTGTACTGTATATATATGTGATACCGATAATATTCCGTATGTGCTTACGGAACACATACGGAATATTGTCCTTTTCCAAATAAAGGTAAAATCGGGATATTTTGTGTACATAAACACACTCTCATATCGGACATCCCTTTCTGTATATTTTTTCTCCTTTAAACTGATAAATGTGCATATATATGTTCAGAAGAGGCTGTGTAATTGTATTTAAAGAACGGTAAACAGGAAAAAAGCACTGATACTAGGTAATTTCTAATACATGAAGTGGATGGGCGGGTAAAAACTGGGGGAGCTGAAACTGCAAGGAAACAGCAGGGAGAGGAGCAGGAAAAATCAAAAGAGCTGGCAAACATGAGATGCATATTTTATCGTTCAACTGAATCACATCATTCATTCATCTTCTAACCGCTTCATCCTCTTGAGGGTCGCGGGGGGGCTGGAGCCTATCCCAGCTGACATCAGGCGAGAGGCAGGGTACACCCTGGACAGGTCGCCAGACTATCACAGGCCTGACACATAGAGACAAACAACCATTCACACTCACATTCACACCTACGGACAATTTAGAGTTATCAATTAACCTAGTCCCCAATCTGCATGTCTTTGGACTGTGGGAGGAAGCCGGAGTGCCCGGAGAGAACCCACGCTGAGACGGGGAGAACATGCAAACTCCACACAGAAGGGCTCCCACGCCCGGGATCGAACCGGCAACCCTCTTGCTGTGAGGCGACAGTGCTAACCACCACACCACCGTGCCACCCCGAATCAGATCAATTATATCAATATATCCTTTATATGATTTATAATAGATTAGAAGATTCATTCGCAGCAAATCTTATCAAAAATAGAAAATAGACAGATGCCAGAACTAGCACCTCAGATTTCAAGCCGAACAGCCCAGTTGGTTACTACATGGCAGCTGATCACAGCTGGATCAGCTCAGCTATCAGCTGGCTTTAACAGCTGTTAAAGGAGTTTGTGTCTGTACACGTGCACTGTGCTAATACTAATGAAGTCACACAGTTATGTGTGGCAGAGCAGCAGTGTTTTCTCTCACACCTGCATGTAAATAACAACATGCACACTGAGTGCCCTGCTCAGAAGCACAGAAAACAATTCTACTGGAGAATTATGTTTTTATCAATTATTCATTTTTTTGCATCTGTATTTATTGATACTTTGTGGATTCATTATTTAATAACCCAATATATAATGACTGTGCCTTTTGAATCCTGGAAAAGATTTATGAGGCAAATTACTTCAGGGAAAATGAACACATATCAAAGCCGATGCTTAGGAATGATCAGTCTAACATGTGACTGAATGGAAATGATGAATGATGTCTTGCTGACATACAGACTCTCCGACTCTTTCTGACTTAAACTGGATCCATATATATGAACGAGGGACATTTCAGGTAATGAAAAGAGAAATTCTTGTAATAAATTACAGAGGTTGTGTGTGATCCTTCTGTTGGTCAGAACTACAATAGCACAGAATTATGACAACATGGTGAATCAGTCAAATTAAAAAATGGGAGTGAAACAGAGTCAAGTACCGAAAAAACAGGTACCACTGGGGATCAAATGTGAATAGTACCCAACTCTACTTATGAGTACTGAATATAATTAAACACTGTAACCTTTGACTGTCTGTCTCTTTAACAACACATAGCACAGAAATTCAACGCAGAGTATGGGTCTTTTTTCTGGCTCAATTCACATTACATGGTTGATCACAATAAAGTGAGAATAAAGAAATACAAGAATACCTCTCCTCTCAAGCTACACATGCAGCTTTGCCAGCTGTCACCTCATCCCCAAGGACAGGCCAGAGGGCACAGGTGAGACTAAAAAAAGCTTTTGGTATTGAACAAAGAGTCCAAGACCACCAAAGGAGCATTTGCACCACCACAGAAATAAAGAGTTGCAAAGGACATTTTTTTTTCCATCAGCAATGTCAGAACCCTGTCATGGACTGAATGACTGTAAGAACTCTTATTCTTTGGAGAAAATTGTGCCTGCACAGGTTCAGAGTGCACTGAAAATATTCTTTTGACTGTTTTTCACTTATAATAATCAGTTTTGTCCCACATTTACCTGACCCTGTTTAAAGTCTTTCTACCTCCTATTCTCCTAATTTTGTGTTAATCAGAGGACACTGCTTTTTCTTGCAAGTAATTAGGTGTAAGAGAAACAGAAGTTTTGGATTCCAGTGCCTACAACACAGCTGAATGTTTCATGAGAATACATAAGAGTATTGACTTAGCAACCCAATTTATATCAAGGTAACAAACTGAACTGTCACTGCAAAAGTCAGTGCCAATGTTGTTTGGGTGTAATTAAGGATAGAATAATCTTTAATGTGCCACACCTTGAAAACAGGCAACATTTCAAATTTTCCCCCAAGCAATTCCCAGTTGTATTATTGTTGCTACTGCTGTTGCAAAGACAACCAAGTAACATTCGGTTTTCCTGGCAACTACCAACAACACATTATACAAAGTTGCTTCAGCCATCCATTATTTCCACTACTGGGGATAGGTACTGCAAAAAAACATACACTGATACTCTTTGGTAACTGGGGATAGCTACTGATAGCAACCAGGGATACAAAACGCTATCCTCTTCCTGTTTCGGTTGTGCAATCGTTGATGCACTTTATTGGTACCCTAAATCAAGCCTTCATTTGCAGACGGAACTGCACAGTGAAAGAGAAGCTTATAGGGAACCAATCTAAACACTGCTAGTGTCACCATTACATTGTGCAATCAAGACCACCAAAGATCACCAAATTACTTCATAATAAGTTAAATCAAATACTGCTTGCCTGTCTTGAGGTTTAAAGGAATCAGCTACAATCATGACACGGGAAGAAGTCTACCTGTGTTTGATGGGAATTTCCTTTTACAACAAGTCATTTCACTACACTGACAGGTAATAAGGTAATAGGAAAAATACATTTTATTTATAGGCCTTTTCAAGACAGAGGTCACCTTACAGGCAAAGATAGTGGCAGAATAATAAGGTCAACAGGATAAAGAATAAAGTAACATAACAAAAATAAATAATAAAATAATCAAGTTTAAAGTGAATAAAATTCATAAATAGTAGATGTGTGTGGCTAGACTGATGGGAGTCAAACTGAAAAGGGTATTTGAAAGAGATGAAGTTTGAGGCGGGATTTGAAAGTGGAGAGAGAGTTGATGTTATGAATGTCCCGTGGGAGGGAGTTCCAGAGGCGGGTTGCAGAGCGGCTGAAGGCTGTAGACCCCATGGTGGTCTGGCAGGTTGGTGGGACAGTGAGACGGATGGAAGAGGAAGACGTGAGAGTGCGGTTAGGGGTGTGGTTGTGCAAGAGTTCAGAGAGGTACAGAGGAGCTAGATTGTGGACGGCCTTTAAAGGTGAGGAGTAAGAGCTTAAAGTCAATGCTGTATTTAACTGGGAGCCAGTGAAGCTGCCGAGGAACAGGAGACAGGATTATTTTCTTGAGTCATCACCCATTCTCAACTGAAATCCAAAGGGCACAAGGTATCTTGTTGGAACCACTGTTGCCAACTCCTCAGTAAGAAAAGTAGCTATTGGCTGTCCTAAAAGTCGCTAGAAGTCGCTAAATGATGTCATCGCCTAATTTGCATAATTGTCCATATGCATGTAATTGTAATGGCAGGAGAGAGGAATAACGTCGTGGGAGAGACAAAAACTGAGTAAATAAACACCCTGAATATGTTTAGAACTACAAATGAACCTTCTTTCAGTGATTTATATTAGACAAAGAAAATTTTACATTTACATCCCGCCTTGACTGTAAACCAGGTTGGGATCAGCCAGTGGCGGTTCCGCTCATGCGCGATTCACTTGCAGTCTGGACGTGGAGGGGTTAACATCTCCTGCTCTGACTGCAGCTGGGAGGGAGAACTGGGCCGTCTGTGAGTGCTTTTGGGCGAGGGAAGGGCCCACGGCAGCATCCGCTGCTCGTTGAGAATAAGAATGATAGGTGCTCTCACAACAGAGTCTCCAGAAGTCTTCAATAACATCAGAAAAAGTCACAAGATTTGTCGCTAGTCGCTTTTTTGAAAAAGAGCCACTAGAGAGGTCTGAAAAGTTGCTAAATATAGTGACAAAGTTGCAAAGTTGGCAATACTGGTTGGAACAGCGTTCAATTGTTCAACAAAGCTGATTTAAGACAGCTTTTTGTTATGTGTGCTATAGATTTTCTCAGTCAGTGTTACCAGTTTGTTTTCCTTACTAAATATTTTTATTATTTCCAACACAGTTCTTTTATCCTTCAATAGTTCTTTTAGCATCTATGTTTTCCTTTTATTGTGAAGCACAGACTGTTCTTGGGTTCGAAAGGGTCTGTATATAACAAATACTGACTTACATACTTAAAGCTCAAAGCAGTCTGGACTTTCTCGAGAGCCCTGCTGTATGAG
This sequence comes from Epinephelus fuscoguttatus, assembly GCF_011397635.1. Taxonomy (NCBI): domain Eukaryota; kingdom Metazoa; phylum Chordata; class Actinopteri; order Perciformes; family Serranidae; genus Epinephelus; species Epinephelus fuscoguttatus. Next base: position 36,969,331 of record NC_064754.1, on the reverse strand, counting down.
CACATCGCTTACTTTGACTGGGAACTCTGGGTATCTGCTGCAGGGAAAGATTTTTTCCACTTTTTGAAGTGAAAATCATATGCTTCAAAGCACAGCAGAGTGAAAAGAACATCCAATTTCAGAGCCCACTTTTGGCTTTTGTTAAAAAAATGCTGTAATGCCAAGGCAATGTCAAGAAGTTATAAAGATATTGCCAGGCTGCTGAAAACATTACTACGTACTTTCTATCAGTTAAGAAAAAACGTTCAAGATTTTATTTTGAGGAGGTAGGTCTCTGTCTGTTGTCAAGCAGAATTTGGTGCGGTTCGTTTGTGGTGTGAGAGCAAACACATGATTACCAAATACAGGATTTTATGATAGCAGATATGTGGCTTGATTACAAAAGCTGACCTACCAGCCTAAAAAATCCATCTGCTGGCAATAAAATCTGTTCAGGACACAATCTTATAATTGATCAGTACTTACGCAAATCATTTGATTACCATAATATCACATATGCATGTCAGCGCAGGTATTTGCTGTGCCTGGCTGCGTACTTGTCAGTTCATTAACATTACAAAGTGTTACAGCAAACCCACAGTAATAAGCCCTGAATCATTACAGTACAAGACGCCTCTTTTCATCCTTCCTCTACCTGGTAGTCATTTATCATAACATGCAATCAATGCGAAGTCTAATTCTAATAATGCTTTGCATCTGACATTTATTTGTGCGCTCACTGTTACACCAAAAAACATAGATTTACACATTAGAAGCATTAAAGTGCTGAATTAAACTTCTGTCAGTCACCGGAATCTGACTCCGGACTTAATGACCCGAAATAGAGGTGTCAAAGCACCCGTAGTAATGAAAAAAATGCAAACAAAATGGAAGACCTTTATCTGTAAGACCACTCTAACTAACTCATTAAATGAGAGTCACTAAGTGTTTCCAGTAAGCAAGTTATTAAAAAAAGGTGATAAGAAAGAAGGAGGCAAGTTAGGGACTAAAAAACCGAGTGAGAAGTTTTAGGTAATTCGTAATTTCTTGTGGCACTGTGTGAACTGTTTTCAATCTATCTGTCTCCAAAGTGCCTATTAATGTGAAGAGGAAACTGTGTATAATTAATTGAAATGTACTGTCTGACGCTGCTTGCACAAAAATGTAACCAGTGGGTGTGCCATGTGTATCACTCCATTTAGAGACTACAGATGGTATATCTGCTTGTGCCTGCAAGCTATTAGAGACCATTACAAAAAAAACCAGCCCAAACTCAGCGAGAGAATGTGAGTCTCCTTATGACGTAATGTCATAAGATTTTCTGATCGACTTGCAACTCAGATCCATAACATTTTTATAACAGCTAGTATTGCTTATTAACTTGCACAATACGAGATGAACCAGAAGCAGTGGGTGGGGAAATCCATGCGATCCCCCCCACCCCCATCAATTGACCAGAGTGTATCACATGCACATCTTTTCTGTAGTTTGACAGGAGTAACTGTATCATATGGTGTGAAATGATCAGTACTACAGTTGGGTCAATTTCCTGTTTTGCCAGTTGGGTCCGATTTACAAGCTTAAACCAGTTTGATTTTTTGCAAACCTGCTGAACTTACATTTGTCATTATGGCTTGTTCTTGCACATTGAAAAGCAGCGTAAGTCAGCAACGTATGCAGATGACATCACGGCGCTAAATCCAACTCATATTGCATTAGTAAACAGCAATGACAACTAGGGGTGTAACGATCCATCGATCTGGATCGATATATCAATTCAGTGATCAATGATCCAGTATCAGTGATGCAAAGTGAAAACAGCAGTGTGAAAATACTTTGGATTTTGGAGAAAAAAGGGTCAACAGGCAAAGCATATGCCGTACATAAACATTGCTGTTACGACATAAAGCATGACGTAACGTTACCTGCCTGGACGGGAACTGCCCATTTGTTCGACAGCCCATTGGTTCGACATCCCATTGTTCCGACCATATTAAACTCGTTGTTCCGAAGTCCATTCCGAAATCATCATGATGCCCTGTGGTTAAGGTCCGGTTAGGTTTAGGCACAAAAACCACTTGGTTAGGGTCAGGAAAAGATCATGGTGTGGGTTAAAATGAAAAGAAAGTGACAAACTCATAAGCCGTGAGCCTGCTCCGCCTAAAGCCGGTCGCGGCGCGCCATACGCCCGCCGCGAGCTGTTCAGCACCGCAGACAGTCGGACTAATGGGATGTCGAACCAATGACATGGACCCACCTGGACGGCCATCTCAATCCACCCACTAACTTCTCCCTACAGCAACATTAGCTGCTCAGTTTTAACTGGTGAAAAAACGTGCATGCAGGCTGGAATTCAACCGAACTGTTCTGTTTAGGAGATGCAGTGAGTTAAACCAGGAAAAATAATAACGTTATAGGTAATTTGTAGGAATAAAAGTTTGCTAGCCACTAGGTTAATTATGCAATGTAAACATGCTAAAGCTAATAATGGGTCTCTAGCAAAAAACAATTGACATGGCTCTATACAGTATACCTTGACAGTTATTATTGAGCTGAATTTGATGCTTATGTTAAATAATGTTGTTAATCCTTGGGGTGTCGGTGGCTTAGTGGTAGAGCAGGCGCCCCATGTACAAGGCTGTTGCCACAGCAGCCCGGACTCGAGTTCAACCTGTGGCCCTTTGCTGCATGTCATCCCCCCTCTCTCTCCCCCTTTCACACTTAACTGTCCTGTCCATTAAAGGCAAAAAATGCCCCCCAAAAAATCTTTTTTAAAAATTAATAATAATGTTGTTAATCCATGTTTTATGGCTGCTGGGAGAAGTTTGCCTTCAGGTCTTTTAAGCCAGATAGTCCTGAAGTTTTAGAAAACAGATGATGGTTTGGGTTAAAATGAAAAGATTTATTTTTTCTTGGAGAAAGCCCTGAAGGTTAACTTAATTCCATGTGCTGTTTTATTTGTGTTAGTGGAGTCAGTTAAAAATAGACTTCACTGCATCTAAGATGTTACAGTTACTTATGTATATGTTATTTTATGTTATTTCTTTCATGGCCAAAAGTAAAATAGAAGGGGGTGGCAGCTTCTTTTGTAACTGATTGTGTTATATGGGCATTTTAATATCATATCACACCGCAGGCCCCTAAATCGCATTGCATTGATGTAGTATCGTGGTAGACTTTGTAATATCGGCACATATCGTATCATTTTCCAACGAATCGATATAATATTGTATCATGATGAGACTGGTGATTTACACCCCTAATAACGACACAACGAACATAATTTTATGTTTATAAACTGGCTAACAGAGTCACTATTGTCTGACAGGCTGTGAGCCGAGCACAGCGACCTAAAAGAGATCGCATTTCAGTAGCGGTGGAGGGGCAGAGCTGTGCATGCTGTGTTTGTTTACTAGAAAGTTCATGTGTTTTTTTTTTTTATTAACAAGACGAGACATGGCAGAGTTAGTCTCCTAAGAAAACCAGAACTGCACCAAAATGATAACATTTTGGATCTGAGGCTGACGAAAGGGACGACCAAACTGTCTGCAGACAATGTGGTGTGTTGTTTAGGGCTAAACGTATGTCGGAGGGCTTGTTTCTATTTATAGGCTACCTGTGACTCACTTGAATTGAGGAATTACCTACACGATGCCTCCTTATTTCACTATAGAAAAAGGTGTCAGGTAGCTTAAGTGAGTTTGCTGGGGAGTTGAAAGTTCCTGTTAAGGTCAATGTTTCCAATAATAACAACCTACTTGTTGTTGGCTATATAATGTCAACACTAAACCTGTTTTCTGTTTAAAAAGTAACGTTACAAATGTATGAAGATAGGAAGCAGGTTACTCAGCCATCTTTTAAGTGGTTAGGTCACTACTCTGATCTTGAGCTCACAGCTAATATTTACATAGTTTGCTTACATGATGTGACAGAAGTGCATATTCTATGTATATATTATATGTTTCAGTGGGGACAGAGATCTCCGATGTGACGCGATACAAGATAATACTGGGATGCTCGTTTGATGTTAGGACGCAGTGTCATTATGTTACAATCATGGATGACTGCTGAGTCAAGCGCGTAAAATTAGGTCCAGTCTTGCATTAATATCAAACCACTTAAAAAACCAGCCCAACCCTAATCAGTACTTATTTATAGAGGAGACATTCACAGTACAAAGGCCTGTTGCCAAAACCAAACCAGGCAGCTCAATAAATTTTGAGACTACCAAACAACACTTGTTCTCTGTGGTCTGTTATTCAATTTGGAACGAGACAGGCATTCCTGATGCTGCTCCAAAACTTTTACCTATGCTTTGTTTTATTCACAGATTTTTCCCTCCAAATCTCCTTTCTGTTTCCACCCCAGAAATCTAAAAATGACTTACAACAGAGCTGTCACAAGAAGCTGCCAGCCGAGACTCTAAATGGAGCAGAGAGAGCCATGGTGGAAATGCTATTAAAAGCTACTTGTTGCTGCACCGAAACACATACCTCACACTCCACAATGATGAATATTCCAAAGATCTGGAAATGCTGTTCTTTAAAATATTTATCAAACACACACACACACACACACACACACACACACACACACACACACACACACACACAGACCATAGACACACACCTGTGATCTGATACTATTAAAGTCAAGTTGGCTTGAATATCTTCGAATGAAGATTTTTTTTCTGGCTGAAATTAATTTAGCGGCCATAATTTACCAACAGTCAGCGTTGTTTTGGTTTACCTGCTGTGGGTGCCATAAGCAGCAAAAGAGTCAGTCAGACAGATACGCTCAGCTGTGTGTGTGTGTGTGTGCATATTTACAACTGTGTCTCCTTGTTACAGCGTCAACCATCCTTCTGACAACTTAATTTACAGAAAAAGGCTGACATAGTCTTGGCATATTTGTGCTGAGGTAATAAAGTTTCTGGTTGGTCTTGTTGTCTGCAACAAATTTGCACAACCCAACTTTCTGCTGGACATTCTGACTTCAAAATGAACTGTGATGAAAATCAAGAAGCAGTATTGTCTCTACATTAGGTGTATCTGGGGTTGGACATTATGCCCAGAAAGAGTATCACAGCATTATCTCTGTATTCTTGTGTTTTACCAAAACAAATTCTTAATTAAAAAGAATGGTTATCACTAATTGTCAGTCATTCAAATGTGAAAACTGTCCACCATAACTTTGACCATATAAAGTTTTTGTATATATTTCACTATTATACTGAATCATCACCCTGGCAGGTGTAGGTCTCACGGGGTTAGACAATTTAGAATGACATTTGAACAACACAGCACAAAAAACAGCTACTTGATCTACGAACCAAAGATTCTGTACAAGTATAAAATATGTTAGGTCAAATACAGGCCAGTTACATTTGGAAAGCTGAGCCATTACTGCCATCCCATATATTTCAAACCATATACCACTGTCAGGATTGATGAGTGATACAAACAACTACAGGACTACTTTGCCAGGCACTGACATTTCTGGCTTTCAGTTTTTTTCCTTTGATTTACTGTCATTCATCACTAAATGTCTCTGTCGAGCCTCTCCTCCAGCTATCTAAGTATGTAACTGCCCCTTTGACAATCTGAGAAAAGTAGTGGTCTGGCCCCAGACTCGAAAGTGCTTGTTAACTTTAAATTATAGCCAAGCATGTCTGAGTGCCTCTTGCTGCAAAAGCTGTGATGATAGCAAAGCAGGCCACAGCCTGAATTAAGTTTATTGGAGAGATGGATCGCTCTTACAAAGTGACTCTGTCATAACTTGCTGTAAGCTGAACGAATAGCTGGACCGACCCATCCAGTACAAGAAAAAGGGAACTGTGAAAGGGAGCAATGACCGCCAGATTTAAAGGAACAGTGTGTTCATTCAAATAAACACGAGAAATTTGTGCTCTAGAAAAGAATCAGCAATCAGTGAATAACCTCCTAAGCCCTATGATAAGCTTTTATGGCAAGGCTTAACTATATAGACCAGTGAGCAGTGATAACTAACACGTCTTTGGGGTCATCAGGTGGGAACCTCCTTTCACCAGTGTTTCATCTAGTTGGTCCCACGACACCTCCAGGAGGCTAGACAGTGATCTGTGGCGTCCCAGAGACACTCCCCTAATGCCAGGTCTCACTGCTCCCCAGACCAACCCAATAACCTCCTTTACCTTACTTACACATGGTTTTCTCAGCCCAAACAGCACCGCCACCTTCAACCAAACCCAGGTTCCATACATGGGAGCTCCAGGTAGTGACCGTGCCGATACTACCTTTCCTAGCACATTCACCATACCCTATTTCACATGTTACATATCACAACTCCAATATAAGCTGTAAGATTTAGGCGGATTTGGTGGCATCTAGTAGAGAGGACTGGAGACTGCAACCAGCTGAAACTTCTCCCGGTTAGAATTCCTTCGGTGGTCATTGTTGAGGAGGGTTTTTCCGAAGCCAGATTAACCGCAGAGGTGTACTCCTCACCAAAGTCAATTGATCCCGTGATTTAAACTGGTAGTATCTAGGGGTGTGTCACATTATCTCCATCATGATACTACCTGTATAATTTTTAATATCATATGAAAAATTCATATCATGATTCTCACAATATTTCGACTTGTTGACATATTGACGTCATACTGTTACCCACAGCAACAAAAAGCATGGCTGAAAGCCGAAATGATTACCGACATTGGGGTGGTTCCAAAAAGAGAAGCAGCTTCCGTAGTGTGGAATAAACTGTGGTGTCGTTAGGCCTGGGCATCCTTGATGTTTTATGAACAGCGCCGGAATCACAGGCTCTTTAAGTGAGTTAACCTCCCTGCAGAGGGAACTCATTCAGCTGCTTTACTGCAGCAGCACAGTGTCTATTCATCTTCTCGCCGCGCACACATGGGAGTTGGTGTCGTCAAGTTATTTTGTTATAAACCTTTGGTAAAGTAAACCTAAGTGCCGCTTGCGGTTCGACAAAAAACGACTTATATGTGAATGTGCAATAGTTATGGTATCATAGCAGCCTGTCACAAGTTACAGCGTGATGATTAGAGGAGAAATGGCAGAGCATAAAGGTCCAGGTGGAAAAACAACTCAATCATTTAGGATTTTGCTTAAAGAGAATGAAATATCTTGTTTATTTATATATATAGATCCCAGGGTACATTTTTTCGTACTTCAGAGCTGTTTAGATGTGTAATTTGTGATAGATTTTATTTAATTGAACAAAAATATACAGAATCTGAATCTCACTCTGAGTTACTGTTGTTGTTTACAAACAAAGAAATGAGAGAACATTTTTGTTTAGTTTTTACTAGTGCTGCACGATTTGGGAAAAATGTGCGATTATGGTGGACAATATCGCGATTTGCAATTGCGATTACAATATAATTACAATAAAGTGTAATAAATAAATGGTATCATGAGTCTTTTTGCTTGATTCAGTGTTTCCCCTACATTATATTGGGGGGCACTGACCTGACAGTTATTGTTATGGACAGACAGTGTGTCAGTGACCATCAACAGACTGAGCACAGTCAAACACGCTGCTCACACAGCAACGCAGCACGGAACTGTACACACAGCGGAGCAAGCCTGTGTTGTGTTCAGGCGTTGTCACGTAAATGACAAATTCCAGCGTCATAGCATAACACAGCAGCATGTCAAGTGGGCCGAACCCGAGCAAAATTGCTCAATTTTTCATTTGTTATGGAGTCCATGATTTCCCTGTGACACTTACAAATGTTTGCTTAACTGTGCTTTAGGGATGTAACGATATGGAAAATTTGATATCTCGATTATAGTGACCAAATTATTACGGTAAACGATAATATTGCGATATTTTGTGTGCTGTAAAATGTCCAAAAAATAGATACATTGAAACAACTTCACTAAATCTTGTAACTTCCTCATCATACTAAAATGTTAACAGCCAAAATCTTATATTAAAATGAAACTTTCACATTAAAGGGGCAAGGGATTGGCACAGCAACAGAACATTTTATTTTAAATTAACAAAATAAGTAAATACATTACAGGAGCAAAGCTTATTTGTCTGGTGCATTTTAACAGTCAGCAAAATATGTAAACAATTTATATATTAATTATTTATTTATTAGCACAAGAGGAAAAATATATATAAAACAAAACAATGCAAGAGTAGAACAAAAGACATACAAAATATAGAATAGATATCACAAATGTGCAGGAGAAACCAAAAAAACCCTAAGGGCAATGGTCATCATTACACAGAATAATTCACACATGAGAAGTGTGCATGTGAGTCAGAGGATTACCTGTATGAGAAAAGGAGTGCATGCTCTCGGTCAAAGGTTAACACGGCAGCGTTTTATGTTGTTTCCTTGAGCTTACGTCGAGAAAGCATAACTGGCCGTCTATATCGATTCTAGCTCGCTATACAATAACCATAATCACAGTGATTCAATCATAGTTGATCTCAATTAGTGTTACGTCGGTTTATATTCTGTCGGCTCCGCTCAGTGTTTTCAGCTCAGTTTCGTTTTGAAACACTTAACGTTAGCAACATAGCTGCTAATACGGCTATTAGCTACTCAGCTAGTATTAGCTCCTAAGTGTCTTAAACAAAAACGGAAAACCTAATCGCCGTTTAGGAGGACAGATACGGCTCAAATGTCCCGCATACAACGAGAGTTAAACATTATGACAATCTTAGTACCAAACCAAAGTCCCTCACACAATAACTGACGTTTGCATAGCATAACTTGCATTGGCTGTAAAGCTGTGGATGATGGTCATGGAGATGAGCCAGCAGATTTGTAGTGTTGCTACCCTTCGCAGCAACTTTCTTTCTGCATGTTCTGCATGCGTTTAGTTTGGGGGAAAATGTCCTGAGTGCCGCTTCCACCATGTTTTCATTCTTTGTGTTTACACATGCTACGCATTCACGCAGCGCCTGCATCGCGAGACTTGAATGAGGCTGTTATTACATATCCTGATAATCCACCGCGATAATGCAATTAATTTAAACATAAACGGTAATTCTTACTGTGTAAAAATTAACCGAAATTTACCCTAATATCGGTAATCGTTACATCCCTACTGTGCTTGGATGTTGTTTTATGAGGCTCTGGCGGCTTTCAGTTGTCTCATTGTCTTTAACATTACACGGCTCGGCTTTCTCTCACATGCACTCTTCCTACTTTTCCCTGTGCTGTGCTGTCTCAAGTGTTGTCATAGATTGGTCGTGTTGCTGCGGGACATGGCGACTTCAACTTTTAAACTTTCATACAGCACGTCTTTCAGGTACGGCGACGTTGGACAGAAAGACATGCTGTGTAAAAGTTTAAAAGTTGAAGTTGCCACGTCCTGTCTCGAGCGCTGATATAGGTTGGTCGTGTTGCCGCTGGACGTGGCAACTTTAACTTTTACACTTAAACTGCATGTCTTTCTGTTCAACGTCACCGTACCTGAATCCAAAGTATCGCCATGTAACAGACGTTTTTTTCTCCACCAGCTCAGCCTGTTCATGGTCGAGCTCATGCTCTTCTTCAGCGTCTGTGTTGGTTACTGCTGCACGCCGGCTGCACGCACCAGGATAGCTTGTGGGCATGATGTCAACAAACTCCACACACTACAGGAGAGGCAGTCACGTTCACAGGCACACATGTTAACATTTATTTAGCCTACATTAAATCGCAAATCTCAGCCTTTTATGCGGTTACGTAATCGCACAGCCTGGCATCGCGATTGCTATTGCGATTAGATTAATTGTGCAGCACTAGTTTTTACTGAATATTTGAAGACAAACTGTCAGGTTGTCATGTAAAACAAAATCACTTTTTTCAATGCAATTCTATGTTCTTACATTAATAATAAAATATATTCTGTGGTGGCTGACACGAAAATGCAAATGGCCTTATTTGGAGCCAATGTTTGGTTTGTCCATTCTTAGATACCGTCACAACATGGCAGTGCAATATACTGATCTCCGTAGATTAGGACCTACTCTCTATGTAGATAAACAGCTCATTCTGAGGTAACAAGTAAGGTTGTAGTCAACCAAAGAAAATCTTGGTCGACTGAAGTCGCACATAATCTTCAACTAATCCATTAGTCGTGGGAAAAAAAAAAACTGCACGTTATTTTTACTTCTGCAGTTGTGTGCCTGTGTCACTCTGCAGTTATACCTCCACTAGTTGGCAGTGGAGGACTGTGTTAGGTGCATAGACTGTATGGTTAGGTGCTGTAAGGTTTAGTTCAAATCAAACTTTATTTATATAGTTGATTAAAAACACGCATTAAGTATGGCTTAATAGAGACAATTTCAAACACAAGTACTTAAATTGGCTTCACTATAAATCGCAGAACTGACAAACACTTGTCTTTGTCTGGACACATTTCCCCCACCAATACAACATGCTAACGTTATTAGCACAAGTCTATGGCATTTTAGATTGTATAAATTAGCCTAGCATCTAGCGATCTTTTCTTCTTCTCATATAAAGCCAGGGACAACAGCGACATGTAACAAAGGTAAGGATACATACTTTGGCTCCATTACAACTCACAACATTCACCGACAAAACAACGGTCCTGTGCTAAACACGTTTTTCAAGCAAATACAACATGCTAATGTTATTAGCGCCAGCCTATGGCATTTTACATGGTATACATTAGCCTAGCGATGAGCGGAGATTTCCTCTGCTTATATGAAGCCAGGATAAATCCTGATGTATAAATCCCTGAAGGATAAATTATACACACGACTTAAAATGCTATTTTAGTGGAGGCTTTACTGTCTTCACAATTTATTGTTTCTTATCTGTGAAATACAAGTAAATACAAGCTTCGTTTCCACTGAGGGAAATGGTTTCAGCTTACAGAAACAGACAGGAGGTCTGCGTCACCGCAACACTGAGCGTGAGGGTGGGCGATTATTCGACTAATGAGAATTTGGTCGGACGAGAGCATAGCGACCCTAGTAGGAAGAACACAACAATTCATATTTTAAGTGATGCTGATTACAATCTGTTCAATTTCTGCCAATACAGTCTATCCCACTAAATCCCACTGACTTGGCCTTTAACTCACACACCCAATACCTGGTATTTTTACCCAATGGGAAAATCAGATTAAAGGCACGCTAAGCACCGTTGGGCGTCACTTCTGTTCAACAATGTTATCAAACACATCTGAGCTAGCTCACGTCCTCCGTAACTCTGTCATGAACGAGCAATAGCTTGCTAGTTAGCCTGGATTTACACACCTGTTCAAGGGATAGTGCACCCAACATGAAAATTCACCCATTATCTACTCACCCTCATGCCGATGGGGGGATCAGATGAAGTTTTAGAGTCCTCACAAGACTTGCGGAGATCCAAGGGCAGAGGAGGTAGCAACAAAACTCCACATAATGGAGGCTTATGGCGCCCCAATTCAAACATCCAAAAATAATTGAAACCACAAAATATCTCCATAATGCTCGTCCGTAGTGATCAAGTGTCCTGAAGCCCTGATGTAAAAGTTGTTTGGAAAACGTCATTTGAACTCTGTTTTTAGCCTCATTGTAGTCTGTAGCTCTAACTCCCTCTCTGGACACCGCGTTCACATGTATGCGCTTGCGCGAGTGTGTGAGACATGGGCACCGCATTCATGTGTGTGTGTGCTTGCTTTCGCTGGTCTCGAGCTGGCTGGTTGGTGCAGCCTGGACCACAATGTTTTTGTTGCCATTTGCGGAGCCTGGGCTGCCTACAGAGACTGGACTTTTTCACAGCATATTCAGAGGACATGTAGCTAGCGGATTGTGAGGAGATGTTTGCTGTATGTGACAAAAACTTTTCAAGCTTAGAAAGACTTAGAGAACCTTTTAACCTGGGAGGAGGATACTGAGGAGACGTCCTCACCCCACTATCATGACAAAATGTTGTGCAGGCAAGCGACAGCTGAGCACAGTGTTCAGACAAAAGTTGAAGCAAATAGTTTATGCATCTACATTACAATAGGGCAGACTAGGTTTGGTTGTCACACGTTTCACTCTTGTGTGAATGCACATCATCAAAACATCTTTCAATAGTCATTCCTACATTATATGAAAGCTTAAAGTCTTGGCTTGAAATGCATATCCCTCTCATTTTTACAACCTATTGTAACAAGAAGTAATTAACCATCAAAGAAACTCTAACACAATGTATGGGGTTGGTTGTCCCTATAGTTATCAATTGAGTTTCAGGGAAAAGAAGTGTAACTTTTCAGTTTTTAAGATAAAAACACTAAGTTTTAAAATGAATAATCAATGCCCCTTGTGTTACCATGAATTTGAACCAGGTGGTTACTTGTTAGAATTATCCTCTGTTATAAGACGTAAAATGAAGGAATTTACAGTTCTGAAAAAAAAATCTAGTCTTTACTGAAGCCGTCGTTTCATAACAATTCACTATGAATAAAATATCAAAAAAAAAACAGTGAGACTGGAATAAATTTATCTCCATTACAATATGACCAGGAACTTTTGTTAAAATGTCAAACAGCCTAGGTTGAAGTATGTAACTGTTTAGAGACAACATTGTTTTCTAATGAGGAACTAAAGCAACACTGTGTGTGTGTATGTGTGTGTGTGTAATCAAAAACACCTGCAAATATATGGACTGTAACATGTTTACTATGCTGACTGTCTTTCTGAACTGTCCTTCATGTGACAACCAGCCCCCAGAGCAGTGAGACAACCAACTCCAACTGACCTCTTGACAAACATTTTAAACTAGCTACCACATGGCTTTAGCTTGCTGACTAAAAGTTGACTCAAATCAAAGCTTTTGTTTTTTTTCAACATGAGAAATTACTGACCCATAAAAATGTTTTTTGTGTGATTCACAAAATAAGCAGGATGTCAGACCAATTGACCTATGGCTAAGCCACGCCCCCCTCCCCCTCCCCCTCCAAAATATCAACATTCAGTGACCGGCACTATGGCGGGTGTCACAGTACACAGCATTTCCCAGGAGGCAATTGTTGATTTTTGGAGATATAATGATCAGATGTCATTGAGAAGTAACCAAAAGGGCCTAAACTATGCATTGGAGGGATATATTAATCATTTTATCGTTGAGAAGGTCGATGAAAAGCTTAAATTACAAGCCAAAATTTACAGGTCCCAGTGTAAGCGTGATAAACTGCATCTCGTTGCCACTGAAGTTAAGGTTTTTGGCTCAGAATATGAGAAAAGGATAACAGCCTTTTTACCACCTTCACCAAGAGTGTCTCTCCGTTAGTTTGGTGCTACAGTATTTACATTGAATCATTCAGCATAACGTTTGCCAACCTTTGTTATCTCTGCGATTACAGATAAATTAATGAAGCTAAGCTCCAGAAGTTAACGTTAGTTTAACTAGAGCCCTATGGACAACAGCTAACAATGATGTATGATCACCAAAGTACAAAACTAGAACAAAATAGGCTAATGAACTCCCAGCAAACAAGGTGACATGATGAACAACGCAGCTAGGAGCTGACGTTAGGCTAACTTTAGCTAACGTCAGCTACAGATGTTAAAGATAACTTAATATTAATTTCCAGCAAAGTGACAATATGTTAACATCCTTGTTAATCTTATTCACGTTGAGTCAATGTTGTGGTCTACTGCACAACTTTGTCCAATGGAGACACATCTCAGTTGAGATGTGGTTTAGGAAAGGGTAAAAAATACGCCCCGTCACCCAGCCTCTCAGGATACCTTGTGTCAGAGTTGCATGTACCCCATGCACACCGTTTGATCATTTTTAAACTTCAAATCTCAGAAAAAGCTCATAAAACTGAACGAAACTGATTTTCTGTAATGCATTTCAATGAACGTCCAGGCAGAGAATGTCCAAGTGCATGGGAATGGCTATACGCACTGGCTTCATTGTTGCCAACTCCTCAGTAAGAAAAGTAGCTATTGGCTGTCCTAAAAGTCGCTAGAAGTCGCTAAATGACGTCATCACCTAATTTGCATAATTGTCCATATGCATGTAATTGTAATGGCTGCTGTAGGAGAGAGGAATAACGTCGTGGGAGAGACAAAAACTGAGTAAAAAAAACACCCTGAATATGTTTAGAACTACAAATGAACCTTCTTTCAGTGATTTATGTCAGACAAAGAAAATTTTACATTTACATCCCGCCTTGACTGTAAACCAGATCGGGATCAGAGCGATAGATCAGCCAGCGGCGGTTCCACGCATGCGCGTTTCACTTGCAGTCTGGACATGGAGGGGTTAACGTCTCCTGCTCTGACTGCTGCTGGGAGGGAGAACTGGGCCGTCTGTGAGTGATTTGGGGCGAGAGAGGAGCCCACAGCAGCATCTGCTGCCTGTTGAGAAGAATAAGAATGATACATGCTCTCACAACAGATTCTCCAGAAGTCTTCACTAACATCAGAAAAAGTCGCTAGATTTGTCGCTAGTTGCTTTTTTGAAAAAGAGTTGCTAGAGGAGTCTGAAAAGTCGCTAAATATAGTGACAAAGTTGCTAAGTTGGCAACACTGACTGGCTTAGCCATAAGTCAATTGTTTGATATCAACACAGTCACAGCGCCCTCTAGTGTGGCTGTAATAAGCACTGTGACAACCAACCCCGGTCTCCCCTACAAATCTAATAGGCTATACACCTGGTGAATGTTTTCTACATTTAAATATTAAAAGACGAAATGTATGCCACTATTAAAAGTTTAGGCAACAGAAGCACATAATTAAATCGATTCCATATGCCACAGAGAACTGTCAATCAAAGTAAATCAAAGTAGGGCTGAGTAGTCATCATAAAACTAATTCTTCAGTGACTTGTGGGCCCATAAACAAATGAAAAGTGTCTCACCTTCACTATTGTTCCACGTTTTAAAGTGACTCCACTGTCTACTGTTGCATCAAAGTCGTGCTTTGCTGTGGCCTCCATGGAGAAACACCCGCTGACACCTTTCAGAGGTAAGCAAAGACAGGACGGGAGAGGACGGCGCCTCTCCCGGGAAGTTCACCGATAAACAACAGGTTTCAAACTTCACACAGAGCGCGTGCAATAATGCGCGGACTAACTGCTGCACATTAAAAAACGCAAATAGGCAAGTTTTAGTTCAGTGTATCGTCACACCGTGGTTAATGAGCCAAACAGGGGAACTACTTTACTCAACATGCTGGCGGACAGGGAGGTAAATAGACCTTTTACACACTAACCGGAAATACGTAATGGCGGGTAACGTGACTTCCGGTCACTAGTAAACAAAGATGAATACCGGCAGAGTCTACTCGACAAACTTAGAAGTTCTACCTAAGTTTTCTTTTTCCGATGTCATAAAAAGTGTGGAGGCACATTCAAGCACAAAAGGCAACAAGTTGAACAAGGGTTACAAATTTTTCCACGAGGAATTTGTCCACAGTTATCAAGGTAAGCAGAGAGATATCGGTTGAACTGTTAGCTACAATGACAAATCATTAGCGCGTCTACTGTAAGACATAGTTTATGTAAAGTGTAAAGTATAAAGTATAAGAGGATATAGCCGACCATACTAAAGCATCATACTCTGTTTTGAGTGAAGCAATATGGCATCAGATTGTTGTGTTGATGGTTGTCAAAGTGAACGTCTTCTACGTAGCGACAATATTAGCCGAATGCTAATGTAGCTAACATTTTTCCCTTAACGTGTGTGTTTGTGTGTGATCATAGTATCAAATGTACTAGACGGGCAGGTTTTTGTGAGGGCTAGATGCTTCACATCCATGAAGAAGAACGAGGAGCCTCACTAGAGGTTTGACCATAGAGAGTGTCAGTTGCCAGTTGGCATAAGCTCCAGGTTCTTATTGCTTCCTACTGTTCTTGCTGCCGTTGCAGTACTTCTGTGCACTTGCTGCAGTTGCAGCTCTTTCTACGGAGTTCTTACACAGCTAGAAGTGTGGAAAAGTTCACACACACTCTTGTTTGTTTGTGTGGCCTTGCTAGCCCCCAGGAGTGCTGCGTTTTATGTTATTTGATTAGAGAGGGACAAAATATATTTTCCAGCAAAAGTCACAGCCTTGACTTAGCTCTTTTTCTTTCATCTCTTTCCATACTTCTCTTTCATCTCTCTCTATAGGCTTTTACTTCATGTTACTGTTGACAGTGATGCAATGTTATGATATTATATATAATTATTATCTTTTGTTGTGTGTAGATATCACTGGCCACTGACGGTGGAAGTTTGATGGCTTATTCCTGCAGCTGTGTAGCTGGTAAAGGCTTCTGCAACCACGTAGTAGCCCTCCTTTACCAGACTGCACACTATTCGCAGCTCAGTTTGCCGACTGTTCCACCACCCCTGGCCTGCACAAGTGATTTACAATGCTAGCATAGACCGAGAACACAGGTGTGTGTAAGATAAGTGAAATCAAGAGTAGAATATTTTCATTTAGAGCGTTATTTTCACGATCATGCAGGGTGTCTACAAGTCCTTAAAAAGTCTTAAATTGTCTTAAATTCAGATTCAATGGGTCTCATGTTTTCAGTCACATTACCTTAAAAATTTCTCCAGCCTGACAGACTCAATGACTGTGTTCACAATCACTGGACAGACCGAAGAATTGCAATAATAAATAGCATTTATGACAGCGATGAGATTTTGTTTTCGTTTTACGTTAAACACACTAAACTTAAACTCACCCAACTGATGTCATTTTTCCTTACTGTTCATTTTGAACTGACATCAGTGTGTTTGCGTGACACACACATGCTCAAGTAAACGCTTACACACACATTTTTATATATGATGTTTATTTCCATTGCAGGTTTGGTCTTAAATTTCATATAAGTTGGTATTAAAAAGGTATTAAAAAGTCTTAAATTTAACCTGGTTATATCTGTAGACACCCTGTCATGTTGTGTATTTACTTTGTTTTCACATTATTTAAGGACAGGTGTTTAAATACTGATCCACACACACACAGTCATAGCACATCCTGCAAAAGTGATCACATTTTATTCTAAATTTTAAGGGAATCCATCCTGAACCTGTGAATCACGTGGTGGTGCAAAGGCCAACGACGGAGGGCAAGAGTGATCTTAGCTCCACATTGTACCAGGCATATTCAGGTGATAATTTATAGTCATTTTAATGTTGCTTTGAAACTATGATGTTGATTTCAATGGTTATGACTTACTATTTGTCAGCCCCCTAATGAAATGTTATATGGCAGCATTTCAGTGCCACAAAACTTTCATAGAACAATTATTATGGTTAGAAAATAACTTCTATTACAAAGCCATTAAACAGGAGCAGAAAGAGAGTTGTTATTAGAGTACATATAAGTTTAAAGCAGCAGTTGATTAGACAGGCTGCAAATTTGAGTACTTGCCAACAGTAGCACTTGCCTAACTCTCCCTTTTTTTCTTCTTTAGGACCATTTCCTGACCCTGACATGATGGCATCTGGAGCCAAGCTACGCCAGGAGCAACCTCAGCCTCTCATTGCTCTCGTATTAGATGGCTTGTCTGAGATAGAGCTGACTCCATCTAAATTTGGGCCTGTCCCACAAGGATCCCCGCTGTCTTATCATTGCCCACCTGAAAAGTCCAGTGACCTTATCCTGCACCACTTGGCTCCTGAATTCCCGAGTCTTCCTTTTATGCAGCATACTTTTTCCAAGTTGCACTTTGTTCCAACGTTGCATCAGCTCATGCACCTCCAGTCACTCCAAGTGTCACCACAAATGGCCAGTGAAATTGAGAAGGGAACCCGGCAGCAGTCAAAATGTCCTGCATGGGCACAGTTACGTCAGCCACGGTTAACTGCCAGTCGCTTTAGAGAGGCCTGCTCTTCCTGGGAGGGAAGTGTGGACCCAGAGTCTGCAGCAAAGGCCCTCGCTGTCCAAATGATAAGAGGCTCCAAAAAGCAAACTTCTGCAATGAAGCGGGGTCTCCTAATGGAGTCAGAGGTCCTGGCAAGTTATGCTGAAGTAATGCGAGATAATGTGCTCCCTGCTGGATTTGTCATTCACCCAGAAGCACCAGATCTCGGGGCAAGTCCAGATGGTAGGGTGTATGATCCTTCAGAGTCGCCACCATTTGGACTTGTTGAAGTGAAGAGCACCACTAAACACGATGCTTCGCAGGTTGCTCACCTTAAGAGGGAAAATGGCTCTGTCAGCGTGAGGCGTTCACACCGTTACTGCTGGAAGGTTCAGGGACAGTTAGCGGTAACCGGCCTAGAGTGGTGTGACTTTGTCACAGACACACAGATAAGTTTGTCTGTTGAAAGAATTTGGCAAGATGATTCATTCATAATCAAAATGAAGGACAAATTAGACCTTTTCTACTACAACACATACATGAATGTTTACTTGGAATCACACTGAACTGTTTAGGACTCTCAATAGATGTCTGATGTAATTTACTGTGAATAATTTTAATTATTCTTTTGTTTTTACTCATTTTATATTTTACATATTAACTAATTAATTAGTTGATTTTCATTTTTGCACAGTATAAAATCAAAATGTTTAAGTTTATCGAATCAGTTCATGTTCATCTACCTGTCTACAGCATAACACCTTGCTCATGGCACACAAGGCCCAAAATGATGATGCTCCCACTTACTTATTGACTGTGAAATGTGGTGAATTGATTCAGTAAATCAGTTGTTTAATCAGTTGTTGTTGGTTCATTTTGAGGAAAGTAAAGGATTCAAAGTAAGTTGACCATTATAATTTATTATGAGGTAACATAACTGACATGCATAACAGTACTGATCTGGGCACCAATTAATTTACTGACAAAGCATCTTATCGTAAGATAAAATTTCACACATTCTGATGAAATAATTACAGGTTACTTTGTGTTAGATTTCATTTCTGTTACACTGAACCACAACATTTATATATAAAAATATACAACATGTACATCTTTGAAAAAAAAAAATGCTCAAAACTACTTAGTCAATATGTTCACATTCAAATTTATCATTTGCTGTTGATCCTCTCAGCAACCTATTCACCAATTAATTTATTGACAAATCATCTCATCTGAAGGTTTATTTTCACACATTCTGATTAAATAATTACAGGTAAATACATTTATATTACATTAAGTGTTACTTTCTGTTGGATTATTGCTCATTTCTGTTACACCGAACCACAACATTTATATATAAAAATATACAACATGTACATCTTTGAAAAAATGCTTATAACTATATTCAAATGCATAATTTTTGTTGGTTGCTGGGGCTGTTGATCCTCTCAGCAACTTATTCTTCATAGGACAAAGGTCCTTGAAAATTAACCATAACACAACAGTTGTGCCAGATCTGGTTGACAGTGCCCATCAGAGTGAGTGGTGCAGGTGAGTCCCAGATGTGGTTGGACTTAACTCTGCCTATTACCCTCTCAACTACTATCTTGAGACGGGCGATGGCTTGTGTTTTCTCGGTTTCCTCTCTTGTAAATTGAGCTGAACGCTTGAAGGGTGGAATGATGAGTTTTGCTCCAACATTAGAAAGTAGATCTTCAATGAGAAAGCCTTTGTCAGCCATCACTTCGTTACCTGGCTCAAGTAGAGGAAGGATTCCACTGATCTTTGTTATCTCCTTGTCAGAGATGCTTCCAGTGTACAGGGGCGAGACAAACGTTACCAAACCACTGGGAGCGACTCTGATCAGTCCCTTCAAGGTCATCCTGTTTTTGTAGTGGGAGAACATTTCTGATTGCAATGTTAGTGAAGAGGCAGTCACCACAGCAATTTCAGTGCAGTCCAGTATCACATGGACATTGGGACAGTGCATCTTAAATTTTGCTGGCATGACAGACTTCACCTTGTCCATGCTCACCCAGAGAGGAAGTGACCCGAGCATCAGGAAGAGATAGTTGGCCCAGGTGATGGTGACTCGACTCATGGTGGCTACACTGACCTCAAACATGTCAGCAATGAGCTGCTCTTTCATCCCAACCGCTACTTGCATAGAGTTCATTAGAAACTCATCGATTAATGGCATCCTACGAGTAGGGCTGGGTGTGATGTCTGACTGACCTATCCTCTTTGCCTTGCTCCAGTAGGCCAATCGAGAAGCAGATGGAGCAATGGACTCCCAGAAGATCTTAAACACACGTTCAGATGGACATTTTGTGTAAAATCGTATCTGGTCGTCGGACACACAATATCGGCTGAAGAGGGCAGGGGATGGTAAGGCTACCTCCTTCAGCTTGGCTTCCAAATCCTGGATATAACCCACTGCCTCATCACGAACACCTATAGTGATTGAAAAGAAAGACAGAAACTAATTCAGCCCTTCATTCCTACAGTGAGATAATACCTAAGTATTCAGTAGCTGTAATGTCATCTAATATTCTATTATGATGATTGTTATTAAATATGAACTTTTAGCTCTCATCATCTTTTATCACAGGTATTGTGTTGTCTGGTTTTGTACTATGTGTCTTGTATATGGACCTGAGTCTGTAATCAAGTTTAACACAACACAACACCACACAACATCACACAGCACAACATAACACATTCTGGCATACTCGAAGTAGAATCTTTCACCTGGTGGGGGCGGCGTTGCAAAGTCGTGGTCGAGTTTCGCCACCTTCGTCGCTATTTCGTTGTTCTGGGCCGTCAAAGACAGCATAGACAGCCGCTTGTTGGTTCTCTCATAAACAGACTCTCTTTTCAGATGAGATGTAAAGTTGTTCCAAGGGAAAAGATTGGGAACAGCCCCGGGTATTAAGCGGCTAACACTGCAGCCCAAGATGTAATCCTCAGACGTGAAGTGTCTGCTACAGACATACGTGCTCCCCTTCTTAATGACGAAATTCGGCCCTTCCTCCTGCCGGATCGCCTGACTCCATTTGCTTCTAACATCGATATCAACCGGGACAGAATGAAAAGAAAGATACAGCTGTTTTTGGGCAGAACAAGAACAGCCCGGTACACTGCAGAAACTTTTGTTTCTTGCTTCCACCATTCTCCATAGAAAGCGGAAGTAGCTTTACACGTCGTCTACGTATTTCTGGTCAAAAAATGCGGAAGTGTGTAAAAGGTCTATATGACTGCTGGCGGAAGGAAACACTGTGATTGGTGCTTCACTCGACCAATTACAGCACGCACTCCTTTTACAGTAATTAACTAATGGCAGAGGCGAAAGACCTGTTCAGTCACTATTGTGGACTGTGACAGCCTTGTAGTAGTAGAGGCACCACGGCGTCATTCAACAGGACTAGTTGTGCCCAAATAATAAAAATGTAAGGCTATCACATCACACCAAATCAAATGTTACTGTTACATGGGGCTGCACAAGAGAACTTGTTTATCATTGTAGGTACTGTGATAACTGAGGAGTTACAAAGAATAGCCTACAAGAGTATTCTTACCAGCTCTGATAAAGAACGCTGTGAAATAATGATGCAATCAACATTTTCCTTTTTTTATGGCTTTCAATTTATACTTTGAAAGAGCCCATCAGTGCTGAGCATAAAAAACACCACTTAAAAAAAGAAACAGCTCATTTCCAAACTTTCCCACCTCACCCAAACAAAGCAATCTGTGGAGTCAGAGAGAATACAGAACAGTTTTCTCAGAACCAAGCAAGTCAGAAGCAATCACTATCATTAACATGCTGTCACCTCATCCGTACACCTATACCTTAATAAAAAATCAATACGTATGGCCTATTTAATAAAGTATTTTTCTGTTCTGTCACACATCCTGCGTGACAATCGTTCATATGCAATAATGTCTCTAAACGCTGTCACCCACTCAAAAGGAGGCTCTGCAAACATCTTCCAAAGCCTGAAAATAATTTGACATCCTAATTGCCATCTGTGTTCAGTCGTTCAGCATATAAAGTACTTGGCAGAATACAAACTAGCACAGCTTTAATGTTATCAACATAACATAGATCCTCTTCCAGAACTTACTGATTTTGAAGCATGTCCACAGAGCAAATACAAAAATCTCCCTGACACTTCCAGCCCACTGCAGAATATTTCAGGCCGAGTCTTTATAACCCAGCTAATTAAAAGAGCTGAGCAAATTTTCTCAACCCACGAAGGAAAGCTTCATTCTTCAGTTTATTAAAAAAAAAAAAAAAAACTTAAAATCACTAAATCTGGAGAAAGATGGTTCTTATTGGACAGGAAGGGTATGAAAAATTGTAATCTGAAAAGTCACTGAAACTGTCAGACAAATTCAAGAAAGTACAGTGATGTGGGGTGGAGTATCATGGTGCATTAAATGGAAATACTTAAGTACACATACCTTGTACATTCCACCTCTGATCTTTAGTATATTTACTGTCACAGAAGCCCCTCAACTACTGGAGTCTGACGGCACAGAACACCCCTCAGGTTTTCAACGTTTTGCAATACGAATGTAAAAGTGTTACTTTTGAATATCAAACACACTGAGGGATTTACTGAGCTCTACACAGCTTTCATTCACTTTTTCTTATTTTTAGGTTTTCCAGTGACATCCCGAGATCATCAGCCAGGCTCAGAAGTACGCCAGGAGCCTGACAGAGCAGCACCAGGAGGTGCCCAGCCTTAAACTGCTTGGCCCACAGGAGGTGGTGATGGAGGTGGTTCCAAATGTCCTGCAGCGCTTCTGGTTGCTTCCTAAAAACACCTCCTTCAATATGGCCTCCCAGCAGCTCAGCAAAACGGCTGTTGGAGTCCGTGTCTTCGCTGCTCTGTCCACTTTGCTCGTTCAGGTCACCAGAGCCAACATGGTCCTGTGTATCCTGGACAAAGTTAGACAGAGTTATACTCAGGACGACCTGCTTTGGAGCAAAAGTGCTAAACACCATCGCTGATGTTGCCGCAGGAGAGATCTGTGCACTGTTTCAGCCTCAGACTCTCACACAAGTGTCTGTTGATACAGACACCAACCAGGACTACAACCAGCCAGCAGACATGATGGATGGTACAGATGCCGAAACTACTTCTGCTGGAAGTGTGAATGAGGAGTCTGCTCTGGAGGAGGACACTGAACCTATCAGAGAACAAGACTCTGCCGTTATTACTCCTACACCAGCTCCTCTGATCATCAGTGCTGAACCTCTTGGCAAAGTTCAGCGCATAACGTTATGAGACATTAGTATGCCTCGATTGTGTGCATACTGCATGCAACAGTAGCCACTTTTTAGGGGCAGCTGCAGTACATACTTTAAGTAAAAAGAAAAAGTATGCGATTTGCTCTAATTTACTCTAATATTTCAGTATGAGACACCGAGGACCACTGACCAAGCATCAGTATTTGAACACAGTTCTCTGAAGTACAAGGAATACTTATTTGTGGTCATATGTAAAGATATTAAACATTGTGCAAAATATTGTCAATCAGAGGCTTCGGTACAAAAGAATCTGTATCTGTGCTCTACTTGTTGACAGTCATCAGTTGTTTTTATAAGCCATGTTAGAGTCACATTATTGGAACAGTAGAAGTCAAACATTACATCTGCCCCCACATGCAGGGGCAACTGTAACAATACACTCAATACTTTTGTATACTTTCCAGTTTGAGGTCAAGTGTACGCTGTTATGCTATGTATTTCAATACTTTAAAATGTTTTAAATAATGAAAAAAAATGTAATATGAGTGTTTCATGTTTTTATCAAGTGTTGGTATGTCATTAAAAAAAGTCATAAAAAGTTAAAAAACAATTTCTAAAAAAAAACAAAAAACATAGTTCAGTATGTGTATGTCATGCCTAAAAATAACAAAAAAAGTCACAGTCACTTCTCCTGTGCACCCCTCAATCATCTTAAAATGGCACTCAGACATCTAAACTCTGAAAAGTCCTGATCCAAGATTTTTCCTTCACATTGCTGTAAAATGGTTAGTTTAGCTGTTACAGGGCCAGTGTGTAAAATGGGTTGAAAACAGTGACATCAGTGGTCAAATTCTAGATTGCAGGGCTCACTCGCTCACCCCTCCCATCGGGTAGATGACGGTGGCCACGTAGGGACAAAAAGCCTTGCGCAGACATGAGTTTTTCAGGAGTAGGTCTATCTAGCAACGAGGCAAATGTTTATTTAGAAATCTAAGCCATGTTACGATATTGTAATGAATCCCTCACGAGCAGGAGACCAGAGGAGCGTTCGGGAAAAAGGCCAGTTTATTTGAGCACTTCAAAAACTCTGGTAACACTCCAGGGGATAAAAGACTCCGTCCCAAACTCTGACTCTTCTAGCGTAACAGACACACTTCATACACACATACTCATTTACAATACCTAGCGGGCTCTCTGCTCCACCAGTCTCCAGCCCGCACACTGACTGACAGCGTAGCCGGTAAACAGAGCTCAGCTGTTCATTTAGCCTAGCAATATATCCGGACTATAGTAGCTGCAATGGACGACTTTGAACGCGATTTTGAAGAGTTTCTTGTAGCGGACACAGACCCAGAGCCATACCTGTTTGAGCCGGAGTACACAGATGAGGAACTTAGATGCTGAGCCGGTGAGAAGAGAGGCTGAATCCTCCGCTCCCATTTTGCTGCACAGAATGGGATTCGGTGCTACTGCTACCATCGTTGGGGAGATATATCACCAGGAGGAAAAGCGCCGCAGAGAGTGCATCACAAGGAGTGAAGTTGCGTCTTCTTTTCCTCGCAGATGACGGTTCGGGTTCATTCTCTCCTGTTGCGTGGTAAGTGTGGTCCATTCGCAAACTTTATAACTAAAACAACTTTTCACTACTCTCTATCGACGAACTACTAACACTCTCTGCTGTTTCCTCCTCCTCCTTCCTTCCTTCCGCTGTCTTCGTTGGTTCATTTATACACACGAAACGCGTTCTCTGGCTGGCTGGATTGTCCGCTTGGTCTGCCGTACATACATGGCGGTGCAAGATGGCGACATCTCTAAAGCAAGGCCCTTGCTATATATATATGTATAAAAGCATAATTAGAAGGCTACGAAAACCAAACGAATTTTATTTTATAGCGATTATACACTTGTATAAACATATTAATGGGTAGAATATTCAGATTCAGATTCAGATTTGACAATAAATCATGCCAAATATTACACACTGGCCCTTTAAGTTTCTAAAATTTCACCTGAGGGGATTAGTGGTGATTTACAATGGTCCCCCCAGTGTTAAATAGGTGATTACAGCCCTGCATCACAGCAGTTGGTCAGCGTTTCATTCTCAACAAACGGCAATAATATGTTGGCGCTGAAAGTTGCGTTTCACGGAGTCGTCTCAGAAACCCGGTAAAACTGTACATCGTTCTTCTGATACCAACACTTCAAGATTCCACTCTGGGTCAGGATCTGGACCATCTGGCGGGGGTCTCCATTAAAAGTAAAGCTACCGTCCTTCCCCAGGCACCGGCCCGCATCATGGCTCTCTGATCTCCTCCACAGTGCCACTGGTCGTGCGTAAAAGCGCAGCGCGCCTATACAGAACAGTGCTGAAAGAGGGAGGGAGCGCCCAGCGGAACCCAAAACTAATTATTTTATTTCCATATAATGGATTTTTGCAACATTGCTGTTTTCACTCAGTTGTATTGTTCCCATGTTTTACCGTGTTTTCTAACAGTGTGTATAGCCTACACCACATAACCAGTGTGATATGAGTTTAAGGCGATGATGACAGCCTCGAGCTGACTAGAAAGCCTTTAATGAATACACCTTAATTAATTCACATGGTGATATCCACATCAAGAAGAACCAAAAGTCAGTTGAGTTAACCGATTCTCAGTGAGGCTGCTGATTGGAAAAAAAACTGTCCACGTGAATGCAGAGAAGAGAGGAAAACAAAACACACACAAAATAGATAAATAAAAATTAAAAGCAAACACAATTGATATCGCAATGCAGCCATATCATGTAGGCCGGTTTAATAAATCGCCACACACTAACAGATGCTATTGTTCCTGCAGCAGAGGACAGGCCGGTGTGGACGCAATGACAGCTCTGAGGTCAGACATGTTGTTATGGACCTGATGGTTCCATGGTTGCTATGTGGTCTCTAGGTGCATTATTTCACACATTTAAACATTTCAATCAGAACAAACTTTGCATCGGAGAGAGAAGCAGCATCTAACTTGTCCTCGACAATTTTCCTGAAAAACCAACCACGAACTGAGACCTTTTGCCTCTGGACCTCATCTTAAGACCTGCTGTCACTGACTCACGGGCTCTTTCAAGGTAGACGAGAGGTTTTGACACTTTTTTAAAGCCCATGTTGTTTTCTGTGTATTTTACCGTTGAGACTTTACAAAAATGTACTGCTGTAGGCATAATATTACCAATATCGCAATATTTTGCCTACATCTGTACTATTTTAGTGTAAAAGGATCAAATTGGACTGACGTTTGACTGTTACTAAGTTTAAATCCAAAGCTACTGTCTTTGGTTTCCAGCTGTCTGATTTATCTGTCCAACAAACAGCCCAGCATCAACATGCTAATAAAAATATAGCTTATATGTTTTTTTAACTTCTTGGTGATGTAGGCCATCGGTGCTGCAAGCAGTGACACAAGCATTGAAGCCTTATTATTTGAATATGCTCATAATTCAGCTTTTTTCTCAACATTTAGGATGTTTTTCATTTATAAGTATTTTACACAAAACATGATTTAAATACTATGTCGTCATACTGTGAGAGCAACAGAGAGGTGTGTGTCATGGAGATTTCTCTAGAAAAAAATACTGATATGGTGCTGGTTTCTTCTCATTCAGCAAGAGAGCGTACAATTGGCATGTTGTTGAATATCTGGCAAAATTGTCCCTCTGTAAAAGACATCTATGTCTACTGTATCCACGGGCAGATTATGAGACAATGGGCCCCTGCAAAAGGCCGCAAAAGGCCTCTCTCTGAGGTCATCTTGTGTGTCTTTGAGGTCATTTTGTGTCGTTTTTGGTTTGTTTTATGTCTCTGTTGGCCGTTTAGTGTCCCTTAAAGGACATTTGTGTCTCTTTGAGGTCATGTTGTGTCTTTTTAAGTCATGTTGCATCTCTCTGAGGTACTTTTCTCTTAAGGATCATTTTGTGATTTTTTTCCGCCATTTTGTCTTTTTTGAGGCCATCTTGTGTCTCTTTGAGGTCAGTTTGTGTCGTTTTTGGCTGTTTTTTGTCTGTGTTGGCTGTTGTGTGTCCCTTAAGGACATTTGTGTCTTTTTAAGTCATGTTGTGTCTGGTTGAGGTATCTTTCTCTTTAGGATGATTTTGTGATTTTTCCCTGCCATTTAGTCTTTTTTTAAGGCCATATTGCATCTCCCTGAGGTCATCATGTGTGTCTTTGAGGTCATTTGTTTTATGTCTCTGTTGGCAGTTGTGTGTCCCTTAAGGTCATGTTGTGTCTTTTTAAGTCATGTTGCATCTCTCTGAGGTCATCTTGTGTGTCTTTGAGGACGTTTTGTGTTGTTTTGCATCTGTTTTTGGCCATCGTGTGTCCCTTAAGGTCATTTGTGTCTCTTTGAGGTCATGTTGTGTCTTTTTAAGTCATGTTGCATCTCTCTTGGGTCATGTTGTGTGTCTTTGAGGTCATTTTGTGTTGTTTTTTCATCTTTTTTGGCCATTGTGTGTCCCTTAAGGACATTTGTGTCTCTCTGAGGTCATCTTGTGTGTCTTTGATGTCATTTTGTGTCATTTTTGGTTGTTTTATGTCTCTGTTGAGGTTGTGTGTCCCTTAAGGACATTTGTTTCTTTGTGGTTATGTTGTGTCTTTTTAAGTCATGTTGCATCTCTGAGGTCATCTTGTGTGTCTCTGAGGTCATTTTGTGTCGTTTTGCATATTTGTTGGCCGTTGTGTGTCCCTTAAGGACATTTGTGTCTCTTTGAGGTCATGTTGTGTCTTTTTAAGTCATGTTGTATCTGGGTGAGATACCTTTCTTATTAGGATAATTTTGTGATTTTTTTCCCTGCCATTTTTTTGTCTCTTTGAGGTCAGTTTGAGTCAGCATTGGTTTTGTGTCTCTTTAAAGTTCTGTCTGGGTCAGACTCTGGACCAGAGTCAGGTGGTGGCTCAGCTGGTACAGTAGATATAGTTCTGAGGTCATTTAGTGTCTGTGGAAATTTTCTGTCTTTTTCAGTATTTTGTGTCACTCTTAGGTATTATTTAAGTTCATTTTTTTGGCTTTTGTAGGTTATTTTGTCTTTTTTTTAGTTTTTTTTCTGTATATGTGAATACAATTTATGTCATTTTAGTCTTTTTGTGTCTTTGAGGTAATTTTGTGTCTCTGAGATCATTTTGTGTGTCTCTGAGGTCTATTTGTCTCTCTGTCTCTCTGAGGTAATTGTGTGTCTCCTTCAGGCAATATTGTCTCTCCCTGAGATATTTTTTATCTCTCCGAGGTAATTTTGTATCTCTTTGAGGTCAATTTGTGTCTTTTTCTTTCTTTCTTTTTTTTTGTCTGTTTGTAGTTGCCTGTAGTTTGAGTCTCTTCCTGGTCAATACTTGTTAATTTGAGTGACATTTTTAGTTTTCAAAGGTAGATTGTGACTGAATTTTCTGAGTTTGGCATTAACTTGCAGTCAGAAATGTTACATTTAATTGTATTCTGTACACTCAATTTTTAGCAGTGTTGACTGTGTGCTAATGGGCCAATTCAATATGTGATGTGATAAATTTGTGGTCTCACGGTGGTATTCTCTTTTTTCCATCAGATGGCCCAAGGCTACAATTGGGACAGCATCACACCAATTCCATGGAGCTCCTCCAGTGACTCATCATCTGACTCGGATACGTCCAGTCTGCTGGGAGACACTGTAAGAAACTGTATTCTGACCTAATCTAGTCTATTGTCTAACATGCAGATAAAAAGAAAATGTGTTGTCAGTGCACAGTCATAACACATAGTGTTAGAAACTGAAACAATGGAGTCAGACTGAAGTTGTTAACATGATGTGGAGCAGTAGTCTGATGGCTGTATTTGTTGTTACCTTCAGACCGACCAGAACTACACATGTACCAGACCCGTTGGCTCACCATCTGGCTCCTCCACCGGTGACTCGGATACGTCCAGTCTCCTGGGGGACACTGTAAGAAACTGTATTCTGACCTAATCTAGTCTATTGTCTAACATGCAGATAAAAAGAAAATGTGTAGTCAGTACACAGTCATAACACACAGTGTTAGAAACTGAAACAATGGAGTCAAATTGAAGTTGTTAACATGATGTGGAGCAGTAGTCTGATGACTTTATTTGTTGTTACCCATAGATAGACAAGGGCTACACGTGGACCAGCCTCCTGGTTCCAAACCCAGACTGGCCCGACATCCCGCAGCTCATCCTCCGGAGGGTCCCGGTACCGATCACCCCCAGTGGCTCACCATCTGGCTCCCCAACCGGTGACCCAGACATGTCCAGTCTGCTGGGAGACACTGTAAGAAACTGTATTCTGACCTAATCTAGTCTATTGTCTAACATGCAGATAAAAAGAAAATGTGTTGTCAGTGCACAGTCATAACACATAGTGTTAGAAACTGAAACAGTGGAGCCAAATTGAAGTTGTTAACACTATGTGGAGCAGTAGTCTGATGGCTGTATTTGTTGTTACCTTCAGATGGACCAGGAAGACCCGTGGGTCAGCCTCCTTGTTCCAGTCACGGACCGGCCCATCACCCCGCACATCGACCTCCAGAGGGTCCCGGCACCGATCACCCCCAGTGGCTCACCATCTGACTCCTCCACCGGTGACTCAGATACGTCCAGTCTGCTGGGAGACACTGTAAGAAACTGTATTCTGACCTAATCTAGTCTATTGTCTAACATGCAGATAAAAAGAAAATGTGTTGTCAGTGCACAGTCATAACACATCGTGTTAGAAACTGAAACAATGGAGTCAAATTGACGTTGTTAACATGATGTGGAGCTGTAGTCTGATGACTTTATTTGTTGTTACCTTCAGATGGAGGACATCCCGTGGGCCAGCCTCCTTGCGCCATTACCGAGGCTCATCAGTCCGCTGCGGGAACCAGTCCCCCCACGTGGCTGTGACCCTGAGGTGAGTCCCTCTGACCCACCTCCAGCACCAGGTAAGCCTGTGGAAGCTGGCCCCTCTAAAGGACCTGTGGCTCCAGGTAAGCCTAAGTCGTTGCCGAAGGGCCCCAAGCCAAGGTGGGTACAAAATCTTTTTAGAATGAGAAAACAGGTTGGCAGCAACTGGCAGAAGAGGACAGCCGAACCTGAAGGTAAGTCTTCAGGTAAGCGCTTCCGTCCAAACACTTGATTTTGATTTCAGGTTTTTTTCTCATTCAAAAAACTAAGATGATTTTGTTAATCACATTTATTTAGATTTAGTTAGATGTATTTGAGTTGCATGCTTTTTACCAGCAACCTCCATCTACTGCCTCTAAAGTGTCCTGCTCTACCCTCCACCACTGGTTTCTTAGATTCACTTTCAGTTTTAAATTCTGCGTTCCAACTGCAGCAGCCGCCTGCTGCCTGACCCTCCACCTGCAGGCAGCAAACAGCTGTAGAGAAATGCTAGAACTATGACCTCCACCAGCAGTTTCAGCTGCGGCCATGCCTCCACCGCCTCTAAGGTGTCCTGCTCCACCATATACCAATAACTTATCACAGGAATTTTATGATTTAAACTGCATTCAAACTACAGCAGCCGTCTGAAATATTCAAACCTCCACCAGCAATTTCCGTCAGGTCCACTATGCGTTGAAGACCAGTGTTCCATTCGCACCTCTGTCAACCTCCATCTAAACCTCTGTCAGCAACATGCAGCTGCCGCCTCCACCTGCAGATTCTGGTAGACAGCTGCAGCCATGAGGCCATCTACCGCCTTCAAGGTGTCCTGCTCCACAATACACCAATAACTTCTTACGTGAATTGTACGATTTGAAATGCATTCAAACTACACCTCAACCACAGCCACCTCTGTCAATCTCCATCTAAACCTCTGTCAGCAACCTGCAGCTGCCGCCTCCACCTGCGGATTCTGACAGACAGCGTGGCGAAACCTCCAACAACAGCCTCTGCCAGAACCCTGCAGCTGCTGCCTCCACCTGTAGTTTCTGGCAGATAGCTGTCGCCAAACCTCAAACTAAGCCTCTGCTAGCAACATTCAGCTGCCACCTCCACCTGCATGTTCTCGCAGATAGCTTGGCAAAATGTCCATTTACAGCCTTTGCCAGCAACCTGCACCACTGCCATCTCCACCTGCAGGTTCTTGCAGACAACTGTGGGAAAACCTACAGCAACAGCTTCTGTCAGCAATCTGCAGCAGCTGCTTGCCTGCAGATTCTGGCAGACAGCTTTGCCAGACCTCCTACTAGAACCTCTGCCATCAACCTGCAGCTGCCGTCTCCACCTGCAGATTCTTGCAGACAGCTCAGCTCCTTCGTTTACAGCCTCTGCCAGGAACCTGCAGCTGCCGTCTCCACCTGCAGATCCTGACAGACAGCTCAGCTCCTCCATCTACAGCCTCTGCAAACAACCTACAGCACTGACACCTCCACCTGTAGGTTCTTGCAGACAGCTGTGGCCAGAGCCTGCAACAACAGCTTGGCCAAACCTCCAACAACAGTCTCTGTCAGCAACCTGCAGCTGCTGCCTCCACCTGCAGATTCTGACAGACGGCTTGACAAAACTCGAACTCGAGTCTCTGTCGATAGTCTGCTGTTGTTGCAGGTTTGGCCAAATCTTCATTTACAGCATCATCCAGAAATCTACGCCCCTGAATCTTGTCATTGTGCCATGTGAAGACCTCAGCTGACCAGGGACCAGAGATGTACCAGGGACCAAAGAGCAGAGATGCATTCATAAATATAACCTTTCAGGTAAGATAGACAATCATAACTGTGTAATAATAGCATACTTGGGCTGATAAATTAAAGCCACCTTTATGTTACATTCAGTTGACATCATCTTCTTCCTCTTTTCCACACTGTCAGAATCTGTAGGTGGAGGTGGTGGCTGCAGATTCTGACAGACAGACAGCTGAGCCAAACCTCCATCTACAGCCTCTGCAAGCAACCTGCAGTACTGCTACCTCCACCTGCAGATTCTTGCAGACAGCTGTGGCCAAACCTCTAACAACAACATCCGTCAGCAACCTGCTGCCGCTGCCTCCACCTGCAGGTTCTGACAGGCAGCTCGGCCAAACCTCTAACACCTCTGTTGGCAGTCTGCTGTTGTTGCAGGTTTGGCCAATTATTAATTTACAGCATCATCCAGAAATCTACGCCGCTGAATCCTGTCCTGGATGATGTCCGGATCTACCAGATATACCGGATATCTACACCACCTCATCCTATGTTTTTTCCATGTGGAGACCTCAGCTGACCAGGGACCAGAGATGCACCAGGGACCAGAGAGCAGAGATACACTCATAAATATAACCTTTCAGGTAAGATAGACAATCATAACTGTGTAATAATAGCATACCTGGGCTGATAAATCAAAGCCACATTTCTGTTACATTCAGTTGACATCATCTTCTTCCTCTAACAGGTATTTCCACACTGTCAGAATCTATAGGTGGAGGTGGTGGCTGCAGATTCTGACAGAGGCTGTAGATGGAGGAGCTGAGCTGTCTGCCATAATCTGCAGGTGGAGGCGGCTGCATGTTCCTGACAGTGACTGTAGATGGAGGCTGCAGAGGCTGTAGATGGAGGAACTGAGCTGTCTTCAAGGATCTGCAGGTCGAGGTGGTGGCTGCAGGTTCTTGACGGTGGCTGCAGATAGAGGAGCTGAGCTGTCTGCCATAATCTGCCTGTCTGTCAGAATCTGCAGGTGGAGGCAGTGGCTGCAAGTTGCTGACAGAGGGTGTTGTTGGAGGTTTGGCCACAACTGTCTGCAAGAACCTGCAGGTGGAGGTTTCAGTGCTGCAGGTTGCTTGCAGAGGCTGTAGAGGGAGGTTTGGCTAAGCTGTCTGTCAGAATCTGCAGGTGGATGTGGTGGCTGCAGGCTACTGACAGAGGCTGTGGATGGAGGGGCTGAGCTGAGCTGTATGCCAGAATCTGACAGTGTGGAAATACCTGTTAGAGGAAGAAGATGATGTCAGCTGAATGTAACATAAAGGTGGCTTTAATTTATCAGCCCAGGTATGCTATTATTACACAGTTATGATTGTCTATCTTACCTGAAAGGTTATATTTATGAATGCATCTCTGCTCTTTGGTCCCTGGTGCATCTCTGGTCCCTGGTCAGCTGAGGTCTTCACATGGCAAAAGGGCAGGATTCAGGGGCGTAGATTTCTGGATGATGCTGTAAATGAAGAATTGGCCAAACCAGCATCAACAGCAGACTTCAGACAGAGGCCCTAGTTAGAGATTTGGCCAAACTGTCTGTCTAAATCTGCAGGTGTCACCTGCAGGTTCTTGGAAACCTCCAACAACAGCCTCTTTCAGCAACCTGCAGCCACCTCCACCGGCAGATTCTTCTAGACAGCTCTGCTCCTCCATCTACAGCCTCTGTCAACAACCTGCAGCCACCACCACCACCACCTGCAGATTCTGACAGACAGCTTTGCCAAACCTCAAACTAAGCCTCTGCCATCAACCTGCAGATTCTGGCAGACAACTCAGCTCCTCCATCCACAGCCTCTGTCAGGAACCTGCAGCCATCGCCCCCACCTGCAGATTCTGGCAGATGGTTCAGTTCCTCCATCTACAGCCTCTGCAGCCTGCATCTACAGCCTCTGTCAGCAAGCTGCAGCTGCCACCTCCACCTGCAAGTTCTGACAGACAGCTTGGCAAAACCTACAACTAAGCCTTGGCCAGCAACATGCAGCTGGGGCCTCCTGCATATTCTGGCAGAGAGCTTAGCCAAGCCTCCATCTACAGCTTCTGCTGAATTCTGTCCCCTTGCCATGTGAAGACCTCAGCTGACCAGGGACCAGAGATGCACCAGGGACCAAAGAGCAGAGATACACTCATAAATATAACCTTTCAGGTAAGATAGACAATCATAACTGTGTAATAATAGCATACCTGGGCTGATAAATCAAAGCCACATTTCTGTTACATTCAGTTGACATCATCTTCTTCCTCTAACAGGTATTTCCACACTGTCAGAATCTGTAGGTGGAGGTGGTGGCTGCAGATTCTGACAGACAGCTGAGCCAAACCTCCATCTACAGCCTCTGCAAGCAACCTGCAGTACTGCTACCTCCACCTGCAGGTTCTTGCAGACAGCTGTGGCCAAACCTCTAACAACAACATCCGTCAGCAACCTGCTGCCGCTGCCTCCACCTGCAGGTTCTGACAGGCAGCTCGGCCAAACCTCTAACACCTCTGCTGGCAGTCTGCTGTTGTTGCAGGTTTGGCCAATTATTAATTTACAGCATCATCCAGAAATCTACGCCGCTGAATCCTGTCCTGGATGATGTCCGGATCTACCAGATATACCGGATATCTACACCGCCTCATCCTATGTTTTTGCCATGTGAAGACCTCAGCTGACCAGGGACCAGAGATGCACCAGGGACCAAAGATCAGAGATACACTCATAAATATAACCTTTCAGGTAAGATAGACAATCATAACTGTGTAATAATAGCATACCTGGGCTGATAAATCAAAGCCACATTTCTGTTACATTCAGTTGACATCATCTTCTTCCTCTAACAGGTATTTCCACACTGTCAGATTGTGGCGGACAGCTCAGCTCCTCCATCTACAGCCTCTGTCAGCAGTCTGCAGCTCCCACCTCCACCCGCAGATTCTGCCAGACAGCTTGTCCAAACCTCAAACTAAGCCTCTGCCAGCAGGATGCAGCTGCAGCCTCCACCTGCAAATTCTTGCAAAAGCTTGGTCAAATGTCCAACTAAAGCCTCTGCCATCAACCTGCAGCCACCACCCTCACCTGCAGATTCTGCCAGACAGCTTGGCCAAACCTTCAACTCTGCCAGCAAGCTGCAGCTGCCGCCTCCACTTGCAGATTCTGGCAGACAGCTTGGAAAAACCTACAACTAAGCCTTGGCCAGCAACATGCAGTTGGGGCTTCCTGCATATTCTGGCAGAGAGCTTGGCCAAGCCTCCATCTACAGCCTCTGCTGAATTCTGTCCTTTTGCCATGTGAAGACCTCAGCTGACCAGGAACCAGAGATGCACCAGGGACCAAAGAGCAGAGATGCATTCATAAATATAACCTTTCAGGTAAGATAGACAATCATAACTGTGTAATAATAGCATACCTGGGCTGATAACTCAAAGCCACCTTTATGTTACATTCAGTTGACATCATCTTCTTCCTCTAACAGGTATTTCCACACTGTCAGATTGTGGTAGACAGCTCAGCTCGTCCATCTACAGCCTCTGCAAGCAACCTGCAGCACTTTTTTATCTATCATGATTTGACTCTATATCAGTAAATTTGGCTTGAATTGGTTTGAAAATGCTTATTTGTCTCTCACTTTCTTACAAGTCATCAGTCACGACAAAGAGTCTTGAGTTTCAGTTCCTAATAAGCCATCAGCAAAAGCTCATCAGTCATCTGCAATTATAAAACATGTTAATGAAGTATTAATAATGGATTCATAAAGTAATCCATTGATTTTGCAGTTGTTAATGTTATAAAGTTGATTAGAAATTGATTTTGTTTTCGACGGCCTGCCGTCAAAGGGTCCGATCCAACCTGCCGGATGACTTTGTGCAAATAATATTGATGCAGATGTGAAGGTTAAGAGGTGCCAAGTTTCAGGAGCAAATTAAAAAGTGAATATTAAACTGATACACTTAATTATTTTTTGTAAAAATTCACTCACTGTAAATGTGATGCCTGCAACATGTTTAAAAAAAGTTGGGACAGGGGCTTGTTTGCCACTACGTTACGTTACCTTTTCAGTCACAATTCAGGTCTCCACAGGTGCTTTTTGTGCTCCATAA
The DNA here is from genome assembly GCF_011397635.1 of Epinephelus fuscoguttatus. Taxonomy (NCBI): domain Eukaryota; kingdom Metazoa; phylum Chordata; class Actinopteri; order Perciformes; family Serranidae; genus Epinephelus; species Epinephelus fuscoguttatus. Next base: position 36,933,589 of record NC_064754.1, on the reverse strand, counting down.
TGCACCACAAATTTTCAGTGAAGACATGTCTGGGCTGCAGGCCACTTTGTGTCAGTCCGTTGTGGACAAACTCAGGCCCAGAGAATTTGGTGGCTTTTACTGTCACTTTTACTGCGTGTTAGAGTCTTGTATCTGTAGATGCAGTGACAAACTGAGTTTACGGACAGTTGTTTTCCAAAGTGTTCCAGAGCCCAAGCACTAATCTCTTTTATACAGTCATGTTAGTTTTTAATGCAGTGTTGTCGGAGGGGTCGAAGGTCATGGGCACTCAGTGTTGGTTTTCAATTTTCCCCTTACATGCAGAAATTTCCCTGAATGCTCACTGTTGGACTACGTGTTTTTTCACTAAGTGGTAAACCTCACCCCATCCCTGCTTATGAGTGAGCCTTTCAATGAAAAACAATAAGGTTTATCAGTTTAAACATTAATGATCTTTTCTTTGTCTTGTATTTAATCAAATATGGGTTAAAAAAAGATATTCCAGCCTTACCAAAATATGTTCTCTGAAATAACAATGAATAATTAATGTGGTCATATTTAAAGATATCAAACACTGTGCACAATATTGTTCATCAGCAGCTTCAGTAAAGCCTATTGCTAAAGCACTGCCAAACATTTGATTTGTTAATGGTAAGTATGGCAGAGGATAACAAAAAGTTGTGTTCATGATTTTGGGGAATATGTTGGCATAAATGGAATATACTGTAATATCATGCAACTCATCATTAGATCATCATCTAAAAATAAGAATTGCCGTGTCTTCGTTACCTTGGAATGAGCCATTTATGTCTAGGGAGCAGGTCCATGTCTGTGGAGATTACCACTGCACTGCCATGTGACTACAGTAGCCCAGAACGGACAAACCAAACATTAGCTCTAGATAGGACCATCTGCGTGTTCATGTTTTTGTGTTTACAGGTTTCCACGTTTTCATCTTGGCCACAACAGTTTAAGGCCCTTCTGTGTTGAGAGCAGCGGTAAAAAACTGTTTGTTTGTTTTTCACGTGAAACTGCTTTTTTCCAGTATTTTTACTGGTTTAAATCACTTGGTCCGTTTCTTTTAGAGTGGAGGATAATTTAGCTCAAACCACCCTAAATATCTGGATCAGAAATAAGGTGAGCACACATTTAGTTACCACAGGGGATAGGTGAGCACACATTAGGTTGTGCTGGGCTAGCAGCCTGTCTGCGATTTTCCAAGCTGCTTTATGTGGTGTTTTTTTTCTATTTTGATTAACTGCTCCATTTGTTCCACAGCATGGGAGACCTTTATGTGAAAACCTAAAGCAGAGCGCTGAAGGTGGTTGCAATCTGCAATTCTCGCCACTAGATGCCAGTAAATCCCTCTAAATCTTACACACTGTTCCTTTAAAAACAATTTTGGTATAACCCTGCTGCTATTGCTCTGCCAATTTAACCTGCTTCCTCAATGGCTTCCACATTAGTTCGGTGTGGTGTTGCCAGCATCACTACACAGACATGGAAATGTATTGAAAAGTGAACATGTAATGACAGTGAGAAGCAGACTGCCTGGATGTGGAAAAACTGATACTCAGGCTGTTCATCATCTGTTTCATAAAAGCATGAACATATTCCCCTCATATTGTTATTTACACTACAAGAAAGAGAAAAATGTGGAGGTGTTGTTATTTATAGGTTATTTTGCAATGGTTTTACTCTTCTGGGCCACTTGAGATCAAATTGAGCTGTACATGGCCCATGAACTAAAATGAGTTTGACACCCTTGACATAGATGTATGGCTGTTATACCACTCTAATGGACCCACAAATAAAACACCATGACACCTGCTCAGCAAAAAATAACCAAGTAAATTGCTGACTTGTGAAGGCAACAGGAACACCCAGGAAGCGTGAGACTCAGTGTATTTGTCAGGAAGCCAATTAATCCACCCCCACTCAGCTCTAGCAAAATGCTTGTGTGGCTCTCTATCTGCTGGATGTGTAATCAAGAAACTGGTTGCCAACACATACTTCATGAGAAATTAATGAGACTAGTGGTAATGCTTTTTGTTATTGACACTTTTAAGGCACACTTAAACACCCACACGTCCTCCTGTTATTGCATATGTGTTAATAATTGTGTCCAACTGCAGCAGCTGTAACTGCTAGCTAGTCTGATTTATCCAGTTAATCATAACAACTGCAGGGACCAGTTTACTTACATTTCCAAGTTTTGTAATGGGTGATTTAGAGTGAATGGCAGGTTTCCACATGGCTTACGCTTGATCCCAGACAGTTATCACACTGAGGGGCAACGGACCTTGAAGACTGACTGACCTTGTTCTTTCTTCCCTGTGTGTGCTGCTGGCAGTACTGTAGAGACAAGCTGAGAAGCAATTTCTTAAAAGCATATGGACACATTTCCTAACTTCTGTTTATCCTACATCAAATTATGAATTGTAGAACATAATGTCTCTGGAAACCATGCATTGTAATTAACATTTGTTTAGTTGCAGGTATGGATGGGTTACTGAATGGATACTGGGCACAGGCCAAGGGGCCAAATGTGTCAGGGAGTCCCAGGGCATGTGACTCAAATTAACATGTAAGGACCAGGAAGAGACTCAAAATGACCACGAAGAGACACATAACAACTACAAAGAGACACAAAAGAATCACAAAGAGATACAAAATGACCACAAAGAAATACAGAACCATAAAAAGATGCATATCAACTACAAAGACACACCAAACAACAACAGAAGGGGCAAAATCACCTCCAAGGCTGTGTCTTGCTCCAGTGTAGGAGAGGTGGTGGGGCCCTTGCATATCTGTGCCCAGGGACCCATTGTCTCATAATCCACCCATGAAAACAATTCTGTTTAGAGACATTTTCCCTCGTACCGGGAAGAAACAAAGTATCATCATTGAAAATCCATTACACGTTTACACAGAAATCACAAGGGGAAAGGGGGAGAAACAGAATACTTTACAACAGTTGGCCCAACAGTGAATTAAAAGTTGATGCAGTGAAAACATTTCGATTTTTGGGAGTACGGTTTGATGGCAGAATGTGAAGTGGCAGCATGAGAAAAGGGATCAATATTAAGTGGGGTCATCTTGAACTAAACCAAAATCTCCTCTCCTGATAGACACATTAAAGCAAAATCCCCAGACAAAAGATTAATAACATAGATTAAAATGTCCTACAATGTGTCTTCTTGACCACTGTTAGAAAGTTCTGGGAGGATGATATAGGAGCAAGAGAAGTGTAATCAAAGTTTTAAAGCATAGTTGAACTCTAAGTCCACCACTGTGCCTTTTAGGTTCTGTAAAAAGGTCTTTGGACAACTCACTGAAGGAAGTCAACCAAAAGAGTGTGAGGAAGGCATCTAATGATTTCTACTGATGGCACTTGGCACTCAAAGTGGGAAATTTGCATTTGAACTTAGACTTCCTGAGCAAATATTAGTACATTCAGAAGGGCTCAGCTTACTGATATTGTATGGGCACTTGGAGGGCACTAATCCAAATGAATGAATGATGTGCAATGAACCTCAGCAGCCTCTATCACATTAAATGAAGGAAAATTGAGGGAAAAAAACAAGTGTTAGTGGCAAAATAGTAAATGAATAAAGTTGGTGCAAAGTGGGCTTCATGTGGGAATGATGGAATAGATGAAAGAACTAAAAAGGTTGACCAGATTGCTACAGCCTCATATGCAAATTCGGCAGAAGGGACGAGGGAATGAGGAAAATGTCAGGCCATGTCTGATGCAGTTATCTCTGAATAGGGCCTGGGTTTTAGCAAAGATTTCAAGATCGAGATTAAGTTGTTGTACTGGCTCTGCTTCATAAACACCCAGACTGAAAGTGTGAGTGTGGGGAGCCTGAAGAATGTGACGCATGTTTTTTTTTTATGTGAAATAGATTCAGCAAGCAAAGGCAGCAGTTGTAAGACGATCTTTCAGAACTCTGGGAGGCTTTAGTTTTCTGACTTCTTCGATGGCTGGAGGAAAACTAAGAGGTTGCAGGATGATAACTGGCTCTGAATACAAGCAAATATTTTTGAAGCAATAATAATGTTGCTCAGACTACAGACAGCAATGTGTTGTTGCTGCATCTAACCTGTCGGAGCAGATGAAGAAGAAGGTAACGAAGATGAAGGGTAGCAGAGGTATGCTGCCCAAGATAACAGCACATTTCTTTTAATATGCAGCAGGATTTTGATGGGAGAATAAACAAAATCATGTAGTGACAACATCACTGATAATAAACAAAATCTATATACTTCAAGTTTTCAAGTACAGTGAGTACCTGCAGTCTGTTTTAAACCATGCATCCAAAATGATTTGATTTGTTTTTAACACTTCCTCATGCACACACACACACACAAACCTCCAACAGGGAATCAGGCTTACCAATAATCATTAAATCAAGGGAATAGTTTGGATCTCAAGTAGGGTTGTATGAAGTACTTATTTATAATATACTGCTGCTGAGGGATCAGCAACAAAACACCTAAAAAGGCACACCTAAAACCACTGATATCAATTTTAGTGGATGCTTTGTTTAGAATATATTCCGTTATATGGTTTGCTTCAAAGCCAGACTCTGTTGAGAAAAACAGTGATTTTACATCACTCAACACAGGAGCTGCTGGTCTGCAGCTGCCTCAATCGGTTGTTTTGTTTGTGATGTTGACTGACTTTAGCATTTTAAAAGGTGGTGGCTTTGACGAGAGCGTAGATGGGAAACAGCTTCTTCATGGACACGGGCTGTCTGATGGAAAAGTAAAGCAGTGGGAACACTCTCAACATGTTATACACTTACACAACTGTTACAGATTTTGAGATGGGACTTTTTTAGGTGGCTAAAATGTTTTGCTTCTGGCCTCGTCCACAGCAGTACAATGCTTTGCTTCTGTGTTGACACCACTCTCCACACTGGGAGCATACCGACAGTCATCTACTGCATCTAGTACACTTACTATGAATAAGTACCCCGTACAACCCCACTTCATTCAATGCACAAAGGTACAAATTTTATGTACTCAGATTCTTGTTCCCACAGTGCTCATTAACAATAAGTGCAGTCCAGCAGTGTAGAGTTGGAAAAAAAAAATTAAATCAGAATTAAATTCTTAATTATGTCAGGCACTTGATTTCTCTTTAAATTAAACTCTGGAGAGTCTGAATAGTTTACATTCTTTGTTATTACAGCTGTAAAGTATCTCATGCTCACAGGCTGCTGCTCATCTATTGGACATGATGCAATATTTCACTTTAAAAACCCTCTGACCGTCTCCAGGGTGTGCAAACTATATTTAAGATAGATGATCTTAGCTTGAAAATGTTGCTGCAGTGCAGTTTTCTTAGTTTGCTTTACAACAGATGCGAACACTCCCCGGCATGTAATAATGTTCCCATGCAAGTGTAGAGCATTCACACACACACACACACACACACACACACACACACACACACACACACACACACACATAATCTTGTTTACTCCACCTACAGCCAGTGAATCCCAGATTCTAATTTATAAAACCCCAGAAAAGACTACACCACTAATTGTCCCACGGTGTACAAATGAATCACTAGGCCTATATGTAATGCACTGGCCTTTCACAAACACCTATTTATGAAGCAACAACCTTGTTATGGTCACATCCGGTTTTCATGAGGGAGACGTGTGAGGACTCCAAATGGGAGACAGTAAGGCCATCTAGTGGTTCAGAGTGGAAAACGACATATTTCAGGGCTGATTCAAGCTCCGACCCTGGCAGCAATTTGCAAGGATACCGTGGATTCATTTGTAGTGACAGGAACACCTGTTGCTCATTGCCTGCTCAGCCCCAAACTGGCAATGGCTGCTGGCTGTTGAGATATGTTGAGATTCGTCAAAGCAACACTGAGTGGCAAAAATAGACTTCAAAAATGTGTTTGGGCAGGAAGCAAATAAGCGTCTTCTTAATTTGCGCTTTCCTTTACACTTGTATTCTACAGTTACTTTAAATCCCATGGGACACTATGGTTGCTTTTTTATCTTGGAAAACCGCACTCCTCATTTCTGTTTTCTTAAATTGCCATGTTTGATAATAGACCGATCTGTGAGCACACAAATCCCCATCTACCTCGCCCTGAGATAACAAAAAACACATGTTGACCAATAGTCTCCAGGGAAGCGCTTTTACGCACGCGCGCGCACACAACCCTCCGAGGGAGATCATATCAGCTACAGGCAATCAGTTTTCTAATCTGATTGACACCTGAAGCGCGGTCGCATCTCCAGTGAGAGCGTCACAGACTTCGAGAGAAGGGCTCTCCAGCCACTCGCCGAGGAGCGGCTTTATCGTCACTGACGGCACAGACAGAGCGCACTGGACTGCGCAGAGGATGGCACAAGATATATGCGCCCTAAAGAATTTTGCCACTTAATGAGGGATATCTGGAATAAATCTTTTAAAGTAAGGAGGGATTTTGTTTGCAGGCTTCTGCAGATGCAGTTTACTCGGGAAGCAGACACTTGGTGATACTTTTAACTTGGATATACTTTGAATGTTACCGATGGATTTCTTAAACGATTCAAATTTTTCCCTCGGAGACACTAATTCAACAACAACAGGTAGGTTGGTGAGCAGCCGGCGTACCGGTAATATGATGCAGTTACAACATCAAACATTGTTTCACACCCTTAGAAGCATCACAATTTCATTCAGCGTTATTAAAACAACAAAAATCAAAAGGGTGTATGCTTTTCTATTTCATTTTTTTTCTTCTACATCTCCAAGTTACCTTATGTCTTAATTAAAATTAAAAAAATCAAACCAGCTTTCATAGTCTATTGCACACATTCAGACTGCAGTGAATCTCTGTCACAGCCTGATGTGTTGGATGAGAAATGTGAAAGATAACTACCATCATCTCATCAATTATAACTTTGCCTATGCTGAAAGGGTTAGTGATTTATGCATTTTAGTATTAAATAATAATAATTTCTGTAACTTTTTGTGTATTCTTACACATTACATACCTGCATATTTTAAGGTCTACTCTTCTATTCGTCTTTATTCTAACATGTATAAATGATTACAGACCTCTGCTCCCATCGTCGTCTGTCTTTGCTTTGTGCTGTGTTGAAAGAGCCAACACACACATATGCACACACACACACACACACACACACACAAATCAATAATTTCTACACTGATATTAATCAGCAGCCTAAAAGCATGGTGAGAAAATGGTCAGTGTAGGTTCTGATAATAGATCTGCCCGTGTAATAATCCCCTTACAAACCAGTATTGTTTGTCAGGGGACACTGCTGCTCTCACCAATTGTTCCATGTATCATTGTGACATAGTAACAACTATTATATGCAGTGTATACCAACTTAATGTAAGATTTCTTATGCTTAAATACAGTGCATAATACAGCATGATAACTGAGTGTTTTTGCCATCTATTGAACTGCCCCTCCTTCCTCCTCTTGTCTCCAGCTGTAGATGGGGCCCTTCACTGCAGTGCCGTCCTCCCAGTCATCTTTGGCATCATCTGCTTTCTAGGTATCATAGGAAACTGTATTGTCATCTACACCATCATGAAGAAGACCAAGTGTCGCGCAAAGCAAACTGTCCCAGACATCTTTATTTTAAATTTGTCAATTGTTGATCTCCTGATTCTCCTTGGGATGCCATTCCTCATCCACCAGCTGCTGGGCAACGGCTCCTGGCATTTTGGAGCTGCAATGTGTACGGTCATCACTGCGCTTGACTCCAATAGCCAGATTGTCAGTACTTACATTCTCACTGCAATGACCTTTGACCGTTACTTGGCTACTGTCCATCCCATACGCTTCAACTACATCCGCACACCGTGTGTGGCAACACTGGTCATCGGTCTGGTGTGGTCGCTGTCTTTACTCACCATCATCCCTGTGTGGATGTACGCAGGCCTGATGCCTCTGCCAGATGGCCTGGTGGCTTGTGCTCTCCTTCTGCCTGATCCAGTCACCAACACATACTGGTTTACACTTTACCAGTTCTTCTTGGCATTTGCTATACCTTTGGCCGTCATCTGCCTTGTGTTCTTCAAGATCCTCCAGCACATGTCCACCAGCGTGGCACCGCTGCCTCCACGGAGTTTGAGGGTGCGCACCAGGAAGGTGACCCGGATGGCAGTGGCCATCTGCTTGGCTTTCTTCATCTGTTGGGCCCCTTACTACATCCTTCAGCTGGTCCATCTAGGGGTGCAGGAGCCAAGCCTGGCTTTCACCTACACCTACAACATAGCCATTAGCATGGGATATGCTAACAGTTGCATCAACCCATTCCTCTACATTATCCTCAGTGAGACCTTCAAGAGGCAGTTTCTCAGAGCTGTACGCCCGGTTAATAGGAAGTTCCGTGTGAACCCGAGCACCACAGATGGTGGCAGTGTGAGCGTGAGAATGATACCTGAAGGGGCTCAGCAGGAGCATGCCTCTGAGGAGATTGTACCACCCAATGGTGCCCCACAATGACATCAAAATAACTTCACTATGTATCTCTGTGGATCTGTGTAACTGATACTCTGAATGGCTTATCAGCACATGAACACATATTGTCTCTGGACAGTAACATTTCCGCATGAACTCCAATCAACCATTTTATTTATACAATGTGTTTGCTATTTCAGGCAAGACCTGAATATGAATGTTTTTTCCTGTCATTCACAATCATGCAAAGCGCATCATCACTGATTTACATAACTGTGAAAAACTAACCAGCCTTTTCTTACTGTGCTTGAACACACTTCAGTTTAGCCATTTCCACCTGCAAAAAACACTCACCTTTTTATAAATGGGACGCTCACACTATAGTCAAATTGGTGTTTATATTTTGCTGAACCCGTCTGTTCAAAGTATTCTTTAACATGTCTGCTGTTTGCACATATGCAGCAGAGAAAAAACACTCACTCATAGTTTTCTTGAGTTGAACATATGCGTGACAATCCTATAAGCTTCCTATGGAAAATGAAGGGTAAATATTTATTTCAACAAATGCGCCACTTGGCTGTGTTAAATACAAGTAAGAGGGTGAAGCAGACTGGGAGGTCTCTCAGTATAAAAGGTGTATTCGGACTGAATGCAAAGTAAATTCATCCTGCAGCATGTCTTTTTAGCCGTGTTTTTTAACAGCAAACGGCAAGTGGACAAGGCATGTTGACTCCCAGTCCACCTCTTCTCTGCTCTGGTCTCTGTATAGCTATAAAGGAAATTTATACAGCTTGGGTTGTCACGCATGAATGTTATAGGGGAGAAATATTCAACCTCTGCAGAGATGTTTTTGCCTCAATTCATGGCAGCTCACACCTGTTAACTTGTCTGTAATATCAATGCGTCCTTGCCGACATGCTGTTATGTGGTAACAAGTAAATACTACATTATAAATACGCACACATCAACACACATCACGTTTAATATAAGAAGACTGTGCACTCTCACTACACACATTCAGTACAATATCACTGTGGACATCCATGCAGAATACCGAGCAGATGCTTGTTCCTATGACAGCTTCACTGAATGATGGGAAGAAATGTATGAAATGAGTTATGAGCTTTAGGAGTTTGTGTATAAAGACTTCCAAAGTTGGTCCCCACATTTTGATAATACATTCATCGTTTGTTCTGGTGTCCCTCTGTGATTTTTTGATGTAATGTCTATGTTTGAAGAACAGACTGGATAATGCGACTGGAGATAATGTCTCCTCAGATGATATCTTGTTAAATATCAGAATGCATTAGATATGTCTCTGCGCACAACAATGAAAGGGAGTCCATTAGCAGCAAAGTTTTGAGGAATCGTGATACAACATTCTTATAAACTTATTCTCCTCTTGTGAAAAAAAAGACAGTTTGTAATATGACTTTTAGACAAATGATTGTATGACTCATCACAGTAGTAACAGGGCTTCAGCTTCCAATCAGGGGTGATTTAAAGTCCACTGTGTAGGATTTAAAGGCAAAAATGGTATATGATATTCATAACTATGTTTTCCTTCATGTTCATTCATACCTTGTGTTTATTCATTCATTCATTTCTGTAACCGCTTACCCTCTTGAAGGTCGCAGGGGGAGCTGGAGCCTATCCCAGCTGACACTGGGCGAGAGGCAGGGAACACCCTGGATGGGTTGCCAGACTATCACAGGGCTGACACATAGAGACAGACAACCATTCACACCTACAGCCAAGTTAAAGCCACCAATTAACCCATCCCCAACCTCCATGTCTGTGGACTGTGGGAGGAAGCCGGAGTGCACGGAGAAATCCCACGCTGACACAGGGAGAACATGCCTCTACCAGAACTCCACACAAAAGGGCTCCCTCCCGGGATCAACTGCTGTGAGGCGACAGTGCTAACTACTACACCACCGCACCGCCTACCGTGTGTTTAGATAAAGATGAAATAAACAAAACAAAAACTATATTATGGCTCAAACAATTACCTTAGAATGAGCTGTTTTTATCCGCCTATGGCGCAGGTCCTTTCCCACAGAGTCTGCCAAATTGTTTCTACAGTAGCCCAGAACGGACAAACAGAGATACGGCCATTAGTGTTTTCTTGTTTTTATGTCGGCCACTGTAGTTCTCCTACATGTTTGGCACATGGGAGATGTCCTGCAACCTGACTGCTAGATGCCACAAAATCCTACACACTGGGCCTTTTCTCTTGTTTGAACAGTGCGATAAAACAACAAATACATACAGAATTTGGTTAAAAACCCAAAAGAACTCACCTCTACTAGGCAGTTTAGGGTTTGAACCATACTGTGAAAATAATGGATGTAGCTAACGTGATGTCACCCATTGGTTTGTGGACTCCCATTTTGGATCCTTGAATTTGGCACTTCAGCTGTTGCCATCTTGGTTTTTTGGAGCCAGAAATGACCACATTTGAGTAAGAGGGTAGAGTTGTGGTAGAGTGAGGGTTGGATCTGACTGAGAAGCCAAGGACACAATCAGCAGACTACCTGTCACTCAAAGCAGCCCACCCTTAGTTTTGTGAAACTTTAAGCCTTAATGAAATGTAAATGTGTAAGTTATAAAAAAAAAATTCAACCCTGTACAGTTGTCATGAAGGTTGAAATTAGCTATAAAGATCAACACTGCTTTTTGTACCAGGCTGTAAACCTGCCGTGAAGTTGTCCATTTTAACACGGGTGTCTATAAGGATTGACTGGCTTCTGGAGCCAGCCTCAAGTGGTTATTAGAGGAACTGCAGTTTTTGGCACTTTGTGCTGGCCTTAATTTTTCAACCCCATAGGGCTGCTGCGTGGTTTGAACCCACTGGCTTGCTTGGGCCCTTCTTTGTGAAGTTTGCATGCAGTTCCTGTTCTCCTTGGGTTCTCCATCTCTTTGCCGCAGACCAAAGACATGCAAGTTAGGCTAACTGTTGATTCTAAATTGCATTGGTTGTGAGAGCTTGGGGTTTTGTCATTTTTCTGAAACAATTCCACAAAAAATGCTGACACTGGAAGAATCCTTGCAAATCTGATTCACCGAACTTAGCATGAATAAAAATAATGCAATTGAGAGACATTTTTACAAGCCCAAAGAAGAAAAAAATCTACAAGCATCAAAGATTGTGGAAAGGGTCATCTGTCAAGCAGTGAAAGTTGCTGCATTTTCAGTATTGATTCAATGTGAAGTTCAAGGCCACGAATATCAATGAAGGGCTGTACTCTGGATATCTGAGTGGATATGTCAAATCTATAACAGCCATTTAGCCAATGATGTGTTGTAATGTTGTCGTACTGATATCAAGTCATATTATAATTTGATATGTATATTTACGATGCTGTAATTATATGTTTGAGAAGGGTTATTCATGTAAATATAAAATATGTTTAACACTGGATATGAAACTCAGGGTTTCTCAACCTTTTTCTTGCCTGTGACCCAGTTCTCAGTCTTGATTTGATGCCAGCAATTAGAGTTGTGAAGTTTTCGTAGGAGTTGCCTATTTTTGTATTGCATTTTTAAGCGGGCAAAGGGAACTCTGAATGGACTGCACACAGAAGTTATGATATAGATTAACCTTTTTTTAAAATTAAAAACTAAATCAAACACTTCTCTTCGTCTTAAAAATCCCCCACCTGTTAATCAAACCACACCCTGTGGGGTCCTGACACCAAGGATGAGAAACTCTGGTGTAACTGTTGTTTGTTATGAAGCAAAAAGAAAAAAAATGTTAATGACAAAACATGAGCAGCTTTGCTTTATTTGCTTAATCGTCGATGAAAACAATACGTTGTGGGCCTCTCTGTCTGTACTGTTGTGAGTATTGACAAGTTAATAAATCAATATTGTACAAGAAACATTAAAAAATTGTCTGAAACTGTTCATGGTTTTATCAGGTTTGCTTTTTGTGTGCATTGCTATTTTATGTTATCGATATTTGACACGTTAAGCTTAAGTCCTCAGATGTTCATAGCTATAGTGGAAAAGTCACTTGTGAATTTGATGTAGTTAAAAAAACAACAACAAATGTATGTGTTTAGAGGGCATCAAATACCACCACTTTGTCACACCCCTTGGCATGTGATATCAACACCAAAGGCAACCTTTAATATGCTTGAGATGCACCAGGCTTTCGACTAACTCCAATGTAAAACCACCAGCAATGCTTGACGCAAAGCAACTGACGTAGTATAAAGAGTGAGAAAGTCCGCATTGGCCTGGAGGGAAGTGAGGTGGAAACAAAAGTGGACTTTCATCCTGGAGACTGCACTTTTTATCCCATGTGAAACCAAAAGTCAATGTTGTTTTAACGTCACGTTACACAGTCTACATACGGTTATCATGCACTGGAGTCAGTCATTTTAATCAGGAGAAACAGAAGAATGAAATAAAGATAAGGTTTAATGCAGATTATACATAAACAGATCAACAGATGACTTGTGCTAATAAGATTTTAACAAAGTCTTTGGTGCTTAGACACCAGGGAGGAGATCTCCCCAGAGGGAGATTATCTGTGGTCGTAGGACATCTGAGCTGCAGCAAGATAAATCTCGCCATGGAGTCTAGACACTGGTGGAGGTGGTGGTGGCTGATAACTTTGCTTGATGACTGCTGAGGTGAGTAGAAACCACATCCAAGAAGACTCGGTGGTGATGGGGAGGTGGAGGGTAAGCACAGCAGCAGCATGAAAGTGACTATGAGCAGAAAAAGAACCATATTTAAAATGCGGAGCAGTGAGATGACGGAAAAGGTGTGTCACTGTGTTGTTGGTTGATTGTGTGTCAGCAGTAGAACAGCTGATGATCGATTGACAGCCCCAGACACTGACAGCCAGAGATAGAACATGAGCTTGCGTGCAAGGAGTAAATGACAGGGTGAGGAAGAAAGTTAAAGCCTAAGAATGAAAAAGTGTTGTCTTCCTGACTGAACCTTCGCTAGAGCTTCATGTGATGCATTTACGCCATGTCACGTATACATGTATAGTAGTTTTGTTGCCTAAACCCAGCCACAACCGTTTAACAACGTTAACCACATGTTTAGTCTAGATGGAAATAGGAGTCCACGTGCACCCCCCGGATTTTTTTTGTGGTACCTGATTTTCCTTAATCCTTAAAGTGTCTGTTTTCAGATTTTGCCAGGTACCAAGCTGAAATAATGTCCCAAAGGCTTCATTTTTAACCCTTTATTGCACCTATCCCCAACCGGAAAAAGAAAAACAAGATACAGAAAGTGGTGTAACTTTTGAAGTAAACAACACACAGAGACAAATTTTGCTTGTTTTTAACTGTTAATTTCAACTATATTTTCCTTTTTTTCATGTCTATTTTAAGATTATAATAGCTAGCAGACTGAAATAATGTCCCATGGGGTTTATTTTTTACAGTTTATTACACCTATACCAAATCCAAAGAAATTGAAAATAGCTTAGCTTTTGAAGTAAACAACACAGAGAGACAAATGAACACATTTTTCCATACAATTCTGACACAAGGAATTCAATGGGATGGTTATTTTTGACATTTGCCAACTTTATTTCTGGTCAAAAACATCAAAAAAAAAGTACATTTGACAACTATATTTTCCTATTTTCATGAGTATAGAGTGATTTTTTTTCCTGAAACTCTGAACCTCTGAAACTCTCTGAAACTCTGAAACTTTCTAAGCTTTTCAGTTTTGCCCTTGACCTTGGTTTTTATTTTGTCACAGAAAATGTGCTGATTTGGAAACAAGAAGGAACACCGAGTCCCTTCAGATTGATTTGACAGAGATTTGAGCTGGTGTAGGGAGTCCTTTATTGATGATGATGATGATTCACCAGATATAGAAGCCTGACACTGTTAAACCACCCAATTTCCCTGTAAAGCTTTTGTTGCAGTTTTGATGATAGCCAGTTTCATCCAAAGGCAAGCCCTCCAATGTCAATGGTATCTGGTCACAAATATCCTTCATACGGTATGGCAAAGTGGCTGGTTCAGAGTCTCATATCACGAATACTGTGTAGATATGATAGCCTCTCGCTGTGCCCTCCCTTGCATGCGCTAAGTGTGGTAAAATGACCATACTCAGAAAGAGCTGGGACATGTAAAATAGAGGCACTTCAGCTGTGTTACAGTCTGTGCTTTTTTCCGTGGTTAGTAAGTATAGGCCTATTCAATCAGCCTGAAAATAGAGAAAACATTAGCACTAACTAACTAACTAGCTACCATCACTAGCTAGTCAAGAAAATGCATGCAGACTCCATTTCTGTATGATAAAACTGTATAGGAAAATTACGTGTAGGCTTGTCCATGACTAAATATCTTAATAAAAGGGTCAAATGCTTACTTTTTTTCTTCTCATTCTTGAAATTGTTCCAAAAGAGAGAGCAGTGGGAGACAACCATCTTACAGTCACAAGGTGCAGGCCCACTGTCCCAACCGACACCAAAGTTGGCAGTTGATATTCAGTCACCTACAGAATTTGGCCCTTTTCTGTATTTTTCTTTTTGTTTGTCCCCCTCCCTCCCAGAAGTAGTCAGTATGGTTTGAAATGTTATTAGTAGGCTAGGCCTACCCATTTTATTGAATTCCTTGAGTCTGAATTGTATAGAAACATGTTTACTTCAAAAGCAAAGCTATTTTCAATTTCTTCAGGTTCAGGATAGTATAAACTGTTAAAAATAATCCCCAGGGGACGTTAGCCTATATTTTAGTCTGCTATGTATAATTTTAAAATAGTCACTTAAATAGTTAAGGAAAAACAGGTAATGAAAAAAAAATCACTCTATGCTCATGAAAATAGGAAAATATAGTTGTCAAATGTAAAAAAATTTTTTTGCTGTTTTTGTCCAGAAATAAAGTTGTCAGATGTCAAAAATAACCATCCCATTGAATTCCTTGTGTCAGAATTGTATGGAAAAATGTGTTCATTTGTCTCTCTGTGTTGTTTACTTCAAAAGCTAAGCTATTTTCAATTTCTTTGGATTTGGTATAGGTGTAATAAACTGTAAAAAATAAACCCCATGGGACATTATTTCAGTCTGCTAGCTAAACTTAAATGATAAAAAAACAAACAGGTGGTGACATTTTTTGTCACCCCAGGTGCATGAAAAAAAAGGAAAATATTTTGTTTTTCTTTTTCCGGTTGGGGATAGGTACAATAAAGGGTTAAAAATGGAGTCTTTGGGACATTATTTCAGCTTGGTACCTGGCAAAATCTGAAGATTACCATTTTTCAGTGTTAAGAACTCATACTTTGAATTAAAAATGATGTGCTAGAGTGCATAAAAAAGCTCAAAAGTTTATTTATCAAAAAAGAAATGATAAAAAAAGAAAAAAAAATCTGAGGGGAGGATTCCTGTAGATCTCCCTGGAGATGTGCGGGCTAACAGGTGATTAAGCCCATGGCATCAAAATCTCATTCCAGCTAAGTACATAAAGTTGGCAACTCTTGGCAACATGAGATTGAATGAGGTAACTGAACACCCTGCTGTATTAATGATCTTGGACCCTATATGGAATAGGATACCAGTTTGATGTGCAAGCACAAAGACGTCCTTACATTGCCAGGACTTAGTGTCATGCCTTTTATCTTTCTAATTATTCCACTTTTTGAAGTGTAATTTAGCAGCCATCAAGAAACGTGCAGTATCAGCACGAGACTGCAGATGAAAGGCCATGTTGTCTCTCCCCTGCCACCTTATCAAGAGTATGAAAGAAAATACCCTAATTTACCTTACAAGAAGTTTTAGATGACATTCAGAATAAAGCACCATTTAACATAACCCTTTGGCACAGTGTGAGAATGTTATTTTAGTCACAGTACTTTTCCCCAGAAATACAGTGGTTACAGAAGACTTATTGGGGTAAGTCTGATCCACAAAATTGGCAGCAGTGAGCACTTTTTTCAGACTTTATTGCAGATAAGAGTTTCGTTTGTGTTCATAGCCTTGAAGGTTATGTGGGTGTTAGGGTCAGGGAATTCAACCGGTGCTTTCAGGATTTTGTTGCCATTCAGAACAACACCTGTCTCTCTTCATTCCCCTCCTCCCACATTTCTAACATTCTCCAAAATAATCTAACTGGCTCCGTCTGCCTGTCTTTTCAAGTTCACTGTACTGAGACTGCCATTGCCTACAGCATCACTGTCCGTTCAGACACCAGACTAGTTCCACCACGAGATGAGGATTCAGATGATTGAGACTGGGATATTAATGCTCAGCTCTCTGGATGACCTCCTACATGTAAGTGTTCTTCTTGGGCACTCACTGTAAAAAATTAATTAGAACTTATAAACCTAACACATCCTTTGAGCAGCACCCAGACAGAGACTTGGGATTGGTTTGGACTGAGAAGAAAGGCGGCAGCTGATGTCGATGTATAAAAATAACCCCTGTTCTCAGAAAGAAGTCTGTGGTGTGCTTAGGAGGAGAATAGGATGAGGAATGGCAAGAAGAACTGGAGTAAGATTTTAAATTAACATGCATGCGGCGTACCAGTCAAAATAAAACAAGCCGGAACTGATGGTCTAATGTAGTTTAATTTGTTTTTTATTAACTCCATAGACCAATGTAAGACCTAACAGAAATTGAACTAAAGAAGACAAAGCAATATATTAAACTTTGCCTTGATAGCACCAAAGAGTTAGCAAATACACAAGAGAATTCAGATTATAAGACAATTAGACACAAATAAATGCAGTTCATACCTTGTCGCTCTCTCGACTGGAGCTGAACTCTCCCTGTTTGTCCTTCCTTACTACTTCTTTATCTTCTGTGTTGTTTATCTCCATCTTAGTGTTACAGCACCATTTACCTTTTAATCAGTGTCCCCCTGTAACCGGTATGCCTACTATCTTTTCAAAATAAAAGCACTTATGTGTATATTGTAATACCTTACAGCTACTGCACATTGGGGTCACTTACAATGCAATATTTCTCTGTACCCCAATACTAAGAAATAAGTCTGTCTAAAATATAACTGTTGACCTCCAGAACCTTACACCAAGTGGAGGAGAACAACCAAGCATTGCCATTAACAGACCATCGCCTCAATTCCAGTACAACTACCACGTGGTCAGCTCAATCGCCATACGAAAATTTTGGTATTGTTGTAAACCCTGAATATATTTCATTTGCATGTTTCATATGTACCATATTAAAATTTCAAAACTGACGTAGTATATGAGCTGACCTTGTCAACTCAGGTTGGAGAGGACAATGTGTCACGTAGGCGAGATGCCTGCCAAACTGCAGACCTCTTTAAGACCATCAAACAACAAAATTGGTTGTATTTTCGCGAGACATGGCTGTGTTTCCAGCAACTTTTTGCCACCAAACATGCGTTTTGTGGTGACCCACTGCTGTTTTCCTACCAGGGACAGTGCCCCATCAAAGCATTTTCTTTTTTTAGCAAGACATCATTGCAGTTCCACCTAGGACTGTCCCTCCAAAAGTGGGTATTTAAGCCAAAACATGATCTTTTCCGAACCATAACCAAGTGGTTTTCATGCCTAAACTTACCTCCATGTTAACCTCAGCATTGCTGAAAGATGAAGGGTCAACACGTCACACTTGTAGGCTTTTACTACTTCCAGCAAAGCTTAATTTTGACTATCTTTGTTCACAATAAAAAACTGAACTTAACTCCTTTTGATTCCAACATGCATAACAATCTTATAATAGTTGTTCAAAAGATATTTAGTATCAATTTGTTTTATTCACAATTTATTTTTCCAACATATTTGAGGTTAGTGTATATATACACTCATGGTTATGACACATACCAATCATGGCAGGGCATGATCAGAAATTGTTAATATGTTGTAAAATAGACATGGCTTTTGGCTTTTTTTGTGTTTCTGTTAGATATTCACAGTTAATTAAAGAAACCCGACATGAAAAGTGCTTACAAAGACTATAATTATTATTATAAACTGAGGAATTATGTCTGATAGGAAGAAGGAAGAAGCCACTGCCTTTAAAGAAATCAGTCGAAACATTTACTTGATTAATGGTTTAGTCGCTCTGGAGAAAATTAATTGGCACCTCACTTGATCTTCTGAGTCATTTGTCAAACAATAACAACAAACTTGATGATTCCAGTCCGAAGGGTGGCAAATCCTTATTTCTGCTATGATAATCTTAGAAACTTTTAGTGTTAGAGAACTTTTAAGTTGAGGAAATCTTCAGAAAAGAGAGACATTTTTCTCTGATTTTTTTAATTAGTGGGAATGCTAGATAATACTATGTGAAGATACCATAGTTTGTAGAATCATGTTAAGTTAAGGAGTTAGGAATGAAGAAACTCACAACTTACACAAGGCCTTCTTCCCAGCCTGAAGGATTTAAGGAAAACCTTTGACCATCCAGGGCTGACACACTGCAGTGGAGCTGTCTCCGCACAGTTACATGTCACAAATCTTTATCTCCTTTAATCATTACTTGCCCATTTCCTGCTTACATCATGAGGTCTAATCGCTGAGTGGCTCTGAGTGCACGTTTGCTCTTGCCAATATGTAATTAACCTGTAATCTAACTTGCAAACTAGAACAACTACGTCACCAAGCCTTCTGATTTTATTTTGCAGTAACGAGGTAACAAAATGGGAAAAGTATTGGAATAAATATGAAACTTGACAAGTTTAAAAACTCAAGTACAGATACTCCCAAAAAATATTTAATACTGTAACAAAGTACTATTACGTTGTTACAATACACCACTGCCTTTATGTAGGCCTACTGAAAATTCATAGTCAGAGATTCTGCTTGCTGTTACAATCTTCCCTATGACAAAGTATTTTTGTATTTGGGGAACTTCGAGTAAAAATAAAAATAATATTCTGAAAATAACATTGTAATTTTGATTTAAGAAAAGTTGTTTTATAACAAGTATTAACTTTGTATTAATTTGTAGTAATGCAATGACAGTAAAGTCACAATATTCAAAGAAAAAAGTAATGATGAGAGTTGTAATTTCAGCAGGAAAAGTACATTCAAGTGGAAGCTAGGACAATGTATGTTCTTAAAAGGGAGGTGTAGCCTTCAGGGCCCAGATTACTACGTTCAAGGGACAGTGCACCCAAAAATGAAAATTCAGCCATTATCTACTCACCCATATGCCGATGGAGGCCCTGGTGAAGTTTTAGAGTCCTCACGTTCCTTGTGGAGATTGGCGGGGGGAGCGGCTAGCACACCTAATGGCAGATGGCGCCCCAGACTAACATCCAAGAACACAAAATTGAATCCACAGAGTATCTCCATACTGCTCATCCATAGTGATCCAAGTGTGCTGCAGCCCCGACATAAAAAGTTGTTTCGAAAAAGGTCATATGAACTCTGTTTTTAGCCTCACTGTAGCCTGTAGCTCTGACTGCTTCTCTGTGCTCCGCGCTCACGTGTGTGCACCTGCGTGAAACCAGCAAAAGCATGAGCTTTTTTTTTAAAGATATTTTTTGGGGCATTTTGGCCTTTAATGGTTAGAACAGACAAGCTTGAAAGGGGGTGAGAGAGAGGGAGGGACATGCAGCAAAGGGCCACAGACTGGAGTCGAACCCGGGTTGCTGCGGCAACAGCCTTGTACATGGGGCTCCTGCTCTACCACTAAGCCACTGACGCCCCAGCATGAGCTTTGCTTACCCATGTTTACATCATGTGACACATGAACCGCAGGGGGAGACAGACAGATAATTTGCACTACGGTTTTTTAGTAAAGGACAGCCCAACATGTCTGAAGACTTTGAAATTGAGGAGGAACTGGACGAAGCAGCCACCGCACCTCATGAGCCAAACCCTCAGCCAGCCGCAGAATACCGGAGTCGAGCACTGGAAACCTGGTGGTGTAGTTGTTTCAAATGCAAATCAGTGCCAACGGATGAAGAAAGTCTTTGCTGCTCAGACTGGGAATTGGCGTTGCCTGCACTTGAGAATCTGGACATCAGTACTGACGAGACTGCTGCTCTTCAGAGATCACCGATCACCCTGAGCGCGCACACGTGAACGCGGAGCACAGAGAAGCAGTCAGAGCTACAGGCTACAGTGAGGCTAAAAACAGAGTTCATATGACCTTTTTCGAAACAACTTTTGTCGGGGCTGCAGCACACTTGGATCACTACGGATGGAGGTACTCTGTGGATTCAATTTTGTGTTCTTGGACATTAGTCTGGGGCGCCATCTGCCATTAGGTGTGCTAGCCGCTCCCCCCGCTGATCTCTGCAAGGAATGTGAGGGCTCTAAAACTTCACCAGGGCCTCCGTCGGCCTAACCTAAGCAAATTGGCTCGATTTTATTTATCAGAAACAAGGAAATAAGGCAATGAGAAATTCAGAAAATGGACTGAACATTGGTGAGATATTTAAAAGTTTTAAGAAGTAAATTTAGTAACCAAGAAATTACATAATAAGCAAAAACAATAAAAATAAAAGTAAATATTTTATGTATATATTTAGAACTTGACATTTCCCTTGTTTTATGATAATTTTCTAATAACACTAATGCTCATTGCCCCCCCCCCCCAAATCAAACCAATTTTTTTAAGTTTTGATGTTTAAATGCTTGAGAAAGGCATCTGAACGCAGCACAAGAAAACCGATGTTGATCCAGGTTTAAAATGGTTAACAGAGGGCTGTTAGAGTGCAGAGGGCAGTTAACAAAAAGCTTACTGTGCGTATGTTGCCAAAAGCACAGCACTCACCAGCGGCATTCAGTGTCCGGTCAATCTGCTCCCACAAATGGGGTTTTCTGTCTTCGTTGTGATAGTTTCATACGTAGAATAGACTGTAGCTGCTGCTAGCAGTGATGACACCAGCACCTCTCTGAAAAGTTCAGAGATTTTTTTTAACCAGAGGTGCTTGGAGTGGCTGCACAGAAAAGCTGAAGCGCTCAGACAAAGATGCTGAATGCAGCACTTCTTCTCAAGGCAGCCACGCAGGAACCTGCAGTGCCACTGCCTCAGCCCCAAACTTTGTGCCCTGTACGCCTATGATTGTGTTTCCACTCAGGACGACAATATTATGATTAAATATTCAGATGACACGACCATCCTTGGTCTCATCAAGGGTGGGGAAGAGTCATCATACAGGAAACTGATGAACAAACTCATTGTTTGTGCAACTTTGTTCTTAACATAAACTAACCATAATCTTGGATTTCAGAAGTAAAGCCCCCCCACAGCCTCTCACCATCAAGTTAACTGAGGTGGAGTGGGCTTGCAGTCACAAGTTCAACTTCGCATGACAGAGGACCTGAGCTGGGTCAAAAATACTGTAGCAATGGTGAAGAAAACAGAGCAGCAGCTTTATTTAATGAGGCTGCCAAGATATGCCAGACTCAGCCGTCAGCCACTAATCCAGGTCTACAGAGGACTCCTTGACAGCAGTCTTGCCTGAGAGGAACCCTAATCAACGTATCATCAAAACTGAAAGAGAATCATCGGCTCTGAAGTCCCCTCCATGGACATACTTGATACACATCGCTGTAGGAGGAAAGCACAGCATCCTCAGTGACCGACACTACTCAGCTTCCTCAGAATACAACCTGAGACACCACAAAGCAGAGAGCCTCATCGCTCGCAAGGCTCACTTCCACAACAGCTTTTTTCCAGCCACTATTAGACTAATTAAAAAGGACATTAGGGTTGTTAGGAAATACCACTTCCCTTACCTCATTCACTCTAGGGACACTTACTACTTCATAATACTCACACACTTACACACTGTGTTACTGTATTTAACTACTTCACCTTCTCTCATTCTCCGGGACTGCCTTATCTCTGTCACACAGAGTCTTTTCCTGGTCCATTGTTTTGTACAAGTGAAATAATTGCGTGTGCAATAATCCTAATGTGTATTTTTAAATGGTCATAGTGTGTCATTTTTACACAATCTAGAGTGTGTATTTCTATATAATAATGTGTAATTTATTGTGTATTTTGTTATGAAGTGTGTATCTTTTGGCATGTCACAACACAATGGCAGTGACAGACTGGCTAATCATTTGTGTTTCTCAGCACTCATCACTTGATGACAAATCTAACATTATTATATGACATCCTAAAATATGTGCAGAACCGTATAGCATCAGTTGATGCCGGGGCAGGGTGGATGTGAGTTTATGTCAGTGGGGCTGCTCCGATACCTTGCTCAGCCCGCTGCTACAGCGACACGATCCGTAACCTTATTGCCAGTACCTAAATATAACTATAAATACGTATAATGGTGCTGTAGTTACTTGAAGTGGATATTATATTGCAAGATTGGATATTTCAGCAAAGCAGTAGCCATAGGACTCAGCCCAGTGCTGGCTGATTCGGCTGTGTTCCATCTCCATGGTGTCAAATGAGAAGGAGGGGCACCGAGGGATGGTTCGCCCACGGCGTAAAACTAGCCAGGACCGCCTCTGGTCTTGGCCCATTGATAGTTGCCAAATCACGTTGTGAATTAAAATTTCCTCACTATTTTAATCGAAAACTTAATCTGGTCAGCATTCCTTCGTACCTTATTTGCAGTTGAAAATTGGTTGTATATAAACGTAACTTGTATGAGACAGGGCTAAAAATGGCTGAAATTCTCCATATCAAACTATAGCTGTAATCTCTCCAGCTGCCCTGTCTGAATCCCTGCGGCTGGAGTCACTACCCCATCTATGAATGAGGCATGTATAACGCTTAAGAAGGGGAAGGACCCAATGGAGTTCATTGGGTCCTTCAGTCTATAAAGCTGAAAGCAGACAGGGGTGAATGTGAGAGATGAGAGTAAGATGAGCAGTGCCAGCTAAAAAACGTATGGCAGTGTTAAGGAGATAAATTGAAGTGAGTCCAGATAGAAAAATTGTCATTGCTGTCAATTATGAAGGCATGGCATCAATAAAACATACACTCCCTGAAACGAGTTTTTCTCACATTATACGGAGGATCCTCTAGAATTAAGGTCATCCATCTTATGTTTCTGTGAGAAAAGATCTGATTACCAGTTTTCCAAGATGTTTACCAAGATGTATTTGCCCCTGCTGTGCTGACAAGTAAACAATTTGATGTAATGATTTGTTTATCTCCCCAAATCTAGACTGTAGGGTTTACAGTTTCTAAAGTTGAGAGAATAATAACAATCCATGGATAAAACTATTTTCATTTTTGTAAAAACTCAATACAGTACATTGCATTGGCCCTGCAGGCTCTAAATTGGCCAGTCTCATCAAGGGGAGGAGGACCATCAAGGACCACATTACAGGTCAAGGTTAAAAGCTTAGTTTACTTAGTTTAACTATTGAGCCTTAGGGCACATGGAGTGGACACTGGCGTATACACAGAAAAATGAGTCCAGCAGTGTTGCATGTGGCATAAGCAGACCACAGAGTGGAGTCACATCCAGACACACCTGCCTTCGATCTGTTGTGTACAGCTTATTTCTACGTTTGCATGTTACTCTGTAGTGGGGCATTCAGTCTGTGATAAAAGCAACAAATCTGTTACATATATAGCTTAAGATATGAAGAAGACATCTGGATATTGGGGCATCCCAGATTGGCATTCTGATGACCATGGCAGCAAAATCCAGTATGGCTGCCACCAGAAAACCATTTCGGCACATTTCCACCCAGATTGAGTTGTAGGGTTGAGCTTTTTCCATGTTGGGATTCCATGCCCAGAGTGATATTGTATGCCCACTTCATCCCTTACGTCTTTATGAAATGTAAATCCTGGGTAATATTTGAAAACCCTGAGCACACATTTGAACACTCAGAAAAGCATTAACATAGTTGGCCAATCAGGACGTGCCTACCCAAATTTGTGCGGACCCCACAGTATATAAAGAGGCAGATTGCGGCACCAGGGAGAATGGAGAACCATAGCAGACAGTGGGTGTTGCGTCCCCTGGTGAACAGATCCACTTCTACTTTCTAGAACCACATCCAGATACCTCAGGGTGCAGGGTGAAGCCTCCACTTGTCTGGTAGAGGACTGCACCCCTTGTCACGAGGTCGGCACCCCTGGTTCTCAGTCCCGGAACATGAAGAGCCTTCAGAGATAAGTGCTCTGATGCCCACAACCACAGGCTCTCTGCCATCCTCAACCGTGCAACTGCAGTTGTCCATCCTCACCAACACATGCTATCCCTGTGTCAGGTGCCTGAACTATTGGACGACCAGACACACTGCCTGTGACTCAGGGAGGTTAATGTGTCAAATCTCCGTCAGAGGCCACACACCATGTTCTGCACCGTGACGTAGGAGGTCACTCGTCCCAGCGGTGTTACTTGCAGCAGTTGTTGTAAGGACCCCCAGCATCTCAGGTTGTCCTGCACTTAGGGGGGAATAGTAACCAAGTGCTGCTTGTGCTTCTGAGCATCCAAGCGAAGACTGGTAAACCACATCTGCAGTTGCCATGAACCCAAGCACCTGCATGACAGTCAGCGCTGTCACTGTTGCACCAAGCCGCAGTTTGTGAACTGCTTGCCACAGGGCCATGAGTCTGTGTTTTCCGACAGAGTGGACCACAGGCTGAAGACAACCCCCAGATACTCCACCTGTTGGTGTGGTAGGGCACTGCTCTTCTCCCACTTGACTGCAATCTCCAACTTAGGTGTAAGATCAACTGGGCTGTGTGGAACATAGCCAGTTCCTTAGACCTGGCCATGATGATGAGGTCATCGAGATAAAAGAAGACCCTCATGCCATGGTCGCGCAGCGGCTGAAGTGCCACATCAACACATTTGCTAAAGGTTTCAGGAACAAGGGAATAGCCGTACAGCAATGTGTTGTACTCAGAGGCTATTCCCTGGAAAGCAATGCGAAAGAACCTCCTTTGTTCCGAAGACTCCTCAACATGAAAGTAAGCGTCCTTTAAGTCAACCAGTTCTAGTAACTGCCTGATGGTTATGGAGCTTTATCCCTATCTTTATTCAAGAGAGTGGTCTATCAGTTTAGATCTGATGATATGATAAGTTTAGATCGTTAACACATAGCAGGGAGAACATTTGCTCATTGCCAAGACGTCGCTGAGACGTCGGCCTTTAATCGAAAATGACCATCGTGCGACGTTCAAACGTATTCATGTGCTTCGTTATCTACGACCTCTATTCATTTAGGTCGGACTTTTCAAACTGCAAATATTTCACCATTCAATGTGAGAAATCAATGCTAACATTCAAAAATAGCTGACTGTTACCCTATTCTGTGTGTAAGTGTGCACAATGAAGAGACAAAAGTCAACTTGACAAACTTTATTTTCAAATTTCCACAAACAATATCTGATGGCCAGTCCGCTTCTCCTGGCGGGAACTGCCCATTGGTTCGACATCCCATTGTTCCGACCATATTAAACTCATTGTTCCGAAGTCCGTTCCGAAATCATCATGATGCCCTGTGGTTAAGGTCTGGTTAGGTTTAGGCACAAAAACCACTTGGTTAGGGTTAGGAAAAGATCATGGTGTGGGTTAAAATGAAAAAGAAAGTGACAAACACATAAGCTGTGAGCCTGCTCCGCCTAAAGCCGGTCGCGGCGCACCATACGCCCGCCGCGAGCCGTTCAGCACTGCGGACAGTCGGACTAATGGGCTGTCGAACCAATGACATGGACCCCTCCTGGCAGCCTGCAAGAGACAGAAAAGACGATGAGCACATAACTTCAAGAAACAAATCCCAACTTCACCACTGTATTTTATTTTTTTTTTTGTTAGCATTTCAGCTGTATTTTAGCCAGATTGAAGGCTTTGGGTCAGTCACTCTCCTTAATTTATTGTTGAAACTGTTAAATAACGAGATCCGGCGTTAACTCTGTTAACTGTTAACAGCAGCTCAACAATCAAGATTCAAGATTAACTTTATTGTCTCACAAAGTGAGAAATTTGTTCTGGGCCGTTCACCCATGCTGCAGCCACAACACAGAACATACAATACGATACAACACAATACCAAACATCCAATAGATATGTGCATTCCATATCATACAAGGTGCCAAAAAGTGCAAGAAACATGGTGAATTAAGAAATGAATAAATAAAAGAATGAATAAATAAATAACACCTAATAGGGCTAATAAAATGCTAAAATTATAATAAGTAAAAAATACTAACCTGTGCAAAACAAACAAATGCAAGTCATCTGAGCTCTGGTCTTATCTGACCTTGTTTACCAGCTTTATTGACACAGGAACAAACGAGTTTTTAAATCTGTTCAGTCTGCAGTGAGGGACTCTAAACCTTCTACCAGATGGTAGCAGCTCATACTCGTCATGCATGATGTGTGATGGATCGCAGATAATTTTATTTGCTTGTTGCAGAGTGGCCTATTCATAAATACTCTGAATAGAGAAGTGCTCTTTAACACCAATAATTTTTCCAGCAGCATGAATTAGCTGAAAAAGTTTGTTCTTTAGCTGCACAGAGAGGTTACCAAACCAAGCTGTGATACTACACCTGATCAGACTTTCTAAGACTGCCTTATAAAAAATCAACATAAATCTTTGATCAACACCATGAATTCTCAGACAACGTAGAAAATGCAACCGCTGCTGTAGTCTGCAACAGAGGCTGTCGACGTTTGTGCTCCAGGTGAGTGTGTTGTCAATAAAGACACCCAGATATTTGTATGACTGCACCTGGGCAATGGCTTGGTTGAGGGTCGAACACCATCAGTCCTTCATCTCAGAAAAACAGTGGTTTCAAAACTGCGCTATTACCTGTAGTCACCGGGTCAGTTTGCTTTGCAGAGGAGGAGACCTCGACTGATAAACTGCCCATAAAATCAACAACATACCAAAGGCATCCTTAAATTTCACTATTTGACATCCGTGGTCCTCTCCGTTCCTCTCACACACAACTGAGCACACATTCTAGGATACACAGTGTCGGCCCACCCGGCCTGACCTCCGCACTCCTCTGGCCGCACTTGAGCATCCGTCCAGGCCGCGGAGGTCAGGCCCATAGGTGAGTGGATCCCAAGTCTCGAGCCCTGCCCGGGACCACGGGTGGCAGCTCCAGGCACTTCCACTTTAACCCAAAACGAGTGTTCACGATAACCAGATGAGCAGATAACATCAGCTAGGGAAAATAAAATGAAAACACCACAGTTGTAGCCTGTTAGCTAACATGAGCTGAACTAACTAACAGCTAACGAAAGATAACGTTAGCTGGTGGGGACATGTGCTATATACACCCAGTCGTGCCTCACCACTCACCAGGAACCTCTTTTAACGGTCACAGAATAAACAACAAAGCTATTTTCTGCCAATTTATTCCAGTTAGCTTGCCTGAAACCAACTGCGATGAGATGCTGTGTCCCGCGAGCTCAGTTCCAAACAAACACCGCGGAGATGAAATTCTGCCTTCTGTGGCGACTTCTGTATGTGGGCAGGTATATTCTACGGCACTGGGCCGACCCAAAGCTGACGTAACAGAAACGTTTGATGAGCTGGGACAAAAGAGTATTAAGTTTAAAGATATCATATATATATGGCGCACGTGTGTAAATTAACAGTCCCTTTATTCCAGAAGTGGTAAAGAAAGCAAGAGAAGAACATTTAATTTACAGGGCTCTCCCTGGAGGGTGGGACTGGATGAACCCGGTTAAAGAGTACCCGCCCGGACGGGACGCTGTAAAACTAAGGCGAGCGCGCCCACAAGGAGGCAGGGATCACTTCATTGGTCAACAGTAAAACTGGCATTCTGTTGGTTGGGGGATTTTGACAGGGTTGTTACACAAAAAAAATCCAAGAGCAGGGCAGAAATCTGAGAGCAGAAATTCCACAAGTGCACAGAAACAGTTTGAGCGCGAGGAGAAAAGCCAAAGCTTGAGCAGGAAATCTGTGCAAACAAATCGTATCTGAGAGCGTGCAACATGGTATCTGAGTGCGAGCACACAGTTTGAGCAGAAACAGAGTAGATCCAAGTGCAAGCAGAGGCTATTTGAATGCGAGGGCAGGGTTTTTGAACATGAAATCAATAAATAATGCTCTCAAACTGATAGACCACTCTCTTGAATAAAGATAGGGATAAAGCTCCATAGATGGTTAGCATACAGAACGTCTTGTGGGCAAGATATCGGTTTAGGATGCGGAAATCCAAAATCGGTCTTAACACTCCTTTCTTCTTGGGAACCAGGAAGTGCGCAGAGTAAAATCCCTTCTGTCTGAGTGGGAATGACAGATACAACCTGGTTCTGTAACAGGTCCTGGATCTCTGCTGAGAGGTCACATGTATTCTTAAGTTGATTCAAATAGTATACTGTTCCATTTTCTTTTTTTTTGTTCTTTATTGCCTTAAATTGTAATAAAGCATATTTTCACTTTGACTTGTCTGTAGATTCTATCTGTGGTGCTCAGTCCAGGTGAAAATGTGTGTGTAAATTAAATTATTTGGGACAGCAGCCATATTGGTAATACGCAAATTTGAGATCATGAATAAAATATGATATGATTTTAAAATAAATAATAAATCTGAGTATCCCAGTGTGCTTCTAATGCTTAAGAATATGAAACAGACACCAAGTTTGCCAAAAGAGTTAAAAAAAAATGTTTAGGTGGCCTTCATCTTATAAAGATGAAATATGCAAATTAGGGGTCAAGATGCATCCAGTCATAAAAATAAGCATTCCAATATGTTTCTTATGGTCAGAAACCATAAAATAGACACCAAGCTTTCATTTGTATAATAGGCTATATATGTACCAAACTTGTTGCTTTTATCACAAAATGACCGACTGATCAGCTACGTCGCCCCACTACTGGTGTCATGACATGACATTTATTAGGTTGTGATGATGAGATTTTGTATTGACAGGTGAATTCTCTGGTTTGTTGCTGGGGGACACGGGGTATGCCTGCTAGCCTTTTCTCCTCACACCATACACAGGGTACGTCCCAAGTCTCTTATTTTATACTGCTAACTCCTAACTCCTTACTTGAACCGGAAGTCAATCGGGGTCCGCCATCTTTAAGGCCGTCTCATGTCTCTTATTCCTGCCAGTAAAGAGTTAGCGTTAGGAGTTAGGAGGGATCTGTTAGGTGCGATGAGTAAGGTAACACGAGAGGTTCCTAACAGGAAGTCCCCCCCCCCCCCGCACCCGTCTGTCTCATTTGAACGAGATGGCGTAGAAACAGTGCAAGTGTACCCGTTACATGCATTCTTTGCAATGAAACGCTGTAATTCCTGCCTACGTGACTACAAAGAGTAACGTTAATGATATTTCGTGCAAGACTGTCATGTTGTAATTAAGTTTATTTCATTCACAACCCGTTGTGTTGTTGAGCGGACTGTCTGTGATGTGTGGCTGTTAAATGTGCAGCTGCTCGAGTGATATAACACCACGCACACACACATAGACACAAACACATTTGCCCATCATTAATTGTCCTGCATGTCATGTGAGTGGAATAATGTTTAATAGGCTGTAGGTAATATTAATTATTAATATTAATTATTATTATTACTTTCATTAATGTTATTGTAAGCTACTGTCATTACCATCTGTCCTGTCTCTCTCTCTGTCTCTCTCTCTCTGTCTGTCTCTCTCTCTCTCTCTCTCTGTCTCTCTCTCTGTCTCTGTCTCTCTCTCTCTGTCTGTCTTTCTGTCTCATTGTGTCATAAGGATTACAAACTTCGGCAAATGACTCAATAACAATGGTAATACATGCAAAACTGTGTGACCAAAGTCATGACCGGGGGGGGGGGGGGGGTACGGCTTTGATCAGCAAATATAATGTGACTTGGGATGTACGCTGGCTCCGTTATGCAGCAGATCCAGCTGTGCCGCCCATAGGTGCCGCCGTCACCAGAATAGGCAGAATAGGACGTCGCTTTACGTGACACTTCAGAGTAAGGCCGTCTCTTATCAGCAATCCTCCTAACTCCTGACTCCTAACTCCTGACTCCTTAAATGTTTTCCTAAGTGGGAGGGACTGAACAGTTAGGTAAGGTGGCTAGGTTAGGTGGTTAGCAGTAATTTTAAGGGACTTGGGACGTACCCACAGACCCTCAGGAAGCACAGCAGGCCTATAATCATGCCCATGCCAGGACAAGGGCCAGCATTGAAATGACCTTTGGCCTCCTGAAGGCACACTTTCACTGTCTTAACCACTTAAGGGTTAGCCCTTTGAGGGCATGTGACATCACTGTGGCCTGTGCTGTCCTCCACAATGTGGCCTGCCTGAGGAAGGAGAGGGCCCCCAGAGTGCCATCACGCATGGACTGGGACAATCCTGCCATCTTCCCTGATGACGACAGTGGTCGGCTGGTCAGGGACCAATATGTGTTAAATTATTATTAAATTGGCAGAGGAATTTGTGTTTTTTTCAATCCAATTTAAATTGATTTGGCCTCTTATATTGTTAGTGCTGTATACTGTGTGTATGCAAGCTTGCAGGGAGGCTACTGCATCCATTCATTTGTCTGTTCATTTGTTGTGTATGGATTTGTCCTGCATTTATTTCAGTGTGCAGACATGCGGGGTGTATCATATACAGACCTTTGAATGTGTATTTATTCTTGTGTTGTATAATATGCTTTGATTCCGTGCTTTCTATCTTGTAGAGTTTTGAAAGGAGCTGATGGTTTACTTGCTTTGATTTATCCTTATTCAATAAAGGAACATCATGTTACTCTTTGATGTGTATTTATATTTATATGGGATGTGTTCTTTATATATAGTCTATGGGAAACTGTAAATTATCTAATGATTGCAAAATCATCTAAAATCATCATTTATCTAAAACGACTGCAATTAATGATCACAAATGTTTAAATAATGACAATAGATCTGGCTGAATGTGATAACAATGTGCAGTGGGCAGTGGAATAACTATTGGTTTCCATTTGTGGTGACTTTTGACTGAGATAAGGGATGAGATTAAATAGATCCTGGAACTTAGCCTGGTCTGGAGCAGGCTAGCTCCACAGAATAAATCTCCATGGTAACTTATGCCATAATATATCCCGCTTTCCACTATCCCGTTTTTGTGCAACCGGATCACGGATAAATTGAGCCAGGATAACCAAGATATCCCGGCTTAATCCCTTATCCTAGTTTTGTGCAATAGGCCCCACGAGCCAGATGCATACATATAACTATAACTATAATATTATTACTTTCAATAATGTTGTTGTAAGCTACTGTCATTACCTGCATCTCTCTCTCTCTCTCTCTCTCTCTCTCTCTCTCTGTCTCATTGTGTCATACAGGTTACTGTTAATTTATTTTGCTGATCTGTGCTGTACGACATCTATTGCACATCTGTCCATCCTGGAAGAGGGATCCCTCCTCAGTTGCTCTTCCTGAGGTTTCTACCATTTTTTTTTTTTCCCGTTAAAGGGTTTTTTTTGGGGGAGTTTTTCCTTATCTGCTGTGAGGGTCATAAGGACAGAGGGATGTCGTATGCTGTAAAGCCCTGTGAGGCAAATTGTGATTTGTGATATTGGGCTTTATAAATAAAATTGATTGATTGATTGATTGATTTATAAAAAAAAAAGAATGTGCATTGAGAATGTGTGTACCTCATGTATTTTTCAGACCAGTGATAAAGAGCAGATTAAATATAAACTGAGAAACAGATTAAATTGTTTGAGGTCGTTTGCGAATTTCACTGATTGTGTTATTATTTTTGCGGGCTGCACGACATTCTGTGAAATTTCAATCAAAGGTGCATTTATACACTCATTTTAAATTACTTATGGGTGATGAATTTCACAATTTTTACCATTCATCTTGTTACATCTGCTGTTTGAGTGTGTGTGTGTGTGTGTGTGTGTGTGTGTGGTGAGCAGAGTGGTTACAGGTGTGCCGGAGACAGAGCAGAGCACCACCAGCTGCATCTCATCCTGCAATCAACTCCGCCTACTTGTACGCTGTCCTGCCACATCCACGCTGCCAGATCGTAGCCACTGATTAGTCAGTATACAGCTTGACTCTAGCCTCTAGTTGAATCCCTGATTTAAACTTTGTCAGTAATCCTGTTTTCCTGTGTTTCCAGTATCCAACCTGCCTGCTCTGCTCTCCGGCCCTGCCTCTGCTCCGCCTGCCCTCACATTGGACGCTCCAGCCTACTTCCCACTCAACCTGCCCCCTCCTTGGACGCTCTGGGCCCATACCCCTTCACCCTTCCCATCCTCCCCTCTGGACTCAGCCCCTCACCCAGAAAGCTAAAATAAACCTTTTGGACTCAAACTGCTGCTTCACCATCTGTCCGCACTTGGGTCCTTGCTGCCGCCCCGTAACACATCTCCCTATCAGTGATTGCTGATCTTTATCCTGTGAGGCATTTTGTAAAGTCAGTTTCCACATGAGCACTTTGAATAAAACATGGATCATCCTTCTGACATTTAAAGCTATGGTCTACGTTTAGAAAGATTGATCATTATTATTAACATCATTTAGATGGTGGTTATGGCCCAATAGTGCTAGCTACACAACGTGAAGAGCAAAAGGAACCAAAAAATACCCATTCTCTCTGGTGGCTGCAGGCCTGAAAAGAAATTGACCAATCACAGCCATCCGGTCCGCATGGGAGTTACTCCTTGCTCAAATTTGCACTCTCTCTCTTTTGACACTCCTCTGCTCCTCGTCCCAACCCCCCTCCCCATTTGAAAGTATGAGCAGTTTGTAAGGCCCTCAGCATGGGCGTGCTGCAGTTTGTTTACAATGGTTGCTAAGCTACTAAGAGCAATGCTAACATTAGTATCCAGTGGTATGTAGACAGCTGAGACGGTGACAATCAGTTCCCGGGGAAGGTAGAATGGTCTGCAGGATATTGAGAGAGCCTCAAGGTCTGGACAACAATGGTGAGCAATGATCCTGCTGTTGTTACACCAGTTGTTATGGAGATAAACACAGAGCCCCCCTCCTTTCCTCTTACTGGACTTGATGTTTCTGTCCTGCCGGTGGCTAGTGTGGCCCGCTAGCTGCACCGCAGCATCGGGTATGAGCAGGTGAAGCCAGCTTTCTGTTATGATCATAATCCCACAGGTCTGTACGTAGTGGTTAGTCGCTTTGGACGGAGCACTGACAGGAGGGGGAGGAGGGGGTGGAGCTTAGAGGAGGGGCAGCTTTCAAATCTTGCTAGCTCTCCAACATTACCAACTATAGCTTTAAACCAAAAAGTAATGTGTTACTGAGAAAAGTGACTTTTTAGTTACTCCCCCTCCCCCAAAAAACTCGACTTAGGACTCTCATCTTGGCTCGCCATCACGCCATGACCTTGACGCATGCGCACTAGTGTCATCTATACCCATCATCATCTATAGTACGTCCTGGCTGTAGGTGACTGAGTGTGGATGCTAGAGGGCGCTAGGTGCTTTTTTTTTTTGCAGTGTAGTTTTTCTAAGCCACAAAGAAGACAATGTTGCTAAGAAGGATCATGTTTTGGGAAACTCAGCCCTGCAGGCCGCTCGCTGTCAGGCAGCTAAATGTTTTACAACTACGGTATGTGAATACAAATATGGAAAATGAGCTAAAGAGAACATTTGAAGAGCTACATGATGATGTCGAGTCTGTCGCCCACTGCAGACATTGTCTGTCCACAACACAAGCTTCCTCGGGATAACAATGGATATCACGTTACTGGGACTAAAAATCTACAGAAGCGCTACCGCTTAATGTAACGTTACAGCACTGTGGTAAGGCCAGCAGGTCGACAGTGACTTCAGAGATGGTGAGAGACGTGTTTTATTAAGATGCTCTGGTAAGAATTGTTCATATACCTCTATCTGACTTGACTATCTTTTATTGTTTAGGGCTACAATGTTTTAGTGAAAGGGAACTTCCGTTTGTGAAGGAATACTGCATGCTGCGCTTTCAAAATACACTTCCATTCTCACAGGAATTTTAACTTTTACTGTCGCAACCCAGGAGCCCAGAGGCAGGATTCACATAAAATAGGGACTCAGAGACAGATTATCAGCAAAAAAAAGAGTCTTTAATGAAAAAAGTGGAGGGAAAGAGGAGGGGGATGAAATGGTAACTCAGGTTTCTTCCT
Organism: Epinephelus fuscoguttatus; assembly: GCF_011397635.1. Taxonomy (NCBI): domain Eukaryota; kingdom Metazoa; phylum Chordata; class Actinopteri; order Perciformes; family Serranidae; genus Epinephelus; species Epinephelus fuscoguttatus. The sequence goes on along the minus strand of NC_064754.1, from coordinate 36,899,187 downwards.
GTCTGGGGTATTTCTCTTCAGTCTTCACCTGTCCTAGGTGGCGGCAATCATGTGGAAACCAGGGAAATGTTGCCCGCTGCTTGTCCTCAACCAATTTGAGTGCTTGGGTGAAGAACGAGTGAGAGGCCATTTACACGTACACGGTGATTTTGATAAACGGAGACATCTTCCTTCGTTTGTGCCGTTTGTTTACACGCAAACGGTGATTTCTCCTCTGAAAACGAGTCTTTCTAAAAACTCCAGCCAGAGTGGAGATTTTGGAAAACTCCGGTTGCGTGTTTGCATGTAAACTGAGATAAACGGAGTTATAGGCAGCCGACGTCACAGTATGCGCCGTAACTTGCGCCTGTGTCAAAAGTGCGACCTATGTTGCTATGGTGACAAGGGATACATGGAAGGCTTGAGTCTCTCGTTACACTGCCATCTACGGGTTTGGCATGCTCTTGTGTATATATACACGGGTAAGTGTAAACGAAGATCTTTTTGAAAACGGAGATGGTGAAATGTTCGTTTATGAAAATAGCCGGCCACGTGTAAACGGCCTCTGAGTCTCTCTCTCTAATCACTTGATGGGCTGCGGGTGTGACCAGTGCCAGGTGCCTAGTGGCTGCAGCACCTGCACTGGATAAAACACTCCCTCTACCACCTCCCCTAGCCTGAGACTGTGGGTCCGCCCCCTCTGCTGGGCTGACTCAGAGATTTCCCCTGGTTTGCCACATTACATAAAGTCTCTTTCAAAATAAAAGATTACACTGGTACACCACCACAAATTGACGTTTTTTTCTTTCAACAACAAATGATTGTGGTTAGGTTTAGGAAAGGAAACAATCAGAATCTAACGGCACACAAACTCCGCTCTCTCAGGTGAAAGTCAGTGTTTGTTGGACCCATCCGCCCACCATCCTGCCTGTCGCCACCCTAACTTTTCTTCTTGTCTCACCGCGTTTCCCCCTGACGCCACCGGGCACCGTTAAACTATAACAGCAACCAGCCGCATATTATGCTGATGTGAAAGGACGCCTTTTCTGTTGGTTTCTGACAAGTCACTGCCCAAGTGCCGGATTTCAGTGACTTCAGAGTGAGACCAGGCTCACAAAACAGGCAAAACAACCACAAAGGGACAATAACAAATAATAATAAGATCCAAAATGAACAAAAGAGACACAAAACCACAAAAAAATTGTGTCTGTGTGTCTTGCTCCAATGTAAAAAGGTGGTGGGGTCTTTTGTATATTTGTGCCCAGGAGCCCATTGTCTCAAAATCCCCTCACTGGTAGTATCTGCTTACAGTCTCATGCTATGGGCTAAACTTTCTATGTATTTATTGTTTAGTTACTGCAGCGTGCACTTCCAGAGATAAAGTTGCCAAAGATGTCATATTTTGCGAAACATTTCATTTATACTTTTCATTACCTTTGCTGCTGCAAGGTCTGTGCCTGACAACCCATCCAGAACTTCACAAGGGGGTGTGCTTTATACATTTCTCTCTGACAAGGAGTCTTTTGACATTTCAAACAGCTGATCGTCCTGTGTAGCAGTTAAAGTTGACACCCCGTTGTTGGTTCATCACTAAATGGGTGCAGGATCCATCTACTGTCACTGCACCTCTTGTCAGTCTCAGGAAAATGTGTTTGCAGTTGTAGAAGGAGGCTCCTTTCTGGATGTTTCTGGCTCCTTTGTGGGATGATGTGTGACATAGTTCTATATTAAAAAGCTGACTTGACATGCCTCCTCAAATGGCCACTGATTATCAGGTCATGACAGCGCTGTCAGAAAAACCCTGTGAGTATTAACTCTACTCAGCTTTATTTATTTATTCATTCTGCGAGAGCCTCCACTATTTACTTCCTTAAAGTCATCAAGGTCACTTTGGATAAAGCAGAGTAGTGTAGTCTTTCTTGGCCTGCATGAAGGGCAACACACACACATTAGCATTTCTGACTGTGGAGCTTCACTATTCTATTTGTCTGTTTTGATGTGCATCAGTGCTCCAGAAAATTAATAATTTTATGCAGAGAAAGATGTCAAGGCACATTGCCTGGCAATGGGCTAACCCAGGGAGTGAATGAAGAAAACAGTGGAAAAGCTGGTAGCTACCAAAACACTGTCAATATAATATACAGTATAATATTTTTAAGTATTAAACTGTTGTTGAGAAAAGCATTCATAACTGGGGAACAGCAAGGTCCATCTTGTGACCACTGTTATTCAGTGTAGGTCAACAACTTCTGATGAATGAAGATAACAATGTCATACACTCAGTAGAGAAATTAGTAACTGCACAGTTGCAAAATATCTTATTTGAAATACTTAGAAAACAATCTTGTCCAATACTCACACAGTGGTTGTTCATTTTTGTAAAAGGGGTCAACTAATATCCAATATAGTACAATTATTTACAAAATAGAAACTCTTTTTTAAAATGTTAATATGTAGTTTAATTGAGAAAGTAGTTTGGTATTAGAAGGCTCAGATAGTAAAATGGGTTGCTTTTGGCACACCTGATCAGCAGGATTTCCAGCACAGATATAATTTGGACTGCCACCTACTTGTCCTTGTAGCCCAGTCACCAGAAACAAATGTTGGTATTATACATTTTTACAACCCACATATATGTTACATTTATACATTTCATATTATATCACACTTCAGTAGTAATATAGTATATGAGCTGACTTTGTCATCAGGAGATGGATGGGATGGTGGATGGCATGACATCTAAGCAAGACAGCTGTCAGACCACTGTTGAAGACTCAAACAACAAAACTAGTTGTTTTTTAGTGAGTCATCACTGTGTTTCCAGCTTGTGATTGTGCCACAAATACAGTTTTTTTTAAGCCCAAACATGATCTTTTCCCAACAATAACAAAGTGGTTCCTAGGCCTAAACCTAACCACACGTTAACAACGGAGTATTTAAAATGTAACGTTTCTACGTATCTGACGTCCATGGGAAAACAAGACTAACAGTCTATAGCCATACTAATGGCTCTGTGAGGTGTCACATTCTCAGTCTCACCTGCTGGAAGCACCAGAGGATTAGGCAATGATATGATAAATGTGGTAAATCACCAAGGTAATAAGAATTCATCCCCTGTGGACAATACATGTGTACAAACATTTGGGCCAATCCATGCTGTCAGTGTCAATTTCTTAAAGCTTTGACTTGGTGGTGGTGTTGTAGTAGGATTCATCCTCTTGGGAATCATGAATACCTGTACAAAATTGAATGGCAATCCATTAAATAGTTGTAAAGATATTTCAATCTGAACCAAAGTAAAGGATCAACCGACTGATCTACAGATACAGCCTTAGGGCCATACAGCTACCATGGCAAAAAAGTATGACAGTCTCATATCTGAGAAAAATCACAGTGTATGAACGAACAACTGCAAGCTATAACAGTATTATGCTAGTGTAACTTCTGCTGAAGCAGTAGTTCTGGGCATATCTAGTGACCCATGGGTGTTGAGAGTGTTTTGCACTCAATCTGCAGTCCATGCTCTGCAAAATCAGATAGGACACTGAACACGGCTGTTGCTGTTCTTTCACATATATTTTTCAACTAACAGTGTGCCAACAGTGATTGGCCTGGTCTTACTCCCAGGTCGGCAAATATCGATGCTTTGTCATGCTCTATTTGCGTCTGAAACTGACGCACAAGGCTCCCTTTAGATTCTGTATGAGATGCACCAGGCTTTCAGCTAACTCCAATGGAAACCCACCCGCAGCAGACGCTCAGAGCAACTGCTATAAACAGCTACAAAGTCCACAGATGGAGGAGGTTGGGGTGGTTAGATGGGTCAAACAAACACAGGACTTTCACCCAGGACGAAAGTTAGTGTTGACTTATTCTAACATAACATTTAATATGTGTTTTGCCATGATGTGACGTGATTGTAAACCCCTATGAATGTTTTTTTAGCCAATAATTCATCTTTTTTCTAAACCAAGTAGTTGTGTTGCCTACACGTAACCACAACTGTTTCACGTTAACTATGTGGTAGAACGTGTTTTACTTAGCAGACAGCAGTGCATCTCATACAGACTCTAAAGGGTGCCCTGTGCATTGGTATTAGATGCCAAGAGGGCATGACAATGCATTGGTACATGACAACCTGGGAATGAGAACGGGTTGGAAAGAAACTGCCCAGGTAGAGATGTTGACAACTCATTTGTGCCACTGATATCATAGCTCATCAGCTGATAGCTTTGATTATGACATTTAAGATGACTCATGGAATATCATGTTCACTAAATATACACCAATTAAATCTATTAGGCCTGTTGGTATAATGTGGTTGCAAATTCTAAGTTCAGAGAGGTAGTTTCATGGTATGCTTTTTTTCAGCCTTATCAGTTGGTGGAAATATACTGGACGTCTGATAGAATAACTCTGTGTCCCCATTTCTTTGCACAAATACCCTTCAATGATTAAAGCAGAAGAGCAGGGTGATGAGAAACAGCAGGACACTCTAAGAGGTAAGGCTCAACAGATCCTGCTGCTATCCCCCACTGAGACCACATCCCCAACCTCATCACTTCCATCATCCCAGCCGCATCCTCTTAGCCTTTCTCAGTGGCTTAATCCCAGCAGTAGAAAAAGAGAAAGTGAGCAAGAGAATCTGGGGATTTAACAAGGAGAATGCATCAAACATGCATCGTTTTGCACTTGTATGAATTTTAAAAAAGCCCGTTAATGTTTGTTCAGTGCTCATGGGGGGTATAGTGAAAGCAGCACATGGCAGCATATAAGGGAAATCATTACAGGCATCAACGCTCTTGTAAACCTGGATGGACTGGTAGAGGAATCATGGACAAAGTATTCATTACACAGTACATCGGCAAAATGCAAATTTGAAAACTCTACCACTCTTTTCTACCTACCTACCTTTAGGTTCAGGTTACTTTACTGATACCCAAGGGTAAACTAGTTTCGCAGTCGAGAGTCAAAACATCCATCACAGTTTGAACAACCAAAACAAAACATAAAAAATAGAATACAAGAAAGAAATTTAAAATCAACAGATACTTAACACTGGTGGGAGTGTGATGATGCCTACCTAAAGATGAAAAATGTGATGATGGAGGAGCTCAGACAGGTAGGGTGAGCCTGGTCATTGAGGGCTTGGTATGTTATGAGGAGAATTCTGAAGTGGATTCTTTGGGGGATGGGAAGCCAGTGGAGCTTATGGGGAATGGGGGTGATGTGGTCATGGGTGCGAGAGTGGGTGAGTAGCCAAGCAGCACTCTTCTGGATACACTGGAGTTTATTGAGGGTTTTTGAAGATGAGCCATAGAGTAGACTGTTGCAGTAGGCCAGACGGGATATGATGAAGGTGTGGATGAGGGTTTCTGCAGCTGAGGAGGAGAGGGATGGATGGAGGCGGGCGATGTTCTTGAGGTGAAAGAAGGCTGTTTTGGTCATGTGTTTAATGTGCTGGTCGAAGGAGAGGAACTGATCAAAAATGATGCCAAGATTTCGGATGTGAGGGGAGGTGGATACTGTGGAGCTGTCGACATTGAGGGTGAAGTTATGGGTGGATTTGGTGAGTGCTTTTGGTCCAATGATGATAATAACAACAGTAATTATAACATATAACTGTTCTTATTGTATGTATAACAAAAAACTGTATCCTTGTTGTTTTTATACTGTCACCACATTGTGACAGCAACAAAGACAATCACATTATGCACAATTAAAGGGTGGTGAGTACAAGTGTGTTTTAAAGTGACTCTTGAAAATCTCAATGGTGGAGGAGAACTGGGTGGTGGGAGGAAGAGAATTCCAGAGTTTCTGGGCAGCGATAGAGAAAGCCCTGTTCCCTTAACACACAGACAGTCAGTCAGACAATCTCAGTTCTCCCACAGTGTGATACAAGGAGAGGAGCTCTATGATGTATGAGGGGGTGAGGCTGTTTAACACTTTGTAGACAAACAACAGAATCTTAAAATGTATTCTGTGGCTAACAGGCAGCCAGTGTAGGGAGGCAAGAATGGAAGTAATGTGCTCTGTCTTTGTGGACCTTGTTAAAACTCTTGCTGCTGCGTTTTGGACTAGCTAAAGACAGGATAAACAAGACTGAGTAATACCAAAGTATAATGAGTAACAATAGTCGAGGTGGGAGGAAATGAAGGCGAGGATGACTTTCTCCTGATCAGAACTACAGAGAATTGTTTGGAAATGGTGTGCAGTTGCATGAAACTTAATTTGACTATTTGATTGATTTGTTTGTCAAACTTCAATTCCGAATCAAATATGGCTCCAAGATTTTTAACGTGATTTGACAGAGGGGGCTAATGGGCCAAGATGAGAAGAAATAATGCTGGTCAAGCGCTGTGGTCCAAATAAAATAAGTTCAGTTTTACTCTCGTTGAGCTGGAGAAAATTTGTAGCCATCCATGATTTGATGTTGTGAAGACAGTTATTGAGTTCAGTTAGTATGTTGATCTTTTTCCGGCTCTGACGGGAGGTAGATCTGCATGTCATCCGCATAACAGTGAAAAGATATGTTTTTGAATAACACAGCCTAATGGAAGTAAATAAATGGAGAAGAGGATTGGACCAAGTACGGCGCCATGGGGTACACCACAGGAGATGAAAGCTGAGGAACAACACGAGTTGCTGATAGAGACAAAGAAAAAATATGGAGAAAACCAGTTTAAAAGAGAACCTGAGACCCCCACCATTCCTTTAACCTGTGAATGAGAATGGAATGATGTACAGTGTCAAAGGCTGCAGTTAGATCTAGGACCAAGAGGACGGAGCAGTTACCTGAGTCAGCAACTAGGAGGAGGTCATTACTTATTCTTAATAGGGCTGATTCAGTATTGTATAGCCAGAATTGTAATTTTTCAAAAATGCAGTTTTGAGCCAGGTGGGACAACAATTGATTAAAGTTTTTTTTTAGAAAGAAAAGGGAGCTTGGAGATTGGTCTGTAGTTATTTAGTACTGAAGGATCAAAATGTTTGTTTTAGATCTTTCAGTCCTGAATAACTACAGTGTTATAACATAAGAGCTCTGTTTCCACCGAGCAGTACTGTACAGTACAGTTCAGTTCAGTTCAGTACGCTTTTTATAAATTTCCACTGTGAAAAGCTGTGAATGGTACCAATGGAACGGTTCCTTATCGTCCCCATTTTTGGTCACCCCTTCTGCTGGGGTACCTAGCACACAGATCTAGTACTAAAAGGTAAAGCTGTGAATACTGCAATCCGTCAATTGGTCAATAGTGGATGGCTGAGTTGTGGCTGGTTTTGGGGCTCATGTCACTGTTCATGCCATGGAGAGTTTTGTTAGTAGACTATAACTGTAGAATGAAAGGATGTTTTGTTGCCTCTCGCAGCAGCTAGAGTCGGATAAAAAAATAGCTCAATTCACTAGGCCGACTGCTGGCAACTTTTAATGTGGAACGTTAACTTGAAATGTTACTCAGTGCATGAGTTGACGACATGAATCATTCAACACACCATGACAACTTTGACCATTACTTTAGTTTTTATATGACATAACTTTTAATAATGAGTGGATCTTCAAGCATATATAGTGTATACATTTTGACCGGGTTATGTGAACAGCTCAAACCTCCCAGTTCTCATTCGGAGGGGAAAAAAAGTGCTGCGGAGCGTTGTTCCTGTGGGCTCCAGCAACACTAAACCCCTGAGCTTGCCTGAGAAGGACTAAATGCACAAACCCGCTATTTTTAAATATCCCATGGAGAGAGACTCTTACTGCAGCCTGCTCTATTTTGTTCTGAAAATGTAGGCATGCAACCTTGTTTTGTGGACGATAAATGAGGTGCAGACTTCCCTTTGTGTCACCGGTAATGAGGAAATACAGTGAGTGCTGGATGGAGCAGTGAGTGACAACAACCCCGCCCACGTTTAAGAGCAATGTTTGTGTTGAAAACACTAGGGTCTAGGTACCATGTCTGAAGGATTACTTTTGGTTCCAAAGGTGCCATACCGAAAGTGTTTGGTGGAAACAGTGCTAAAGTGTTGTGTGCAACCCACTGCTGTGAGATTTAAAAGGCAGCAAGCAGCAAGAGGCACTTAGAGGCTGACTCAAGGAGAGGGACAGTGACTGAAAATATCTGCAAATTCACACTGAGGTCAGGGAGCTCTTTACCCCCTGTGCAGAGGACATCAGCCGTTATGTAACAGTGATGGTAAATATTGTCACGTTATGCCATTGTTATTGTTAATACAGCACTGCTGACACATATGTTATATGTCACACAAGAGGCAGATGCTGTTGTATTACACATCATGCCTGTCACATCTCTTTTTTGCTTCTGCGATGCTGGCAGGGTGGCTAAAATCACACACTGGGGCGGCATGATGCATCTGTTGTTCGGTTCTGTGTAAAACTGAAAAGGCAGCATAAAGAAGGGACTTTGTAGCGGCCCTTTAACGTGATCTCGGTGTAGAAAGGACTACCATCTCACTCTGCAGTTGCTTCTATCTGCCTGGAAGAGGGACTGCCGCAGTACAAAATTGGACTCAAACATGACATTCAGATGGAAACTAAAAAGTACAAAAAACCACAGCCACCTCATGTGGAACCCAAAACAATGACAGCAGCTCTTGACTACAAAATTGAACTCCCAAATTAACTTTAATAACACAAAACAAAACAAAACAAAACAAATGCACAAAAGAAGAGCCCGTGTTCTTTGTATTACCAGTATTTGTCTCCAGCAGTAAATTGATTTAGGGCTGACCTCAGTACAGCCCCAGAAACTCAGCTCTTTCTTTGTGCTGGGCAGTTCACCTCAGTTCAACAGAACAGACTGTATCTGCACCTGCAGGTGTCCTATCCCCCTACATCTCTATGACGTTGTTGGTTCCATTTTCTACATCCCCATTCTCACATAGCTTCTCAAGACTCTCTGTATCCCTGAAATTAATTAAGAGATATTTGAAACATGAACTGCTTTAATTGGCTGCAGTCTCCTTTCCCAGAAACAAAGCCAAAGTTAACAGCTGCAGAGTTGTTGATAGGCCTCCTTCAAGTTTTGCCTTCTATTATGTGACTGAAGAAGTTATGGCTGCAACTAACTATTTTTTCTAATAATTGACCGAAGCTAATTGATTTCTTTATGAAATCAAAGTGACAATGTGAAGAGATTTATTACTTGAACCTGCAGCGTCCCCTGGCTTTATGGAGCTTTATTGTTTAACCCATTGTTAATTTTTTGCAAAATTACTATTTTGGTTCTTTCCCTTGCTGCTCTTCGGGTCTTATTGCTGTTTTGACCCAAAAATCTTTGAAAACCTTCAATACACTTTGTGCTCAGCGTAACCAAACAGCAGACAGACACAGTTAGAGACTCGCTGGGGAGCATTTAGCAGCTTGAGAGACAGATGTTTTTCTCAGGAGTTGTTGGAACCCATGCCCCCACAGAAAAATAACAGAGCTCAAAGAGAAAGAATATTGGGTTTAGGTGCCCGGAAACATGACTCCAAATAAAAGCTCATGTTGGTCTGTCACTGAAGCATTCAAGCTCACTTTTTGTTGAAACCTTCAACCTGCCTACTGCATTTGGGTCCTTTCTATACTGATACATCCCTCATTCATTCATCCTTTACTCCAGACCCTTAATCCATCATATGCAACAAATTATTCTAAATCTTTATCTTTATCACCGTTGTCTTTGCTAGTGAAACTACATCATAGTCTAAACCCAAAAGATTCACTTAACTTAGAGAGAAGCTGCAAATCCTCATATTTGAGAAGCCGTTACCAGCTTGAAAAATTAATTAAACAATACATTTATTTTCTTGCAATCAACAAAGCAATTAATACAGTAATCATTAACGTTCTAAGTAAGTAAAGTTAATACAACTACTGTCAGGCCCACCATCAGGGGGGCTCACGACCCCACCCAAGACCAAGGGGAGGAACAAGAGAACAAGAAAGTAAAAGCAGAAGAGAGCCAATGGACAAATGTCTGGCAAAAAAAAAAAGAAGCAGGTATGAGGAGCGAAGCTGATGGTGAGAAGTGAGGCAGACTAATTTTGGTAAGAAAACCTGCTGTATCAAGCTCTTTTTCAAATACACAGTGAAGACATAAGAATCACATTAAACTAGTGGACCTTCAGGCATCCGTTGGTACCAACCGCGTTATTCCATCTTCAAAGGAGGCAAATGATGAACATTGAATGAACATTGGCTCTTTTCAAAATGGTATATTTAAATATTTCTGCATATCATGGTCCCTAAAATGTCTTGGAATTGCATATTGGGTATGACTGAAAAACAATTTTAGTCTGTACACAATTTGACCAATAGTTGATTAAAGTAGCCTCAAAATTGACTGAATAAATGAAGAAAAAATAATTTGTTCACTCATGATTTGATTTTATGATGAGGGCCCACTTTTAAAAATGTCATTCATTTACAGAGACCTCTACATTCATCTGACAGCTCTTCATACATTTTCTGATGCACATACTTGGACACATCATCAGTGTTGTATCCTGGCCTCATTGGGTGTTTCGGGTCTTGCAACAGACACCGTCCTCCAGGCGACCCGACTGAGGTTGATCAAGCCTCGGCCTGTGTACAAGTGGCATGCTGTACTGGTCACCCCTTTTCAGCCATAGCCATCTAGATGCCTTCTCTGCTGCCTCCACGTTGTTGTTGATTGCTCTTCTCTTTCTTTGGCCCATAATGCCCAGGGTTCTGTAGGCCTTGCTGAGGAAATGACTTGCACACCCCCGACTGCCCACCTCCACTGGCATGCACCTGGTCCTCTCCAGGTCAACTATAATCACCCAGTCTCGTGCTGTGGAAAGCAGACCAGCAGAGGAGGTCCTGGTCTGCTCTTCGACTGCTCTCCTTCTTGACAAACTCGATCTTCCTGGCTGTAGCGTGGGTGTATCTGCTGTCACTGATCCCCTTGCTGATTGCCTCAGCGATAGACTTAAGGACCTGATCGTGTCTCCAACGATAGCGCCCCTCGCTCAGTGCCCTGGAGCAGCTACTCAGGATGCACTCGAGGGTCCCTACATTCATCTGACAAAGTCTGGTATGTGGCACAGTCACACCAAAACTCACTGACAGATTTTTTTTTTTGCTATCTGCTTGTTTTGATGAACCCAAGTAAAACAATGTTTCCTTCAATCACGAGTAACACCTCATTCATTTCAGTCAGTCTATTTGAAAGGGAAAATAATACATTATTTATAATATTAAGCATATAAAAAAGTGTTGACTGAAGGCCATATTCATAAATAATACCTTTTTATTTGATGTATTGAAAAATAAAACAATATACCATTATGTACAGCAGACAGTTCAGGCAGAAACTGTTGTTTTACAGTGAAAGCATACTTCTTACACCCCTATGCAAATCATGGAATACATTGCATGTGAGTTCAGTTAGATACCTTCGCATCATTTTCCCAAATCACTACAACCCAAAAACTAACTGTTAATAATAAATTTATTTATTTACTCTCTCTCTCACACACACCTGCACACAGTTGGGTCTATGTGTGTCCACAAATATATACAGAGATTTTTTAAATCTTTATAAAATGTAGAAAAATTGCATATAAAAACATCTTCGATCCACATTTCACAAAATAATTAGTGTTAACACAGAAGTGCTCAGTTTGGCAGAGTAAACATTGTGTCAGTGTGTGTGTGTGTGTGTGTGTGTGTGCGTGTGTGTGTGGGGCCACATGTGGATTGAACCATGCAAAGAAAAACAGAAACAAACATACATTTAAAATGCAATACAGACTTTGTGTTCCTACTTTAACTCTATTCTTCTTCAGCATCGGCCTCTCAAATAAATTATAATAATCTACTGTGAATTTATTTAATCATGTGTCAGTAATTATCTACATCTTGTTGGCAGGGAAGAGACTCTGGCCTTGTGTTTGTACCAGATGTATGTAGTAGCTTTCAGGAAAATGGACTGAAAAGATGGAAACGGTGAATTTTGGCTTATACTGATTTGTGAAAGCATGTTCTAATTGCAGCCATTATAACATTAGGGTTGCTCAGATATTGAAAATGGTATTCTGCAAGTTTCAAGGTGAGTTGTTTTATTCTCTGTCATACATTTTTCTTCTCACACAATTTCAGTGTGAGCATCAGACTCTAAATGGATCCATTATTTTGTTTATTACACAGCTGTCATTTCAGCACTGTTAGTAGAGGCTTAGCTACTAAGAGCACAAATCTCCAGCTACCATGTTATTTTAACTACCCTGTGATTATAGTGATTTTGCCTGTTTTTGTAGAATTTGCAACTCATGTCTTCGACTGAGAATGGCAGCCTTTGTGAGTACGCTCAGGCTATGTCAAACACTAAAGCCAAATAGTAGCCTCAGTCAAAACAAAGCTATCTTCAGTCCCTCTTGACATTTCGAGCAGAAAACTAAGCATCTGATTTAGTGGTTTTAATATTGTCATGAGTGCTAGGTTTTTGTTTGGAGAATAAAAGCTTCTGTGCTTGACTTTCTCAATCTCCAACTTTGAATCCACACGCTTCAAGAAGATTTACTAACAGCACTTTCGACTCAAAACTTGTGCAAAGAACCAACACTAATAAATAAGACATTCAGCTATTATTGCTTAATTAATTAAGACTGGCTCAAAAGATATAAAAAAAAATTAAAAAATGAATCATAGCTTACTGAAAATGTTAGTAAAAAATAAATGAGGGTTGTGTTTGACTCAACTAGCCGAGAGCCTTTTCCAACAAAAGCTTAAAAATCTGATTTATAATGTAGCGGTATGTCTTTAATCAAAGCTATGACTAATGCCTGCAGGAAGATTAATTACTTGACAACACAACCATTTTGGTTTTAGACATGACAAGATTAAAATAGTCTTCCTGCTCTGCAAAGTGTGTCAAAGTGCACCAATGATGATGCCTTCGGCGCACAGACACATTTCATTTCAGGGCAAGTCTCAGACACCTTTCTGTACGATGTGGGTACTGAAAATGAAACAAGAAGCAAAGGGAACTGAAGCCTTCACTATGACAACGGTGATTTACGTAGAAGGTAAAGTAGAATCTATCCATCTCAACACAAAGGAAATTATGACAGCACAATGTAATACCATACCCACACATTTGAAATAAAGCCACATAGATTGAAAGTAGCGTTCTATAGTGTCTTTGTTCATAAGAAACAGCAGCTTGTATCCTTGGCAGAAACATGAAAAACTGTATATTCAGATATTCGACGTGTAAATAAAACAGTGACACAGTGAACTGCATACTGATGCTCTGCATAGAAAACTTGCCTTCATAATACAGTCTGCTTCAGCTTGTTGATTTTAACCTTTAATAAAAATGCTTGTTTATTTTGGAGTGTAACTGTGATACTGTTTGGTACTTCAGCCTTTTGTGTAGTATAATTAAAGCAGCTGTATACGACATTGAGAACATATGCAGGTTGTCTCCACACAGCTCTTAACATGGAGGTGGCTAAGCGGCAGCTAAAAACAGTGATAACAACAGCAACAGTGCTGACAGAGCTAACAGTGTTTATGCGTGTGAGCATTACGCTTTCATGACGATGTTGGTGGTGCCAGAAGTGGGACCAGGTCATTGTTTTGCACGTCACAAGTAAGTCTCAAGTCTTTGCAGTCAAGTCCCAAGTAAAGCCTGAAAAGTCCCAAGTCAATTCCTAAGTCTTAAACTTTGAGTTTCGAGTCCTAAAAAGGTCCTGATGTGCTCTTCACCCACTATAATCCCAGTCTGAATATATCTGACAAAAATCATGAATGCTTTTTAAAATTTTTACTTATTTGTTTTTAAAAAAAGTTGCTGTGTCTCCTTTTCAACTTGCATGTTTTGCATACCGCTGTTCCTTTTTTGTTGACCACTGCAGAGTTTTTGTGAGCAAACAAAATTATCTTTGGTATCTTCTTTTCCAACTGTCAATCAGTAATGCACTGCTAGTATTTCATTATTCTCTCCTGCAATTTGTTAGATGCTGTCTGATTGCTTCAAACAAAGGGGATCTGGGGCATCAAGAGTCGATTTACTGGGAAGGAATATTGAGGGAATGGATTGATTTTTGGCACACTTTTTAAATACAAACTTTATTTTGGGCCCGGAGAAAGGTTGGAAATATATTCCAGTCAAAAGGCTGAAGTCCAAGTGAGGTTACAAGTCACTGGTGGTAGAGTCAAAGTTGAGCTTAAGTCTTTTTTGATTTTCTAAGGTTGATTCTAAAGTCATCAAATTTGTGACTCGAGTGTGACCTGAGTCCAACTCATGTGACTCAGGTCCACACCTCTGGTGACTGCTGCAGTACAGTGCAGAATGTTGGTGATTAGCCAGTGGGATACACACACACTCAGAGACTCACACACACTAATATGTACGCTTGGCCAGACTGTCAACCACAACAGAGGGCTGAGAAGCTTGGACTACAACACACACACACACACACACACACACACACAGAGGGAGTGTGACTTCTTTCACTGCTCAGGACGCCATTACTCCACACATAGTTGTTCGATGCTATGTAACTGTTGTGATTGTTGTGAGATTAATGTGAGATCAAACTGAAGCATTGAGACAAGCCTTGAACAAAATACAGCATTTGCAGCAAATTACTTTTAACCTCTAATTAATAGTTTCTCAGTCTTGCCAAGGATTTCTGTGAATTTATTTTACATTTAGACTGAATAAGTAGAGACCTCTAGGACCGATATGATTCTTTTAAAAACAGAATACAAAAGCGTGACAAACTCATATTCATCAGTACTTGTGCGAGGAAGCATTCAGATGTGCTACTCTGTGACCTGGCAGAGTCCGGCTTGTGTCAATAAACTTCTGCTTGCCTCTTTAGCGACAAACAAAAGAACTTGTTCTAGTCTCTAATACGGATTAATACACTGATGCAAAGCTCCAGTGGGAGTCAGCTGAACTCCAACGAAAAAAAAATTGATGACAGCACAGAACTGTATCTACCATCAGGTGTCAAGGCTAAGGGAAAGTACACACACTAAACAATAAAAGGCTGTCGGTGTAGTGCTTAGACACTGTGCTCCTCCTGCTGTCCTGCTTTTCTCTGTGTATGCAGCTGAAGGCTGCGAAACGGACAGAAGCTGTACAATACCTTTATAATCATTCTTCTAACAGAGAGAAGGCTTGCAAAAGACGGGGGTTATTCAATGTCCTCTACATTCTACGGCTGAATTTTTGGCCTGAATACACCATTGACTGTTCAGTCACACACATTTAGGCCTATTTCTGAAGCTGATATGGAGCATTAACTTTATGCTTTGATGTGTCTTATCTAACTCATTTATGTTTTCAATTACAAGCTAATTCAGGGTCAATAGTATTGGTGAGAAGTGAACAATGCAGCTTCTCCATCTTAGTAACACTGTGTTATTTTTACACCTTACACTGTCAGTAAACTGTTCCAAGTATGACTGATTCTTTTCAAACAGCAGTGTCATTCAGTTGAAGAATCTTATTAAACATGAGCGGTACTGCTATTTACTTAAGAGATCTCCTTATGTGTAAAGTGCAAATCAAGTCTCAGCAGTGTGCAAATATTAATGAGGGGCCATACGTGTGTAGAGCCTGAGAAGGCATCATGGGAGATTTTTGTGCACATAAAACATGGGAACATTAGTGCAGCAGCAAAAATGAGGTGATCCTGCTGGCCTGCTACACCCATATAGCATGACCAGAATTTGAAGCAGACTTGTGACTAGGAAGTCACCCATTTTAATTAATGGAGGGTGCTGGACACATGTGGTCCAGGGAAATGAAATTAACAATCTGCTCTCCTCCAGCAGTTATGTAAGTGACAGTGAGGGAAGTGCGTCACTCCCAGTGGCTCTAGCTGAAGCTGTACAGTGGCCAACAGTGTACAGTAATTGCACCAAGACATACACACAAGTGAACAACTAACCATTTGAATTCGAAGCATGTTCATATGGGGAGAAATAAGGTAAAATTAAGAAAAAAACAAAACAGATTAGACTGAATTAAATAAAATGTGCTTGCGTGTGCCCCCATAAATCCAGCAGAGTTTAAATTAACAGGAAATAAACACAGACATCATTTATCATAATACTCTCAGCTGGGAAAAGAGCTGTGCACAGCAAAACCTTCATCACACCAGATTCACAAAATAGTTCTTTCTGATAAGTATGGAAGATTTAAAATGCCTAAATTAAAACAAATGGCACAACAAAATAAATAGAATTTAGAAGTTTTTTAAAGTCCTCCAGAGCGTGCTGCCAAATTGCCTTGAGAAATCGCTTAGTTTACCATTTCCTCATCTATTGGATACTTTTCGTGCCTATGAGAACATATGTTAAGATGTGGACATACACTTTATGTGTCAACCTTAAATTCGGCGATGTGCTTTCCATTAATATAAATCTGACGGCACGCACTTATCACACTGTTGGATTGACTTCGTTTACTTCTGTTGGTGGTAAAGACGATCAAAACAGACTAGCCAACAGCATGCCATGAACGTGAGATGATGTTTCACGGCCAAATCAAATAACCAATCGGAGGAGAGCCCTTCTAGCCAATCAGAGGCGGAAAAGGCGGTACCTTCCCCTACCATCCTACGAAAAAAAAATACCACCGCCGGTGGGTAACTGGTGAGGATAGCAACAATGGCGACCGCTACAGATCCTACAGACCACATTAACGATGCTATCGAGGTATTTCGCCACTACTCGCGTTAATGGAGGACCAAATTAATGAAGCTGCTAAACTGGATTTAACGGTGATGCAGCTGGGCGTGCACGACGACGGAGACATTTTAAACGGGCAATGCTCGCTTGTTTTCGGCACCCCCGAGGCATGGATACTAATGACGTCAGATTCTGGGTGAGTCGTTGATCTCTACTGATTGGTTAGGGAAAAATCAAATTCCCTCCCCCTTGTAAATCGCCTTCAATGGAAGCCATGTCAGACTGAAGGTTCTGGGAGCTTCAGTCTGACACTCAGGCTACCTTGGGGGAGGAACCATGGGTGGATGTCAGAGGGTGATTGCTATTGATGTCACATTTACACCACCCTTCAAACTACATAAACAACATTTTACTTTATTCTGATAAATTTCTAATGGCGGAATGAAATCATAAGTTTTGCTGGAGTTGGTGTGCTCCCCTGTAATCCTGATCATTTGGTGTAAGTTTTTTTTTTTGCCTTGACGGCTGGATAAAATGAAATGTTTAATATTATCAGGAGATTTCAATGTTCAATGACTTGAACACTGTCAACAGCCAATAGCTGTAGTAGCACACCATGTAGAAAGTAAACATGGAAGGGACTCCATGGGGAGGAGGGGAGGTGCAAGAACATTGTGGGGTGAAGGGGTGAACAAGCATCGGTGTTCGGCTTGTATCTGATCCATCAACCAACACATATTTTAGTCCATCCATCCATTTTCAACTGCTTATCAGAAGCAGGGCAGGGCAGCAGGCTGAGCAAAGAAATCTTAATTTTCAACAATACTTTTTCTCTCATTCTCATGGTCTCGTCTAACTAAAATAGCACAGCTAACAAACAGAGGCTGGTGGTGAGTTGAGACGTCAAATCCAAAATGTTTGTGTGCAAATAATAGTTTATCTTTATGGACCGTATTGATGCCAACTGACAATAACACTGTTGACATATGATGTCTTTTATCTTGTGTTTCTAGGTTATGTATTTTGCGGACAGTTAAGGAATTGTTTTTATGCCATATGTCTTTGAGTTTGAGGGGGTTTGACGTCATATTTTCCACCAGGAGCAGGATGGAAAATAATCTCAAAGTGAATCTAGTTTAGTTTTGCAAACAGGGACCTTGTAACATTCCAGGCCTTTGCAAAAGCTTACATTGTCTTTAGATGTGAGGGGGTGTCAGACTTTAGTCTCATAACAGTGTTTTCAAAATCTTTTCAAAGCCTTCTGGTGTAAGGTAGGCATCACTTCCATTTGTGATTGACTGTTTGCAGTTTTAAGGGATGGATTGTGCCGCAAGCAAGTGTACAAACAGATACTTGGAGGAATCCTCTTGGCTCAGTTCTCGGTAAATGCTGACAGTAAATAACCCACAGTAAATGCATACATAAAAGGAAATACATATAAAAATGTGCATTGTATTTCACTTTATTTCTTTTAAAAATGTTTAAATTTAGGCAATTTAAATCTTCTATATATTAGACTGGTCAGACTTGGGATAAATAAATAAAAATCCAAACCCTTAAACTGTTGACACTCTTTGCACGTTGCATTTTTGCATCCATTTTGGTGTTTTGGGGATCATTTTTTTCACTTCTAACTGCCAAAATGTGGTCAATCTTAGGCTGCAAGATTTCCAGCTTTGCTCTAGGGGAAGACTGCTCGCAAAAATCAACATCAGTCAATGTTTGATTCTGGGGAAAATTTCTCACAATCAAAAGAGAGAGGTTTGTATTTTTAGGCCGCTATAATCACAGCTTCAATAGAGCCACATGTGATGCAGCCTCATTCTGCATTTTGAGTCAGGACAAAAAACAAAACAAAAAAAATCACACTCTTTTGCTGTGTTAATTGGGGACACCGCTATCATACTGTACACCATATGACTGACTGCAACAGTCTCCTGACAGCTGATCAAGGTGATGGAAAACATAATCAATCGTAAACTAAGGAAAAAAAAAAGATGTTAAACCAAAAATAAAACAACAAAAAGAACAAACCCCAAGGAATGCATCTAATATGGTTAACTGATGTTATATAAAAGGTATAAAACTAATCTTTAAGAGTGGATATTGCATTCATATTACACTTCACAGTAAACAAATGTATATTTCAAATTCTCTTCTGCCACAGGGAGGTTAGTCCGGCTCAGTTATAAAGTGTTATTAGACATGATGGGGATTTAGTGTCTTAGCCAAATAATAATTAGGAGACCCAGGTCAGTGATTCTACAGGATATCACTTCAACCCAGCGAGTTATTACGGTCAGAGGTCCTATTTACTGCAGGTTAAACAACAACTGCAGTCTGGGTCGCATGGGGACAAGTCACTTCTTTATAAAAACTTTGCTTTGTGTTCAAAGCCATCCTTCAGCTACTTTAAATTAACGTCAAACAAGGGCTTAAAGATGAATAATTGATGTTAATCAGAAAACTGCGGCCTCAAAGCACCACCATGTATCTTGTGGACAGATTACATTCTTAGAAATGAACACAATCAGTGTGTCTTCATTTTAAGCAGACAACAACGAGAATTCAAAATGGAGTGATGAATCCTGACACTCACACTACAGTAATAAGACACAGATGCGGATAATATGCTTGTATGTGCGTGTGTGTGTGTGTGTGTGTGTGTGTAATTTCGTGCTTCCAGTGCTAAACAGACAAACTCATTGGTCTAAACTGCATATTAGTTGCTCAGGCACTTGTTTTAAGACATTGAGAAAATAAACAGAATAAAAATGGACTCCCTCTGACATTTGACGGACAGGTACCATCATTTCATTCTGCTCTTTATATCCCAGCGTTAAAGAAGCCTTCATTTTCTCCGTATCTCTCAGCTCCATTGTGCAAGCCACTTGAGCCAGTTCATTTTCTGTGGACAAAAAGGCGCACCACTGTGAGTTGAGCTCTATTGCTTTGATGTCAAAGATTGGATGTCATTCACTTCATGACAGATAAAAGGCTTTGTGTGTGTGTGTTTTTTGTGTGTGTGTTCATATGTTGAATATCTCCATGTCAGAAGCTGGACTCTGGGACTGTCCTTTTGCGTCCCAGCGAGGTTGTGCTGTAACGAGTCCTCTGCAGGGTGCCGTAAGACGGTTTGTCTGTTGTCAGGCTGCGCGACGGGGCTGTAGACATCCCGTTACGATGCAAAGATGCTGTCCTACGCATGCTCTGCTCCGCTTTGGTGGGGATATTGGAGGAGCTCTGGGAGCGCTTGATGTCCGCCGCGGTCCGTCCCACTTTCCCGTTTGCCAGCTCATCGCCTGGATGGCCCGAGCCATTAGACTTGCTTCCTTCTACCCCGGTTCCTCCTCCTGCTGCTCCGTTGGACAGTGACAGCCTAGAGAGAGTCCTCCTGCCTCCTTCATCACCTCCTTCTTTTCCTGACTCACCCTCCTTGGACTTCCTTGAGTCCCTGTCCTTCTTCAGGAAGTTACCTTTAAAGAAGGAGAGCAGTCCCTCATGGCTCTTGGGAACTTCTCCTTTCTTGCTCTTAGAGTTTCCTTCATGTCCACCGTGGTGCTCCCTGTCAGGCCTGTCCCCTTTTTGTCTTCTCAGGGTCCCATCCTGAAGGCTAGGAGTGCTGTAGCTGGGTTGAACTCCAGCACTCCTTTTTGTCTCAGCAGTATCCTGGGAGGCTTTGGAGGAGCTCTGTTTCCTGGCATCCTTCCTCCTGGTGAGGGTGTTACTGCTGAAGCTACTGCTGATATTTGTGGTGCTCTCATCTCTTGTCTGGCTCCCCTTCCTGCGTCTCAAGCTGGCTGTCTTCTCCGATGGCCTCCGCTGGCCCTCTGGGACTTGTGGAGAGTCAGGCGGCAGCTCATCTACTGCCTTACTCATACAGCTTAAGCTTCCTACACTGGAAGATCTGACGTTGGCTGCCGTCCGGCCCCCAGTGGCTTCCTTGGTGCTGCGTGGTTCGCTCATCAATGTTACTATTGGATCCTTTGTGCATCGGGGCCGCCGGCCAGATTCCAAGTACTGTACCAGCTCCACAGGGGCTGGATCTTGGACAGATGGAGGCACTGGGTCAGGTTTCCGTCTGTCCTTTGAACCAAAGGACCAACGTAGGGGAAGCACTTTGCTCAGAGTGTCCTTGGTCTTGCTGGGGGCTCTCATGCTCACGCTGCGTCCCTGAAGGCCCCTGATAAATGGCCTGCTCTCAAAACCCCCTAACAAATGTGTAGAGAGGAAAATGTTTTAGTTTTTTTATTCAAATTGAAGAGCTCAGCACAGAATTAATGCTGAAATAAACACCCAATAAGCTACTAAACAGATTGGGGGAAATATTAGGTGTGGCCCCTTACCCTTTTCCTCTTTAGAACCATTTTCAAGGAAGACTGGAGACTCAGGCGAGTCAGGTAAGGAGGATGGGCAGGTGGTGGAGGATCGAGAGACCAGACTGCCTCTCTTACTATCCCCTGTCAGGCGGATTAGCCAGTGGTCTGACATTGATGAACTGGTGGAGCCTGTGAGACATGGGGATGAGAGGGAAAATATGAACCATAAAAGAAAACTCCACTGTTCTCATCTCATCACACTCCTGAAACACTGTTGGGCTCATAGAGGACATTTTAACACAAAAATACAGACTGTTGGATGAAGCATAAATGCACTTCCATGCATTCTTCTTCTTTGTCAAAACTACAGACAGTTTGGTCAGATATTCAGAGCCCCAGCACCACACTTTAAAGCCAAATTGACACAATGGCTAAACTTAAGAATTACAATCGTCACATGATGCCACTGGGCTAAAAGAGGTTTTTCCTATAGACTTACTTTGTGAAAGAGATGTCTGTAAATTAGTGGATGAATTTTTCTGAGCGTCACAAACTCCGTGAAATTACTTATTTCACAATTAGGATTCGATCCATTTGGTGCGATAACATTTCAAACATCAAAAAGAGGTGCATGATTAAATCATTTTATCTCCACTCAAGTCAGCGGAATGCTAAACTGGAAGTTAGTCTGAAGTTATCTGGAAGATCCAGGTAATTTTATGCCTGGGGAGTTGAAATTTTTTGGCTTCATGTGCCACAGAGCAACTTTCATAGGAATAAACAGGGCCCTCCTCCAATGTTTTACCCAGTTCTCTTTATTCATTCCTGAGGATTTTGGGTGCGTTATTCTAATAGTGGCTAATGTAGCCTCATATTGCTAGCCTCAAGCAGAGGTAAGGAGTAAGCTATAGAGACATGGTAAGATCACTTCTTTCTAACTCCACACCCACAGAATAGTTTTCATTGTCAAACTTGTGGTCTTCAGCTCCAACTGTCACTGACTTACGTTACATCACTTGAGGCAACTTATCAGACTTTGCGCAGCTCCCTCTGGAGGCACAAACATACTTCATACAACTTTATTCTTCAAAAATATGATTGTACTCCTAAACTGACTTCAATGTGTAAAGTTGCCCTTTGAACAAACAGATCACCCCAAAGTAAAACTTCTGATGTCCTTTAAAGTTAAATTAAGTTTGTATGAACACAAACACACAGAGAGATAGCTACACCAGTTCAATTACACGGGCAGCTGTGGTGGAGTATTTATTCAAATCCTTAATTAGCTAAATGAAATAACACCACAATGTTAAAACACTCCTTCCATGTGTAACAAGTCTTGCATTTAAAGTACTTGAGTGAATATACTGGGGGAAAATTTGTTTCTACCATGCATCCACCAAAACCTTGGAACACCATCTACAGCTCAAGCCCTACTCACATGGGTATAGTTTCACCTGGAGAGCTCATGTAATTTAGAAATTACAAAAAAAGTTTGCTCTTCTTAAGTATTTGTACTTGTTCTGTCTCCATGCAGTGTAGAAATATGAGCTACCTGCACCCAAAATGCTGCCAAAATCTTTATTAATAATTGCCAACACAGCCTCTGTAATTTTCTACCTGAAAAGACGGAGAAACGAGGCGAGTTTGGTGATATAAGGTAGGCCATTTGCGGTGGAATTTTCACTTGACAAATTTCTAACATGGCCGACTTGTACAGTATTAAGATAACAGATGACCTTTGCAATTATTACAAATATCCCCAGGTAATACTAGTCCTGTATATATAAGGCTATAATATAGTTATTATGCTAAAAAAAATACAGTGTGCCAGTTTTGGGAAACATAAGGAAAACATGGCTCTCTGCTTGCTGTTCTGAGTCAGGTTAACTGAGGATAAAGTACCAGTGCCAGTGCAGTGAACATGTTTTGTCCTGCATCATTAAATATGAATAATACAGTGCTTTTGTATTCATCACCCGTGCCTCCTGGTCCACTTATCCTTTATTCACCAGCCTGTAACCTGGAATCAATGGAGGTCCGCCATCATTGAGATGTTCAATCTCTCAAATGCATCATCTGTTTTCTCCTCCAAACAGAGTGGGAGGACACATTTGAAAGCACATAGGGTGCACATAGGAAGCAGAAAGTGTATCCTATGTGCAGGTCTCGAAATAACAGCACTGACTACATTATTATGGCAAATTTTTTCCCTCTAAATTTCATATTTCCACAAGCTTAATGTATTTTTTTCTTGAGTTTAAAATGAATCTGCTTTCTACAGTGCCTTCTTTCCTCTCCAAGATCATTTTTGCTGCAGTAGGGTTGAGTGGCCGAGTCTTTTCTCCCCCATTAGTTTGACTTTTAAGACTCTCAGCCCTCATAGAGAGCTTTGGAAGCTATTTTCACTGCTGCCTTGTTGTGAATGTCTAAAATTTCCACCTGTGACTCACTTCCTCAGAAAATGAAGGAATAAAGAGTAGCACATATACAATACATGTCCACAGAAACTGTGAGTTTTTTCATCAATAGATCTTTGAGCAGCAGACAGTGTGCTGAGTGCAAATGTCTACCTGCAAAATAACTTCTGTATACTACAGTCTTTTTCTTCCATCAATAAAATGGTTATCACATTATTGCTCATTTGTCAACAGCAACTGCTTCGTCTGACATTTTTGAAAAAAAATGTTTAAATAAAAAAAACCCTGTCTATCTGAAAAGTGCATGGATTAAATCGAGTGTGACAAATCGTTTTCGAATTTGAGTCACACTTAACTTTGCTACAAAAATGATTGAATAGGTATGTATTCAACTAATCTTAAAGCAGTATCTTGTGCATGCTTGGACATGGCTCTGCAGCACTCTTTGTCAAATAGCTCAGTTTTAAAGGTAAAGTATGCATAGTATTTTATATCTTTTCATCAATTCATGTTTGATGATCATGTGGGAAAATAATAAGAAGTATACTATATAGCAATACTTTTATAATCTACCTGCAGTAAAGTATAAATTTGAATCACATAGCCAAACAATGCAGACCCATATAAATATCTTGGTTTCCATATTGATGAATATATGCATTTAATTAAAGGTGCTAAGGCTCTTGCTGAATGAGAAGGTAGAGCTCTGGGAGGAATCCTTGGTAAAAGTAGCAATTTAAAAGATGAGTTTCTAAACATGTCCTTAACTGTGTGAAGCTGTGTGCGTCCTGTACTTGATTAAACTGCCGGGGTTGGAGGCTTTAGAAATATTTCTGTGTGTAAATCAGGGGGTAAGAGTGCTATAAGATATTTTCTTTTCATGTGAGACTCAAGGTAAGATATGCTAGCTCAGTTATGGAATTGATGAAAGTAGGTTGATGAGGCAAATGTTTATCTGGGATAATCTGGAATTTCTTTTTACCAATAATGAAAAATTCAATATTGGTTTGTTTAGAGAATCTGTATCCCTTTTTACACTGCCTCTTCAAGGCAGGAATTTCACACTGTTAAACCACCTTGCTCCTCTGTATGAACGGTACAACTGCAGAATGAGGGGGCAGAGTTGTCTTGCCTTTCAGCCAGCATTGGAGGTAGGAACAGCTGTGAAAAGCCATCAGGAACTTTGTGTTCCTGATGCATGCGACCCAATGTGTGGTATTTTAAAGGAGCTGATAGCAGTTAGTGGCAAACTCAAAGCAGAAGAAGAAGAGCTCCTGAAAATAACCGCAAAATGAGGAAAAAAAAAGGTCAGAAAGCTCTTTACCCTCTGTGCAGAGGATGAGATCAGCTGTCATATAACAGAGAAGGTAAATTATTAATATCCCCATGTTTTGCCATTGTTACTGTTTATAAAGCACTGCTGACTCATATGTCAACACTGTTATGTTACATGTCACGCCTGTCACAGCTCTTTTGATTCTGAATGCTGGCATGCTAATCTAAATCACACATGGGAGCACCATGATGCCGACATTGTTTGGTTCTGTGTAAGAATGCAAAGGCAGCGTAAACAAAGGATTTCTTAGTGGCCCTATCGTGTGATCTCTGTGTAAAAGAGCTCGTGTTTACCAAGGGCAAGTAACAGTGGGCTGGTGATATATGGACTTAACCAAAACTGTGTACTTTTACGATGATAAAAATTGAATATGGTATGGAGAATTGCACTCTTAGTGATTTGTCCAAATGGAAACTGGACAGCATGTTAATACACAAGAAGAAAAGCAGATCTGTCCATTGTGCTGTTTAAATGATACAGAAGATAAGTTCCATTTTGTTTTCTACTGTCATTTTTATTGTGTACTTCACCGTGTACTACTGCAGTTCTTTGTTTGGTAGGATAAAGGGGGATATTGATTTTGTAAACATGGAAGATACACAGACACCAAGATGGCTGTTCAAATTTGAGACATGAATTGGCCAGTTTTCTGGAGAGGGCATGGGAGAGGAGAAAATGGGCTCTTTATTCAGCTGGTCTGTGAATGTTCAGTGTTTTGTGTTTTTGATTTGCTTTGTTTTGTTGTTTGTTTATTTCATTTTTAGTTTGATTAGTTTTATTTCGTTTTCCAAATGTTTTGTTTATTGACCAGGAGATGGCTGTAAAACAAAAAAAAATGGTGTCTTATAATCCCATGCGGGATGAGCCAGAGGCAAGACACTGAAATAAATAAAAATCAATTCACAGAGAAATTTAGCATTCAGTGGGCCTGTACCACCTTATTTAAAGCCTCTGAAAACGTTCAAATCTCAAGGATTTCACTAAAATATTTAATATACATGGCTAAATAATTAACAAGATTTAAGATTTAATGATCTTAGTTACTATTCATTTGAAGTTTAAAACTGAAAAACTCAACTGTCATCACATTTGATTCACATGCTGCAAACAATGATTAACAAGGAGTGACATTAACTTTTTCCCACTGAGTCCCATTTATCTCAAACCAGTGAGTAAAGCAAGAAGAAAAAACAATCTCTCGTTCATGTAGGAGCTTGTCGCTTATAGTAAGTATCTGATGGAGAAAATATGCTTTCACAGCATTTAGGGTCCTTTCAACTAAACTATCAGGATGAGGTCTGTGACAAATCCACCAATAGTTATGAAACTAAAACCTGTTTTAAAAGTATCTGACATTTCAAAATGATGAAGAAATAATGCCCCATGTAACTCCATCCCAAGATATATCTCCACTTTGTATGCAAATGGAAGGAACTGCAGGCTGAGGAGGACAGATATGAGGGCACAAATAACACAATGTGAGGAACTCATAGTTTCAGTTATATATTCTACTATGTGGAGAGGGAAAAATAGTGTCCCCAGTACTCAAAACTTTTCCTGAGGAGATGAGTATCCAACACCTTCACTGTGGTCTGTTTCATTCTCTTGAGTGGATTCATTTTAGAGGGATCCGAGTTTATTTGTTGTTGACTTGCTCACAGTAGATAGACACACAGAAGTGTAAGCCATGGTGTGTTTGTGGATGTTTCTTTTGGGGTCTGACTGAGTGGTGCAGAGTGAACACACCCCGGTGCACTTCACATTCTTCCTTTAATATTTTACATTAAGAGGCTTGTTGTACATTGATTTTACAAAGCTGAAGTGGGTGCAAATGAAGACACAGTCTACAGGGCTTGACATTTTGAAGGCAGGGAAAGTGCATGATGTGGAGAAAATGTGTGTAATCCCAAACAGCTGTCAAAAAAAGTGGTCTTTCCTATAGTAGAAGAAGAGCACAGTTCATAATGATAAAGGCTGTAACCTCCATGGTAAGATAAGCCTCCTGACATGTGTTATCTGTACGGGCATGCCCTCTGCTGAGCAGACATGGCCAGTTAATAATGCTACATATTTGTTGACCTTTATTGACTTAGGCTTTGTACAAATGTCCACAGGACAGAAAATGAAATTTTTTCTATGTGTTTTGGCCTTTTGTCCACATGCAAACTGCATTTTACTACAATGAAAATCAATCTTCAGGTCAGTATAAAGATTTTCAGAGACTAAATAGTGCTTGTGTTCAGGGGGTTTCTTTTTTAAATTTAAGGAGGAAGAAAAACAATTTCCAAAAATGCGTGTCCTTCTGGACTTGGCCTTCCATTGAACCAAAACGTCTATATTTTCCACACTATTCTTAATAAACTTTCAGTGCTGTACTGTGTCCTGTGTTCTTCCTGTCTGTATGTATTTTTCTGATGGCATTGGATTGATGCACTCAGTCCACAGCAACAGGCTGGGGGCCAGACTGACCTTTTGCGAGCATGCACAAAGTGGATGTTTTTTTTATTTTTTTTAATGTTTTTTCCTTTTAATCTGTTCTTTGTTAATTACGTCTGGGTATGGAAGAACACATCATGGGATAAACCATGTCACACTCAAAACCATAAATCCTATGAGCAAGAACAACATTGTGTGTGGAGCTGTGTTAGACTCTACTGAAGAATTTTATTGAGGGGCTTTTGATTGTGAATCCAGCAGATGTGAATGAAAATGTGATAGTATTACACATCTACAGTTTCCCCAGAGTCACACACAATTAAATATAATTTACTAGCTGCTCTCTGCTCTCCCAACGGTGCCTTCAAGCATTTGTTTGACATTGTTGGGTCAAAATTAATATACACCATGGGGGTGTCATTAGGTAATTGCAGGCTGCTGTCCAAGTTATTTCTGGAGGAGTATTTCTTGTTATTGAAGCCAAAAACCTTTGTCACAGTGACAACTAGAATTACTACCCTGCAGATGTTTGCCTCCACGCCTCCACGCACGTGTCTCTTAAAGACATTTCTGTTCTCTTACAGTTTACATCCATTTCTGTGAAAGCATGGATGCTTCACACACGTCTTCAACCCGGCAGCACAGAAGATCTATACAATCAGCACAGTTTCAAGATGGACACCAAAGATCAGTGTCACCAATTCAGTATCTGACCAAATGTCTCCCCTTCTGTTCCTGAGTTATGACATTTAGTAATGGCCAGGAAAGTGTTTTTGCAGGGCATTATGATGTCACAGTGAAGTTAACCTTTGACCTTATAGACATAAATTGTCATCACTTTATGATTTTATCCTATTAGACATTTGTGTCACGTTTTGTCATAATTATGGTCAAAAACATATTTTGTGAGGTCATACTGTCCTTGACCTTTGACCACAAAATTCTAATCAGTTTATTCTTCAGTCCAAGTGGAATTTTATGTCAAATTGAAAGAAATTTCCTACCTGCATTCTTGAGATATCACATTCACAAGAATGAGACAGACAAGGTCACAGTGACCTTTGACCAGCAAAATCTAATTAATTCATCGTTCAGTCCAAGTGAATGTTTGTGCCAAATTTGAAGATATTCTTTCAAGGTATTCTTGAGATATCATGTTCACAAGAATGAGACAGAAAAGGACACAGTGACCTTGACCTTTTACCTATGATCATCAGTGACTAATCAGTTGATTGTTGAGTCCAACTAAATGATTTTGCCAAATATGAAGGAATTCCGAAAGGTGTTCTTGAGATATCACGTTCACAAGAATGAGACAGATGAGGCCACATAAACCTTGACCTTTGACCATCAAAATATAATCTGTTAATCACTGAGTCCAGGTGAATGTTTGTGCCAAATTTTAAGAAATTGCCTCAGGGTCTTCTTGAGAAATCACGTTCATATGAATAACAGAGACAACATCACAGTGACCTTGACCTTTGACCATCAAAACTAATCAGTTCATTGTAAAGTCCAAGATAACATTTGTGACAAATTAGAAGAATTTCCCTCCAAAAGTGTTTTAATGAGCTCACTATACAGTCCTCTATATAGGGAATTCCCTATATAGTGAGTAGGGAGTTGTGAATGATTTCGGACACAGCCCAAGTGAATGTTTGTGCCAAATTATAAGAAATTCCCTTAGGATGTTCTTGAGAAATCACGTTCATGAGAATGAAACAGAAAAGGTCACAGTGACATTGACCTTTGACTTATGACCATCAAAAACTAATCACTTCGTTGTTAAGTCCAAGTGGACATTTGTGCCAAACTTGAAAAAAGTCCTTTGAGGTGTTCTTGAAATATTGTGTTCACAAGCATGGGGCAGATGGACGGACAACCATCCGTCCTTTTTGTGGGGGCAAAAAGACACTCTGTCAAATGACTACAACTTTTCTTTTCAATATTTGTCAATATATAAAGTTTTATCACCAGATATTTTTTTTTCAAGTGGTTAATGTATTCCATATTATGTATGTTCTATATTATGTATGGACTGTAAGAGAAAGTGTACAACGAGAATTCTTCAGGGTGTTTTTTCTGCCTCATATATAAAACTCTTCAAACTCAGTAAATTGCCAATTTGTGTTTGTACCAACATGCTGTGACTCTGAACCAGTATCATAGCAACTCACTAAGGAGGATAACTGGTGAAGCTGGCATTATAGAGGACACTTCACAGTTTAAAATGAACCTTTATAAAGTCAATACCAGTGCGGTTAACGGCTGATCTGCTTCTGCTCACTCCTCTCCATTATGTGCAGTGCTGTTTTTATATTTTATAGGAGCTGGCCAAGTGAATATCATAGCCTGCATCTGTTACAGTCCTGCACATACAACGAGTTGGTAAGTTGGTAACTGTCAAATTTGATTGCTTCTATTTTCTGGTGCATTGTTTGATGGATCTTTTTGACTAGTCAGAATAATTTACTGTGAAATATGAATAAAGTGATAACTGTAACATGACAACTGAAACCATAAAGGCTTTGAAACATGGAGAACACAGTGTAGTGTTCCTACTGTGTTCCTTTCTTTATCTGTTTGTTATTATGTTATTTGTTGCTCAGCTCTACAAAGAAATCTCTGAATTATTCTGAAGGTTATGGAACTATACAGCCGGGATGAAATGGTTACCTGTGTCACAACATAACAATTTAAAATTCCTGAAATTTGAAATATCATTAAAACCACATTTGATTGCAAGTCTTTGAAAAACTCACGGGAAATACTGTCAATCATCTACCAAATTTAGCAACAGCCTTAGCTGCAGGCGCAGTGTGCAACATGGGTTTGTTTTGCTATCCCCCTGTTTACAGAGTGGGTGTGCAGCAGGCAAACCAGTGATACTACTGGTCCTTTGTCCTCATTAACAATGACACAGACACTGAAGGAAATGTTTCAAAGACAGACAATTCCTGATGCTGATGCACATTTGATGCGGTTTTCTTTCACATAAAGTGTTGGCTAAGTTATCATCTTAATGTGTAAGCAAACAAAGTGCATGGTGCTGCTAATTTAATTTGTGGTATTCAATATAAAACTTAGTGAAATGTTTCAGTGTGTGTATTAGTACTTTTTTTTTTTTTTTTTTTTTTTTGCATATTTTAACAATTCTGTGATAATACTGATGACTGTAGGGTTTCCCAAACATTTATTTATGGAAGCCCGCCACTATAACACCATCTGCCATCATGTATTTATTTATTTATTTTTGGAGCTGGACCGTTCATTAGAAGCACTGTTTAAAGATGTAAATCGCTCAGTTGGTCACTGCTCCACACAGGAATGCGGTGCATACTCACAGCACAGACGGAGAAGCAGAACACCAGGTGCAGTTAAAATTAAATTTGACCATCTACTGGGCTGGGTCTAAAAGTTTGCTTTCACTCATATCTGCAGCAGCTGCTCCCCTCATCCATCAGTCTAATCTGATCAGCTCTGATTGGATTGACTCATCAAACATTCATTCCCTGACTAAAACTCCACACACTGCTGCTGAGGAAGAAATCTGCCTGTGCTGCGTTCATGGACCTGCAAAAACCTCGGAATTTTTCTGTTGGGACACAGAGTGATAAAAAAGGACACACATGCTGAAAAAAAGAGATTTGATGATTTGAAATTTCCATACTATTTCATCTCTGCTTTACGGCATATGTTTTAGTGTTCAGGAATAAGCCCTGTGGAGAAGATACAAAACAGCAATTATCTGCATTTGAAAGAGCTTTGGCCCCAAAAGAAGAATTGATTGAAACTTCTATCAAGTCGATGTCCCCACAGGATCACATGATGGAACAAAACAGCTGTCCAGAAACACTCAAGTGAACCTTGATCATCATTGAACCACAACGGTGCACTTGGGCTCTAAATTGTTTGGGAACCCATTTTTCTTTAGGCCCCCTGCAGTCAACTCAGTGGTTAGATTGACTGGTGATTTCTCCTTTTCTTATTTAAGTGTTACTCGGAGGTATCGTTGTCTCTTTCTCGCTTTTCAGTCTTCAGTTTGGTTGACCCGTTGTTCAGTGTTTTGCTCTCCTTGTACAAAAGAAACCCTCCATACAAAATCACATCCCTTTGTAAAGAGGACACTCGACCAAGCTTTTGGGAGTGGAGAGAACAAACTTTTTAAAGGCGGTGTGTACAAATGACAAATGTGTGTTGAGCAGGTCCAGCAAAAACAAGATCAATAAGCCTAAATTTCCACGATGTCCACACTGTAGCTCACAAAAATGGTGGATGTTAAAACAAATATGGCTAATGTTTAATCAGCTGATTTATTTAAGTAAGTTCCACCAGACTCTGTGTCAGGCAGCTCTCTCACCTGCAGCTCTCAGATGGCTCAGAGAACATGTAAGAAGT
This sequence comes from Epinephelus fuscoguttatus, assembly GCF_011397635.1. Taxonomy (NCBI): domain Eukaryota; kingdom Metazoa; phylum Chordata; class Actinopteri; order Perciformes; family Serranidae; genus Epinephelus; species Epinephelus fuscoguttatus. The sequence goes on along the minus strand of NC_064754.1, from coordinate 36,867,627 downwards.
GTGTGTTGTGAAAACATTATTTAAAATGTTTTTGTTCTGCTAACAGACACGCCCATGTCCTTTTTTAAAATCTATTAAATAATGTTTCTCTTTTTGCTCGCCATTTGATAGCATACCTCTGATGGAGCAACTGGCTGACCATGGAGGAATGGTGTTGCGTCTCTGGTAGAAAAGGATGTAGGCTCCTCTGGTACAGACTTCCTCCTCTGGCACCAAGTCAACACTGCTGTCATCGTAGCTGTACCACTGTCCGTCCACTGAGTTCCTACAGTATGCTGGATTAGAAAATGACAACAAGTATAAACCATGGACATACGTAACTTCATAGCAAACATCAAAAAGTGCTAACTTAATGTCAAGTAAAACTTCACTTTTGCTGCATGTTCATTATATCAAGCTTGGGTTATACAAAAAACAAACAAACAAACAAACAAAAAAACAGGTTAAATTCATAGCTCGTCGTAAGATTTGTTGTTGCCAGCCTTACCCTCTGACTTGTACAACACATTTTAATTAAGTAAATCTGCTTTACTTAAAGGTCCAGAGTGTAAGATTAAAGGGGATATATTGATAGACATGGAATATAATATAATAGGTATGTTTTCTTTAGCGTATAATCACCTGAAAATAAGAATTGTGTTTCCGTTACCTTAGAATGAGCCATTTATATCAACGGAGATCGCCATGTTGCACTGCCTTGCTTCTACAGTAACCAAGAGCAGACAAATAAAACACTGGCTCTCGATCGATCCATTCGCATTTTCGCTTTGGCTACCGCAGTTAGAAGCTCCTCTGTGATGACAGCATTGTAACATGAGACTGCTTTATGCAGAGTTTTTACCTGTTTAAATCACTGGGTCCATTTGTTTTAGAGAGGAAGATACCTCTGAGGATACTTCAGCTCCAAGTAAAAACTTCTAGCACCTATGGATCTTTAGTTATCAGAGAAAAAAGGTGAGTACACTTAGGCTGCTAGCCTAGCACCTGCTTATCTGTGACACGCCAAACTGCTTTACACTAAGAGGAAGAGATCTCTGCTCATAATTCCGCTCACAGTAAAAACCTCCTTAACGTCTGGATCAGAAAAATGTGTGCACACTTTAGCAGGTGCTGGGCTAGCGGCCAACATGTAATGTGCCAAACAAGGCAGGAGAAACACTGATTTGTAACACGAAAGTACTTTATTCTGTGTTTATACTTGTTTCAACCACCTGGTCTGTTTGTCTTGGAGAGGAAGAGACCTCTGTGGATAATTAGGCTCCCGGTAAAAACCTCCTGAACAATGAACACTGAATGAATTTCAGCTGGTTGCATTTTGCAATCCACACTGCTAGATGCCACTAAATCCCCATAGATCTTACATACTGGACCTTTAAAAAAAGTGCTAAAGAAGTGGTCCAAACTTGACAAAACGAGACTTAGATATCACATAGAGACAACGTAGATATGGTACACATACACATCACATAAAGAAAACCCACCACTAACCACCCCTTCAACTCATAGGTGAAGTTTCAGTATGGAGGATTTGCTTCTGTCTGTTCATTTGTCCACCTGTCAGGTAATACCGAATGTACAAATTCTAAGGCTTCACCCATCCATTTTATTACAGTGCAAGCGGCTCCCATTTCCACCTCCATGCCATGGAGGACCCAGAGACAAGATGAAACTGTCTGAGCAAGCCGTCACAGCGAGGACATCTTCACCTTCCTCATCTCCTGCTGTCTCCAATACTGCAACATGTTCGCCTCAGCTCTGTGTGTCTTTGCCAGCCATCCTCTCCTATTACAGACCTGTTGTTCCCTCATCTGTGTGGGTCAAGTTTTCCATTCTGCCAGTCGTCTGAACTTATCGCCTACATACCACACTGTGTCCCCCAAAAGCTGGACGGATGTATTTCTAGACTAGCGATGGAAATGACTACTTCAGACTGTGTCAGGAAAAGCTTTTATTTTTAAGTCCACCTCTTTCTTCTGTTAAATTATTCTATTATTACTGTACTTGTGATTCTGTATAGCTGTTCATGACACTTTATGTGAAAATAAAATATAAAAAAGCATGTAATTGAAGTTTAGGTGACTGGGGGCCACTTATTAAGGTGAATGAGGGGATGAACTTGTTAGTGGTCCTAAATCCTTGACGCACCAGCAGACTTAAGTGCCGATGGGGCACTGTTGGCAATTACTGAAAATACATCACATATCTAAGGACATCCTTGACTACTTGCAATTACTGCCGGTGAGGGTACTGGGAAAGACCAGAGTTCATACAGCCAATGTCTAGTGGCCATTAGACACCCAAAAAGACTTTTATCCAAATGGACACTTTTCAAGCCATTTTTCCAGGGCTAAAATACTATATTTATATGTCTATGCTATGCAGTTTAGTCCTGGAAGATCTGAAAAATTGTTTCTCAGAACTTTTGTCAGGTTTGAATAATGAAAAAGACTTTTTCCTTGATGGGATTTTCTCACTCCCACAGGATGTGGCACTGCTCATCAAAGGAGTTTTAAAACATCTCATCTTTTTGAAAACCTCATTAGGTTTCAGCATTCACTGAAATTACCCAAAGTTACTGAATAATAAAAAGGTATTACTACCACCCAACCAACACTGGCTAACACAATGAGACAGTGAGATTCTGCTGTAAATTACTGGACCCCCTCATACAACCATCTTTTTGATGGTTGTATGAGGGGGCAGATGACGTACACGCCATCTGCTGATAAAGGCAATGTAATGTAACTTTGAAGTCCCCCTTCAAACATATTTTAAAGTACATAAAAATTGTAGACTGTATAAAATAATGAATGTGGCTACTGTGATATCACCCATTGGTTTGTGGACTCCTGTTTGGAAGCTTCCAATTTGGCATTTCGGTCCTGGCCATCTTCGTTTTCTGGAGTCAGAAGTGACCATATTTGGATGAGAGGGTGGAGGTGTGAAGGAGCGAGGGGTGGATCTTACGCAGAGCCTGAGAGCACTATTCACAAACACTCACTTTAAAGGGCCTTAGTCTTGCTTGTGTGTAACTTAAAGCCTCAATAAAATGTCAATGTTTGAGTTATATAGAAATTCACCCTCGCACTGTTGTCATGAGGGGAATATTTGCTATAGAAAGCAAAACTATTTTTTATACCAGAGTGTAAACATGCTTATTTGTGCTGTAAAGTTCCTCTCGCTGGCAGTTTCAGAGTATTGAAGTCTGTTCTCCTGTAAATATATATGTCCCATATTAGACAGCAATTGGCTTTCTTATTTTTGAAGAACCTAATCTAGCTTACCCCAGGTACATTTGATTTGCAGATTTTAGGAAAGTGCATAAACATCAAACCCTTCAGTAGAGGAATGCGAAAACACCTCTTTAATTACAAATTTTGCACAGATACAAGTCAGAATAGTCAAGGCTTGACATTTTAGGGGCAATTAACAAAAGAAAAACACATGTCTGAGTGGAGGAGGACTTCAAAGAACTGCTCTTCACAACTTTAGAAGAAGGGTTTCCATAGCTTTAATAGTAAGGTTTAAGCTCTGTGTACAAGCTGTTTGTGACTAAACTAATTGCTCCTAGTGGGATTAAGTTTGTTTTGAATGTAAAAAATGAATTTATTGAATTTAATAAATGATAAGTTACAGCTTTTCAAACTCATTGGCCCAGTACATTTTGCTGGAGGCATCAGCAAAGTGAAATTTAGAAATCTCTACTTGAACTCCTCCTCACTGACTTTGACTCTCTGAACAGGGATGTGACAGTATCTGTTCTCTCTGCTCTCTGCTGCAAGATGCAGTTGTTATCCTCAGATTTGTTCTGGATCCTGATCACAACGTAATTCCACCTCTCCGGGCTCCTAGCTTTCTTTTCAAACATGAAAAAGCATGTTGGGCTATTTAGGAAAGCTGATCATTAAATGTGAAAGAAACTGGGATCATACTGTTAGAAAAATATAGATGTGCTACAAAGGAGTCGATATGAGCACTCAAAACTGAAAATCAGTTAGCATTTAAGTGCAGCAATTTGATGTGTTTTACATAATTAAGCATCAGCGAATAAACAAATTATAGACTGGAAAGGAAGTTATTCACTTGAAACAATTAAAAAACAATTAAGTTCCACCTAAGATTATTTGATGATACATGTGAAAATGCTGGTCTGATCAACAGCCAAAAAAAAGAAACACCTACTCTAGTCAATTTGTTTTCAGTGGTATGAAGTCAAGGACAGTAAACAAATGCTCATCTTTGCAAAGGTGCATTCACATAATGTTACCATCTTAGCTGATATAAATATATATGCATTTTCTGTCAGATAATCAACAAATAGATTAATTGTTTCAGCACATGTTTATTCATTTGACAGTGTAACAAAGAAAACCGACTGAAACTGACCGACAGAGTTACTACATAGTGAAGTATTTACCACCAAATTCCATACCAGTATAATGGCCTCCGTGCATTCCTCCATGATGGTTACACACAGCGTAGAGGTCGTACAGATAGTCGTGGGGGAGGCTCATGTCAGCAGGTTGGTGGTGTTGGCCTGAGGGCTGCTTCCAAGGCTGTTGCCAGGCCCCTAGGTGCAGGTTCCTCATACTTTGACTCCTCTTTACCACATGGGGGGCCATGTCCAAACCAGTCAAGGGGAAACGCACCAGGGTTGACAGCTTGTTCCTCCGCTCGCCTACCTGTTTCAACATACCCCAGTCATATGCATATGTTCAGGTATGAAAAATAACACACATCTTTACATGAAAATCTATGAGGAGTGGACCATACAGAAATAAATGTATCACTAAATTGAATTAACAGCTTTCAAATGAAAGTTGCAGCAAATAAAATTAAAATTTGAATAAGTGCCTCATGGTTGTATGCCTCTGGACACCACACCAGATGCACTTACGATTTACATCCATGTCTGTGAAAAAACATGGATGCTTCACACACATTTCTATCTATACAATCAGCAAGATTAGTGTCACCAATTCAGTGTCTGACCAAATGTCTTCCCTTCTGTTCCTGAATTATGACACTGAGTAGTGGCCAGAAAAGTGTTTTTGTTTTTTTGCCTTTAATGGACAGGATAGAGTGAGATGGGGTGAGAGAGAGAGAGAGAGAGCAGGGGTTGACATGCAACAAAGGGTTGCAAGCTGGAGTCGAACCTGCGACTGCTGCAGCGAGGCATCGGCGCCGGCACTATCCACTACTCTACTGATGCCCCGTGACCCTGATCTTTGACCCTCAAGCACTAAATTCTAATCAGTTCTTCCTACAGTTCAAGTGGGTGTTTGTGCCAAATTCGAGAAAATTCCCTCAAGGTGTTCATAAGATATCGCTTTCACCAGTATGTGACGGACAAGGTCACTGTGACTGAACTTTGACCACCAAATTCTAACCAGCTATCCTTGATTCAGAGTGGATGTTTGTGCCAAAATTGAAGAAATTCCCTCAAGGTGTTCTTCGAATATCATGTTCACTAGTATGAGACATATGAGATCACAGTGACCTTGACCTTTGATCTATGACCACCAAAAACTAATCAGTTCATCATTGAGTCCAAGAAGACATTTGTGCCAAATTTAAAGAAATTCCCTCATGGCATTCTTGGAGTATCGTGTTCACAAAAATGGGACAGATGGACATATGGAAGGACTACCCAAAAACATAATGCCTCTGACCTTGGCTATCATCGGTGCAGAGGCATAAAATTGACATGTCAAAGACTCAGGAATCACATGGGGAAGAAAACTAGCTGCACAGGAGTCAATGGGTTGAAACACTGAAGCATGATGATGGACTACATATATGTATAGAGACAAATCACAAAAACCTCTCTCTCTCTCTCTCTCTCTCTCTCTCTATATATATATATATATATATATGTATATGTATATATATATATATATATATATATATATATATATACACACACACACACAAATCCAACTATTTGACTAGACACACAAGAAGATTTGAAGCCACTAAGAGATGTGCAGCAGCAGTTTTCTGCACAGTGTGATTCAGTATGGGTTTTCCTTTTACAATCAAAGCCCTTTTCCCCACCTGGGACTGACACCTTATCATGAGGTCCTGCATGCCCCCACAACCTTAGAAACTGTGTTGTGCGGATCAATGGCTTCTGGGTAAGTCTCCTGTGCACAACTGTTCCTCAGCCCAGAGTTCAACAGAGTGACTGACTGAATTATAACGAGGAGCCTGAGAATCATCACCTTGGTCAGAAGAGGAAAGAGTCTGGCTGGGGTTTGACTCATGGAGCCTGACTAAGCTCAGGGCTCCACATGATGCCATCTGCTTGTGAGAGGAGGCAGAGGGTTGCCAATCAAGCACTGGGCAAAAGTGGAGGCATAGCTTTTTTTGGCATGAAAAATGACCCAGAGGTTGTGTGGGAGGTAGAATGGTGCTAGATAAACTTTTACAGGCAGTGCCTGCCATGAACTGATACACCCTGGTTGACCTTTGGCCATCAGACAGGAACGTGCACAGATAATTTGATGGGCAGTGATTTAAAGGTCTTGTGTTTAGGATTTGGTGCCATCTAGAGGTGATGTTGCAGATTGCAACTAACTTAAACTTCTACTGTAAGGCAAGCCTGTCAGAGAGCTATGGTGGCCAATGCAAAAATGCAAATGGCTCTGTCTAGAGCCAGTGTTTGGTTTGTCCATTCTGGGCTACTGTAGAGTGACATGGCAGACTACTTAGACAAGGACCTGCTCTATATGTAGATGTAAAGGGCTCATTCTAAGGGTGTCAAACATTCGGCCAGCTCAATGAAACGTGTTAGAATTGCAGAGAAGAATGCATGGCTATTCCTATTTGTTCAAATGAATCAGTTCCTATTTCTTCACAAAGGTAAATGGGAAGCCAGTGAGCTTGGTATGCCCAAAGCTCCTTACAGTGCTCAAGGAATTTTATATTTAGCCCCACGCTCAAACTCATTATGGTGAAAAATCAAACAACTTGCAAGATCAACCAAGAGCAGAGAAGATTAATCGTTGACAGGTGTGAGGAAACATAAGTCTGGTTTTAGTTTTAGTTGAGAGATCAGCATTGCACCTGTGAAAGCTCGCTACCGTATTGCTAACGAAATAGCATCAGCATCAAAGCCATACTCTGGGGATGAGTTTGCTGAAAAACAGACATATTGTTAAAATTGCGCTTGTTTTTCTTTCATCCTTCAGCTTTCATCTCAGGTTGTTCATCATCTGTTTTGAAAATGGATTGTTCATTAATTGTTCACGTTTTCAGAAAGTTTGCTACTTGTATTGTTACTTCTTTACACAAAGGGAAAATAAAATATTTGAAGGCTTTGTTATTTTCAGGTTATTATGCAGGTGCTTCACTGGTCTGGCCCACTTGAGATCAAATTGGGCTCTATGTAGCGCATGAACTTTAATGAGTTTGACACCCCTGATCTAAGGTAACAAAAACAACAACCCTTAGTTTCAGGTGATTATAAACCAATTACAACAATTATGAATATTCTGTCAGCCACTATATTCCCCAAAATCCTAACTTGCATTTGCATACACTTGGACAATTAGCACCTCTAAACAGTATGTTTAACGTAGAGACGAGAAAATTCTCTCAACAGAGCATAATATCCCCTTGTTGTATATGAGTCATTAAAACTGGGGGACTCAAAAGAGACTGATAAACTAATAAAGGCAGTGCAGTGAAAGCTGGACAGCAGCAGCAGTTTTGTGTGAGAAAGACGACTGAAAAATGAGTCTTTCATTAAAACCCTCTCTGCCTCATACATGCCCAAAACCCCACATCTCCAGTTAGTAATACAGACTTTCAGTTCAACAATTTAAGCCTCCAGCCTGTTGCTTGTATGGCTGGTTTGGTTTCCTGACTGAGGAGCTAATGGTCAAAGTAAGGAACAACATCAAGAAACCTAAGTACACTGGGTCTCAGCCTAATTAAATGGCTTTGTCTCAAACATCTCCTCTCTCCCTCCCAGGCCTCCATCAGCTGGTTTTGGTTACGGTTTGTGTTTTGCTTACATCCATCACAAACTTTACGCATCCATGTGCTGCATTCATTACTGACCTGCTAATTAAACAAGGACAAATTAGGAATTAAATGGTCACACTGTACAGTTTTGGAAACAGCAAACATAGCTGCTGAGGGAATCACCCACAATATAATTAAAGGCAGATTAGGTGTGGTTCATTCACCCACATACAAAAAAGAAATGTGTATTGAGAAGTGCAGATTTTCTCCTCCAGTCAGTCACTGAAAAAAATGATTGCCAGAATGAAGCAGAACAGCAGCAGCAGCAGCAGCATGAAGATAATTATTCAGTCTGTAGAGGCACTTAAACCAAACTTTACCAAACAGGAAACAGGGCAGCAGCTCGCGCCACTGCAGCCACTATGTGTGGATGTACCTGATGTCGGACATGTGGGGACACTAATGAGTCCCCTGTGACTGGTACTGTGTTGGAGTTTTTCCCAGAGAATGACACAGTGGGCCAGATGTGACTGTGTGTGACTGTGTATTACAGGTAGAGGGCTGTTATTATTGTTGGTGCATTTAAAGCATAAACCTTTTTTTTTTTTTCACTATAGACATCTTAACTTGTCACAGCAGGAAAAGCAAGTGTTACTTATATATTAATGATGCCGCTGTTCTATTCAAGTGCTCACATAAGCCATTACAGTGTCACAGTGAGCCAGCACGCACAAAACAGAGACCCTGACACTAGAGCATTCTGGATGGCCGTCAGTTGTATTCATCATGAATTTTATCATTCACACTTGTGCTCCTCGCAGTGTGACATGTCAAAATGTCTTCTTATTTCAAAAACACACCCTACAATTACACTTAGTGTTGAACTAGCACATAGCTTTCGGAGATAGCTACACTTTGAAAACCTAAACAGGGAGGCTTTGATGTTGACACTGGTACAATCTACAGTACCTATTCTGAGTCTCCATCAAACAACACATTTTGCTGAGGCAAAGCATTAGTTTATTTTACCAGGGATGTGGATTTGCTGACCTGCTGTATATAGCCCAGCAGTGAGGATAAAATCCTGGACATGGCGGTCATGCCCTTTGCGGAGGAAGGCAGCACAGCATCAGTGGCTGTCATGCTGCAGGTAATTATTACCTCTGCAGCGGAGGTTATATTTTCCATTTGGTTTGCTTGTCAGCATGATTATGGAAAAACTACCAGCCCAATTTTCACAAAACTTGGTGGAGGGGTGTAGCACGGGCCAGGGAAGAACCCATTACATTTGGGATTGGAACTGAAGATAGATAGAGATACAAATTAACATTGCGTTATTGGCCTTGGTGGAAGTCTGTGCTCTCTGAGTGCTTCTCTAATTGCCAGATAGCACTAGTGCTTGTCTATTTTCTTTCTGTTTGGCAGGTGATCTTTATCCCCAGAGATGAACACCAGCAGAATGCTTCCCATTAATCTCATTCGTAAACACCTGCATTCAATAAACAGTCAGAATGCACAAAACACCACTCTGTGTGTGTGTGTGTGTGTGTGTGTGTGTGTGTGTGTGTGTGTGTGTGTGTGCATGCATGTGCTCCAACGTCTCGATGGAGGATATGTGAGTTGACCCCTTTCATACTTCCTCGACTGAGGTCAGTGAAGTTGTTAAAAAGCTTAACAGCTGCGAGATGTCGAGGGTGGCTGAGATTCACAAGGTAATGCTGGATGCTGATGGGCTATAACACACGTCTTCAATAATGCATGGTGATCAGGGACAATGCCTGTGGCAGACGGTGTGTTGGCGCACGTTTTAAAAAAGGGGGTAGAGGGGTGGGGGGGCAGAAGCTATGTTTCAATGACATTTCTGTCTCCAGGGGTGCTGGAAAGAAAACCAGCTGTTGAAGTTCACATTCTGGATGGGCAATTTTATTGATTTTATGTTGTGGTTGAAATTCCCATCTAACTAGGCAACAATCTGCCTTGCAGTGTCCACTTGACAGTGTTGCAGATGTCCTCATTCAGCACCCATTTCATCCTTCCCTTATATCCTTTAAAGCTGTCATAGCCTGAATTATGTTTTCTTTGCAGAATATTTGATGCAACAGTTCATCTGAGAGCATTTATTTCACTCAGTTAGTTACTGAATTGATTCAGTGCTTTATTTTGTAACTTCCACTCCTCACAGAAACCAAGAGCACGACAAAACATACAAAAGCATGGATACAATTCTAATAATCCGTTCTGCTCCTCTTAAAGCTGCATTAATTGATTTTCTGCAGCACTTAAAGGGAAATTTTGGTTTATTTCAGCCCGTCTCCTATTGTCCTAAATTTGTTTCAAGTGACTAATGACATAAAAATAATAGCATGTTAGCTGTTAGCCTAGATACGGCCGGGGCGCATTAGTAGCGTCAGACTTGTTAAAACGTAAGTGAATGAGCAACACAAAGACCGCCTCATATCGTTAGGATAAATGTCAGAGAACATATAGAAAACGACATGTAAACGTGTTGTCTTACCTTACCAGTGTGCTGCCATGTTTGTTTATCCCTCTAACTCTGCTTTCCAAAGCGCAGCCGAAATATATCTCGCCAGCTCTAGATAAAGCCCAGCTGGATACTAACGTTACTCTAGGTGGAGGTGTCTCGTCCTCGGTCACATCCAGACCTTGAAAATAAGGCTGTAACCGGTCCCATTCCTTGCAACAGAGGCGTTCCTCTTCTGTGGGCACTGGGGCACAGCATTCACAGGTACACCACCAATCTCCAGAGCTACGCAGCCTTGCAGCAGCCATTCATCCTCTACCTGTTGCACCTCTCTCTCTCTCGCCTCCTCCGTTCTTCAATTTCACGAAGCTCTTCGTCAGTGTATCCGTCCAGCTGTTGCTGCTTGTTCAGGCACGCTATGAGATCGCTGCTTGTTCTCGCGATATTTCGGCCGCGCTTTGGAAAGCAGAGCTAAATGATAAACAAACATGGCACCACACCGGTATGGTAAGACAACACGTTTACATGTCGTTTTCTATATGTTCTCTGACATTTATCCTAACGATATGAGGCAGTCTTTGTGGAAAAAAGCTTGTTTAGTGGACTAACTTTGCACTTGAAGGTTGCCCATTCACTTATGTTTTAACAGGTCTGATGCTACTAATGCGCCCCGGCTATATCTAGGCTAACAGCTAACATGCTAACTATTATTTTTTATGTCACTAGTCACTTGAAACCAATTTAGGACGATAGGAGTCAGGTTGAAATAACCCGAAATTTCCTTTTAAAGGCAGCAGAACAAGCTGTTAGCACAATATTTACTTACTGTCACCTTGTAAAGTTGTTATGGGTAATGTGTTAATTAGACAATATGACACGACAAGGAGTGCTGTTGTACTGGATATTAGCACGGGTGCGATTTGGTCGTAGCAGCTCATGTTGCTTTTACACAACAGTTCTAAAAGCACCATTTATTATTTAAGAGTAAGAAGCAACAACAGGTTATGATTTGTTTGTTTACTTCACACTTTGTGTGAGCTAGGTTTACACGACACCAAAGGTCAGCTGCTTTGTATCATGTCATTTGTCTGTATGTTTCCATTTATTGTGCAAGCAGTTAAATAAGAGTTTGTTGTCACTTCAGTGGCATGTGTGATCCCTACAAGTTAACAGCTTCATCAGACTTGTATGTAACTCAGTGTAATTGTGCGTACATAAATACATCTATGTATGCTAATTTAAGTGCAATAATACCTGCACACACATTTGTATGTGCTATAGGGCATTATGCAATATAAACTAGCACTTCATAAACCTGTGCAATCGGGCAGTGTGCAATTCAATTAGCACTTTAACATGGGCAATGTGCAATAATATTAACCCTTAAAGTGGAACTAATGTTTTTTTCAACCTGGGCCCTATTTTCCGATCTACTTTTGTCGAAATGAGTGACAGGATGTTCAATATTTGACATTTCTCCAGTATGAAGCTAGTACTGACCTGCCTGCAGCCCGTTAGTGTGCGCTATATTAAATAATAGGGCACTCAGACAGCGTCAAACAACGTCAGAATACGTCCACTAAAAGTGAATTTTTTTAACACCGATAGGCTTGGATTATTAGTATAATTATCCGACAACATAACTGAAAGGAGAAATGAACGTCTGTGTTTACCTTTAGCTGGATTCGGACATGTTCCTCTGCCTGTTGCAATTTTAGTATATGTGCTACTGAAGTAATACTGCTCCCTCTCTCTCCACGTCCGCTCTTCAATTTCAATGAGCTCTGCATCCATGGACGTCCGTGTACTCCGTCGAAAAATAGGGTCCAGGTTGAAAAAAAAAAACCATTAGTTCCCCTTTAACTTGCACTCCACCCCCATTTTGTAGCAAAAAACGCCTAAAATGACATACCCAAATTAAAACGACTGTAGCGTCTGAACTGCTCTGACTACATGCACGCATGAGGTCTTGCCAGAAAGAAAACTCTCTGAAGTTTCTTGTGAAAGTGAGTCAGAAACACTCTAGGTGATACAGAGACAGAGTAATGGGCCTCTGATGTCAGTAAAAAATTGAAGATTTTGCCTAATAAAAAAAAAAAAAAAGTTTTTCAGGATGAATAACCGTCTGTGGCTTCATCTGAGCAGGCAAATGACCTTATAAGGCTGTAGGCACACTATCAATGAACATTTGTTTCAAATTTGAAGAAGACTGCTCAAAGTATGACCATGCTACAGTGTTTTTTCCATGAAAAGATCCAGGCGGAGCTCCAAATGACAAGAGCGGTCACTCTGCTTCAAAACAGTACTATCAGTGATCCCACTTTCTAGGCGGTATATCTCAGCCCAAAATAGTGGTACGAGTGAGACTCTTACCTTTTATAAAACAGCTATGTGCCTGCTAATGGCTCCGCATAAGATCCCGAGTAATCCTTTAACTTTTCCTGTCGAAAAATGGCATGACATGACATGTCACCACTCATCGCGATTTTGGACTTTGTGTGTTTAGGCTGCTCTGGTGCAAAATGCATAATAAATAAAAGAAAAACAATGTTATTTTTGAAAAGTCGAGAGCTTCCTGAATCTGGCAATACCAAACATCACATGGTTTGAAGATGTAGTGCGCCTGGGAGATACCATTTAACCAATCATTATCTAACTCAATTAGATAATTGTGGAAATATGCAAAATTTGTTATGACAACAGTTCATGTAGGCTAATTAACAGTTAATGTAATCCGCTGTAAGGTGGAGTGATACATGCACAGTTAAAAGTCACAGTGATATTGTACTCTATATCAGCATTCATGGAATGCCTTTTGTTCACTCAGATCACAAACTGTTGCCCTTTCACATATCCAGCAAACCTGGGAAAACATTAGCATTAATTTAGAGTTGTTTTTTGGAGTTGTTGTTTTCTTTAAGTCTTATTTTAGCCATTATGTGGTCTGCCTCAATACCTGAGGGAAATATCACTCTCTTTGAAGTTTCTGAAGATTTCTGAAGTTTCTGTGAGTCACCCCTTTCACATTGCACAAAGTTATTTTCAGTTGCTCAAGTTTCTGAGCATTCAGAGCATTAATATAGCAGCAAACCACTATTGCTATGTAAAGATGTGGTGGCGTCATGGTGCCCTGAGCAGATAAAAAGTCTTTATAAACAAGTCCGGCCATGTGTACATGTTAGTGTACATGTGTATCCCAATGGCAAGCTCATCTTTGCTGCTTTGCCCTGGGCTCTTAAGGCTAAGTAACTGCTGATATTAGGCTGGCTTCATCATGTAAGCATAGCACCCACCCTCAAGTCATGCCCTGGTTAACACCGTTAGCACTGTTGCTGTTGTTTAACGCTGTTTATGGAGTTAGCACTGTTAGCTGTTAGCTCAGCTGCCTCCATGTTGAGGACCATGTCCACACAACTTAAATGCTCTGAAATTAGGGCCTCTTTAATTAAAAAAAAAATCAATTACTGCAGCTTTAACAGCACCATAATCAAATGCACGTTTAACTGGAGTACCTGTCTTCACCAAAGGCCACTTTACGGCTCACCTACCTGTCGGAAGCGCTTGAGATGGAGGATGAGTATGTCAGGGAGAGTCCACAGGCTCATCTTCACCATGCCCTGCTGAAGCTGCTTACAGTGGGGACACTTCCAGGCATCATCTGGGGCAAGCTGGAATCAGTGAAGGCATCAATTAATAACAGGGCTACACAATTCAAATGGCATTGCTGGTAGAAATGTAACACAGCTCCTATCTGTGGTCATTTCACCATGTATTCTGACATGTTTACTTTACATGATTTGTTGTTACATGGAAGTTGGAAGTTTTTTGTTTGCCATGGCCCTCTCTCTGATTAAAATTTGCTCTGTGTCCTTGTTCTATTAATGAGTCCCTGATTATGTGTACTTCCCCTTTCTTTGTCCTGGTTTTTCATCTACCTAAAAAAAAAAATAAAAAAAAATCCTGAATAAGAAACTTAGTGAATATTAAGTGAGCAATGATTTTTCGTTTTACATGTGTTATAAGAGTGGAGTTCCATTTCACAGGCATCAAAAGCTTGCCTACTGTCTACTTGCTTTATGGTTTTAGAAGCTCTATACTGCAAACTGAGGACTCCTGAGGATAAAGTGCAAGGACCATTGGTGTTTGACTGACAGCTCAAGGACATCTTCCCACCAGTTATGCTTGAAAAGTTTAGATCTCTTTAGCAGAAATATTCCTAGCCCAGTATTTACTCTTCACGCTGCTCAGTTTGACTTCACTGAAAAGATTCCATTTAAAAATGAAATCATCTCTTGCAAGACCACAGCATTTTGTTAAAGCACAATGACGCCTATATCGTTGTCAGTTCACCCCAGTCTATATCTGCCTGTTGTTGCTATGGCTACAGGCAAGGCTCCAGGGACTCTTTCACAACTCTGGGTCTCTTTCCCAAAAGTGCTGTATAAGATGTTTAGATTCTATTTTATGACATGAGATCAGGAAATTAAATTTGCTTGTTTCATAGTGGTGTGTCATGCAACAAAACATAATTAGCGCAGGAGAAGAGGAACTTGCTGTAGGCTTTATGATCCTGTCCTTCAGCACCAAAGTGCTGCTTGAGTGAGCTGCGGGAGTTAGTGGGCAGCAAAATCGCATCCTGCAACTCCAACACAATAATCACCAAAATGAGTACTTGTTGTACGGTATTCAGGATGAGAGAAATGACAAACACAGACATGATTGCTTTGCCACTGCACGTCTGTGAATGTGTTAGAGAGAAAGGAACAAGGAAATAGAAATGGAACAACCCAATTCCCTTGAGTGTCCCCTTGTTATCCCCAACTTGTGTCTTGTTCACATTTCATAAAGAGATTCAAGGGAAATAATGGGGAAGGGGAAATCAGGGCTTTTGTAAAAAACAGAGTTCCTGTTGCAATAAAGTGTTATCTGTGGTGATAACAGTTACTGATGATGTCTCCATAGCTTGACCACATGTCGGTTTTGGTCTCTAACTGTTCTGTGGCATCTTGTCACCTGTAGAGTTAGTGTTTGTGCAGATAATGTGAAGTACTGATCCACTGTTAGGGCTGTTATCTTTTGAACCAATGTCCTTCCTTCCTGCAAAATGGAATATGAAATGTCAGCCTCCGCATGTTGCCTCTTTAAAGCAACATGACAAGCATTCACAACAAAGAGTGCAGATGAGTCGAACTATAATCACATTTACTTTTCAAATGACAATTAACTAAGATGTTTTTCACCAGCTGTCATTAACCTGATGTTGTTTTTATTGCAGTATGAGCACAATGCACGATGATACATATCAAAGGCTTGTGTTTGCAGAGCTACGTGGCAGAGGCTGCAACACTAGTGGAGTTTTTCTATGTCACAAAAAGAAATCTCAAATCAAAAACAACAGTAGGTCTACTTGAGGACAGATTTTATGCACACAATCTAAGCCATTGATACTGGCAGGAAGCAATCGCCCTCCTCTATCTGAATGGGCATTTATAAAAAAAAATAAATAAATTACTGAGCACAAATGCTGTCATCCAGATATTCCCAGCTCTGCGGTGACAGTCAAGAGACACTCAGAGTAAGTATTTGATCCTTGCATTTTTATCTGAATCTAAAATATGAAAAGGTTTTTCATCAGTAAAGATCAGGTCTCTCTATCAGCTCTCCATTTTCAGGCAGTGATTTTTATCATTCAGCCATGATGAACATTATATGAAGGCTTATATCTGTGTTTAACTGGGGAAATGGCACCAAATACATATAGATAGCCCAGGAGACTGAAGCACTTTAAAGACCCAGTGAAGTGAAAAATACATTTTCCAAGTTTTAATCCTGTGTACCCATGTTAACTGATCACTTATTAAATGCCAAATAAATGTAAAAAACATAAAAATCCCTGCCTTTTCTTTTTCTATAAAACCAAGTAAAACTGTTTCCAAGCTTTAATGACTTATCCCGCAGTAGGGCATTTACAAAAGACATAGCCACACTAGTCACACAAAACCACACTTGGCCATTTGTGGGTTGTAGCAAACCGTCTTTGGGTGTAGGAGTTAAAAGAACACGGTGGAGAGAGATAAGGTGAGGGGGTTCCAGCAGTGGGCAAAATCTTTGTTTCTATTTCAAAAACAATGTGGCTGAGATAATTTGTTCACCTCTCCCTTGTCCTCCTGATCTAACAGTGAGGAATGTGTGTGTGAAGCTGACAGTATGGTGTAGCTCCATAAACTCTAAAGGATTTGATTTAATTCCCTCTTCTAACTGTACATTGCTCAATTAGGGTGCTACAGAGGTAATGTTTTTTTGCAGGCCAACCTGGTAGATACCATCACTCTGGATCACTCGTCAAAAAGCCAATGGGATTATTCCACTGAATTTTGGATTATTGTAGAAAATAAGCTCTGTGGCAAACAAACATTCATGATACTTACACGTTTTGTTTAGCAAGGTAATCTTCACGAACCAACACCGCCGCTTTTTTAAGCATAAATGCATTTGCCAGAAGTAAACAGCTAGCATTAAGCTATCCACAAGCTACTCTATGGTCACAAAACTGTCGCCACCACAATGAGGCTGTAAAGTAACCGTCTTTTTTAAGACATGTAAAGGCTCCAAAATTTACCAGTGGGGTATTTACTGACGTATTTTATGTCGTAGAGCAAAATGTAAAAGTATCTTCAGCTTGTGTTAACCACAGACCTTATTTCAGACATCTCACCAAAAACCCATTTAAAAAAAAAACCTCATTGACTTCAATACGAGGGAACTGGGAGTGCTAAAATGCTGACTCATCTCTAGGTTTCAGGACTCATTCCTGGAACACTTCATACTCTAACTGGAAACAGCGTCACAGTGCAGAAAATAAAGATGCTTGAATGTCCTTATTATTGGGACTTTAATGAAATCCAATAAATCACTAGTGTTGAATAATTTATTTAGAAAATTTTGAGGAACGCTCCTTGTCAACAAAGATCTAGTCATAGGATGCTAAGCTTGGCTGGGAATGTAAAGCCAACGTTAATAAACAGATGGTAAAGTGGAAAACCTTTGGCCAAAAGTGTAAAGATCAAGTAAGGAAGCCAAATCATTTGACTTTAAAGTTTGATTTGAGAGATATGTAATATTTAAGATAGCAAGCTGAACTGAGACATGGCAGCGTTTGATTATAGAGGCGAGAGAGCCAAGACGATACAATGGATTTGATGTTCTTTAAATTTTTTATAAATGGAGGTAAGAAATCACCCCTTTCTATTTCAGTGTAGCCATTGTCTTGCAGAACTTTCTGTTCCTACCAAAAAGCTTAAGTGGTACTTGAAACTGGTGGAAAGGAAGAAAGCCATGAAGCAAAATGGGAATAAGAACCTTGAAAAGTTTTTACTTTGAATGTTCTCTTTTCAATTACTGGCTGGTTCCTGTATTTACCATGTCATATACAGATGGAAAAAAAAACCTTTGACCATATGATAAGCATACGTAATCCATTAATTTACCATATAAATCCATTAATTTGTCAAATACATACAGTATTAAATGTGGTAAGTTAGCTAGCTAGGAAGTTAGCTAACTAAGGGGAAAGGTAAGGTACTTTGAAAATGCTAGATAACATTGTGGGCTTTGTGCAAATTTAGGATTAAAGTGAACAGGTAATTTATAAAAAAAAAAAAAAAAATTACAATAAAGAATGAATAAAAATAAATTAATTAAAACTCATCAGTAAGCTTGCTCTATCACATGGTAACAGCCAGCCAGGAAAAGCTAGCCGAAGTTGTTAATAAGTTATAAAGAGTGGAGTTCTCAACATTTTTGGACTAGTGCCCCCCATCCATGACCCAGGTCCATTACTGCCATCCCCATCAAATTAAAATGTAGGCTAAATGTCTGCCCTGAATATTAATGTTAATAATCATTCTGTGTTATATCCTTAAAAAAAGCATGTATTGAAATGCCAAGTAACAGATTTGATTAAACTGGACAATTGGTATATAATTATGATTTAATTAGGGGGCAAAATGAGCCATGTGAATAAAAATTATATTCATATTCATACACTCTAATTAGGTCTCCTTTGTGATCACAAACAGCAGCTAATCAGAAAGTGGTAATTTGGTGCTGGTGCCAAACAAGAAGCGTGATTTTGGAAATTTTAAGCGTCAAAAACATTTAATGCATTCTGGTGAATTTCTTATGCACCAATTAATGGTGGAAATGTCTTAATTAATGTGACAGAAAACACATACCTCAGGCAGCAGGTGACAATTCAAAATAAAACTGAGTATAATGCACTAAGCCTCTCAGGTATTCTGTATTGCTCTTAAACATTTATTCTCCTGTACTTCAGCTTTTCTCATTTAATGATATCTCTGAGTCCACACACCTGTAGGCATGATTTACTCCTCTGTCTTCATTTGTGTCTTTTGTAGTAGAAGTAGAAGTAACCTTGTCAAATGTGCATGTGGCAACTTTTCATGCCAATGACACATGAATTCATTTTCATTATTTTATAAATCACTGGACTCCAACAGGTCATTTCTGCTACTATTCAAAACACCTCCCACATCTCCCCTATAGTCTGCTGTGCGGTATGTTATTGCTCTGCGCTCTAGTTCCCTTTCATAGTGTCTGACACAACACTGTTTGGGATTCTCTCTGGATGCATCACAGTGTAGGCGATCAGATGTGCACTGCTCTTCTTCGAAAGTGAAAAAGCAAAAGTAGATCTAACAAAGAGCGAGGACAGCCAACTGCACAGACCAATGACTTCTAGATGAGGCTTCCTGCTGTGTGGAAAAAAAAAAAAAAAACAGAACAAAAAAATCCCCAAAACAACCCCCAAACACTCTGTGGTGGATGCAGCCAAAATCTCTGTCCAAGCTTGCCTGTCCCTGGGCCATGTCACCATCACTCTCTGTCTATAAAGCATTTTTGCTCATGGTTTTCCAACACCCCCTATCCAATTTAGGATAGCTTAAGGCATGGTAAAAGA
The DNA here is from genome assembly GCF_011397635.1 of Epinephelus fuscoguttatus. Classification (NCBI taxonomy): domain Eukaryota; kingdom Metazoa; phylum Chordata; class Actinopteri; order Perciformes; family Serranidae; genus Epinephelus; species Epinephelus fuscoguttatus. The sequence continues at coordinate 36,848,194 of NC_064754.1, read as the reverse complement.
TTTGACAGAGGTGTGTGCTCAAAGCACCAGAGCACGCTGTTGCACGGTAAACAATGAAAAGCTGTGCACAAGGAATTCAGAAAAATAAGCCTAGTTTATAGCAGGGAAAGCCTCACTGGAAAAAAAAGCCTTTCATGATGGTAGTAAAGGTAGGTCTCATGATAAAATTGTGAAAATGTGTATGTAAGACTAAACCACAAACCCCCACCCTCTGCCCTGGGAACACCTCAATGTCCCCCTTTTCAAAAGCCACACTGAGAAACGCTAGTGTAAATCTAGTTTGCTGCTTAACTGAAATATCATAAGAACACTAAACATATTCACTCCAGTAATAAAATCAAAACTAAAAGCTATTGTCCTTTGGCTCAGACAGTGTTGGCAGTAGTGTGGGCTGCAGAGATGCAGAGAGCTGTAATTCTACTCTGACCCTGAATGCAATGTATGGTTACATTCACTTTAAATGGGCATACTTTTAGTTTTAATCATAACATGAATGAAGAACTTGTGTTGGCTTTTTATGTGCACTTCCTCCCCAAACGACTTCACTATCAAAGGGTACACTTTTTATATTAAAACTAGTCCATACCCATTGAGTGCACAGTTGCCCACGTACAGTTTCACATGGTGTGTGTTTGGGATACAGGTCATAGGAAATTGCAGATTAAATAGTCAACTGAACCCATTAAGAAGAGCAATGTATTCACACAGAGTTTTTGTGAATTTGATAGTATGAAAATAAAAGTGGCCGAAAAAAACTTTCGGCCACAGGGGGAGCCACAGCAATCGGTCGTATTTTAGCCATTTTTAAGCATTTTTCTAGTAGAGTAGAGGCATCTTTGTGCAAAGTTTCATGTCTCTATGACATACAGGGCATGAGATATGCCCATTCAGAGTTTGCAATTTCAATGGGTTGCTACAGCGCCCCCCTTTGGCCAATTAATGTAATATTGCTTCATTCGCATCCTCCCGTGACCCTCTACCACTGTGCCAAATTTCACATGGATTGACCAAGTCAGTGAAGAGAAAAACGTGGAACAGACACACTGACACACACACACACACACACACACACACACACACACACACACACACACACACACACACAGTTTTCGTCATTATATAGCAAGATTGTAAAACCATTGAAAAAGTCTTCCACTGGAAATTTTAAGGACATTTTCCTTTGCAACTCCTTTTGCAACTTTAGTCTTCACTCAGCATCCTTTATGATTTTATGTGAATAGAAGTTGAGTAAGGAGATGCACAGTAAGACACAGTGGGTGTAGAAACCTCAGTGGCCACAGGCTGTTTGTTAAGAGGCCACAGCCTGAGGCTTAGTCGACATGGGAAAAAGTGGAACAAGGATGCTCCTGCTGAGACATGAGGTCACCCCACATCTCTACATAACAGAAAACTTCCCAATTTTTGGTAATACCCATGTTGTTGAAAAGTTTAAGTTAAGTTTATTTACTTTATTAATCCCCTCAGGGGAAATTCAATTGTATCCTACTAAAGAAAAACTGACACCGAAAGAAGGAGGGATGGCATGTGTTAACAGCACCTCCTTTTATAAGACTTCATTTCCTTCCAAATCAAATACTAATAAAAGAGCTGATGCATTTTCAGTTCTCTCCACAGTGCTGACTGAGGACTGAACCCAAGACGGTGACAGAATGAAGATTTTGCTTTGGTCTGTGGCAGAGGAGATTCAGCCCCCGCACCAATCACTATTTCAACAGGTACGTGTCAGACTTTCTTTTTGAAAGTAGCACAATGTTAGTCACTGACACTCCCTTAGCCTTTTCATCTCACTTAAAAAGGGTATTAAAGAGGGTATTATGAAAAATAAGTAATGACGAGTCTTCGGCAGAAATTTGTCATTAGATTGATCTTCAAAGAATAAGACTGCAAATACTGTATCTCTTTATTATTTGCAGCAAATCCCAGGAAAAGGCCCAAACCATCAATTACTTTATTTTAAGAAACCCATATTGCATAGCTGAAGTGTGATTTAATTCATGTTCAGGATAAATTATGTGATTTCAGTTTTAGTTTGTGTCCTTATGTCATAGTTGTATTAAGTGGCGCCATTTTATTCTACTTTACTGTATAGGTATCCTCATATTTGTGTTTTTGGGTTCTTCAATCAAACACAACTGTAGTAAAATTAGTGACAAAAAATGTATAAAAACTTAAAGAATCATTTGTAAGTTCCTAATGCTCAAAATCCAATCATAGCTGACATAGTTTGATTAATCAGATTAATAGTATTTCATGAGAGGAATACATATTGCTACTACTACTAAGTGATGCTCGCCGGAGTTCTACACTTTGGCAGATACACTAACACAGGATCTGAGGAAGCTGACGCACGGTGGTTGAGCTCTCCCTGCTGTGCAGTAGTTACTTGTCACATTTCTGCTGAACTGGTTGATTTAATTCAGTAATTGGTGATGTTTTACAGAGCATGAATTCACTGTGAGCGGGGCTGTGAGCAAGGCTATGAATTTTCATTGCATTTTTTAGGAGTGAATAAACAAGCTGTAGCCATAACAAAACTTATGATGCGAGTGGTGTAGCTTCCTGCCCTGTTCTGTACACATTTTCAACACGGCTACTTATTGCATATCCTTCAAGGTAATATCATCTTTTTTTTCCTCCACCAACTTAATACTCTGATCTTGTTGGTTTTTGGAGTTTATCTTTTCAGTTATTTCCTGACACAAGGTTTGATGTGTTTCCTATTCTCACAAAGTACCAAAGTAAAGTCATTTCTACCTCATCCATCATTTTTATTTGTTTGTTTCGGAAAGATTAATAACTCAAAGATGTTATTTTTCCGTGTGTATGTGTGTGTATGTGTGTATTAAGAGCTGACTGGGTGAAACAAAAAGGATTTGAGGACATCTTTAGGCTGAAGCTGTTTGGTGTAAACATTAAATGTTTAAATTACACATAACAGATCAGCCACAACATTCAAAGCACTGACAGGTTAAGTTAATCACATTGATTCATCTTGTTACAATGCAATGTTCTGTTGGGGAACCCAAACATCGTAACAAACCAAGCACAATGCCACATAGCAAGATTTGCTCAGGAATGACCCAAGGAATGTGACAAATATCTCATGGCATTAACCTGGCCTCCAAATACCCCAGATCCCAATCCAATCAAGCATCCGTGGGACACGCCAGTACCGCCAACGTCCTGTGTCCACACCTCGACAGGGCAGAGCCAAGTCCGATCCACGATGAGGCCTTCTTAGGTGTCCTGTGGTGTTTGGCACCAGGACGTTGGAGACAGATCCTTTCAGCCCTGTGGTTTGCAAGGGTGCGGCCTTTATGGATCGGACTGGCACTGGCACACCCCACTGATGCTTGATAAGATTGGGATGTGAGTAATTTGGAGGCAAGGCTGATGCCTTGAGCTCTTTGTCTCATTCCTCGGGCCATTACTGAGCAGTTTTTGAGGTGTGACACTGGTGCACTGTTTGGCTGGGGGTCTCTACTGAACCAAGGGTTGGATGCAGCATAAAATTAAAAAACATTGGTTAGATATATAGATTAAACCCATGACCCCATAACCCCTGTCTTATCTCACAGTGTAACTTGAAAAATAATTATAATCATTAATCAGCTTTCAGAGGAACTGTATGATCATTGTAGCAATCTTATGTTGCCAGATTTTAGTAATTAATTAATTTGGTGTTATCATAACTCATAGAAATGATGGCATCTATAAACACATGCACATTGTAATTAGCCAGATTGTTCTTTTTGTGATTTCATTTAAATTCTAACAACGATCAAGATAATAGTGTAGTACTGTTATACTGATTTACATTGGAGTCATGGGTGGTTGCCTCGCTGTGTTGGTGCTCACAGTTTTGTTTTGCAACAGTCTGTTCTAACACTACTTATACAGACAGAAAGTTTGTAAGTAATCAACAATGCCTACAGTTTGGACACCTGTCGGGATTGTTTCAATCAACTTTCAAGGCTTAATTTACTTCCACTACTGTAGAACAGCTGTAAACAGTTACCCAATTACTTGTTCCTTGCAACTCTGAAATTTACATCAATTTTAAGTTTTTGGAAACTGAACATATTTTCATTGTTTATTTCTATTTCATATATATTTCAGCTTTGTAGTGATTTTTTTTCCTTCTTTGCCCCGGCATTAAAGAAAAGACGAATTCACAGCTGGTATAATTGTGTGGGAGTTAAGACTACAAAAAAGTACGCAGTTTGCTGACTGTGGTGTATTTGACTAACAAGTCATAGTTTTGCCAACTTACTGTATGAAAAAAGTGGTCCCAGGGTGTCCATGAGGGCAACTGCAGGATGTAAATTATGTTCTTAGTTTATGTTATTATAATAATGGAGGTGGCAATCGAAGCAATGAGAGGAAATCTAAGACATGTATCTTAATATTAAAGAATTCTAACAAGAGTATCGTTATTCTTATTTTGTGAGATTTTGTGTTGCACTTAATTTCAAGCATTGTTATTCCTTGTCAAAACCAGGTGCCTACGTTACCCACAATGCAACATGACTGCTGATTGTTAAGTCAAAGATTTAGGCTGCATTATGCTCGTAGTGGCTGAAGTAGTCCTGAGCCTCTAGTCTCAAGCAGAGATGAGAAACAGCAACACATTCTCACTCCGGCCTCGTCACAAATCGGCGTTTGGTGATAAACTTTTCACGTCATGATATAACATACAAGGTACCCTGGGTGCATTAGTTGTCGACATTCTGGGACGCCGATTCAAGTTCTCCCTTTTACATGCATTGTCTGTTTTCAAAAAGCACTTCCGTTTTCACAGGAAACATACCGTTTGCGTACAGTCTCTATAAAAATAAGGGCACTACATTGGTACAACACTATGAATTGACATTCTTTTTCTTTCAACAATAACAACGCACATGGTTACATTTTCCCAACACATACACATGGTTGGGTTTAGGCAATAAAAGCATGTGGTTGGGTATAAGAAAAAAGAATAGGGTTTGGCTAACGGTGAACATGACCTCCCGGGTGAAAGTCGGTGGTTGTTGGACCCATTCACCACCTCTCCCGCCTGCCTTCTCGGACTTCTGCCACCTTAACTTTCGTTGTTGTCCCACTATGTTTCCCCCTGACACCTCCAGGCACCGTTAAACAATAATGGCAACCGGCCACATATCATGACAACATAAAAGGACAGCTTTTTTCGTCAGTGTCTGACACCTGAAGTCACTGACCAAGTGCTGGATTTCGATGCCTTCAGAGTGAGACTGGGTTGGAAGCAGGCTACGGAGATCTGGTGTGCTCACTTTGCTCTAACTCCACACCAACATTTTTTCGATCATTTTCAGATTTGTAGTCTTCACACCTTACCGGCAGACATGAGGAAATGGTGCATGGACGGATCAATACAGCCTTCATTTACAGTTTTACAGCTTCAGTAATGGTTGTTTGGTTTGCTTTTACTCAAGTCACCAATATAGATAAACAAAATGAGACAAGAATAACAATCTCTCAACTCTGCCATTCCTACCCCCCTTTTCCCTGTGTAGAAAATAACAAGGCAGGTGCCGCTGTCAAGTTTTGTCTTGCCTCCAGCTCTCTACAAAACTCTGACGGGCGACATATTGGAAAGCAATTCTTTAACAAATACTGCACCTGGTGGATTTCTGATTTTTGTAACAGCATTTGTGGCATCCACTGATGTGGTGGTGCTATCGTAGGCAGCACAGTGCACCAGGAAAGGCACTGCCAAAACTACCAAAGAAGAAAAGAGCAGTCTGTTTGGTTTTGGACTGCAGCAAAGCAGGAACAGCCCCGTGTGCCGCAGTGTTTCCAATGATAACGTCTTTGGCACCACAACAAAACAATCCTTGGAGAAAACAGAGAAAACAGAAGTCACCTCTTGAGTTACCTCTCAAGCTGCCGACTACTGGTTGTGACCAAAAACAACAAATGCGGTTCTTTTTTTTTAGTAACTCCTTACTGTTTTTCCATAGGATTTCTAGGCTCCAATTGTGTGTTTTGTGGTGAACCGTTGGCGGTGATAGTGCCATGACAAGCTGTTTTTTTTTTACCTAGATACTGCTGCTTGTCCTGCCAGCATTGTGTACCCAAATGGGGTATTTCAAGCCAAAACATGATCTGCTCATAACCATAACCAAGTGAATTCTGTGCCAAAGCTGAACCACATGTTAACCACAGTATTGTTGAAATGTACAGTTTCAGCATATCCACTATACTGCCTATACATGGATTTCAGAAGCATTCAATGCCAACATTTTTTCTGGCGATTAGGCTGTGAGACTTCAAAGTTTGCACCAGTGAAATGTAGGGCAATAAAGTAGTTTTTTTAAATCATCTTTTTCAGTACAAATGTTCAAACAGGCATCTTCAAAACATTATATTAGATCATTCCAATCCATGAAAACATGACTCCCATATAAAAGCAAATCATTTAGGAAGTAAAACAATAAAAAAAACACAGATAAAGTGTCTTATAAAACTGTCTTGTAAAAAAAAGTGTGAGAGGGGATCATTTAATATTAAATGCTTCAAAAAACTAGAGGAGATCTACACATGAGTAATTAATATTTTGACTTTTTTTTTTTTTTTTTAAACAAAATATTCAGTATATCAGTGTGTGGTCATGTTTGTAGTCTAAAAAATAACCTAAACATGTCCTGTGATATGCTACTTCATTACACCAGCAAATATCACTGGGATTGCAGAAAATTGCAGATTAAAATTCAGTATCCAGGAATTCACCTTATAGACACAACTGACTATTTTATGCAACGATTTGGCCACAATAAATTAACGATTGTAAAGTTTATTTAGTCATGTATATTGGAACTCCTAAAATATCTTACTTGGAAAAAGTGTTTCGTTGAGCTGGTTGAAGGCACAGTACACATGCATGTGAGAACACATGATCAGGATGGTCCCACCTCATTTTGAGCCAGGAAAAACCCTGCTATGACTGGCCCCCATACTCAGACTACAACCATCTTCGAACTGGGCCTTCATTTTGATCTCAACTACACACCTGTTAAGTTTTGTGACTGCATCTTGCATGGCCACAGCATTATTGTGTTGATAAAAATCTGTCCAGGAAGAGTACTCAAAGTGGCTTCTGTGGTTTTTTCAGCTAAAACAAGTGTCTCCAGAACCACACACACACACACACACACACACACACACACACACACACACACACACAAGGTGAAAACAAAGCCAGTCATGTTTTGGCTTAAAATAAAAAAAGAAACAAAGTGAAGTGAGAATCACACTTGATGTTGTTTACTGAAATGTTGTGTTGTCTTCAGTCTCACCTGTTCTTCTTTGGTATACAGTTGAAAGCACTCGTCCAGGGTACAACTATGCTGCTGTAGGTGCTGCTGCTGCTGGTTCCTCACACTCTCTGCGTCCTTCACCACCTCCTCTTGGATACTGCCAAAGAGACTGGAGCACGCACACACACACACACAGTGTATGTTTGCACCATTTCACACAGACACACAGACTGAATCAGCGTGTGTTCTGGGAAATCAAGCAAATGGTCAAATGATATTCAGGATGACACCCACAACAGTCGATAATCTGTGTGTGCGTTCTGCCTACGTACTTATTTACATTTGTATACACCATGAGAAATTTAAATGTGCATAATGCTTACCATTCTTTAGTCTTGTTATCCCATTCGATGACAACCTTAACGTGCGGGGGTCCCCCAGGGCCACAGAACTTCAGAGCCCTACCAGACAGCAAGACACAAACTTTAAAGACACATCTTATGATCTTAGTTTAGTCAGTGTTTGTAGAAAGTTTTGCCGCATCTGAAAAAACATGCAACCACAAAACCAAGGGAGGCTGAAATCTGTGCCGCTGTCATGCAGCAGATAATGGCCCCTCTGTGCTGGCCACGGCCCTGAGACTTAGAATGTTTGTTTTTGTTTATTTCACTTTATTTCTCCTTGATACACACAGGCAACAGCGGGATTAGACAGAGTGACGTCTGCACAGGTGAGACCTAACTTCACACCATGTATTAATATGCAACCTTCTGATGTGGAGTCATTATGTAGCTGAAGGTGTTGTGTTTGTATTGCTGAACGTTTCTACACTGCTTTGATCTCGGGAGGAAAGATAAAAAACATCATTGGTATTCAGCAGCCAAACAGTGCTGACAGAGGGCCAAGGTAGATTAAACAATCACTCGATGCTCTGGGCACAAGTTATATTTTTTGTTGCAGGCATATGACGGATCTCTGACGGCAAATGCTTTGGAGTTGTGTCAAAATGAAATTCCCTTCGATAACGCAAAGCATCTGTATTCTGGATGGAGACGGTCTGAAGATTTCCAGTACCGCCCAATATTGACTGATCTCACTGTGAGTGGTTTCACTCCATCTTCTAAGCACAACCTATTGTTTACTGTCAGCGTGTTCAATGCACAGAAATGCCCGTACTGATCATTACCACTAGATGTCAGCCTTACATAACATGTCAACACATTCCAGAGAGGTTAAAGAGCTGAATAAAACAATACTGAATTACCATCTATTACTTACAAATGGTCCTATTTCTCTGCTTGTGATTTGGGCTTGAGTTTTACATAAGTGCTGCAATAATAATAATAATAGCCTCTGGATAAATGAGCAACCTTATCTCTGGTGGTGTCTCACTCACAACAATATACTGAACACACAAAACAGACACATTGCACACAAGATCGCTCCCACAAAAACAATTCACTCATTTTAAAAACCCATTTTCCCTACTCAGGGATTCATAGAGTTGTCATAGGGCTACTTGGCTTTGTAAATATTAAAAACTAAGACTATATGTGTGTGCAGTTGTGAATGCGTGTGTGTGTGTGTATTTGTTCTGTAAAAAGTGGACATTTCTTAAGTCGTGGATTCCAATAAATAATAAAGCAAGCGGCAGAAACACAGACTATGAAGGCTAGAGTATGACTTTTACAGTGTTTAATTTCAACAAGTACCCAATAGTAAACTAGAATTACCCCCTTGCAGTTGTCTGCTCTAGTCAAGTTGCACTTAAAGTTTACATCCATGCTTGTGAAAACATGCTTCACACACATCTTCCCTCCAGCAGCACAGACGATCTACTAAATCAGCACAGTTTAAAGGTGGACACCCAAGTTTAGTGTCACCAATTCAGTATCTGACCAAATCTCTCCCCTTCTTTTCCTGAGTTATGATGTTGAAAAATGGCCAGAATGGTGTTTTTTGCAAATTATATTGTCACAGTGAACCGGACCTTTGACCTTTTGCATAAATCACAATTATATCCTATTAGACATTTCATTTTTTCATAAATAGTAAATTAATTCTTGAGTTTTGACCAAAAACTTGTTTTGTCATGTCACAGTGACCTTGACCTTTGACCCTCTACCACCAAATTCTAATCAGTCCACCGTTGAGTCCAACTGGACATTTGTGCCAAATTTGAGGAGATTCCCTCAAGGCTTTCTTAAGATATTGCATTCACAAGGACAGGACGGACAGAAGGACAACCCGAAAACTTAGTACCTCCAGCCACAGCTATAGCTGGCGCAGAGGCATAAAAAGATCACAGGTAATTTTATTACCCTTTACTGTCTTTAAATGATTAATTCATCACTGAAATTCAAATCTGAAATGAAAAATTCCTACTTTTTCTTATTCCATTCACTAATGTGCCTGCCTATCATGCTCCATGTCACAACTCATTTTTCCCAATTTAACCTTTCCATCTGATCGCTCTCGTTGAAAGACAGGTCTCTGTGTGAGCACTGCCGCCTAGAAATGAAATTAAATCCATCTCGCAGAGCAGCAGTAGGAGCTTTGATTGGCTGGACGGCTGCCAGCACATAACAGCTGGCCCATTAAACACTGCAAAATTATACAAACATTCTAGTGGCACTCACCAGTCTCTGCAGCAACATGCAGACAAACAGCAAACATCTAGTAATGAGGTGATTACACAGTAAGATGACCACAGCAGTAAAGTGAAAACTGTAATTCAACTGTATTATATTAAAAACAACTATGTGCATTATACTAGTGCGGCGATGCAGTGGCAAGGTATCTTATATCTTACCAATGCATTAGATGCTGGTAGAAGAGATTGTGGAGATGTGCAAACATTAGCACATAAAGACTGTACCACCAGCATGGCTTTTGAAGAATACGTGGGACAATATTATGTCGTAATTTGGAAGAACTGATCCTTAAAAGTCAACTCTGCAGGATTTAAACAAATACTGTACACTCATAGAAAAGTAATCTCTCTCAACCACCACTTATGACCCACTAGAAGTGTGTGGCAATGTATTCATCTGCAGATGCCCTTCCCTCTGCCTCAATTTCTCATTTTTGTCTTATTTTGCTGTGCTCAGAACATCTGTAGTTACAGCGCACAGGTGAGGTCTGGACTTTATAAAAAGGTAGCAACCAGGTGCCCAAACTGCAAGCAGCACACATCCAAGAGAAAGCTATGAATACTCTAGACACAGTGCCGAAACACCCCCAACAAATATAGTGCATCTTGGGTTATCTTGCACTGGCTGTGCTCCTTTTTCTACAGCTGGAGGGCAATCTAGCAAAAAGTGAAGACAAGTGGAGAGGGTGAAGCATCACTCTTAGGCAATCAAGGTTTATTGTGTCATTAATGTTGAAGAGATAATGATGCCACAGAGATAAAAGGTACCAGCAATCACCTGCTGCCTGCTCTTATTTCAGTTGTAACAGCACAATGTGCTTTACTTCGCTATTTAGGGCTGAGACTGGAATCAAAAAAGTGAGTGATTGTTGTGGTTGTGTCAGCCATGTAGTCGAGGTAGGGGTGCACGCTGCTTTTGTCATTTGAATTTAGTTGGGTATCCGGCGTGTGCGTTTTGAATGGTGTGCAGGCTCCGTCTACTAAGGCATACACTGGTAGTGATGATGTGGACGCCCTTTCACTTTCTCTGGCAATACTGTTCACAAACAGTAACCGACAAATCCTGCATAGCATACATTTAACAGTCTAGAAAAAAGGTTCAGAAACTTGGAATACCAAAGCTTTGGCGACTGGTTCATGCTACATACTTGTATGAAAAAAAAAAAAAAACAGGAAATAAATGAAATATGCAAAGGAATGACAAGCACACTAGACACACACCATGGCTATTTTGTGAGTTGATATGATCCTATCCTAATGTGACATCAGCACACAAAAGCATGAACACACAGAGACAGGTGCTCACACACTCACAAACACACACACCCAGTGACTGACTGGTCTAATCTGAAAGACGATCTCATTTCCTAACTTCTTTGTGGCAGGCCTGACCTTCACTGCAGATCAGTAGAACAACAGCAGAGATTTATACTAAGCTCCTCAGCAGCATGCTCTTTATCACACAGGAAATAAAGGCCTTATCTTCACACCGTCAAACTGAAATCATTATACTCAGCTCCTTGTAATCCTCTCAAGGTCCATTTGCTCCTGAAAGGAATTGTAGCTTTGAGTCTTATGCACTCGTAAAACCCTTCTTTGCAGTGTGTTCTGAATATAAATTCCTGGAGTGTAGAGCATTGTATAAGACTGTGCAGTATATGTTGATGAGGCACAGTGTAGGTGTACAGTGCAGTGTGTTGTTTTTCTTTGAGTGAGTGTACGTGTGCGTGTGTGTCCTACCTGTCAACTGCAGGATGGTACAGCGGCCGGCTGTCCTGTGGGGACAGGTAGCTGTAGGCTGCCGATCCTCCAACTACTCTGATCTTAAACAGCACCCCAGCATTCTGCAGGGAAAGAAAAACACATTAGCATCGCCCTGTTGACCCCCCTCAATGCCGAGCTGTAAATTCAGTGGTAAAATGATTTCATGATTGAAATGATAAAAATGAAATTGTAGATAAATCCACAAAAGCTTGTTTAACTTTAATAATCTGCGAAAGAATGAAACTCAAAGGAACATTGATTTTTAACCAGCGTGCTCAAGCAGCAAGCTGATGAGCAGCGGTGTGCAGTGAAGTACAATTTAAGGCCTTATAAATCAATGAAGAGATATTTTATACTGCTGTATGTTCAAGCAATCAAGACAAAACAGCCCACAGCCCGTAGTCCTTCATCCTTTCCCCCAATAGTTAACAGAGTGTGCCCAATGTGTGTGTGTGCATGTGAACATTTTCATCATTATTGCTGTTAAATAAAAAGTCTGCCTTCACACACATTTGTTGGAAGACAGCTACCACTGCTGTATTTATAACACTGGCTTCTGTAGGACAGACGAAGGTGAACGCTGATAGTATAAATAACACTCCCCACACTCTGGAAGATAGATTCACTCTGAAGTGCAACACTCATGCTTAAGAGGTATAAAGAGGCAACGATACAAGAGATGTCATTTAAATATTCTGATGGGTGACAGATAGCACAGCTGCTGTCTTTATATAGCATTGCAGTAAGACTTAAACTTAAAGCCCCCCAGAACATGTTTTTCTTAACAACACTGTGATTAAATGCTCAATGATCAAAGTTAATGTTAAGGGGGAAAATACAGGTTAGTTATTAATTATTAATAGTTACACTGAAAAGCTCAGTAGGTCTTCTTCACCATGACTGTTTGGATGTGGTTTCATCTGGTTGACAGTGCAGGCAACATCAGCAAACCCAACAACTGTTATGGCATTTTGATCCAGCTGTTGCTAAATTCTGATTGGTGCACGGGAATCAGCGACATCACATTTTCCAACTGAGTCCACTTCAAACCAGTGAGAAGAGCACAGAAGATAAAAATACAAACACAGAAACCTCATGTTATATGATAAAAACTATGGCAGATTATTTTGCATGTAGTATTATAGAGACATGCTGTATAAAAAATATGTTTTAAATAAAGTGTGTGCTGTGTTGTTTATGGATGTAAACAACAAAACTGGATTGGTTGAAAAATAATATTATTCCTATATGTATTTTGTAGCTCTCCAGATAGCCTCACTCTTATTGGAGAACATGTTATAAAAAGAGGGACTGCCCTTTACTCTGTAAGCCTGATGAAGCCTCCTACGTGAGGCGAAACGTTGCTTATTTGTTTGGTGTGGGAATAAAGCACGGGAGCAACAATACATCGTGTGCGACAAATCCTGATTTCTTTAGTCTAATAACAGAAACACTCTTTTGTATAATGCAATGCATTATATGCATGCAGCACCACAAACTACATCCTCAAGTTAAATGAGCTTAACATCACCATGAAAAGTTAAGTTGGCTTTAAGCAGCAGCATTGTTGCTGTAGTTACCTGCAATGTAATGTATGTAGGCTTGGCAGCTGCGAGCACACTGACCCACAGCTGAACAAAGTTTGAGATGCAATGTGAATGGAGAGAAACAAGAGCCAAATACTGTCTTTGGGTATTGTTAAGCCCTCAAATGGACTGTGTGGATGTGAGTAAGTTATTCAGAATTACAAAACATCTGTGAGCATTCCAACAACTTTCATTTGTTGAATCCTGCAGGATTGATACATAACATTGCCACACAGCAACTCTTGCCGCCTCCTCACTGGAATAGAGAAAATGCATTTATTTATTTATTTATTTATTTATTTTTCTCTACTTGTCTGCATTGGTCTTCATAGCTTAGCGCCACAAAAGGGTGTAAGCTTCTTGTGAAGACTGATGCACTGTTAATCTTGCAGTCAAGTATTTTATACCCATAATGCGTGGTTGTGACCGTCACCCACCCTCCCTGGAGACTAGCCTAACAGCCTTTATTGGAAAAACTTCCTAATATGAGCCAGAGAGGGCCGTGATACACCAAAGTGTGTCAAGGGGAAAGTAAGGAAACAAGCAAGGGGGAGGGGGCAGGTGCTTAAGTCCTGAGTTATATAGTGACAGTGCATGCGGAGAAAAAGGAGGAAAAACAAACAAACAAATAAACAAACAAACAACAACAACAACAAAAAAACAAAAAAACAAAAAAAACAAAAACAGGGGAGAAACAGGCAGTGTAGCTGATGTATTGTGGCCTTGAGGTGGTTGTGCTCCATGCAGATTATCAAAAATAAACATATACATGTCTACTATACTGTACTGAAAAACAAAAACAAAAGAGAAGTCTAAACTGAACACCAAAAATGTGAGAGTCTTGGTGGAGGGGGAAAGCCCGATTGTAGAGAAGAGCTGCCAGCGCAGTGTGGTAGGTTTGAGAAGCAAGTGGGCCCCTTTGGAGTGATCCCATCGGTTCTTTGCGATGTGTCACGGAGCTGAAGTATTGAACATGCATGCGTGTATTTGAACCCTCCCAATGTGTTTATGAAAACCATCACCAGGGTCCAGGGCCAGCCCTGCGGGGGAAGGGGGGCGGTATGGCACCCTAAGACCACAGGAGCGCCCAGACCCCAAGACCAGGGAGCCGCAGAGGCCACAGGACACCACGCAGGCCCAAGGACCCGGGGCAGCAATGGCCGGCACCCCCAGAGAGCCAGAGACACACCCCAGACAGGCGGGGCAGGAGGGCCCACCCACCCACCACCCAACGCGGACAAAAACCACAGCCGGTCAGGAGGCAGAACCCTGGCAGGAACCCACAGAGCCCCCAGGGCGCCACCCGGCCCACCCGCCACAGGGCCACGGGAACCCCCAAACACCGGGAACCCAGCAACACCACCATGATGTAAATGGGCTCCCTGGGTCCAACCCCCAGCCCAGGAGGGCCGGGCCCCACGAGCCACGCCATGCATATCTACAGTGTGTGTAAACCCACCACCCCCCCTCTTACTATGATTCTCCGATCCCTGACGAAGAAACATTAACCCTACACCGTGAATGTGCATGTGAGTGCCCATAAGTGTGATGTGGTGCATTAAAATTGAGGGACATAGGAGACAAGTGGGGGCAAGGCTGATGGCTATAGCACACTGCTGTCCTGCAGCCCGTGCAGCCATAGGCACCTGGAACCTGTTCCCATCTGTCCCACAAGATGTAGGTGTATGTAGTGCTTTAAAAAGAAAATGCATTTATAGATGGATTATAACTCCTCTGATGCTCAGCAGCAAAGACAAGAGGGCTGAGGTATTAGGGAGCAGGGAGCACCGGTTGCTAATGCCTTCATTCTGTGCAGGCCAACGTTGGAGAATAGGAACCGCAGCCGAGCATAAAAAGAAATAAATTAGTTGGTTAATAGCCTAAAACTGCAAATGAAAAAGACATAGTCTCTCTTCTCAGTTTTGAAGGCCTGAGCGAGTTTAAATTTAGATGGTTTCATCTATCTCTTGGACTATAATGAAGAAGAGCACTACACAAGCCCTGTTAAAAATAAGGAAAGAGCGTGACTTAACGGGAGGAGGGGTCATGATTTAAGAAGCAGGTAGTATCCTATGTAATTAAATTATCTTGTCAACCTGTAAGGAATCATAAGCTAGACCCATGAGAACTTTGAGAGTGTTAAAAAACCCATGCATTTCATTAAAGGATGCTATTATTATGGGATATTCTAACATCAATTCAGAAGATTCAGAATTCTTAAAGACCTTTAAATCTATAACTAGTTTTGACCCCTCACAGTTGATCGATAACTCTTTATGAATAGATAAAAAAAATACTTCAGAACTGTGATCTGTGATCTGAACTGTAAACTCTGATTTGGCATTCAGTAACAGACCTAAGATTTAAAATTGTAACTGGTCTGTCCGGCCAGAATCTGGTAATTAGTGCTGGGGAAGCAACCTTGACAGCATAGGATTGCAAGCTTCCAATTACTTCACTCTGGAAGAAGTTGAACTACAGGAATGTCACTCGAGGGCGAAATCTAGTTTGGGTAACTAAAGCTATTTAGAGAAAGTAGTTCAAACTATTTTGTGGTACAAAACTGTCACAATATATAAGACAAAAAAAGTCAAGTGCCAGAAAAATGCCACTCAACTGAGTTAATTGCAAAAAGAGCCCAATAGTTCACAGGTCATAAACCAAAAAAGTAAAATATCCCACTATTCAAGTGCAGGAATGTCAGCTTTGGTTTTGTATATGATGTCCATCAGTCAGATACCTGCCTGCATGCAACAATTTCTCTGAAACAATTTCTCTCTCAATACTTATGACTCATTGCCATCAAAGGGGTTCAATTACAGCTGCTGAGCAATGGTAGAATAAAAATAAAAGTGTATTTCTTTCCTTTAATGGCCTAAAACTGTCTCATTAGTTATCTATACAAAAAAATGGCAAAAAAAAGTAATGAGTCTACTTGGATCACTACAAGGGCAGCATGGTGATGCAGTGGTTAGCACTGTCACCTCACAGCAAGAGGGATCCTGGTTCAATCCCAGGAGGGAGCCCTTCTGTGCGGAGTCTGCATGCTCTCCCTGTGTCAGCGCTGTCCGGCTTCCTCCCACAGTCCAAAGACATGCAGGTTAATTGGTGACTCTACACTGCCCGTAGGTGTGAATGGTTGTCTGTCTCTATGTATTAGCCCTGTGATAGTCTGGCGACCTGTCCAGGGTGTACCCTGCGATAGGCTCCCACAACCCTCAAGAGAATAAGCAGTTATGAATCACTGCAAGTAAGAAAGCTACTGCAAAATGTAGTTAAACTACTAGTTTAATTACATGTAGTTCACTACTCCCCAACAGATCCTTTAGGATCTCAAAAAAGCACAGTTTTAAAATTCAAAGAAATGCAGAGTGCTGTCAAAGACTGTTCCACCAAGTTTAGATCAGGTTTCACTATAATAAGGATTAAGGCAGAAAACATAATTAAGAAAAGCTAAGGATTTGTTTTTTCATTCATTCTTCCAGTATATTGTAAAGGCAACAAGTGGAGCTTGTCAGCTGATGTGGAATCAGCTGAAAAGTAGCTGATGACAATATCTTGACAAGGAAAGCCAACATTACTCAAATGTTAACTATTAATCCCTCTTGTTATTTCAAACAGTCTAACGAATGTAAATGTTTTAAAAAGCACCCTCTGAAATGTCATGAGGGAAATATTTAATCTCTTCCAGTCATTACAGCCATGGTGTGGTAACAACAAGTGTTTTTTTCCCAACACACTAACAACAAATTCTACCTCTCATCCAATTCGTAAATCTTTCCTCCAGCTCTAAAATCACTTGACTGGCAGTTTGGCACAGACCACACTCAACCTTTAGTGCACAGTCTAATGCATTAACTCCCTCTGTCAGTTCTGATATTATTCTTTTCACAGAACATCGGGGCTGGGAAAAAGGAGCTGTGTTTTGACATGCAAGTCAGCAACAGCTGGTATTATGTTTTCTTTTTTTATACCCTGAACTGAAAGTTGTATCTTGCTGAGTAAACCTCTGGATGGCGCCAAAACATTTTATTAAGAAGAAGCAGCACCCAAATAACTGGCAGCAAAGCACTCACACACCTGCTGCCTGTCAAGTAGGGAGGAAGGAACCCTAATTTTTTTTTACAGCAGCTCATATTTTGTCTATTTTTTTTCTTTCAGACAAAGAATCAGCAAAAATTAAAGCACCTTTGGGATATCGGTGGCCCTTTCATTTAAAAATATCTGTTCAATCTAAAACCAAAAGACCCTGGTGATTGTGTTAATTAAAAACAAATAGGTGAAGAGGGCAAGGGAAGTCTCACTGAGTTTGTGTTTGGCCAGACAGGCTTTAAGAAGGTAACTAAGAAACAGAGATAGCAATCAACAAATAACAGGCTGATATTTCTCTTTCTCCTCCGCCTTAGTTCTTTTCTTATAAAGCTGAAAGCTGCTCGCTCTGGATAAGGCCACCTCAAATATTGCCTGTCACCATGGCGTTGCCCATGGCAACTTGACGGCCAGCACTGGGGGCGACGTGAGTGTGTGAGTGTCTGTGTATTTGAGAGTGAAACGGTGGTTTAGGGCTCGTGGTGTGCAGATCACTCAAATGGTCTGCGGAGGAACAGATGAAGTGGAGACATGCTTGTCGGGGATCGTCGTCAAAGCGTGCAGTTTGTACTGAGTGGAGGAGAAAGTAGAGGTGGATTTTAACATGCAAGGCCGTGTCTGCAAAACAAACACTCAAGAGTCACAGGATGTATTGTATACATCTTAAGCTTAAGCAGCAGTAATAGTACACATTTTAAATTCAATATAATTAAAAACCGCCTCCTATCTTCACTCATTATTCTGAAGTAAAGAATTTCTCATATAGTGGTTAAGACAAGGATTTGTGTTATTGGGCTTTGAGCGAGCGGTGACATAATTAAATGTATGCTCAGCACATAAAACCCTTATTACTCTCCCATAAAAGGCCTGGACCGTGTTTGAGTGTGTGCGTGTGTGTGAATGTAGTGTCCTGAGGTGCACTCTTTGCTTTTAATCAAAGAATTCATTCAATATTGGCAGTTTCTGCTGTCAGAAATTACATTGTTCTTTTTGCAAGCATTTTGGCAGAACAGGAGATTGATGCACTCCAGCATCAAAGAATTGACTGCAGAACACTAAATTTGAATTATTAAATCAGACGTGATGACTAAGTATAAATTTAAAAAAAAAAAGAAAAAAAGAAAATCACAATAGATAATCAATGAGGAGCTGATGCAATACTGTAGTCACTATGGCGCAGCATGCAAAGGGTTACCCAAACTTCAGCAAAAGAAAATCCAACAGTTATGTACTCAGCATGTTAAGCAGAGCATCTGTTTTGTAGTCTCAGCAGAGCATTGAGCTCTTATTAAAAAATCATTAGCAAAATCATGAAAAACAAACATCTGACCAGGCAGCAAACTTCCAGGTTAAAAAAACGAAGCCAGCATGGAATTGCTGAAAACTGCAGTTCCTCCAATGGCCACTGAGGCTGGCTGCAGGCGCAAGTCAATCCCAGGTGACCCCCATATTAAAATGCCCAACTTTACAGCAGAGTAAACATGTTTACAGCCTGGTACAAAAAATGGTTCTGGTCTCTATAGCTAATTTCCTCATTCATGACAACTGCACAGGGGTTGAATTTTTCAATAACTCTCCTGTTTAAATGTTATTAAGGCTTAAAGTTAGGCATTACTAAGGGCCTGGCTGCTTTGAGTGACAAGTGGGTGCCATCTATTGAGAAGTCATTAACATGGCTACAACACTGGTTAGTTTATGTAACCACAGCACAACCCCCACATTCACAGAGTATAGGCATAGCAGTACATGTTGCTATGTCAGTGTGTTTCATTTCATGAAAAGTGATTGTGACATTTTGGTCACCTAAGAAAGTCTCGCTCAGCCTTTGGTTGAACTAAAAGAAGGTCAGATTTTCAATTTTTACGGTAAGCTAATTTTCTTTTCATGGTTTTTAAACCTTTTTTTCTCAGTGAAAATTAACATTAGCAATGTCACAGTTAACCATAACTGTAAATGCACTGTGCTAACCACGCTAGCAGCTAGCCTTAAGCCCTTTTTAAATAGGAATTGTGCAAATTGCAGGAAAGCCCAATCAGTCTTTGTTCAGCATTGGCAGTATAAAAACAAAATCGGGGAGTGCGGCAAATTGCCGCCTGCCTACTTTTGTTCATATAGAAAGTGCCTTTTTCGGGGCAATGGGGGCGTGAGCAAGTAACAAAATGCGTAGCTCAGTGTGACGTAAACAGCCTTGCTCCAAGGGAAGCCACGGCTAATCAGTCCTTCAGCAATTCTCTCTCAAGTCGGCCCAAAAGGCCCAACATTCGCCGAAAATCTGGCAGTGTAAAAGGGGCATTAGAGTTATCTCCACCTCCTTGTCCAAATATGGCCACTTCTGGCTCTGAAAATCCAAAATGGTGGTGGCCAAAGTGCCAAACACGAAACTTCAAAGTGGGAGCCCACAAACCAATGGTGACACCTCAGTGGCTATGCCAATTATTAAACACATTCTGTGCATCTGAGGGACTGCTTTTTTTAAACACAATGTTACATGGTTTATCCTTTATCTTCATTTTTGGTTTCAAATGTGATTCAGACAATTGCAAACAGACATTAAGAACTATCTAATTTAAACACAGTACCCAACTTTAATGAAAATTGATTAAACTTCCAACTAATCTCTGCTCTGCACAGCTATTTTAATTTGGTCCACTGGAGTCGAGAAGGTCTGTGAACCCTTGAGCTGAAGGGTCCGGGGTAGGCTACAGATATAGAATGGGTGACATGTTATTGGCTACTGGGGTGTGTGGGCATTACCTGAGCCTGAGATCCATTCAGCATCAGATAATAGAGCTTGCTGAGAATGCTCTGCTGCAGCTGATCCCAGGAGATGCTCCTGTCTTCACGCATGAGAAATGGAGGCCCAAACCTGAGAGAGGAGAGGAGAGGAGGACAATGATTGGTTAACTTGGAAAGTCATCCACACTTCAAAGTAGTATAAATTAATTTCTAATAAGGCTGAGAAAGTGCCAGTATAAAGGTCATTGCAACTTATTGTGTCATCACCACATCTGTCAAACTGTCAGGTGCATCAAGGCTTTACTGTCAGCGCCTGTCAGTGTCCTGTACTGACAGCTTACAGTGACATTAGGTGGGGCCAGGGGCCAAATAAAGCAGAGAAACCAGTCTGTATATCATCAATGCGTCAATGCCTCATAATGGGTTCTCTGTCTCTAGGTTAACTCAAGGCTGGTGCTCCTCCTTACTGCACAGCAGTGGCTATCAGAGGCTTTTATATGTGAGGTTAATGGAAGAGGCAGCTGTGTTTGTCAAGTATTTCAGGATCTCAGATTATTCAGTCATACACAGCTGAAGATTAAAGTTCCAAGGTTCGCACACTTACACAACACATACTGTACACTTAATTGCCAGTTTATTCCTGTGGGTACACGTAGCTCAAACTAATGTACTTTGAAGCAACATCCATTAAACAACATCTCTGCATTAAATCCTACCTTCATGAAGGTTAGGATGTTTCACAGAGGTGTTGATTCAATGCTATGGTCATTTTGGAGGTTGTAATTTGTGGTGCTGTTGTTTGTTGTCTCTCTGTATAATAATAACAGCAAGTGTTTGGCGGGACCCACGAGTTTCAATGCAGGGAAATCTTAGTGTTACAGTATACAATGATATTTGTGTGCTTCCAACTTACAGCTGGGAGAACGCCCTTTCCTGTTTTAACATGACAATGGCCCTGTGCACAAAGGGAGAAATTGTTTTCCAAGTTTGGAGTCAAAGATCTTAATTTGCCTGACCTCAACCTCAAACATCTTGGAGATCAGTTGGAGTGCAGACTGTGAGCCAGGCTCTTGTGGCTGGGTCGGAGAAGATCCCTGCAGACAGGTTACCAAAATCTTGTGGGAAGTAGTCTCAAGAGAATGGAGGGTGTGCTATTCAGGTGTCTACACATTTTAGTGAGTTACATGTCTAAATACTTTTGCCCATGTTTAGTGCCATTTGGTTCAGTTTCTTGGACTGTTTATGCAAAAAAATGTTGACATCATGACAGCTAAACTAAAATGCTATAGTAGCTAAATGCTATAGTAGCTACTTCCATTGCAATGGATGCTTACTTTCATTTTGCTTATGTAAGGCATCAGCACCGGCAACCTGGTCACTTAATAAGGTAGCTACTGTGATTTTTTTTTATATTGTATTTTGTACTATGCAGTGTGTAAGTACTGCTTCTATTATGTTAGGCATGTGGATTTTCTGTAGTCTGCTTTACACCTTGAATTTTATTTTTATTTATTGCGTCTACTTGTTATATGTAGGACTACAGATGGGAATTAGACTTTCACCGGTGCAACCAGTTTTCATTTCTTGTAAATGATTAATATCATTGCACACTGTCCTTTTATAAATTAAATAAACTAAACTAAACTATTGAGTAGTGCAACAGACTAAGAATTGTCTTTTAAGGGTCTTTGTAATTGATAATAATGATAATCATAACAACAAAATACTCTTTACCGTGATACTGTGAATCCATGATATTGTCTGAGACAGTTATCATGCAGTAAAAATCTCATACCATTGCAATCCTACTCATGGGCGAATTCACAACAGGACTGTGCAGCTCTTAAACCTGCACAAATAAGACAAAAATAAAATGTGTAATTCTCAAAAGCACCCACAAAGGGTGACATGTGCCCCTAACTGCACTGCCATGCAAATAGCGTCTCAGTGTTCCCTTTCCATTTGCATGTATTTAAATGAGCTAATATGAATACATCTGGCGCAAAATTGCCCATTTTGTATGCAAATGAGCTTTACTGCAAAGACAGCCCAATTCACACAGATAAGTGCTAATAGCCACACGCAGTTACAGTGAAATTTTAAGTGTCTTTAAAGAGTTAGTGGTAACTGAAGCACACTAACATACTGGGACATTAAATCCCAAATATGGTTTCCCTCTGACACGCTTAAATTTTTTGCCTGCAGTTATGGGGGATGCCTCTCTACTTCTTCAGCCAGGACCTGTAGCTTGTAGTCTGAAAGTTTTCAAGTTTTCTTTTTTTCTCTGCCATTGTTCTGCATGGCTGTGTTTGTGCTGTATCATCATCGATGCAATAATATTTTGTAAATTAAACCTTGAGATGGGGCAGAGAGCAGTTGCAAGTGATACACAGTTCATGGTGCTATCAGTGGTCTCAATCTATCCTTTGTGAATTCGCCCGTCAGATGTCTACTACCATGTACACGAGTAACATGTGGACAAATGAGTCCTCAAATGTCACATTCTGGCATTATTAGGTCTGTTATGAGAATGTTATCAGACATCATGACTGAAACTGGATCACTGATGTGAAACATGAATCCTTTCTTCACTGAATCAATAATAAGTTCAACTTTATTGATCCCCATAGGGAAATCTGAACAATCCATATGATCTAAGAGCACTTACAATGGTAATGGTAATATTTTCTTTGCACATAATAAGCCCCTTAGAGGATTACTGTCTGAATGCTACTACAATCCTAACCAGGCACTCTCATGGACACAGTCTACCCTTGGTCAAATGAATACATCCATTAGAATGACGTTCTGCATTACAAAGCACACAGAGTCTCATAATGGTTCAGGAACATCACAGTGACTTAAATTCACTGCAATTACATTAACTACAGTCCTTGGAACAAAGCTGAGAGAGTACTGCTAGGATGAGGAACATTTTGTTTGCATCATCGATGTGTCTCTACAAACACAGCAGGAACTGACCGACCCTGTCAGTGGGCACCAAAGTGAAATGTTTCCAGCAGTGAATCTACGCCTGACAAAATTCACTCTTAATGCGAAATGAAATACTCACTACACTGAAGTAAAAACAGACCACAATTTAAGCTGCAAGCAGCGGTAAGAGGGCCCTTGCAGCTTCACGCACGTCACTGGTACTGGTGGGATGCTGGCTGAGACAGCTGTGCATTACTGTGTATGTTGGACACTGCACGCAGGTGTGCGATGGTATTTCCTGCCTGGAGTGCGTGTAGCTGAAATTTTGTACTACTTCTTGTGTCCACTATGTGGTACAGAGAACATACATTAATTAAACGTCATGTTGCTGTATATCATGTGTAGACCAGGCAATGTCAATTTAAGGTAAATTGGATGATGTTTGTCACATAATAACTGACTTCTTGCTGTCTGTAGGTGGCACAATTACCATTACCATTACCATCATGTTGAAACTGAAATGCGCCGAGCCACCGACTACGGCAAGATCACTCCACAAAAACACAAGCTTCTCAATTTAGCATTGGGAAGGTGAGATTCTACTGCCCAACTTTGAGATAGATCTGTTGAAATCTCTAGGAGGAATTTTGTAAACTTCCATACCTGTAAAGTGTCTAAAACGGTGTCTCCTTATATGATCTATAACATCATTGTTCGAGCAAATGCAACTTAGCATCCCTTTAGATAAAACCTCTCAGAGGAGTTCGAAGAAGTTTCCATAAAATACATGAAAAAAAAACATGAAAATCAAACTGGCTGACTTCCAGGTGGGTGGAGCTAATGAAACCTTATGACAAATATGTTTGAAATAATAAGAGCATTGTACACACCAAATTTCATGAATATCAGAGCAACTGTGACTCAACTGAGGCCTTTCACACACCAGGGGGCACTACGGAGCCTGCTAACGTTCTTATAGGTTGTGATGTACATGCCAAGTTTTGTGAGTTTTTAAGCGTGGATGTCAAAAATGCGTTCGAAGGCTAAAAGTAATTGGGGGTGTGATGGAGCCAACGTGCAGCACCAAAGCCAAATGGCACCACTGAACCAAAATACCAACTAATTTGAACATGGAGCTAAAGTCCTCAAATGTTTTAGTAAAATGAAAATTCACACAAGTATTCTAAAATGGCTGATACCATGTTGGGTGAAAAAAAAAAGTTTACCACAGTGATCTTAAATGTTTCAACATTAAAAAGTATTTCATTCACTCTACAAAACATTTCACTCTTATGAATTGCCAAAAGCTCAACTGGACTATCTGCCCTCCTTTACCCATGATCCTTGTAGTGTAGTGGATAAATCTTCTGCAAAATAATCATGCATTAACTTGGATTGGCTGCATAAGTCAATTAATCCTTGCTCACCTCTAACCAGACTCCAAAATATGTCATCTTATACGAGTCTGGATCCTTTCAATATTTGTGATGTTGCCTACGGTGACAATGTCATTACTGGGGAGGTAGACATGACCAGAGCATTTCTTCTCTGATTTGCGATGCCATTCAGCCGCTGTGGGACATTTATCCCCAAACAGTAGAACACAACTCGCCTGTGGGCGGCAAACAAAAAGCATCCAACCAGCTGTGTTACTGTCGTACATCAGATGCATTCTAGGTGCTTGGCAACTTAATTATGCTGCCTACCCTTGTTAGAGTAACATACGGCAACCGATAAAGCCTAACTTTCACAGGTTAAGTGCTTCAGTTTGAGCTGCATTGTTTGACTCAGTCTCAGATTTCTACACTGTCTGCCTGCAGCTGCAGCAGAATGGGAGCTCGAGCGGCGCACAAGTTAAATAAAACCAGCCCTGTCTGTGGCATTCATGCAATAGATATACAGGTCATAGTCGAACAGAAGTCGGATGCTGACATTGAGACAGCGTTGGATGATGAAAATAGGAAAGAATAAATGAGGTATTCTATTTAAGACCATAGACACAGTGCAGCAGGAGCAAAGATGTCTCCACAGCTATACTTGAACAAGCTCTAAAAACCTGTCTCACAAATGTATGATGACACGACCTCAAACGCAGTCTCATAAACGAAATCTAAGTCGACTGGCTCTGCTGCTGTGTGCGCAACAAAACCAATTCACAAGATGAAGCCCTAACTCCACAGCTGAGCGCATGATGTCAGGTCAAAATGAATAAAAACCAAACTAACAACAATAACAACTGGAAATGAGTCTGCCTGAAGCTCACCTGACAGCCTGCTGGCCCGATCCCGCTGTGTTGCAGATGAGGAGGAGGACCTTTGTGGAGGCGCCCTGGTTCAGGTATTCAGAGGAGAGGGTGCCAGACGGAGGTAACCTCTGACCGTTGGGTCCAGCCATAGATGTGTAGGGGGAGGAGGGGAGGCTGTGGTGATACCCTGAGCGGAGCAGAGGAATGGGGGATGTTGTAATAAAGGCTGAGATCCAAACTGTTGGGTGCATCACACACACAGTACCTGGCAGCCATTATGAATAATTTTCAACCAGGTGCGAACAGCTTTTTGAAGGAAATGTTTTCACAAGTACCTGAAAAATCCCATCAGTTGTATAATCGTTTGGAACCACAGTTTCCACCTTTGTTGTTAAAATAAACAGGAAGTGGGAGGACTGGCAAAATCAAATTTAGAGACCCAGTGAGCACAACTAACTTTACTGTCTTTACAAGGCCATAGCAGGCTCATTATTTAAGCTAAGGTGGTGGTATCAAGTGAAACGAGACAACCTGAGGCTCCCTTTGGTATTAATCATATCATGATAGCTTGCTGGTAAGGGGGCTTGGAAAAGCTCCAAAGTTAGGCTAAATTTTGGTGTGTAAAAAACTGAAAGTCATTTTCAAGAGGGGGCCTTGAACTCAGTGTTTCTGACTAAAAATGGGGTTCCTTGGTTATCCACAAGCTCCCCTTTACAGAAATACCCACTGTATGCTAATCCCATGCAGTTTTCCAGCAACAACTATGCTGTGTGATGATGTTAGTCCCCATAATAGAGGGTATAATAAAGATGGACACAATGACAGCTCCCAAAAAGTGAAGCCAAACATCTTGATCACTTCCTAGTGGCTTGCTGCAGTACAGGTAATGAAGCTCGCCGACTCCATATTGGGAGATGGGACATAGGAAAAACCAATAGCTCAAACCACAAGTCAAATAAACTTTTCCCAAAGATGGTTTCTGTCATTTTAGGTGGTTCTCATCCGGCTGCCAGTGTTGGATGTTTTTTTTCTTACAAGCTCGATTTTAATTATTTATTTGATGCTATAAAAAAAGGGCCTGACAGCATGAATGACAGCTGTGTGTGCCATTCAGTGTGCTTGTGGTCGACAGAACTGCTCACGACTGGTTGCACATTGCTAACGAGCAAACTATAGCTCCAAACAAAGCCACCAGCACAAGATGGCAGTGGCCATATACGGAACATTTTGGCTTCATTTTTATACAGTGGGAGTAAGTGGAGACACGTTGTCCATCTTTATATACAGGTATTGGGCCCCATAGTAGATATATCATTGTAGTGAGACTGTTTTTCCAAACTTGACCCCACAATATAAAATGACCTATTGTGACCTCTAAGATAGTCAAAGATTAATGAAACTTTACAACCACAAATTAGAGACCTCAGGCATTCAGAAGATGTATGGCTTTTATAGGTGTATAGGGAGAATTCGGAGCAATTCCCAGAACAGAAGTACCCGCCATCCAATCACAGAGAAATGCAATTATTACAGATGTCTCCACATGTCAAAAGTTCTCAATACCAATTCACAGCATGGATTTGAGGTGTACCTCAAGGTCTTGATGTTGTAATATGGCATTTTTGAGGGTTTTCTTTGACCAATTTAATCAATTCTCGAGTGGTCAAAAAGGGTTAAATTTTACACCCAATCAGTGTAATAAATGGTATCAACCCAAAAATTCCTTAAACAACTTATGAGATCTAATTAAGCTTGGATATGGCTATCATATACTTCATATGTTCTAAGCCCCTATTTTGTGTAAACTTGAAAAAGTGGCTTACCAGATCACATTTATTACAGATTTATGACTAGAAAAACATGACACACAGTGCTGAGCTGCATCTTAAATTCATCTTCAGGTTCCCTGTTTTCAGATGATGTATACCACCTCTATGTGGCATATACTGTTGACCTGCTATCTCCCCCTAAATACTCCCTATCACCCATAAAGAAGAAAAAAAAGTCTAAGGTTAAACAGAAATTAGACTTAAAAATATGTAATTATTTATACAAATGTATATAACAAGCAGGAAAAGGCTGGTCTTCGTTAAGACAACCTAAAAATGGATGAATATGGTTATAGTTTCTTGCAGCTTGGACAGATTTCTCACTCATATCAAATCATAACTCCACGAAGATCATGTCCAGGCATCGAATGAACCAGATTCATTAGGTATAGTTAGAATATCTTAAACTTGGAGGTGTAGGAGGTGAATAAAAGGGTAAAGAGTTTTAGTCGACAAAAGGAAGAAAAACTGTTACAGAGGCAGGTAATACATTTTCAGCTTATGGACATTTTTTAGTGCTAAATTTCTGGTAAGGTTTAAGTTTATAATACACTTTTAGAAAAAAATCAGATGCTGGCAGCTGGAAATGTCACACCGGTTACAGCACTTATTCTATTAAAATGTTACTCATATCAAAAGCTTATTCTACCAAGCTCTGAGGCAGGACTGAAAAGGACCAGAGTTACAAAACAGCTTTTGGGTGACAGAATGAGAAACTGCTATGCAACGAGCAACATCTAATGTGACACGTTTATACTGTGATCCTGAAAACATTTTCAGAACATTTCCATTAATATTGAATTGCCCTTTGATTTTTATTTACCCTGAGGAGCTGTAAGAAGAATTACATTTGTTACCACACACACACACACACACACACACACACACACACGAACAAGCTATGATTAATAGTGGGTAATAGCTGAGGGGATACAGAAGGCCCAACCTCTTGTCTCCCAGCAAACATAAACTTTGACATTATCAGAGAATTTAATTAAACAATGCTTGTTCGAACCCTACCGTGCAATTAATCACTGCCACCTTCCAACATCGCACACAAAACAAACCGTAACACAGACGCAGGAAAGCAAGTGTGAATAGATTCAAAGCTTTGATGCAACGCTTTCACAAAAGCTAGCAGACACATTATTAAAACTCTCACAGACACATGCTCGGTTCCAGACATATCACAAAGTGTTGTGTGAAGGCATTTCTTTTCGCATCAGGACAGAAAACCATTTTTAGCTGAATAACCAGAATTCCAGTGAGTCAAAACACCTTTTGGTTAAAACATAATAATAATAAAAGTGCTGACTGTTAAAACAAGCTCTGAAAATTGAAAAAGCTTTAACTTATATTTGTCCAAATGGCTACTAAATCAAATGCTGATGGGTTTTTTTTTCTTTCCCAGCAGACAGGAGCAACTCAATGTGACATTTTATGCATATTGCCTGCCCTTTAAATGCCCAATTCATCTCCTGTCTCTTTGTCTCAGTCACCCCTCCCTCTATCCTCTCCGTCACCTTTAACTCTCAGTTTTTCACTCGGGAGGTTGAAAAGTAAAAGACCAAAGACTTTTGTTTTGAGCCAAATGGTACAGCATGACTAGCCAACCATTAACCCTCCTATTAACACCCTGTCTCCAAGAAATAACATTTGTATATTACTAAATTGTTTTCATAATTACACTGAGCTGACAACATAATCACTCCCTGAATTATGTACAGGGACAAAGTTTCTTAGAGTTAATAAAAACACTATATTTATGGACTGTTTTGGAATCGCAGGGAGGTAGTCAGGGTGGATGACGGACTGTAACACCAGAATACTGGGTTCATGTCTAGAGTCCTGTCTGTGGTTAGGTTTAGGCAACAAATGCACTTTGGTTAAGTTTATGGAAAGACCGTGATTTTGGTTAAAAGTAAAACAAAAAGAAGGTAAAAATAAAAACATAATGCTGTAGTCAGTGAGTGGTTAGTGTATTGCGAAATTGCCTATTTTGGCGCAAAAGAAATGACATATGTTATCAGTTAACATTTTGCTGGTTCACTATCAACATTTTTGTGACTTGCAAGGTACTTTAACAGACCTTTTTTCACAGCAGACATTTGGACTTGTCATTGTTGGGAAAGCACAGGTGTATTAATAAACATTAATGATAGCTGCAGGGGAGGTCCTGGTATTGTGTAGCCAGCTCACTGAAACAGCTGACTGGCACACTTAATGGAACTGAGCCATTGTTAATATTATCAAGTCCACCTTTGCTTTTCCTACAGTGACAAGTCCAAATGTCTACTGTGAAAAGGTCCATCAGCAACATTGTCTCATTAGCTGTATCTCAATTCAGGGGCTGCAGCTTTTGAAGGATGTCGGCCGCATTCTTTGAAGACGGCATCAGCCAAACCGAACGGACTCCAAAAAGGGATGGTCTGGTCTGCGGAGGATTTCCTGGTTGCATCACCAGTTGTACTTTCCCCCTATCATTGGCCTTTCTGTTACCTAGAAACCATCCCACTTGACGAAAGAAGGAGTAAGCTAGTAAGTTAGTTAGCCCTAAACCATGGACCTAGAGACTGTTATCATATCTATACATTTTTTTTAATTTAATATTTAAGGAGATGATTCGAGATTTGATATATATTAGATATATTTCAAGCTGATGGACTGTTTCCAGGTAAACTTATTAAGTTAAGATTGTTTAAGCTGTGTGCTTTTAGCTAACAGTAATGTTAATAACAGTTAACTTATAATATATAATCGTCACCGACATGCAATGCACCTTGGGATAGGCTGGGCCATGAAGGATTCATCCATTGCATCCTCCAAATTCTGGGAGAGAAGGCTGCATTTCTCAGCCGCATTTGAAGGAGCTTTCAAAATGGGACAACCTTGGTCACGCCGATGTGACGGATTTGGTCTTTAAACGCAGCCTTCGGAGGCTTCGGCTCCTGAATTGACACACAGCTATCATGTTAAAGAAACGTCACCCCAAAAATGGTAATGTATATCAGTTACTCCCCGTATGTTACCTGGAATTCGTGAAGAATATTTGTTATTCTTGGCATACCTCCAAGGTGAACAAAGAACCCAAAACAAAGGCAAACATTATTCATGAATTAAGGTAATCAAGGTTCACAATTAACAACAGCAAGACTCCATCAAAACATCCGTCTCCAAACTCTCACACAACTTGTGCAGTATAATCCAGTTTTCAATCATCCAGTCATGTTCTCAGTACTTCCCAAACACATGCATTTTTCCTAAAACATTACAATATAAAACACGTCCGCCTAAAGTAGCATGCTGCCCTGAGCATGCTTGGGCACGCTACTACTCCATACATGAGACTATTTGTGCTGACGTGTTTTAAATCATTATGTTTAAGAGAAAATGCATGTTGGATAGTAGCCTACTGAGCATATGGCTGGATAAATGAGTCTTAGATATACTTGTGTAAGAGTTTGTAAACAGATGTCTTTGATATAGTTTTGAGGTTGTTTAATGTGAACCTTGATTACGTCAGTTCATAAAGGATGTCCACCTTTTCAAGATTCTGCGTTCACTGTAGAGGCATGCAAGTTTTCTTCACAAATTCAAGGTAACACGTTTTGAGTAACTGATATATAAATGCTCTTATTGTGGGTGAGGTACTCCTTAATTGAAAAGCTATGTCACTCTGCATTACATTTCTCTCACACATATTTCCTCTTTTAAATTAGTTCTAAAAAAGCATAATTTGCAGGAGACAGAGCTGCCAATTAACCATTATAGCAGCTATAATTTTGCCCGCTTTTCAATTTTTTTCCTCCTTATTTGTTCCTTAGCAACTACTTATTTCATGTACCTTACTGCAAAGCATTACTAAAAAAACTCCAATTTAAAACATCACATTACACCTCTTGTAAACAGTAGAAGGAGAAGTGAGGTCACAACCTATGAGGAAGTGATTGTGGTTATTCTATTTAATCATATCACAGATTTGGCTTCTTGAAATCATGTTTAAATGGACCTGCACTTGTGTAGCGCCTTTATAGTCTTCCGACCACTCAAAGCGCTTTAACACTTCATGTCACACACACAATCACACACTGGTGGCAGAGGCTACTATACAAAGTGCCACCTGCTACTCAGTTTGACATTCATACGCATTTACACTCTGATGGCACAGCAATTGGGAGCAATTTGGGGTTCAGCATGTTGCCCAAAGATACTTCAACATGGGGACTGGAGGAGGATTGAACCGCTGATCTTCCAATTACTGGACATCCTGCTCTACCTCTTGAAAAAGCCCACTATGGCTGTGTTTTGCCTATTACATTTTTAAAGTAAAGTAATGACAGGATTAGGCTCAACATGATGATTAAGGAAAGAGTGCTGCTTCTGTTAAATGTTAAGTGCCAAAACATTGCAAAAAATAAAATAAAAAATGAATAATTAATAATGCTTTTAGTTACTCTTAGCTGATAATGTTTTGCAGGAGTGGATATTGTAGGGAAAGCCAATAAAATATACTGTCAGTCAACACTTTGCATATAAGTTTAAAACTTGACAAATGTTTTCTCATACAGCAGATAAACTGAATATCTAAGACACAGGGTTGACTAACATTAAAACAACACAGCCCTGTTTTACCAGCACCAGTATTTTAGTGACTATAGTTCCAAAACCAGAAAGTAATATGTCGTGCATGGCGAGGAGCGTGATTTCGCCCACATGTCCCAAGGTCTGTTGGGAGAACCTCCTGCCAGACTCTCATTCTCACCTCCTCCTCCCTCGCTCCCTGTGACGGACAGAGGAGAGCCACAGATGGAGGGAGGTGTTAGTGGGGTGGAAAAAGACTGAGGGAGCAGTGAAAGAAAAAGGAGACCAGAGTGGACAGAGGAGACTGTGAGAGTGAGAAGAGGAGCTCTCCCCGAGCAAAAGAAAAGAGCAGTGGATGCTCATTTTAAAAAGCAATCCCCACAGTGAATCAGAAACAATGTACAAAGGCAACATGACTGAGAAAGAAAAGCTGCACGTAGCATGTCCTCATAAATGTATGGATTTATTAATCAGTCAGCATGATACTGAAGCATTTGTTGTTGCTACAATGTCATGGCTGCGGGGATCTGTTTATAATCTGCAATTTTTAATTAAAAGATAAACATGAAGACTGACGTGAATGCAAGTGAACTGAGTGAGAAAGAGACAAAGATACAGAAAGAGACAGAGAAACAGAAACTGCTCTTGAGATTGGAGGTGGTGAGTATGGCAGCGTTAATTAAACATCTTAGCCCTGAAGAAGGCACTTCAACTCCTCTGGCAAGCACTCTCCTCTCTTCTCCTCCCTCACCCTCCTCCATTTCTTCCTTTTGTATTATCTTATACCCCCTTCTCTCCCTGGTACTCTATCATTGCCACTATCTGCTTTCTCTTTCTTTCGCTGCTAACTCTCCACTGTCTGACTGTTTGAGATGAATCACAAGTGGTCAGCTTTGATTGAAGATTTTTGAGTGTGTTTCAAATTCGTGGGATGGGTGATGGACAGAATTTTGTGCCTGGGAGGATGCACTACACTGTTATATATATACTTATATCTGAGCACAGTTAGGACTGCAGTGAGCGCTCACACAGACGTGCACAGTTTGCACAGTCTTTTTTATCTTAGGGAGTTTTGCAAATCAAAGACTCCTAATGATTTTATTTTGTGAGGAAAGTACCTGCTGACCAAGGGGCAACCTCCGCGGCTGAAGCCAACGTTAAAGTGCCAAAAACTGCAGTTCCTCTAATGACCACTGGAGGCTGGCTCCAAAAGCAAGTCAATCCCTATAGACTGCCATGTTAAAATGCTCAATTTTATCCACCTTATTCCTGAGGGCGCTACTGTAGAAATGATTATGAGTAAAACTTCCTGCGTGATAGTTAAAGTAGTTAGTCGCATTGACTTTCTATTGTTTGTCTCAGAGGCTAACTGCCAACGGTGGTTGCTAAATTGCTTCCAAAAAGAACTCTGCCTTCAAGTTAGCTAATACTGCTTTGTTTTTTTCAACAGATACTTACTTAACTAACATTAAATTAGCATTTTCTAAAATGTACGTGCAGAGCTGTGGTACCTGTTGAGCTGTCCATGGCTGAAACATTACTCACAATCAGACTAACAACAGAGTCGATTAGCACCCAGATCAAAAAGGAGTTGTTCCTGTAACTAGTGGTACAGCTTCCATGGCCTACCTACAGTGAGGAATAGATTGTCACCCCAATGTTAGCATGAATCATCCTGTATGAAAAACACCGTTCCTTATTCAATACAGGACAGGACATTTCCTGTATGTTCATGCACCCCTACTCTGATGTGTACACTACATTTTCACATGCTTGGAATGACACGGAGTAAAAACCAAAGATTTGAGAGCAGAGAAATATTACAAGCCAGACTTTGCTGAGAGAATGACACCTACAATGACAGGTCTGTCACTCAACATCAGTACATGATATCTATCTTTTCCTGTCTGACTGCATTCTCAGCCTACATTAGATCTAAACTCAGCAGCACATGACACCTTGAATTATGTTTTTAGTCATCTAGGCTGAGAGAGTGTTACTGATTTACTGAACCTCTTTCATATCATATAAAATGAATGCTTGAAAGTTATTTATCTTATTACTACTACATATTACTGATATCACTAAGATCTGCTGCTAAATTTAGTGTTAAGTTTCACTTAGAAGAACTGATAAATAAATCAGCTGTTACTGAAATGTGTAAACAGCATTGTTAAGGCAGACAAGTGGTGCATAAGCTGGTTGACATCATGTTTATTCACTTTACACAGAGCTAATATTAATACAGAATTATGTTAAATGGTCCCGAATGTGTTAACATCTGTTCATGAGTTGTGAAAAATCATAAATCCTGTTTTAAAAGGAGTAGATGTTTACTGTGAGCTAGCTCGGGTTCTGTTAAATTTAACATTATGCTAATATGTTGGGTTAAAAAGGAAAACAGAGATACTGAAAGTCATTTCAATACATCTAGGTGAAGCCATCATATGTGTTAGGTTAGTATGTTGGATGTTTTTCCATTCATATCCCCTACAACGGCAGAGCATCACCGGCACACAGTCCCGTTCTTATGCATAACTCTCTCTGGTGCTGTTGTAGCTGACCGGCACACCTGGAACCGGCAGGTGTGTCTTCCAGCTCTGGTGTATTATTATGCCTTTGTCATAGTGATCGACCCACATGCCATTCCGTTTGTTGTGCTAACCTGAGCATTTGTCTGCTGTGTCTCATATGATGAGCCAATAATATTGATCCCTATCTCATAATTTATCCGACTTTGATCTCCTGTCTGCCCGTCCCTGTGTCCAAGGCTATTCATTACAGTCTAACTAACATTAGCTATGTTAATATTTCCTGTGCAACGTTTATCTTTGATGTTTTGATAAGGAAGAGAGGGGTAGAGAGGAAAAGATGGAGATTATTTATATCTCAGTTGTATGGGACAAAAAGTAACTTTTCTTCTGAGTAATTAATTAACCAGGTACTTGGACTCTAACTTGACTATCCATTTTCAGTCCTCTACCCACCACTGGAGACATCATGGTGGCTACGTACTTTATTTTATACAGTCAGTGGTGCTGACTGATGGGAAGGCACCAGTGGTTTACTATTTTTATCATTTATTTATCCTTTATTCAACCATAAAGGTCCTATTGAGATACAATATCTCCTCTGCTACAGTGTCCTGCAAGATGGGCAGCAAAATTTGAAGAATTAGCAGTATAACTTGAAGCTATTGAATAAAAACCAAGTAAATACCCGCAGTCTTTCTCTGTTGATCTACAGATGATGAGTTTCTGCCAGTTAGAACTGGGCTTTTGATTGACACATTACTCCTTTGAGCCTTATTTCAAGTAGATAATCATATTTTGCTGTTGTACCGGAGGCAAAAGTCTTTTAACACTGATGTCTTATTTTCCCAAACAGTGCATTACCGATGTGTAAAAACAGTGAAGCACAAAAAAAGAGAGGATTTTGGCCACATCCCGACTGGAACTGACACTCCTCCCAAGTGGCTTGGGATCAAATGAGTGACCCCTGTCAGTGCAATCCTCAAACCTGACTAAAAATACCCAGGGGGCCGTTAGGCTTAGCCCTCGACGAATCAGAGGTCCCGGCAGCAAACAGCATCTGACCACAAATGCCCCTCTTGACAGCAAAGCACCTGAGCTTTCTGCCAACAGCAAAATGACAGATTAAGGAGGCGGCAGGAGAGGAAATAAATACACCTGATGCCACCCTTTTACTTCCTTTTTATTTTTACCTTTCTTCCTCCACTGTCCCTCAATTGCACCCAGTTCATCCTCCCACTTCTCTTTAGAGGGCACAATATTCAGAAAACAACACACGAGAAAAAGTTGCAATCATTAAAATTGCCCTCGGTATTTTGCACTTAGTTACATCATGTCTCAAATATTAGTCCAACAACAGTCCAGGACACAGTGCTGCACATTTTTGTTGTTTATCTCTGTAAATAAATAACATAAAAAATGGCAGACATGCTTTATATGTGCTATGTTGCAGAACCAAAGACAAGTATGACCAAAGGTTTAGATTCCAGTATTTAAATGAGCAGATGAGGACAAAATGATAAATAACTGAAGAGGGCTTGCAGGCCAACACGACCATTAAAATAAGAGACTTAATAATAACAAACTTCATTGACTGTCCACCGCCATGCCGACTGGTTCACTTCAACACAATTAAGCTGTGTTGTGAGTTACACTGTAGGTTCAGTTTTAACAGGCTTGTGGGAAGAGAGGGCTTTCAAGTCGGCATTTGCACAGGCCTTTATGCATCATTTGTGTTCATAAGGCAGCTGAGCCGAGTGTTGCTGTTATTTCCCCAATGATTTGAGAACACGTTCCAGAGGCAGTGGTGGTGATCAGAGCACCAAGTGTAGACACACACAAATTTCTTTCTGCCTTCATTCTCTTCAGGTTATTTTAAATGATGAATGCTACTGGAGGGGCGCAAGTTCCCCTGTGAATGTTCCTGGAATATTTTTGCTTTTCTGCACTGAGTTTGCTTTAGGCGACCTGTAATTGCCTTAATGGAACTGCACAGGATGTGAGGATGTGTACTTTGCAGGGTTTCATTTGCATGCCTGATGTCTTATTCTCAGTATCAGTCGATTCATGAGCAACTTCAAGAGCACACACATGGCAGCATGATTATAGATCTTTTTCTAAAAATACTCTAATCTTGAAGGAATAGATCAGTTCAAACCAATTTTCACCCAGGATTTTGTGTCTTCACGCTACCCAAGTTATGTTTTCTGCTGATGACGACAGAAGATCTCTATATTTTATGAACTAAATATGCCAGAAATACAAACCACCAAAGAAATCATACACCAGTTCCAGTTTTTTTCATTGGATTTTGATGTTTTAAATGCAAATTTAAATGTTTTTTTATACCAATGTGCAGGATGAGCATGTGAAAAAAAATGGAACAGCGTTAAAAAGGTGACTTTGTAATAATGAATCTGCAGAGAATTATCACCTGAACTGTAGCTCCTCTCAGCTGAGCTTTTATTGAGTTTCAGCTCATTCAGGCAAATTCACAAGCATCCACTAGGGTCTGCTGTAGTCCGCATGACATCAATGTCATGATCCACCAATGTTCACTATGGTCGCAAAGACCCCTATACAGACGTTGCATGAGACTGTGCAGACTGTAGCCTATGCGTGGACTGTGTATGTTTCAATTTCTTGCTCCACACTCCAGTCTAGTCCAAACACTGTGATCAGTCGCAGCTGCCTCACCAAGGCAACGTTAGTTTCCATTTGGATATTCAACAGACACTGACTCTGACTTCTTAGTTTCACTTTTACCTGTTGTCAGTGTAAGAGGATGGTAAGCTCACCTCTCAGCCCTCTCGCTCACTGCTAGGAGCTGACGCGGACCTTCAACTGTACTGTGAAAGGAAATGAGTGTCTGGTGGTTAACTGTAGCCGTCGACCGACATTCATTGTGGAAAGAATGCCAGAGCCTTGAGCTGTTTGCAACACAACTTTTTGGTTAACTCTCACAGCTCTCATAGTGTCGTTTTCTGACACAGAAGACAGCTGTTTTCAGTAGAAAAGCTCTACACAGGGCATCGATGGCTTAGTGGACAGAACAGGCACCCCGTGTACAAAGCATCATCCTTGTTGCAGCAGCCACGGGTTCGATTCCAAACTGTGGCCCTTTGCTGCCTGTCATCCAGTCGCTTTCTCCCCCTTCATACTACACTGTCCTGTCCATTAAAGGCATATAACACCACACCAAATTAATGGTTAATGTTGCTCTGTTGGATGTGTAAACAAGCATATCAACTTAAAAGGTGATGATATGTCAATCTTGTGTTCATAAGTTGTTTATGCTGTCCCCATGTGGCCAAAAATATTATTAATAAATTATAATATAATTCTAATATTTTTTTAATAAAAGAAAGATAAATTCAAAGATTTTTAAAAAAAAACAAAAAAAAAACAATAGCCTGGTAGCCTCAGGGTTTAGTACGTGGACTGTGTGATTGAACCTCTGTTTTTCCTCATTTCACTGTGTTATCAACTTAAGCCAGGACATGGCCAAAAAAAAAAATTCAATAAAAAAAGTCTCATATATAATACATGGAATGCATTCTATGATCTTGCTTTTGTCTCCTGACATGAATCAGCAATGTAAAACCCTCAGAGAAACTGACAGTGTGTGACTGTGGGAAGTGATTTACCTATTGTGCTGACGACATAAATGACGACTGTGTGTGTGTGTGTGTGTGTGTGTGTGTGTGTGTGCGCGCGCATGTGTGTGTTCATTCGTTCAGAAGTACTGTCTTGACTTTAAGTAGCTGATTGAAGGTTGTGACAGCTCAGATAAACACCTCAGAGTAATCCCTGACTCCCCACCTGTACACAGCTCTCAGTAGGTTGATGGAAACGACACAGTAGCTTACCCTCAGCTCCACAGTTCGCTGTGACAGGACCTGAACACTCAGGAGCGCCAACTGTGGAGCCACACTGCATGCTTAGTGTGTGCAAGTAAGAGGGAGGGGTGAGAATCAAAGACAAGACTTTGATTACTGCTTCTATCTATGAATGTAGATGCTGTTTGTGTGAGTCAGGTCCTGACAGATCCCTTTATCTCCAGTGAGGAATTCCTTTCTCTACCAGCTATCTCAGGGAATCCCCTCTTTTGAACCTACAAACACACATTCACTCTCTAATAAACAGTAACGATAGAAAAGGGAAGGAAAACAGCAGGGCTATGAATAAGAAAACATATGGTATAAATATATACAACAGATGATATGAATTATTTGTCATGAGACAGGGGGCTCACAGATTAGCAGAGCTCATGGCAGGCTGCTGCATATCTTTCTGCCAGTCTGCAGCAGTCGTGCAATGCAATTTAATGAAGTCTGTAATTTGATAATTTAGCATAATACATTACATCTTTTCCAGGCCTGAATTTATGCAAATCCAATGGTAATTTTAGGAGTTTGTCTTGTCCTCACTTTAAAAATTGGGCTTATCAGTCCTTCACTCAATCTCTCAAGGAAATAGCCAACTTTGGGGCAAATTCACAAAGAATGGATTTCGGCAGCTGATAGCACTATGAATTGCACATCACTCACAACCACTACTTGCCTCATCTGAAGGTCAGATTCACAAAAGCACGTAAATTAGCTGTACTTCAAAATAAAGTGTGTGTCTTACAAACTTGAGACATTCGAACATTACTTGTGGTCCATTCCATTGCGGTCCATTTTTGATCCGTGACCCACCAGATGGGAACCACTGGAGAAGATAGAGTCTATGTTATTAAAAACGAAAAGGAAGAGGACCGAGGATTGATCCTTATGGGACACCACACAAGATGCTTGCTTTGTGGTTAGGGGTACTTATCAGTAGATACTGTTTTCTGTTTTTAAACTGCTCACAAGCACTAATGTCATAACAGCACAAACACACATATAAAGTTTTGCAGCTGAGTACAATTTGCCCTTTTTTTGCATCTGATTCCAATTATCCATGTGATAAAGTATAAATGTTGCCTTTGCGTAGGGATAACAGTGGGCTGGCCAGTGGCAGAGAGAAAAAGAAAACTGTTTTCAGACCTTAAGCTACAGGTCCTGAACGACGAGGTGCAGACGTATTTTTCAAAACTTCAGCTGAGGAATTTAAACATGACAGAGATAAATATATTTCAGATTTAATGCCCCAGTCTGTCAATAAATTCAGTTACCACCAACTCTCTGAAGATATATAATTTTACTGTAACTGAATGTGATTATTAGCACTGAACTTTGTGAACTGGACTGTTTTTGCATAGAAAATGGCCAATTTTGCACCAAATGTATGCATATGACCTCATTTAAATACGTGCAAATAGACACTGTTTGCTTGGCAGAGCAGTGAGGGGTGCATATCACCCTTAGCAGTTGAGAATGACACTGTTTCTTTTTCTGTTATTTAACGGCCACAAAAGCCGCACAGTCTTTTCGTGAATTCACCAATCTGGCTATTAAATTGTAAAGTTTCACAATGGCTGATCTCAATTTAGAGTCTGTGTGTTTCAGCATCTCATTTAGGATGCCGTCGGGTCCACTGGTCTCGTTCAGGTGTGTTATGTGTTTCTTGGTAAAGGTTTTTGGACTGCTTTATCTACATATGTATCTCAATCTTGAATGTCTAGATTATTACCCCTCTCTTTCAACTCCCACAGTCCATTTTGCTCAAATCCTCACTGACTTCTCCATTATCACAGAGGTCCTAACTTTTTAATTTCAAGGGCACCAGGTGAACATCACCCACAGTTAGCATGCTAAGCTTCCCTGAGCTACTATTCAGCAGGAAGTCTTTTTCTTTGTGCAGCATTATGGAGCTTTATCACTCTATTTATGTGCAAATTGCCTGGATTGTTGGGGGTGAAATAGGATGCTACTGTGACGCTTTGGACCTAATTGATTTTTCAGTGTTTTCCATCATGAGACCTCCTGCTGCCATTTCCTGTAAAATGTGAAAGCTCATTATTGTACCTGGGAGCGGCGCTGATTCAATATCCCCGAAACGGTTTACTGATAAAGTCTGGGAAATCCTGCTCGCACACACTGAAATACACAACAGGTGATGACGACAGAGGAATTCCCTGCATCACTCTTGCAACACTGCCTACAAAACATGACAGTTAGTTCACTCAACACTGAGGTTTATATTCTCAATGCTTTTTGTCATGCTGTAAAATGAATGATCATTATTTATTGGTCCATATCAATCCTTCCAGAAAATCCCAGCAAATCCGATACCTACAGCATTGTGTTGTTGACATATTACAGCTAAGATGACCATTATAATATGTCTTATTCTGGCAAATATACCTGACCAACAATTAGAAAGGAAGGGTACATTTTCAAGTACTTGTAATATTTTGTCTTTGATACTTTCAGCCACGCTAGCAGCAGTGTGGATCTGGGGATGGCAATGTTTGTCTGTCACCCATCACTTTAGA
Source organism: Epinephelus fuscoguttatus (assembly GCF_011397635.1). Taxonomy (NCBI): domain Eukaryota; kingdom Metazoa; phylum Chordata; class Actinopteri; order Perciformes; family Serranidae; genus Epinephelus; species Epinephelus fuscoguttatus. Next base: position 36,807,524 of record NC_064754.1, on the reverse strand, counting down.
CGAGACGGTATGTTCCACATTGGACTTTAATGATCCAGAATTGATCATTCTTTGTTTCTGTGTTACCTGTAAGGTTTTGCAGTTTAGGCATTTTTAATCAGGTAGGTAGGTACATTTGATGCCTCTCAGTTGCATGCAGTGGAATCTCAGCCAGCCAACTGAGAGGCATCAAATTCAGTTTCACAGTCCAGAGATTAGAAATCATGCAATTGTCTTAAATGGCAGGCAGCATCTGCAGGTGGAGCACTTGGAGGCACCGGAACTTCACAAGTCATTACACTATGAGGCTGGGACATAAAACAGGCTGTTAAAGGGGCTTTACGTGACATTCAGAGTGTATGAGTAGTCTGGACACACACAATTCTCAGTGTGGATGTGGCTGAGTTGGTGGCTAGCAGCTAATGCAGCTAACTCTATAAACAGCACTAACAGCGACAACAGTGCTGACAGAGCTAACAGTGTTAACCAGGGAGAACCAGAAAATGGGTGCTACACTTCTGTGACAACACCATGCCAATATCAGCAGTAACAGCCATATGACTGCAGTGCAAAATGACGGCAATACGCTAGCTAGTGGGACACGCACATGCACTGACATGCACAAGAGGCTGGATCAGGTTGACAGGACAAACAACAGAGTGTGACTTCATTTTTTGCTCAGCACACGATTACCCCACTACATCTTTACAGAGCAAACAGTGGTGTGCTGCTATATTTATGCTCTGAATGTCACATATAGACATTTATAGTTACAAAGCTGCACTGCGTTGCTGCAAACGCAGTGGTCTCATTTAAGGAATGAGGATTCTGCATTTCTGTGATTGCATTACTACTGCTATTATCATTCTGAACATGGCCTTACAGTGAGGTCGTTCCCCTAAATTTGAAAAGCTCTCTTGCTTGCAGAAAAAAGCCTACATGTGAAAATGTCTCAACAGCAGCCCCTTCGTGTTCTCCTCTGCTGGAGCAGCAATAACACGGTGGCAAAAATATCATTTTCAGGATCACAGAGGAAGAAAAAGAGGTAAAGCAAGAAAGGAGGTGTGATGATGAACCCCATATCACACTAGAGAATCATCATCTGCTCTCGCCACTGCATGTCCAAATTCTGCAGTGTGGTAATTTGCTTTATTCCCGTGTCATTCCTCCCCGCCATCTCCTGCTGTTAAAGCACATTTTTAGTCCATACATCCTCTTGCCTCTCTCCCAGTCTGGGGAGGACAGTACATGAAGAGCATTTCTGAGCAGGGTTGTGCCATGCAACTCACTTCTACTGTTTTAAAGTCACTGTACAGCTGTCAAGAGACCTACAAATTGTCATGCTGTGGTGGCTTGACAGGGAGATAAAGACAGTCCTGGGAGGACATCAGTATGTGACGGCTGCCCGCTTTCAGATAGAGGAAAGTATAATTCTGTGCCACACGCTGATCTAACCTCTCTGAGACTATATTAAGACTAAATTCTCTGTTTCAGTCAGCAGTTTATTACACATTGTCAACCTTATGTTTTTGCCACTAGGGTGCTGACTTCAGTCAGTAGCTTCTACAGAAGACACAACATATTTATATTTCTGTTTCTTTTTAATAGGATTTAGTTGATCATAATGCTTTGAATGTTTGCATTTATTCATTGTGGATTGGATTATCATGTCCCATTTTCCCTTTACTGCCTTATTTATTACTCTCAGTGGACTCTGTAAATGATGAGTTGATAATACGGCTGCTAAAATTCTATTGGGGGGGAACAATTCAGAAAATTAGAGTTATGAATTGCAGCAGCTCAATGGAAAAATATAAAATGTCAGTAAACAAACTGACAAATAAAAGACTGTTGAGCTAATGCATTGTTGGGTTCATGATGAGTTTATTCTCTGTTGCAAATATAACTGTCACACAAATCCAATTTTATGAGCATAAATTGATTTCTGGATGAGTTTGAAAAATACATCATTACCTGAGATACATTTTTGCATGTCATTTCAGTGTTTCACTCATCATGAATTAAATCACCTCTACAGGGGTAGAATATCTATGTGGTGTATGTTTCATCATGTATGATCAAAAGGTGCTGATTGAGAGTTAATAATCACAAAATGAGAGAAATTATCACAATTAAAGATTCCTATTCCCAAATGATGTACATCTACCACTGCTGACAGATAAAAACTGGGTGTCTCCCATGAGCACAAACAAAATATTATTGTCGATTTTTCTACAGATTCCCGTAAAACTAGAGTTAGTCAGGCCTGAACACTATTTCTACTGACCACATTTCTCCTGCTGCTACAACCTGGTGAGGACATACAGCAACAATAGTTCCGATCATGACTCCACTGCTCCATATAGTTCCTATATGTGTTTTTAAATACTGAGGAATAGACTGTACAGCCCGAGCCATAAAACTGTAAATTCATCACTGAACTGTGTTTCTGTCTACACAAAGACAGAGGGGATGCACTGATGAATCAGCTGAACATTGATATTGACTGATATTCTTTTTGTTGACTGTCATTGGCCTATTGGCAGATAAGATGACATTCAGTGATGGCAGTGGCCGATGTTTTTCTGCTGTCATATCAGTTTTGTGCAGGCTCAAAAGCAGGGCTCGAGACTAACAGCCGGAAACTTTCACGGATTCACCGTCTTAGTGACTAGTTCTCATGCTGTTCACCTGCCTGATCACTAACCCTCCTGTCATTGCAGATCCCGCCACACCCATCTGCCCTGCAATCACCCGAGTTTTCCCCGCCCATCTCCTCACCTGGATCCCATTATGCTCATCAGTCACTCCTCATATACTGTACTGGCCCAGATTCTCATGCTCCTTGCCAGATTGTCTAGTGTGTTTGCCTAGCTTTCCAGCATTCTTTGTCTATCTGTCGGCTTGCCTGTTACCTGTTAGGCTACCCTGCCTGTTTCCCAGTTTGAAGATTTTTTGCCTAGTCCCTTGGTTTTATCTGCCTGATCTGCCTGCCTGCCTGGTTTGTGACCCCTGCTTGTTTTTGGACTGATTAAAGAACATTTCTGTCTCTGAGTCTGTGCTTTTGGATGTCTTGGTTCTGAGTCATTACAGAAACTTAAATTAATGAGCAGGTACAAGAAGAACACAATGACTGTTTGGGAAATGGGCTCTGTGATCACACTGTTGCTCAGAAAACATGTTTGGGATGAACAGAGATCTTCCCCGAGATGTCTCTGGGACCAAAGGATGCAGTAAACTTACTATCGTCGTATCAGAGGATGCATTCTGTTGTTTCCCTGATAATGCTACATTGTGAACAACAAATCTGTGTTAAATTTGACAGGAGAGTGAGTTAAGGTTAGCTCAGCAGCTGGTGGCCACAACTAACTGATCAAGGAGGCTGCATTTGGTTACATTATGATGTGTTCAAGCTCTATTCAGTAAAAATGAGTATTGGGTGAAGGTAAAATTACAATGTTCACATGATGTGTTCAATGTAATCATGTAAATGTAAATTTTGATAAGAAACTTGAATAAATAGTTTAAAGAAGACATTTGTTGATGTTTTCACAGCAATATAAAATAGACATCAGAGAGGGAATTTTGATATATATATAGTAAAAAGGCTTTTTAAGCACTTTTTTAAAATGTGTTTTTCATGTGAAAAGTTATATTAAAGGTTGTCTTATAAATGTGAATGTTTGAATTAGGTAGTGTAATGAAGGGCTTAATTACATTAAAACAGTTAAGTCATTTTTTGATGGTGTAGATATTTTTTGTTTTAATATAACAACAAAAACAAAATAAACAACAATATAAAAACACTGGTTTCGGCTATCGACCATATTCTTATTCTAAACCCAGTTCAGACCAAAGATCAGTGATGAGACGAAACCATTTAAGAACGCTGCAGAGAAAATTTGGCTGCTCTGAGCTCGACTCAAGCCGACTGATGGTGTAACCTGCAACTCAGCTGATCAAATCGCCAGTGGCTGATTTTGGAACATTAAGCACGTCACCTGTTTCTACAGTCAATCGGCTTGTAGTTAAGCCTGCTGGTCAAGTCAAAATGACCGCAGATGGTGTGTTTGCTTGCTGCTGCAGGTGCTCCGTCCCCGCCGAGCCCTCTGCTCCGTCCTCAGGTGCTCCGGTGTTGGATGGTGGATCGCTGTTGCTGCTCGCTGTATGTGCTTATGCCCTCCACAAACACACACATTCTCATTGACGTACTAATTGGTGCTAGTTATTTAAATTATTGTGGCGTACTGATTATGAATACAGTCCATCTGATGCTCGTTTTGTTTCTGTTTTTCACTGTTTCATCACTACTACAAATGCAACTGTAGCCAGTATCTCACTATCCTCATTCATATTTTAGGAAGCTACAAATTATATTCAGCCAGTAAATAAGTCTGAAAAGCAGAAATCAGAATGGAAGTACAGAGAGTTGTTGCATAGAGATGATACACCATCTCATGCAGTTGCATTGGTGTGAACTGGCAGGTTTTTAGAACATTGCGTAACAGTGCATTGCAAGTAGTTAACTGTTTCAACTCGTCTCGTCAGAAATCTTTGGTCTGAACTGGGCAATCGATATCAGCATTGGCCCAGAATTTCGAAACCTGTGTATCCCTAAAAAATACGCAAATGTATTCTTTTTAAAAACGTATGCCCATAAATAAAAGGAAAGCATAAAGTGATCACAAAATATTGAATCAAAATGAAATTATAAATGCCTCTGCCTTTTAAAGAAACATCACTCAAAGCTCACACCTCTTTTAGTCACAGATCTGCTCGTGAGCTGTGTGTTTTTCATTATATTCTTGGTTTTATAGGCCTTTCATGTTGCCATCCATCATGGCAGCAGTAGGCTTGACTTTTTCACAGAAGCTGCAAAAACAAACTTACATGATGGACAGCGGCAATACTGTAGCTGACGGCTTGTTTAGTCTGAGGAAGAGGCCTCTGCACTACCTGACATATGTGATGAGAACCAAATCAAATAAGTAGAGCCAACAATGTACACAAACACCGATCTGGCTTGTGTGTCATCGTGCACTGTGCTGTACTGTACTATAATATTCTTACAGCAGAGAGACTGTATTGGATTGGCAACAAGAGGCCTCCTTAAGCCCCAGAGTAATTAAGGTCTTATATAACCTCTGTAACCATAGTAACACTTCTACAGTACTGCTTCAAACCACGATAACTTTTGTTAAGCCACCAGCAATGGTGGTGTCTCTGAATTGTCAAACTCGATGTGATGATTACCCAACAGTCTTCATACAGTCAAAACAAAATGCACAACAGAGATATGCCAAAAAAACAAATCAATCATTGTATAAATTCAGATGCTACACTTGACATAACGTGACATAAATCTCACCAAATGAAGTTATGATATCCTGGAATCTGTCTGCTCCGATCTTATGAATTATTCGGAGATAAGGACCATTCATCATTTTCGTCAGACTGCTCACAAGAATGGAAGTCACATTTCCCAGTGTGCGCTAAGGTGTGATTCATTACAAGTGCATTTTTGTGTGTGTGTGTGTGTGTGTGTGTGTGAGTGTGTGTTTTGTGTAAGGTTTTCTCTTGAGAGCCATGTATTTATGAGACTCTCCAGTGTAATTCTAATGGATTCATTACCCACTTGACTTACACGGTGTGTGTGTGTGTGTGTGTGTGTGTGTGTGTGTGTGTGTGTGTGTATGTGTGTGTTTTAGTGTTTCTGTGTGTGACTGCGAGTGAAAGCACACCATATGTGTCTGCTTCCTCTTTTTTTTACCATATGAAGTGACAATAGCAATGCCTCCTGTTGAGAAAGTGAAGAGACTTAATTTTTCATGACCACATATGTGAATTATTGATGTCATTCTTCGTCAGAGGTAACAAAACCCCCCATAAAGGTTTGCGGACAAAGGCTCACTCTGACTTGCCTAACAGGTACCCCACAGAGATTCACAATTAATGACCTCACACTCACAGTGGTGGTAATATGATTCAATTAAGCCCCTTTTAGACGTGAACATTGATCTGTTAAAGTAATTGCTGCGTGATAAAAGAGATCTACAGCCCTCTTTTGTAGTATAGGAGCGAGCGGAAAGTAATGCCATAAAGAGAAAAGAAGGTTGCCTGGCAGATAAGGCTGCCTTAGTGATGAGAAATCAAACATTTTTTGCCTTTGGTTGAATATTCACCCTCAAAGCTTGACTGCCATCCACCTACAGTGAGGGGATGATGCTCGCCCTTGCTTCATTAACTCCACTAGATGTTGTCTAAGCACCTGTAACCTCCCTGATATTTCCCTTTCACTGACATTTTACTGACTTTGTAGGTGAAGCGTTATGCTGGATGTTCACCCTCTAAGTGGATGGTATAAATGAAAGTTGAATGATTGCCGACACCTTTAAAATAGATGATCACCTGCCCATGTCACAACAAGGTTATTCAATCAAAATACAGTATGCTCATTCACAGGATTTCTGTGGGATTCACCAAGTTCACCAAATTTAGTACCTGTATTATGACCATACCATCCAAAATATGAGAGAATGAAAGCCAGTAGGGAAGGCCTAGAGTTATTTAATTGTTTTTTCCCCAGTACTTCCCACCTGTATAAAACAAAAGCTCCTCATGATATTATGAATTAAATGCAACCTGGCCAGATAAACAGCAGAAAATGGATAGATGGATTAACCATTTCAGAATTATTCATCTTTGTAAGTTCATTTAAATGTTTGCCTATATGAACACTTGCCCATTATGAAACCATAAGCATCCCATCTACTGTAGCTAGCAATAGGAAATATGTTTGCTGCAGGTCTGATGGTGATAACTAATTAACAAGTGGGACTGAACAGCCTCCTGAGTGCATAACCCACTGTCACAACCATCACCCTTTGATGAGCTCGCAAAATGTTACTGCCTACACCAGACAAGACAAAGTGTTTAAGACTTTGGTAAATTAAAGTGAAGACTTTTAAATAGACTGAATCATAACGTTTTTTTTTTTATAATAACCTCTGGGCAGAAAACCCTTGTGTTATGTTAAATAAAATTAAGTACACTATATTTTGAATATTTTCACTGAAGCCGTGATCTCACCGCCACAAGTCTCCACTGACAAAAACAGTAATTTAGTAAGAACACAGGAGTTGCTGGTCTACCACTGCCTCAGTTGGTTAGTGTATAAGGTAAAGTGAAGATAATATTCCAAACAGGGTGTACAATTAAACTGATTCACTGTTTTAGGTGGCTAACTGATTTCACATATCTCTGCAACTGGAATCACTTTCCAGTTGTCTACCAGGAAGTGATTGTTGTTAGTGTGACGTCAAGGTAATTCAGTCCAACCCCTTTTAAGGCCTTTTGGAGGAAACTGAATTCAATGCACTTTTAGACTTTTCAAGAGCTGCAAATACCTCCTGATAACACTGACAGAACCCCTTTGGTGTAAGGAATCACAACTAGGTCTGTATGTGAAATTAATTCCACTGCTGTCAGAAGAGGGCAGCACAAGACACACATATAAAGGGCTACTACGGCAATTTAGAGCTGCACTCTCTAAAAATTGGGGAACTCACAAAAGACAGATTTAAAAAAAGAATTGTCAACGTCAAAGCAGCAGAGCTCGTGTCATCCTGACTCTCAGGTCCTAGTATGGGTCACACTGCATAAACACTGGTCCTACACTTCCCACAATGCAACAAAAATTATCTTTATGCATGGTACAGTAAACACATGTCATTCAATCTCCACACCCCTGCTCTGTGACTCAGGCTTTTGTTATAAATGTATTGTTGAGATGCCACTTTACGAAACACTTTTCTCTGTTTCCTATATATTTAGATATTTGAGCCATAACATGGGCCACTCAGTCAGGGTCTTTTATAAAAGATGATGACTTCATACTAAATTGCTGCATTTACTGAGAGGGGCTCAGTCAGCCAGTTTGCTTTACAGAACAGCAGTGTGTGTGTTTGTGTGTACATTATACTCATCAACGGTGCATTCTGCAGTGTCTTGCATGGACTGAAAGGGTTTTTAAAGGGCGGTGATGATGCAAGGCTGACTCAACCCCATGTCTCTCTAATTAGTGTATGGACACAAAGCTCTTCTGTCGCTGACAGAGGGGAAGCAAGCACCTGAGAGCCCCTTGAATAAAGGGAAATTTATCCTCACAGACAACAGTGACATGGTTCTTACTCCCCAAAATCTGATAACTTCCCTGAGTTTTGAATAACTTCATCATTTGCAGGAGCTCATCCAGGTGAGACGTTACTCAGGCAAACTTTATATTTAGGATGATGTCATGCACCGGGCATCCAGACACATTTAATTTAATTTTGTTTGGGTGCTTTCATGCAGAAAGAAACAGAATGAAGGGAGGAATACAAAGCACTTTGCAGACACTGGTCCGCTCCTCACCGAAGTAAAATGTCTGCCTGTGAAAAATACTCACTGAAAGTGAACAACTGTTCAAAAGTATGAGTGTGAATAAAAGTTAATCAAGAGGACAGCGGGAGGCTGGAAAAGAGAAGACTGGAAATGAGGAATGTGAAAAAAAAGGAACTACCAATGTGGGAAGTCACTGTTGTCAGTGTTTTTGATGGACATCCTGTTACCATAGTTACCTGAGTGCGGCGCGGAGCCTCCACGACTGTAGAGGGGAGGAGCCTGAAAGGCGTAGATGACGTCGCTATCAGCAATTGCTGTCAGGTCATCATCATCCGAAAAGGAACGCTGAAAACCCGTGGAGTACAACTCAGCCAGGATGACCTGGAGAAAGAGAGTGCACAACAGAGACGCTGTGAACTTTGTGCCTGCAGAAGTGCCTCAAGCAATCCTTGTAGGGCTGAACCAGATTTTCTCTACTTGCTGCAAACCCAATAACCCCCACAAGAGACAAAAAGAAATTTAATTTAGCTGAAAGGGAAAAAAACATTGAGCCACAATGGCCCCAAAACTGTCTCTCTGTGGCAGCTTACATGAGCATGACTCACCTGAATAAGCCAATAAACTTATGTGTGCAAGCAGGCTAATTCAGTGAGGAAATAAAAACTGGATACATTTGTAATCAGCTCAAAGAAATCAAAGTAAACCTCGAAGGTTGCTGCTTTAAATCCCTAGAAATATATCACATAAAGCAGCTTGTAAAAGACTAAAAGAAATTTCCCAAAAAAACACAAACTCAGAGAGCAAAACTTGGCAACTGAAATACATCAAGATAAAAATTCAGAACATGATCATCTGCAAAGGAAATTACACTGAGGACAAGTTTCTTTCTAATTATTATTTTATATCTATCAAAAAAGTGTATTTCCTAGTTTCATATTCAAGTCAAACATCTTCAGTGCCCTCACAGTGACGCAGAAAAATTGTACTAAGTGAAAACTGCTGAATAGTTTGTGCTGCAACATATTTAAGTGAGAAGGTTTTTATTTTAACATCATTTATTTATTTGTGTTTCAAAATACTCATTTGTGATTGACTAGCACATGTCCATTTAAACTATATTAAAGTGCTAAATCTGTGTGAAAGGATTATTAAACGGCAGGTAACCATAGCAATGGCCCTTAACTCACTCACTCAGTTAATTCTCACTGGTGAGACAGACTGAGCCATGGGTTTGATTGACTAAAATCCAACTTATTATAATGGATGATGATTCATTCCCAGACAGTAAGTGGACAGTATGACAGACTGTGTGAGCATGTGTGTGCACGTGTCTGTCAAATGACCTGCTTCAGGTAAAAAAAGTTTTTTCTTTGCCCCACAGAGTTTGTTTCTGTCCTCCTCTGTCTTTAGTGCTGATATGATTGATATTAGTCAATCGAAAGACAATTAATCTCCGATCATTCTGATGCTCGATTAATCATTTCACTGAGTCGAACATTTGCTGGTTGCAGCTTCTTAAATGTGAGAATTTGATGCTTCCCTTCGTCATTTATGATAGTAAATAAAGAGAATTTGGATTTTGGACTGTTGCTTGGACAACATTTTAAGATGTCACTTTGGGTTCTGGGTATTTTTGATTGATTAATCATAAAAATAATCAAGGGATTAATCAATACTTAAAATAATCATTAGTTACAGCCCGATTCACTGATATGCTTTTGTGCTTTGTTTGCATTTATGTTTTGGTGTAAACTGGTAGGAATTAAAGGCAGAAGCAATAAGATTGATGGCAGTGTGAGTATTCCTACTCTCACAGATGCAACAGCACTTACAGAGGAGAGTGGGAGATGTTAATTAAGCACAGCGTCTACACACACAGTCCTGAGAAGAGGTCTAATCAGTAAGTGAAAACACCTGTGTGGGCAGACCATGGGTGTGTAGGAGATGCAGCAGCATAACAACAAAATCTCATCCTGTGAACTGAAATGAATTTCCTCTTCAGGAAACCAGGGAAATTGGAACAATTCATCTGCTAGTTTGCAGAGTAATTCAACACAGAAGTTGAACTGTGCGAGAATGCTAAACGTTTTGTAAATCTGCCCTTAAAAACTCAAAACTACTTCATGGTCCGTTAGCTGATTTTAAAAGATGTTTGCCCCTCAGGAAATCAAACAGAAGAATGTTGATGCATCAACACTGACATGAAGTTAAATCGAACTTCCAGGCAAATAAATAGCAGACACTGAGGGCCAAAAGATGACATTAAGAGTGTCACTCATCTCATCCCTCTATTACACTCAGACACTTGTTTACTATACAGTGAATCTCAGAATAGATTTTGAGTTGTTGTTGTTCTTAAACAACAGATAGTGGAACAATGCGCTGATGACCCATGAAAAAGGACATTTGAGTCTTTGCTTCTCTTTTACTCTCCTGCTGCTGTGGACACAGGTTTAAAAAAAACCCAGCAGTGTTCATCATACAGTATGTTGTCGGGCAGGTGAAAGATTTATGAACACGCCTCTGGAATCTTCTCCTGTTGCCTCTCTCTTGTTGGTGACTTTTCAGCTTGCTGTGTGCATGCATTCAAGTGTTACCATGCTATAACGGAGAACTCGGTTTGACTATGTTGTTTTTTTTAACCTGTGCTTTACTTTTTAAGTATTGGCCATTACTCTTGTGAAGAAAATATTTTACTCACTGACTTCATGGCTGAGGTTTTAAACATGCTGACTGTTTTACTGTTTTTCATTATTGAAACCACTAACATTCCAGATGTCAGGATAATGATTACCCAATCATCCACTGTAAACATTTACTAGAGCTAACTAACTTCCTGGTTGAACTTTAATCTACTGTACTTGGCACAGTAATGGATGGACTTCATTTTCACTTACATAACAGCTTGAGGTGATAGTTACTGGACTTTTACTTGTTATACAGAAGGAAACAATGCCTCCACTCCAATTAGGCATCCCAGATTATTTTTATTATTAATACATTCGTTGAGTTTCTTTTGTTTATTTATTTCTTGTGGCATTGTAATAATGCCTGCCAAAACTTTACAGAGCCCAAAGTAACATTAAGTTGCTTATGAGGTCCCATCAACAGTCGAAACGACAAAGATACTTGAATTTAAATAATATAAAACAGTGCAAAGCAGCAAATCACTTTAAAGATGCTGGAACTACTAAAAGTTTGGCACTTTTGGACAAAAAAACAAACGTGGATTATATATATAAAAAAGCTTTTCATAAAAGCCCAGAGACTATTATTAGTTATTTTTCTGACAAATTCTGACTATTTTGTGGTTAATCTATTGTTTTTTGTTTCTTTGTTTCATAGTTTTCCTTTTTTTTTAGTTGTATTTTGTTTCTTTTTGCCTTGGATTTTTAATTATATATTTGTTTTACGCTATGAAGTATTATTTGTTTGCGTGGACCCCAGAAAGAGTAGTTGTTACCTTGGTAGTGATTAATGGGGATCCAAATAAATAAATAAAATAGAATAAAGATCGGCTATCACCAAATAGTGAACTGTAGTCCAACCCAGACTGAGCAACAGTTCTATCTGAGACCCGTGACAACTTTCTGATGAATGAATAAGGATAAATAATACATTCTTCCGAGTGCTGTTTTGTTTTTTGTTTTTGTTTTTCTTCCGACGGTCACGGCCATAGACATCGGGGGCAGCTAATGCAGTTAAGACGGCAACAGCCTCACTCAACTAAGCCAATCAAATCGATTTGCCGACAGTTTGGTAGAGAGAACAACAGTGTAACAACAACAGCGAGAAGTGTGAAAGAGATATCAGCATGGAGCATGAAGCAATGGACCCTGCTACTTTCTGGCTACAGACTGTGTCTGAGAACACTAGTCTTATCACAATACTGGAATTTCTAACTTTGATACTATGTCATGAAAAATGTTATTTGACACCATAATAGGGCTATAACATGAAGACGACTTTGCTTTTCTTGGTTGGTGACAGAGAATAGCACTATGACTGTATTAAACATTAACAATAATTCTAACTTTTTTTTTTTTACATGTATTCTTGCGGTAGTGCACATGTTCAAAAGCCTCTGAGACTGTCACAAAAGGCAGAGAAGAACAAAACAAAATCAAGCCGCAGAAGCCTATGTGCAACCGGGGCGAATGAGGTGAGTGGTGAGAAGACAGCACTGTGAGTGAGTTAGTCAGAGGAGACGGGGCTACAGGGGCACCTCAGCAGTGTGTGTCAAATAGCTGGTGGAGAAAAGAGAGAGCCAGAAGACGCAGCAGATCATGATGTGTCAATACTGCAGAAAATGAGCACTGAAATAGTTTAAAATACTCAGAATCAATATGTACTGATATATTTTTTACAACACTACCACCAGAGTTGGGTATAATGTGTTACTTTGATTACTTTTTGCAGTAACGAGTAACCTAACGCGTTAGTTTACTGTTTGAGTAATCAAATACTTGAGTACATTTTCAAACAAGCCATCAGTTACTTCCGTTACTTTTAGAACGCTGGTCCTTCAGCTCTGAAACAGCAATGGCTGTTGTTTGGTTCTAATAACGGAGATAACGTTAAACCTATCAGTCTGAAAGAAGCCACAGAGCTTGTGGCTCGCTACGTGGTCGGAGAAATGCTGCCATTGTCTACGGTGGAGTCTAAGTAGGTGGAGGAGGACTCGCTGACAGACATATTTCAGACTCAGGACTTGCATTATGCCTGGTACACACTACACGCTGGTACTCACCAATTATCCCTGGTCGTCTTTCACGGCGTGTGTGATGTCATCGGGTTATTCTTGTCCTATTTTTATTACTTTCACTATTATTTGAGTCACTGTGTCTGTTCATGTGCCAGCTGAAATGATGTTGTAGTCACCTAAAAGCATCAGCAGATGGCAGGAGCTACATTTGAAGCGCCATACATAAACTGTCAAGCTACTGTATCTTCCACAGGAAGTTCTGACAAATGTTTCAGAATAAAAGTGTATTTAGAAAATGGAGGGATTCTCTCAGCCGAGATTATAAGGGGCTTTTAATTTGAAACAAGTGTTGAGTTTGAAATGACGGTGCGATATGTTAACTTTACAAAGACAACGGAGCGGATATAAAGTAAATATATAAACACGCAGAGGGATTAATAAATAACGGACCGTCTATAATGTAGTTTGTTTCAAATGAAGCTGTGAGCCTCTGCAGTTGTGGTGAGTAAAAGCCCCGCCGCTATTTGTTAATGTTATTACTTTATGTCTGACTGTGAGGATGTACCATTGTTTGCTAGCTTGATGCTAATGACAGTAACGTTAACTCAGCAGGTTGACAAAGTGCCTCTGCTGTTTCACACCATCATTTCCCCCTTTTACTCTGTGTGGTAACACCCCTAGAGGAAATATTAAAAACGCTGGGGTGTTGTTGTCATACAGTTGTCTACGGCAGCAGAAAGTTCTGTGTTTCTACTGGTCAAAGTGACGGCTGTGATGGGAGAATTGGATCTCAGTGAAGGGCAAGTGGTCCATAACTTTAATTTTGGAGACAAAAAATGCAGGCTTAGCGCCCTGTGGTCCATTGCCCAGTAGGAAATGTAGAATACTCAAAACCACTTTAAAAGTACTTGAGTTACTTTTCTCAGGGAGTAACGCAGTAAGGTAACTGGTTACTTTTTTAAAAAGTAACACAGTAACGTACTTTGATTACTTTTAAAGTAACCCTTACCCAACACTGACTACCACAGACCTTGACCATTGACTTACAGCAGTGAGTCCAGGCTCACCAATGAGCACCTACACACGTGCATTAGGAATGCCAGGATTCAGTCACAGTCCTATTTTCCTGAAGCTCTGTTTGCAGTTTTTCCAAAAAGGGCACTTTTCTATTTATTCATTTTAGTCAGAAGATTCAGGCTTGTTTTCTTTTACATGAAATGTAGACCTTAGGTGCATTGTGCTGGGAAAAATTGTTTTCCGTACGAGTGCCATTCAAGCTTAATGTGTCTGTGCAGTATGTTGAAAGTATCCTACTTGGAAATTGAGCATTGTTTATTTTATTTTAATAGACATGGAGGTTAGTTATAGGACACAGTTTAGACATTATGAGACTGAGACCTTTGCTGGGAGGAAAATTTAATTTCTGGGCCTCTTTGAATTTTAATTGAATTCCCCTGCCATAGATAGTTATGGTCCACCCACACAGGTGTTTCCACTTATTTTAACCTGATTCAACATTTTCTCAGGGCTGTGATATGTGGGAGTCTGCAGACTGCTTGATTTACATCTCCCTCACTCTCCTATTACACCTAGAGTTTAGTGACGTCAGATAATTTCTAGCATAACGTCACAATTTTACCCAGAGCAGAGGTCTCTCTATGTGTGTGTGTGTGTGTGTGTGTGTGTACCTGGTCCGGGGAGATGTTGCCCTCCTCTGCCACCATGGCTCTGAGGCAGGACAGGGAACCAAAGAGAGGTACAGCCAGCCCCACCCGCAGGTACCTCTGACCCTTCGTACTGAACACCAGCGTCACACACATCGGCCTGTGGGGCAAACAGAAGATGAAGGGAGGAAGTGCGTATGTGTGTGTGTGTGTGTGTGTGTGTGTGAGGGAGGGGTAGGAGGACAGACAGAGGAAGATAGATGATATGCTAGAGCAAAGTGCCGAATTGTTTTGCAATTCTGATTTTGCATGTTTACATTATTACAGATTCCAAACACACCCTGGCATACTGAGTTATTTACATATTTGTATGCAGACACACACACACACACACACACACACACACATCAGGTGTTGCGCACATCCTGTTCGGAGACACACATATCAGCCAAAACCAAAAAAGAGAGAGAGACTAATGCAATTGTGCAGAATTCAAAGACACTAGGGGCAACAGAAACTGCATTGTCAGTTTGTTCCCGAGATGTATTCAGTCTTGATGTATTTCAGCTGCTAAACAGCAAAACAAAACTTTCAATAATATGAGACTTTGAACTGCACTGCTGAGCTGTTTAATGTCTAATAAGATTGGGGAAAAGATTTCCTCTGACAATACTGTTGTACAAAATCTAATTTCATGAGCATAAACCATTCGATTTGTCTGCGTCTGGCTTAATATCTGAAGTGAATTAACTATTTTCAGATGTCGTCTTGTTGTGTTTCATTTTTCCCTTGAGTGTGTGTAGATTTATGCGTGACTGGACATGACGAGCTAAACCAGCACATTGGCGATGGTCCCGAAGGAGGCTGCTGTGTGCTGGGACACGTCTGATTTACAGCAATCTGCACACGTCCTGTGAGGGATGCAGGGACGGGAAATGATGGAGGGATCATAGAAAGATGAGAGAACATAAATGAGAGCAGCTAGTACCGAGGAAAAAGACAGAGCGGGGAGACAGCGTAAGGTCACGCCTTCTCATTTGGGAAGAAGGCGGTGTAATCGCTGACACCTCCACTTCCTGTTTCCCATCATGCATTATTCAGGTGAGTAATGTGTTAGCAGTGGGGAGGCTGACAGGGCAGACGGCAGAGGATCTGAGCAGCTGTTTTGTTTACGTTGTTAGATGCTCCTGAGATGAGAAACCGAGATGTGCAATGAAAAGGCATGAGAGGTGTGATGACACTCGAGAGGAACAGGAAATAGAGATGTCATCTAACAAAGTAGTCTTTTCTTTCTTTTTTTTTTTTTTGCAGCCTCCCAGCCCCCCTGCTGGATTCAAGTCTGATAGTCTCTATTAAGCAGCAACCTCTCATATGTTCCCCCAAGAAGCACCAAGAGTGCTAAGTTCTCTGCAGGTTTAAAATGCTGTCGGGAAAAACCACATTAGAGCCGACAGCCTGGTCTCACTTCCAAGGTGTCAAAAGCGCTCCCCAGCCGTGTCACTATGATGCCACCGGGGACACCCTGTAACGTAAGACACCACAGGCTTTCAATCAACTCCAATGTAGATCCATCTGCATCATTGTAAGACATTCAGAGCAACGGAGAACTATTTAAAAGCATGAGTCTCAGCTAGTTCGAGTGAGGTTTAACACACAGTGTTAATATATAATAACACAATGCAATCTTAATCCCAGAGTCTGTTGCTGTTTACCCAGGAATCTCCTTCTGTTGCCAGTGTATTGGGTTTTTTTCATATTTTATGAACTGTAGCTCCCTCTACACCACTGTATATAACATAGTATATTCCACATTACTTTAAACTTCTTGGCACTGTTCCCTGTTCATTTGGTATAAGTGCATTTGAATTTAATAAGACAATTAATTAATCAGTCTAATAAGAAGAATCATGAGTTTATTTCACACTTCACATGACTGTATAAATAGACTTGTGAGAATGTTATCAAATCATTTCAAATATTTGACCTACATGTTGAGTACGCAATTGGACACTTGAACATCCACAAAGTGACAAACAAGGTCCTAATACTACCCTGAAAGCCACACAAAGGCCCAGTGAGACCTACAGATGTCATTCATATTAGTGACTTGGTCACTCTTTAAAGACATTTCAGAATATTTGAAATTGTTTTCGAAAAAATAACTGAAGTAAGAATTATGCAAAGATTGACTGTGTAAGGTAAGATCCGGAGAAAACACTCAGAGATACTGCCATCCTCCCTTTCTTTCTGCCACACTGGCATTATCTGCAGCACCCAGACCTCAATGCCCCACTGCCAGCCAGGCCCTGCTGTGTCTCTGGGGGCCCTCAGACTTATCAGGCATTCTGTTGGGATACTGCTGCAGCAGGACGATGCAATGAGGCCACTGTGTGTGTGTGTGTGTGTGTGTGTGTGTGTGTGTGTGTGTGTGTGTGGATCAGGTCAGTGTGGGGGGCCAGCAGTGAGTCCAAAGCGAACCTGAATGAATTTCCCTCTGTGCTGGGCTCAGGCAGCGGCAGACACAGACCACACACTGTCAGAGAAGTCGCGCTGTAAAACTGAGTTTGGGGTTCGCACTGTGGGAACCATGCAGGGAGGATTCAGAGCAGCGGTGTCTGCATGTTTGAAGATAGGAGGATTCACCGAACACTGAATGTAAGCAAATCATGAAATCGTGTGAATGGATTTGAACTGATTTTTTTTTTTTTTTGTCTTTAAAGATGTCTGAAGCATGACTGGACACATGGGCAGAGGGAGAAAGGGGATAAGATGAGACACAACCTCCAATGTTGTGTTCACCCAGTATGCCTTGGTCACCAAGATGCCTCTCATTCAACTGCTTTTAAAGGCCTTGCCCTGTTTTCAGTAATCGCCTGAATACAAATGTCCATCCTCCAGACTGGCGGACTGAGCCGTCACAAACTTCAGTTGTATGCACTGTGATGTGTTTACTGGCATCACATAAAGTCTGCGCGGGCACAAGACTGCAAGCTGCTAATAGACAGGCTGCAAGCGACAATTATAATCATGTACATACAGTGGTGGCTGCCCTCATATTCCTCACACAAGTTGATGAATAGCGTCTGCTCATATGATCTGTCTCTGCAGATAACAAGATCTATAAGTCCAATATATAGGCTCTTTGTGAGGGATAAAAGTCATATTCTCACACACACACACACACACACACACACACACACACACACACACACACATTCAAATACAGAAATGTTTGTGATTAATGACCAGACTATGACTAAATAAGAAGAACTACTTCTGTTTTTCAGTCATTTGTTAGCTTATATATTTGGCACCACACTGCATAGCTTTTATACGGTAGGCTATAACAATATAATGCATTCTATAGACTACTTCTACATGTTTGTGTATCATGATGCGGTTGAATATTATTTCTGACCTACATGATTTAAGTAAATCACAATATCGCCTCTATATTGCAATGAACTATAGGTAATTAAATCAGTGACATCTATACCCCCAGCAGACTTTCTTGAAGTCTGCAGAAAGACCACCTGAGGTCCCTTGTGGACTGGATGAATTGTGGATTTGGATGGCCCTCAGCACTTGCAGACTTCCCGGGAACACGCCTAGAAAGTCTGCGAGTGCGATGAAGTCTGGAAATTTGAATTCATCCACTGTGGCTGATTAGACCTCTGCTCAGGTTGAAAGTGGGTTGGAGTTTCGATGGAAATTACTTGAGGTTTCTCATTCTACCATTTGGAATGATGAAGGTGTAATCTGTCCCGCCCTGACAGATGCAACAAAGCTTACTGAAGACTCAGGAAAGTGTTAATCAATTACAGTTTATACAGACCCACACAGTCATGAGAAGAGGTCTAATCAGGAAAAAATATTAAAATCACCTGTGTGGGTGTGTAGGGTCTTTAATTGGAACCAGTAACTGCTTGCTGATGCCTATCATACACTTGAGCCACAACGTCTCATATCCATCATCCTCTCTCTCCCTGTTTGCATCTCTGTTGTCAAAATAAAAAAAAAAGTCCTTTGTGCATTCCCTCTGCCTCTCTTGTTTTCTCTCTGTCTCTTTCTTCATATGTCAGAGTCGTACTGTCTTACAGTCGGACCTTGCTGACATGCAGCTTCTGCTGCTGTTAAGAATGGAAACGACACAGAAAGTGTTTGGTCAGGGACTTTTGATGGCCAACATTTATCACTCTGATATGACCACGGCCAGTAGCTGTTGGTGTGTGGAGTATGAGCAAATGTGTGTCTACACATGTCCGTGTAGTCATATTCTACAAATTCCCTTTGGAAATGTGTGCTTTAACAGTGCATCTGTTATGATAGATGTCTTTTTCTACTTATCCATTGAGGCAAGTCATCCGGCTATATTAGGTAATCTAGACACTCATATCTGTATCATTGATATCAGGTGACAACCTCACACATCTAGAGTGTCAACTGCTTTATCATTTTGTCCTAAACACGGCCAAAAATGTATTTTGTTAGGTCATGTTGACCATGACCTTTGACCTTCAACCACACAATTCTCTTCAGTTTAGTCTTCAGTCCAAGTGGATGTTTGTGTCAAATTGAAAGAAATCCCCTTAAGGTGTTGTTGAGATATCACGTTCACAAGAATGAGACAAATGCAAGGTCACAATGACCTTGACCTTTAACAACCAAAATCCATCAGTGCATTGTTGAGTCAAAGTGTACATTTGTACCAAATTTGGAAAAATATAATCCCTCAAGCTATTCTTGAGACATCACCTTCATGAAGATAAGATGAATGCAAAGTCACTGCGACCTTGACCTTTGACACTTGACCACTGAAATCTAATAGGTTATCCTTGAGTCCAAATTAACCTTAGTGGCAAATGTGAAGAAATTCTCTCAAGGCGTTTTTTTAGATATTACATTCACAAAAATGAGACAAACAAGGTCACAGTGACCTTGACCTTTGACCTATGGCCACAAAACTCTAATCAGTTCATCATTAAATCCAACTGTACATTTATGCCAAATTTGAAGAAATTCCCTTGAAGTGTTCTTGAAATATCGTGCAGACGGACGGATAGACTGACAAGCCGAAAAAACATAATGCCTGCAGCCACGGCTATCCCCGTTATGGAGGCATAAAACTCAGCAAAAGTGGATTAGAAGAACTAAAGTTGAGGAACAGACAGCAAGCAGAAAGTCCAAGTTATTCCCTTAATACAGTGCTGCAAGGCAGAAAAACATGTGCAGTGCCATCATCAAATAATATCTGATATATATACAGTACTTATAACTCTATATGTGTGTTATACATCACCTGGTTTGCCGTAGGGGGATAGGCAGGGAGATACATGAAAATGGGTCGAAGGTGTTGCTCTGCTTAAGGCAATGAGGGCACGTCAGAGAAGACCTGGAGACAGACAGACAGACAGACAGACGGAGAGAGCAATTTTAATCATTTCTGTAGTACATGACTTCAGCTCATCATTCACTCTCAGTTTGATATTCTTGAAATAAATAGTACATATTTTCACTCTCCACAGCCTCTTTTCCCCAATTTTTCCCACGTCACTCGGTTTTTGGTCCATTTTCACCTCAGCCAATCCACTCACAAAGCCTACATTCGACAACAGCGCTTATCAGAAGACAGCTCTTTTAACTTTACAGGAGTTTATACACAGTGCTGGACAGATGGATCGACAGATATCTATATATATACCTACATGCCAAATCCTCACATTTCCTCTAAAGTATGGAGTTAAAGTGCAGTACAAATTGACTGTCTCATGTGCTGCATGCAGTTAAAACCTCCATGGTGGTTAAATGTGAATATTCCACGTGGACACTGGTGAATACTAAGCACTGAATCAGGCCATCTGGACTCGATCTGCTGTTGAGAAAAGGGCAGCAAAGCAGCAGGGGTGGGATGCTGCTCAGAATTTTAGCACAGAAAGCCCAGAGTTAGGCAGGTGAGATATTGCAGGAAATTAAAAGGGCTGTATCCTAAGCTGGAGAGGAGAGGAGAGGAGGAGTAGTATGGAGAGAGAAGAAAGCAGAGAGGAAAGGTAAAGGATGAAAGGTGGAGGGGATATAAAGGCAGAGAGGATAGTGGAGAGATGGTGGAGCCGAGAGGAACAAAGATGACTTGAGACTAAAACGAAGGGCAGCAGACACAGCAGAGGTTGGAAAGGCAGAGGAAACAAAAGTGAAGAGCAAAGAGACAGAGATGAAGAGAAAGACAACAAAGTGCGGGGCTCAGTGGGAGGACAGATGAAAAATGAACAGAAGGTTGGCAGCAGGACCGTCGAGTTGACAAAAACTAGAAAGCAAAGCTGATGGAGAAAAAAGACATGGACAGGACCCGTCAAGGTCTTTGAGCCAACGGGTGTGCAGCAGATCAGAGTGGAAGAATGACATGAGGCTAGAAAAACTGACAATCCCAACCTATGGGCTGCTATCAGCAAAAATTTGCAGCCAAACACAGTTTTCAAAGACAGATAGTACTCAGTGACCTCATTATGATCTACGGGAAACACTGATAAAAGAATTTTGGGGGAATATGCTTCTTTGCTTTCTTGTCAAATAAGTTCACTTAAGTTCAAATCAGTTGAGAAGATCAATGCCACTGTTATGACTGTGTGTTAAATATGAAGCAAGAAGAGCCAGTTAGCTTAGCTTAGCTTAGCCTAATGAACTGGAAACAGGGGAACAGCTAGCCTGGCTCTGTCCAAAAGTAACCAAGTCCACTTGTCAGCACCTCCAAAGCTCTCTAACTAACACATTATATATCTAGTTTAATTTATATGAAAAAACTTGTAAAAATTACAATTTGTCGGTTTAAAGGGGAATATGCATGGGCTATTTCTTGGCCAGGTGCGGTAACTTCTAACAGTATTTGTATGGATTAAACAAACAATATTTAAGATGTTAATTAGTGATCTGTAGTGGTGCTGGTAGGTGGATTTTGTTGCCTTTGGATGGATCTAGGCTAGCTGTTTCCCTCTATTTCCAGTCTCTATGCTAAGCTCAGCTAAGCTAACTGACTGCTGACTAGAGTTTTAGGCCCAGTGTCCACTAACACGTTTTTACCCAGCTAAAACGCCAGGTGCTCCTCAGGAAACGCCCAGCTGGGAGCATTTGAAAGCACTTTGGAGGTGCAGCCTTTTTTCAGCTGAGGTGCTCTGGTTGCATCGAGACGCTATGATACAGACTAAACCCGGAAGTAAACATGTCAGCAAAAGGTAAAGTAGTTGCTCTGGATGAGGGGAGGGCTGAAGCATGCAGGGAGAGAGGACAGCTTTTAGCTTTTTATCTTTATTTGACAGGACAGATTAGGTGTGAAAGGGGGAGTAAGTGGGGATGACATGCAGCAAAAGACCGTGGGTTGGAATTGAATCCGGATCGCTGCGGCAAGGACACAACCACATGAGCTACTGGGCAACCCCAGCCCCTAATATTTATACACAAACAAAATAGTGGTATTGATCTTCTCATCTGGTTCTTGGCAGGAAAGTGAATGAGCATATCTCCCAAAATGTTCAACTATTCCTTTTAGACATAAATGTAGCAAACAGCACAGCCCTAGGCCAACAAGCTCATTTTTGTTGCTCTATTACTTGACTGTGTAAGTGTTACATGACAAACCCAGTTACTGGGTTTGTCATGTCAGTTATGGAGGTGTTTTACAGCTCTAATCTGTATTTAATTAAGGCCTAATCCCATTTCTTATTTTTACCTCTACCCCTCCAGCGTCCCTTTCCCCTCGGAACAGAGTTACAAGGGATAATGATTAAAATCTTCCTGTCTGACAGTGGTTCTTAAACTGTGGGTTGGGCTCCACTGGGAGGGCATAGAGCCTCTGCAGGTGGATGATCAGGACAAAAATATGGAATGAAAAAAGCTGAATGAATATGATTTATGTGGGGAAAGCAAATAAGGGTTTGTTGATGCTATCAGGCTGGTCTTTATTTCACAAAAATTCAATATACACAAAGTTTACGACCCACTGCCCTATCAAATGGTAAAACCCTTCAAGACCCTAGATGAGATGAGACTAAGGCAATAATGACACTATCACATAATTGGAGATGAAAATCAGACACACTTCATTCACAGCTTAAGTTTCACACAATCGATCAATCAATCAAGTCATCAAATAAAAAAGAAGACTGCTTAATTACCAGGCTACTATGGATTCTCTTCAGGATAACATTAGCAACCCGTGCTTCTGCAGTGGTAATAGACGAGTGGTAACAAATATAGCAACTTTTTTTTTTATTGCTGTACAGGAAGGTAGAAGTACTGAAAGAAGAAAACCTGATTATGAACTATGAAATACAGCAGGCAGAACCTGAAATATCAAATAAGATCAAAGATATTTTTCTATGATTCTAAAATTACAATAAAATACTTTAAAATTTAAAAACTGTAACTATTGTTGTTATCTATCTTTATTTAGCATTGTATAGCAAATGTTTGTTACTGATGTATCACTGGATGACATACCTATTCACATTATTTCTTAAAAAAAAGGAAGAAATGTCATCAATACATGAGCTATTTAATGAGTAAGATACATGAAATGATTAATGGCAATGAAAGTACATAAAAAACGAACAAATGCAGCAGTTTTGCTGCTGGACTTCAGTTAAATTTTAGGCATCATATGCCATCACAGTGGGAAATGTCACTAGAAAACATGTAGAAATGTGGTACTGTCATGCACACATCAGCAATAACACTGTAATGTTAACTAGTGGTTAGCTACGAGACATCAGCACACTACTAGTGATTTCTTATGCTTGTCATAAAGTAAAGGACCATAATACACTGAAAGTACATTAAACTAAGATAATATGATAGTTATTGTATTTTTTTAAATATTTCTTAACAAAGAAAATGTTAAAAAATATTGCTGATTATTTCTCATAACACTCAGTTTGAAGCATGCCCCTGAAAAACCTCCACATGTAGGGCCATGCAGCTTCAACACTTAGCTCTGCACCTCTATCCAAACAAGAATCAGGACAACCTACCCCTAGAAGTGACCGTGCAAAACAGAGAGGTAAGGGCTTAGGGGTAGGGCCAAGATGTGTATTGGTATTAAGCCATAAAGTCAAGTAACATCTGTGTGTTCAGTCTCAAATATTTTCAGTAAGTCCTCAATATGTCTCCACTGCAAAAACTACCAGGAATCCCTCAAAGGATTATGTGATGGAATCAAGCAGTCGTCTGAAACTGCACAGTGTGGGAAGGGCTAAGCAAATACAATAAAATTCAGCTCTGACTACAAATCCACAGTAAGTTTCCAGTTATGCACATTCCTGAGTGAGTAATGCTTCTGCCTTTATCTTAACAAACCGTGAGTGATACTTCGCCTCGAATAGCCTGCTGTCCTTCCCTAAACTTGACTGTAATCTAGCCTTTTTCATATGGCAGTCAAGTGAAAACACCATGTTCAGTTTGTTCTCGAGTCACATAATCCCCTCATAGTGTTCGAACATAATCCTTTTATTCACGTGAGATCACGTAATGCAATTCAGTGGCTGTGTTGCCTTCCGTGTACTCATTTTGAAGTTTTAGCCAATTTTAAAGCACTGATTCAAACCATTACATTCTCCACTCAAACAATTTCCCTGAGGGAACTTGACAAACATAGCTGAGTTACCCATTTGTCTCCATCAGAGAGAAACCTATTATTATGTATAGGATAATAAGCTTTCAACCGGCTTGAAACTACTGATGCAGCATTAACTGTGGTCATTCCTTAGTAGTTAAGTGTAGTTATATAAAAGTAGTTTGAAAAAGTTGCTGAGTGTTTTAAATGTGACTTCTGGATTGCACCCAAAACTTTAAAGCAGTTTCTTGATACCTGTGTTGATATTTATTTCTGCCACTGTTTGCATTTGATTCTTGAAGGAAAATTAATGCAATTTTGCTGCATAATGCTCTCTTAACACTGACAGCGTCTAGCATGTGTTCATATTTCCTGCGTGCACGCTGCCAGATGCTCGTTTCATCTCCCGGTGTCTCACTATAATTTCTGCCAGCTGGGCTGTATCCAAGTTTGTGGAGATACAAACTTGTCAAATGTACAAATATGCTGGAAATAATAGAACACTTCTCAAACTCCACATTTCCTCACTGTCAGTGTTGTAACCAGCGTGCCGTGGCAGCCAGTCGAGGGCTCGCTAATGATGCCAGTTTGTACTCTGTAAAGCGGACTGACAGGCTGTATTCGCTCACATACACACACAACATTTGCACACCTTAAACTCTGCACTTACTTACACTGAAACTCACATATGTGCGTGCAAGAACATTCGCATGCACCAAAAAACCCCACAGCATCACTTAAAAGCTTGTGCTGAGGTTGACAGTGTTTGCAGTTTGGTGAAGAATACGAGATAAGTATTGCTGCTAATGTCTGTGTGTGTGTGTGTGTGTGTGTGTGTGTGTGTGTGTGTGTGTGTGTAATAGACAGAGAGCAAGGGGTTGTAATGTGTGTACAATGTTCAAGTGCCAAACCAAGAGACCTCCATCCTTTGTTCTGGACCAGTTACCTGGAGCTGCACCCCCCACCCCCCCCAACCACACACACACACACACACACACACACACAAACACATGCACAACACAGCAGCAGCTGCTCTTATTTATCATAAAGAAAGTTGAGCTGCTCAGCATACCCTCCGATCTGCTCTGAGCTAAATAAATAACACTCCACCGGCAGCATCTCTAAATATTATGCAGTATCACGTTGCACGATTCCAGAATTTTTCACACTGTTATTCTAAATTGAGAAGCTTTGCAGCACAATGCAGGGAATGATGTAGGTGATGTGAATGTGCAGCACAAAATAGACCGGGATGTTGGTATATGACACGCGCCATATAAAAGCTGTGATCCATCAGTTTTTGTGTCAGGGATGAGCTGATGTTTGCGAGAAATAGTTTCTTTGACAACTGACAAAAATGTGCATCGACCTATTAGTAGTATATTATTTGTAGCTGAGAGTACGGTGGATTTTTGTATTGGTTATTCTATTTTGTTTAGGGATGTCCCAATCCAGCTTTTTCACTTCCGATCCGATACCGATATTACAGCCTTGAGTTTTGGCCGATACCGATCCGATCCAAGCGCGTATTATACATGTTCACTTATTTTGTTGTCAGTCGTGTTAGAAAAGGTTTGATCAAGCGATATGACTCTAACAAGAACAACTACTTGATTGGGTTACTTAGAATGATCCGCAACAGTTAGTATGAGAAACTGACCCGTTTATTGTTAACAGGGTTAAATAAACAAACTTTAAACTTGAACATTAACATTAAATAAAAAATATCGCTGGTTTGCTTTGGCTGCTTTGAAATTGAAATTAACATTGAAATTAAAATAGCAACAAGACTCCACACACTTGTGCTTTGCCCCCCTAATAAATAGATTAACACCACGAGACATTGTTGACATTTAACAAACAATGCAGCCTTTCCTTTTCAGTTATTTTAGTAGTGTCAATGTAAGCCTGGTGCTGCTGTTTCCTGCGACCAACAGGGGACAAAAAAACCACACACAATATTGTACAACTATTTAAACAAGCAATAGTCCATCCATGGTTCCAATTTCACTAATTGTGCCCAAAACAATGCCATCAGTGCTCTTTACTTAAACAGTAAGAGTGTAAACCAAATAAAAATATCACTCTCAAAAAACCAGAGCAGAAAACAAATAGTCAGTTAACTAAATTGACCGCTACTCTTCCTACCATTCATGTGTGTCTGCATCCTGGCCTGGTGGATTGATAGTAAGTGCTGGAGCAGATCACTGGAATGGACTGCTTGAATCGCGGAGCGGTGGGCTGGCCGGAAAAACTGGATCTGAGTTCTTGGATTGGCATTTTTCCATGCAGTCCGATCCGATGCACGTTTTTTGCTAATATCGGCAGCCGATACCGATCCGAATATCGAATCGGGACATCCCTAATTTTGTTATTACTAACCAACACTGGTTAATAAATTAAATAGCACCTATGATGCTCATTTTCATGTTCATACTTGTAGTTTGCAAAATAGTTTGCAGCTGAGTATGAAGCGGTCGGGATGAGTCAGCACCTCCAAATCTGAGGCCATGGTTCTCTGCAGGAAACTAGGTTGGGAGTGAGTTACTACCTCAAGCGAGGGAGTTGAAGTATCTCGGGGTCTTGCTCACGAGTGAGGGTAGAATGGAGCGTGAGATGGATTGGCAGTTTGGTGCAGCTTCTGCAGAGATGCGGGCACTGTGCTGGACCATCGTGGTGAAGAGGGAGCTAAACCAGAAGGCAAAGCTTCTGATTTACTTGTCCCAACCCTCACCTATGGTCATGAGCTCTGGGTAGTGACCGAGAGAACAAGATCGCAGGTACAAGCAACGGAAATGAGTTCCCTCTGTGGGGTGACTGGGCTAAGCCTTAGAGATATGTTAAGGAGCACCTGGAGGGAGCTCGGAGTAGAGCCGCTGCTCCTTCACGTCAAAAGGGGTCAGCTGAGGTGGTCCAGGTATCTGATCAGAATGTCTCATTGGTGCCTTCAGTTGGAGGTGTTCTGGGCATGTCCCACCAGTAGGAGGCCCCGGGGTAGACCCAGAACACGCTGGGGGGGATTACATATCTCATCTGGCCTGGGAACGCCTCGGGGTCCCCCAGGAGGAGCTGGAAGGAGGTGCTGGGGAGAGAGACGTCTGGGGTACTTTGCTTGGCCTGCTGCCCCTGTGACTAGGCCCCGAATAAGCAGATGAAAACGGATGGATGGACTTATGTTTAGGGTTTCTACAAGAACAATTTATTTTCCTGGAACACCTGTATTCATCCTCTGAGGGAGCCACTTTGTGTTAGTGCCTGTCTCTGTAAGCCCCCATCCACAAAAAACAAAGGTTGCTCATATTGGTCAGCTTTTCTGATTCTTCTGTATCTCAGCATTTTTGCACCATAATTGCAGCCAGGGGAATCACTATTATGGAGAATGGCAGCAATTTCTACTGTGTTTTGAAAAAGCTTCTAAACACAACTGGACGTTTCAGCAGGAATCTGATACGAAATTGGGGAGAAGTTAACAACATCAGCAACCAAGTGTACATATTTCCCTGATGTTAGCATGTAGCTTTAAGTGTGTTAGCAGTGTACTTGCAGCTGGGGAATGACTGTAACAGAGAATAGTGGCACTTTCTACTGTCAAATCTCACCGTAACTGATCCTTCTGCAGGTTCACCTACAGAAACCTTGTGACGACTTTTACTTCCTCTAGATTAGGGGTCTAACATACAGTATGGCCAAGGGGCCAGAACCGCAAAAAAATGCACATGGAACAATAGTAAGTAGTAAACAGTAGTAGTAAAAAACTGAGAAATATTGTTAAAAATTCACAGGCTGTTTGTGATCTGTTTTGTAAATGGATTAGCGTTTTTGACTTTTTTAAAAGGGAAACATTTGGAGGTGTTTATTATTTATAGGATATGCAATGGTTTTACTGATCTGGCCCACCTGCGATCAAATCGGACTGTATGTGGCCTGTGATATAAAATGAGTTTGACACCCCTGCTCTAGAAAGTCAAGTTTGATCATCTTCTTGACACTCCACCAGGACCTCTAAACACAAGCGGACATGTTTGAGCAGGAATATGATCCAAAATTGTGGAAAAATGTACAAAATTGGCAACCAAGATTTTCAGTTTCCCTGATGTTAGCATGTAGCTTCATGTAGCCGTGTAGGCTAGGTAATCTAAACACTTGCAGTAGCATGCAACAAGCAGACGACCATGTAAAGAAATCCGGCACACTATGACATCACACTGTAGCTAGGGTACAACTGTGGAAAACAGAGTGTTCAGAATGGTTGGAAGCCTGAGGTTTTTGCTTACAGGGAGTCATTTTACATACACACTGTACTTACGTCATTATTTAAAACTTTAGCCACCTTTAATATAAACATGCTTTACTGTAACTCTATATATGAGATACAAAAGATGGGAAGCATAATAGGCCCCCTTTAACAGCAAGTGCAAAAAGATGTGTAAACTTGAGGACGTGAGATTTGATGAAGTGAAGGACTGTTTTTGTACTTGGAGAATGACTCACGGTCCAGTCAATCAAACACAAAAAGCTATATAATATGCAAAGAGTTTTCACACATAAACAAACACAGATGTGACAAGAGATTTAGCTGCACCTTTTGGTCTCATAAATTCACAGTTTAAGGACTCCAGTTCGGTAACAGCTGTAATTCCATCTGTCCCTGTTTTTTTTTTTTTTTGGCAAAAGTTCTGTTTCCATCAAAAATCATTCTGCGCACAGCTTTGGTCCCACAGCAACCAAACTTAAATGTTCTTGTCAAAGAAACCTGATTGTTTAGTCACTGCAGTCTTGACCTTATTTAAGGTGTAAACAGTGTCAGCCGACAGCGCCGCTGACAGTGATGGATGGAGGCCTGGGCTCGGGTGAACACGCAGACCCAGAAACAACTGAACAGAGTTTGCTGCTGGTATTTACACTTGGAAGAAATAGAAATACAAAAAATATAGTACAAAAGAAACTGAGGCTGCTTTAACAAAACTTCTCCTTTCATTAAGGTTGAGAGTTTCAAATCATTTCTTGCTAGTCAACTACTATTGGAGACTTAAAGTAGATGCCAGTTAGATTCACCTGCAGTAAATATTACTGCCCACAATTCTTTCTTGAAAAAACAAAGGTCGAGAATATCATGACACTTTAATCTAGTTTCTCCTGCTAGTGCCAAAAAGCACCTCCTCATACCACTGAGATTTGATCGTACAGGGAGAAACACGTTTTACAGCCAGGTCAAAACATAACACACAGTAAACAACTGCACCAGATGCACTGAAGCTTTCTAAGTCAAAAAAATGTGTGTAAACATATATATATTTCTAACTTTCCAAATCCCCCCAGGCCTACTGTGAATGATGAATGAACAAGTGTTGTGTGCAGAATACATATTTATAGCACCTGGCTGGTTTGTTACGGGCAAAACATCAATGCACATCCATGACTCAGCCTCAGGTTTGTCCTGCATTATGTGCACAAGTAAACATCATAACACCCAGAGTCATTTTCCGCAAGTTTCGATCAATTATCAAAAAGCTGAGTGAAATGTGGCCTGCACCCCACCATATGAATGAAAATCACTTTCATTTTTAAAGAGAATTAAATGAGCTTTTTTCCTTCCAAACGACACTAACATTCCTTTAACTTTGTTAGTGCTCTAAATTATACAATACACCTTGTTCCACAGTACACTTTGTAGCTTATAGCAGTAAAAATAACCACAGGTGTGCTAATACTAGTGATGGCTCTGTTCCATCTGTTTGACATGTCATAACCTGACAAAATAAAGACAGAAATTAAGAAGCCATAGCAGCTCAGATTCTACAGTTAATATCTAAACAAGCATCTAAACATACTGTAATACACTTGACTTATTTGATTCTACAGCTGTGTAAAATACACGTGTGCTGGCTGGGAGGAGGCACATCACCTAAACACAATCACAGAAAATACTTAAAGCTGCATTTTAGGTTATAGCTCTCTATAGGTCAGAGCTGCTCCTGGGACTGACAGAGAGAGAGAGTTCAGAGAGTTAATTTTCTTCTGTCCGCCTGTCAGTCAGTAAGTCAGTCATGTGTCAGTGACTGTGGATTGGAGGGCACTCATCTCTCCCTATCAGTAAGTAGAGACCCCCTGTCAGGGGAAATTAACTCAGCTGAAGGGGCTGTTGAGACACGCACACACACACACACTCATGTTAAATCTCATACAAACTCACCTTTTCTCCCACCTTTACGTTCTTTTAGTATTAAGTCTCCCTTTTAGACAATATTGCAATGGCCTGTTCTCAATGTCACCTTCATAAACACGTGAGTTTCCTTCTTTCTGGTCACAACAAACTTGAAAAAAAAGAGTAATAAGCAGATTCACTGTGAAACAATGATTTTTTAAAAAAAAATCACGATACATGACCAAATTTCAATAGTTAATCACGATTAATCAGTCTATAGTCTTTTAACCCCGGTTAAAATTCCATTACTTTGCATTTCAAAACAGTTTTGAAGTCCATATTTACATCGTGAAGCAGTTCTTACCAGTGTCTCAATTTGGAATCAAATAAATGTAAAGAAATTCACTTGATCTTGACTTTTAGATTTCTTTCTTTCAAATCAGTGCTGCATCTGTGTGGACTTAAAACCATGACTTAGAGGTAGGAGACAACTTCTGACAACTGTTTTTGTTGTTATTTACTTTATCTTTTTTGAAAGGATAACATGCCCTGCGATAGTCTGGCGACCTGTCCAGGGTGTACCCCGCCTCTCGCCCAGTGTCAGCTGGGATAGGCTCCAGCCCCCCCGCGACCCTCAAGAGGATAAGCGGTTAGCAAATTGATGGATGGAGCGTCGGTGGCTTAGTGGCAGAGCAGGCGCCCCATGTACAAGGCTGTTGCCGCAGTGGCCCGGGTTCGACTCTGGCCTGTGGCCCTTTGCTGCATGTCACTCCCTCTCTCTGTTCCCCTTCACGCTTGTCTGTCCTATCCATTAAAGGCTAAAAAGCCCCAAAAAATATCTTTAAGAAAAGAAAAAGAAAATTGATGGATGGATGAAAGCAAGAACTCTGATATAATACTGATTACTGACTGACTTTCAATGATCCTGGGTTGATGTGACAGCATTTGCACTTTTCAGCAGTTCCAGTTTAATTACTGTCTCTGATTCACACAGGTCCTGTATGCAAGAAACTATTGTTCCCTACGACGGTAAGACGTAAGACTGATTAGAACATGTAAACCTGAGGACGTTCCCTTAATAGATAATATACTTGTGCGGTAGTGTGTTGGTGTTGCTCTGCAGTTACACCTCCAAAACACTAGTCGGTAGTGGTGTTTCTGTGAAGTGCTGTAAAGTTTGACTGATTCCAAATACACATCAAACATGGCTTAATAGAGACACTTCAAAGACAACTCAAGAGATTCACAGACGAAGCACTTGTCTTCTGCTGGACACAATTTCCCCAATTATACAACAAGCTAACATTATTAGCAAAATACTGTGGCATTTTACATTGTATAAATTAGCCTAGCAGCTAGTGGGAGTTTATCTCATATTATCACTGTAGCAACACCTACTTTTCCCATCATGCCTTGTGCTGGACTGATTAGTTTGTCGTTAACAATTAAGTTTGCTGTTTCATGTTCCAAAATGCAAATGTCACTTTTTGTTAGTGTTTATAATGTGTCTGTTTAAAACATGGTGGTTTATGCTGGTTATTGTCATTTTTGTGTAATTTACACCATTGGTGAGTTGGGCATTTTCCCATAGAAGTTTGTACATGTATTCTATTGCATCTAGGGCTGGGCGGTATGGCCTAAAATCAATATCACGGCATTATTTTGGGGGGATGTGGTGACTGTATGATATTGCTGTATGGTCTTCTCTCTTTTTTTTACACCTTAAATAAGACAATTTAAAAAGCCATACAAGTCTAGGATGGAAACTTTTTATCATCAGAAGTAAAACGGTTGCTAATCCATCTATTATTGTGTATAAAACGTTATAGAGTACGTATAAACGTTAGAGGGAAGAGGGAGGGTCGGTGGCTCCCGGGCCCCTTTCTCCCGCGGGCCTGGGTTTGGGGCGGTCGGCCAGGCCACCTCCATCACGTAGCGAGGGAGGTGCGTGAGGCAGGCACGCCGGTCGGCCACCATAACTGGAGTACTGTGGTATGACGGTAACCACATAAGCAGTACCGCAGCTCATGCTTACTGCGTTAAGTTACTGTCACTGTGAATACCGCCCAGCCCTAATTGCACCCCATGTATGAAACAACAATAACAGAGAAGGATATAATCTCTAAGGCACTATCACAAGATCATACTACATTCTGACTCACTAACTGAGCCATGTAGATGTTTTCAATATAACATTAGACACTCTAAAGCTCAGGGAAGTTGTTATTTTCTTCATTGTGGTGGTGGCAACTTGACTATAAATAAGTTAAGTTAGAATAAAGGATGACATAGCTGTATGTGAAAATTAACACGCTATTCTCGGGCCTTAATCACATTGCGATTAAAGGGCCAGTGTGTAAAATGGGTTGAAAACAGTGACATCAGTGGTCAAATTCTAGATTGCAGGGCTCACTCGCTCACCCCTCCCGTCAGATAAATGACGGTGGCCTCGTAGGGACAAAAAGCCTTGCGCAGACAAGAGTTTTTCAGGAATAGGTATATCTAGCGACGAGGTGAATGTTTATTTAGAAATCTAAACCATATTACGATATTGTAATGAATCCCTCACGAGCAGGAGACCAGAGGAGCGTTCGGGAAAAAGGCCAGTTTATTTGAGCACTCCAAAAACTCCGGTAACACTCCAGGGGGTAAAAGACTCCGTCCCAAACTCTGACTCTTCTGGCATAACACACACACTTCATACACACATACTCGTTTACAATATCTAGCAGGCACCCCCTCCCCTCTCTGCTCCACTAATCTCCAGCCCGCACACTGACTGACAGCGTGGCCTGTAAACAGAGCTCAGCTGTTTATTTAGCCTAGTGATATCTCCGGACTATAGTAGCTGCAGTGGACGACTTTGAACATGATTTTGAAGAGTTTCTTGTAGCGGACACAGATCCAGAGCCATACCTGTTTGAGCCGGAGTACACAGATGAGGAACTTAGATGCTGAGCGGGCGAGAAGAGAGGCTGAATCCTCAGCTCCCATTTTGCTGCACAGAATGGGATTCGGTGCTACTGCTACCATCGTTGGGGAGATATATCATCAGGAGGAAAAGTTCCGCAGAGAGTGCATCACAAGGAGTTGCGTCTTCTTTTCCTCGCAGATGACGGTTCGGGTTCATTCTCTCCTGTTGCGTGATAAGTGTGGTCCATTTGCAAACTTTATAACTAAAAAAACTTTTCACTACTCTCTATCGACGAACTACTAACACTCTCTGCTGTTTCCTCCTCCTTCTTCCTTCCTTCCTCCCGCTGTCTTCGTTGGTTCATTTATACACGCTCTCATGTTCTCTGGCTGGCTGGATTGTCCGCTCAGTATATATATATATATAAAATCATAATTATAAGGCTACGAAAACCAAACGAATTTTATTTTATAGCGATTATACACTTGTATAAACATATTAATGGGTAGAATATTCAGATTCAGATTTGACAAATATTACACACTGGCCCTTTAACACATTAACGCTGACAGTCACATGTGTCAACACTGACAGCTCTAATATAAATATATATGTACACATACACACAAATATGTATGTGTAGGTAGGGATGTCTCTGTCTAATCCACAGTATCAGGACAGGATTAGGTATTGGCTGTCTATAGCCAGATCCATTTCCGATCCTTTGTTTGCTTGGTCTGCCAGCAGTCATCCCACTGCGCCGAGTTATAACACTGGAACTATCTCATACCGCACAGTGTTCAAAGCGAGTGAACAGAAAACCCACAAATAAATAAACAGCAGCCCTCAAAATCAATAATGATGTCAGCATGCTGCATAGAGCGCTGTGAGCAGACTCACTGTCACTCATCATTTTGGATCTCCTTCAACAACACTTTGTAAGTGTATCAGGCTTTAAAATTGAGTTAAGTTGTTTTCCACTGTGAATAGTTTCTACATTCCCGTACAGGAAAAATGTCTTCAATAACCCAACACTGCAGTTACAGTACTGTAGACAGACTAACACGTTTAAGCAGTGTTAGGTTAGGTTAACTTTTTTCACTTTTTCAAACTGGTAACCTTTTGGGGCACAAGCTTCTTTAAAGGAGCTATATGTAAGAAATCTAAAGCAAATAGTCGTAAAATCCTCCTAATATGTCACAGAGACTAAGGAATAATGTTCATATAACATACTGATCTCACTGACAACAATAGTACAGCCAGAATATTTGCATCTAAAAAATTTTTTTGCAGTCTGCAAGTCATGTTTATGTTTTGAATTTGTGTTTTGGCCTGTTGTGCCACCCACCGCCGTCTACCAGTCACGCAGTCAGTAGAGTCTCAGCATCATTTACAGTTACGACTGAGCTACAGCAGCACGGCAAGCAGCATTAGCAGTGTCCTGCTACATAGCATTAGCAGCCGGCTCCTCCTCAGCTGTTTCCTGGCAGCAGCGTTAGCAGCAGAGAAGCCGGACTTGCTCAAACGGTCCGCTGGAAAACCAAAGATCAAGGACGCGGCGACGCGGCCCTGCCACAGCAGCCGCCCGTGGGCAAACAAATCAGTCTCTCTCTGTACAGCAACCTTGAATCTGTGGGGGGGGGGGGGGGGCCACAAGACTCGCGGCAGTATTTTGAATTTGAGTGCAGTAACCGTTTGGGCCACATTCTTACTTACAGCGCCTTTAACTTTTACGGAAGCCACTGCTATGAATGACAAATAACTTTGTAGTTCCTGTACACTCTCCTGTCTCCATCTCCCACTTTGCTGCTCTCTCTGTCTCTCTCTCTCTCTCTCTCTCTCTCACACTCACACACACACACACACACACACACACAGTATTTCTTACGTTCAGGGTGAAGCTGCAGGACACAGTGCATATACGTGAGGTGGAACCAATTCTCCCAACAAGCGACTCCTCCATGGTATCTGCTCCAGCCAGCCAGTGCTGTGTGCAATGTGTGTGTGTATGTGTGTGTGTGTGTGTGTGTGTTTGCAGTGCGGCATATATACACACACAGGACTGGGTGTCACAGGTGATTTTCTAGTGGGTCGCCACTAGTGGAAAAGTACTAGTGTGCTTTAATGAGCCAAGAATCTGGAAGCCTGAACTTTAACACACACAGTTTAAGTCCCAGACAGGAAAAGTTTGAGAATATAAACTCTTGTATAGAGCCAGTTCCAGAGGCTAATATGATTCAGACAATTCATATTCACGAGGAAACACACACAAACACACACATATACACACAAACACACTTAGACACACTTAGACACAGACTCAAACCTCTGGAGAAGGGGAGAGAGAGAGAGAGAGAGAGAGAGTGGCAGAGAGAGTGGGAAGATGGGAGGTTGTGCCTGGGCTTTTTTTTTTGTTTGGCAAGCTGGTAGGTCTGCCGGTGTGCAGCAGCTCTAAAGAGCTAATTTGGCTCATATGAAAACATTTTCTTTATCTTTAAGCAATGAAAAGGTGCTAGGGAACAGAAACTGAACAGGACTGCGACAAACAAACTATGAATCACGCATGCACACACTTTACATACACTGTATATACATAGTGAAGACAATACTGAACTGCTGAAACAAAATCTGACATCCACAAACACACTGATGCAACTTTGCTTAATCATTTCATTTAAACTCTTTGCTCAAGCTTAAGTCGCACTTCTTTTCCCCACAATATATTATATGTTCCTTTAGTGAAAGTAGTGCTTGTTATATACAGTATAAGCTCTATAAATATGTGCTTCTTCTATTGTTATCCTTTCATATTTGCATTGTAAGGTTACAGCAGGATGCTCACAGTGGGGAGTGGAGAGCAAACCCAGTAATGATGAGCTTGTACTGTATCATCACATCTGGACTGGACTGACCACGGGGACTGGACAGCACGTGAACTGTGTCATTCTTACATGACAACAACTTTGCATCAAGTTGCATCAACAGATGACAAGACCACATGACACCACATAATGAACTGTACATTAACTCAGGGAGCAGGGTAACAAATGTAAATGTGTGAGACAGAGACATTGTGAAGAAGAAAATCTAGGATTTCTGGAGTGTATGGGATATTAACTGGTTTTCTAACACTTGTGAGAAAAAGTCACGATAGTGCTGCAACTAATGACTATATTTATCATCCTTTAATCTGCCCATTATGGAATTTATACACCATAATGGATTGTTTGATCTATAAAATACCAGAAAGAGTATTAAGAAGAAGAATAAGCTATAACACTGAAACATCTGAGAAGCTCAAACCAAGAAAAATGTTGAAAAATGACTCAGCACACAATTCTCAAAATTGAGTTGGCTGAGCTAGCAGCTAGCAGCTAACAATGCTAACTCAATGCAATGGCAACAGTGCTGACAGAGCTTATAGTGTTAACTTGTGGGAGGAATCAGAGGATGGGTGCAACAATGCCATCCCGGCACTGTGGGTCAGGATGGTGTTATCAGCGGTGACTGCAAATGAATGCAGATATATATATCCAGTGGGATATACTCACAGGGACACTAACATGCATGTGCAGCCGGACCATCTACCACAACAAAGAACAGAGAAGCTTGGATTACAACACTCTGAGAGGAAGCATGAGTTTAGGACTGGCTAATATGGAGAAAATCCAACTTCACAATATTTTTGACCAAATGTTTCAATATTGATACGGCAACAATTTTGTACTGTTAGCTACTGATGCTTTCACAAAATATTTATACAGTGAGATTTTTGATAAATAATCATTAGTAATGTGGACATAATGCATAAGTGGGTAAAAGCAAATAATAGAACTGCCTCAATATTCTGGTAAGGTCAGAAAATTACATCACTTTACTGTAATTCATTTTCTGTGACCGCTTATCCTGTTACGGGTCGCGGGGGGGCTGGAGCCTATCCCAGCTGACATTGGGTGAGAGGCAGGGTACACCCTGGACAGGTCGCCAGACTATCACAGGGCTGACACATAGAGACAGACAACCATTCACGCTCACATTCACCTCTACGGACAATTAAGAGTCACAAATTAACCTGCATGTGTTTGGATTGTGGGAGGAAGCTGGAGTACCACGCAGACACAGGGAGAACATG
This sequence comes from Epinephelus fuscoguttatus, assembly GCF_011397635.1. Lineage (NCBI taxonomy): Eukaryota > Metazoa > Chordata > Actinopteri > Perciformes > Serranidae > Epinephelus > Epinephelus fuscoguttatus. The sequence continues at coordinate 36,770,005 of NC_064754.1, read as the reverse complement.
CAAACTCCACACAGAGGGAGTTCCCATAGAAGTTTGGACATGGGGTTCGAACCTAGATGAAATGCAGCCTTTAAAGTCAGGAAAAGACAACACTTACAGTATTAGGATATTCGAAATCTAAGACGACATCTAGTCTCATAACAAGATATCAATATAATATCACTTTATTGCCTACATGATTTCATTCTCTGCTCAGGATGTCTCACAAATAGCAGCTGCTGCTATATTAATGCTCTGAATATTGTATTAAGTGTTTTGTGAGACATATTGTATTAAGCTGACTTAATAATCTGATTCTCTAAACAGGTGCTCATTTCATTTTCTGTTGACTGGCTAATAGAATAATAATATCAGTTCAGATCACAGTCATTTAAGGCTCCAGTGGTTCAAGTATGAACTTGCTGATGTGTCCAACTGTACTACTACTACCACTACTACTACTGTATAACTGAGAGATGACTTTTGTTTTTGCAAAACAAAAAGGGAAAACAAAGAGATCAAAGAGCTACTTAGATTTCATAATGCCCTGCACTAACTGGCAAGCACCCACATCAAAGTGTGCTACTGGAGGGAGCTGGGTGGTATCAGCAGGAGGGAGAGTGGTGTGTGAGGCTGGGCTCGGAGAAAGCACTGTGGGTGGTGAAAGCGTCAAAATCAAAGTAAGGAAGGTCAACGTCTGGCCATATTTTCAGCAGCCACTCAGCTGTGCAGCGTGGAACGACCAGACGGATGCCTGAGAGAGGTCAACGTGAGCACATCCCAACCTGGGTGAAAAGTGGAGCCCCTGCGGAGCATCTTTGAAGATGAGAGAAAGTTTGCACTCTTATGAAGCGCTGAGTCTTCAAAGGATCTGGCATAAAAATATATGATTGGTGGAGGGAACATCTCCTACCGGACAGATATCACTTTGCTTTGTTGCACAAGTGGCTCTTAAAAGGTTTGGCTTTGTGAAACATTAATTGTTTATGGCTCTCAGTTCAACTTTTCGGGGACGGAGACAAACAATGTGATTTGTTCGCTTGCATGTACTTTTTAGTTTACTTTGTTTCAATAGCTCTATAAGCCTTGAAATCATAGAAACTGGAGTTTGTAACTGACAACATTGATTATACTAACTGTGTAATATCCCAAACGTTTTCACATCCAATCTGCATCCAAATAAAAGCCACTGTGATAAAAAAGAAAAAGAAAGAAGAAGAAACAACCATCCTCAACTATCTTGTTTGTCAAGACGGAGATAGAGGCTGGGGCTTTCCGCACGTCTCCCAGGCCATTAAAAATAGATGCCACAAACTGAGAGCGACAGACAGAGGAGGAGGGGAGGGGTGGAGGCTTTGACAAAGACTCATTTAAACGTCGCGGTACAACGGAGTGACTTGAGCAACGACTCCCACATCAGCAGCCCAAACCACAAGACAGCCCCGGCTCTAATCGCAAACATTTATTCAGATCAGACAACTCCACTGAATCCCTCTGAGGAGCATCTCTGTGAGATATAAAAAGAATCAGGAAGGAAGACGAGGGAAGAAAGAGAGATCAACCAAGTGATAGAGACAGAGAGAGAATGGAAAGGCCAGGGAGAGACACAGATAGAGACGGAGACAGACGAAAGCCAGAAACAAAGAAACAAAAATAAGACGCCGCGCAATTGAGAGGGAGTGATTGCTCTTTTGTGAGCGTGCATTTAGAGCCAAAGTGACTCTGGTTCCCAAGTGATTACATGAAGTAAAGAGGAGGAGGAGAGTGAAGAAGGAGAGCATATGAAGGACTAGGTCTCCCGACTCAGCAGACTGAAACCAGCTCAGACTGAGACAGAATAATGTGATGAGAATACAAATGGATATGAAGCTTATTTACACTGAAGATGGCCTGATGAAACCCAGAGAAGAAAACAAACTGCAAACCATCCGGGTATCTTTGTCTATTATTTATTAAATGAGAATGAGTCACTAGGGTTGCCTCAGAGTTTGGAGACAAATCAGCACTCACTGGTTTCAATTAGAGCAGAACTTGTGTGTGTGTGTGATGTGTTTCAGAGCAGAGTAGCCAGCGCTTCATTAAGGTCTTGGAGTGAGAAACTGGGAATAAGTAATACAAGTGTTTGATTACACATTTTGATTTTATTTCTACCATATGAAGAGGACAGCAGATTGAAACTGTAAGAGATGGAACACAAAATGGTAAATGAGGACATAAAGACCAGGTGAGCTTGTTGAGTGCCTCTAAGTTTTTAAGTTACAAGAAGCATAAATTACTATGTACTTTGTAATGTGCCAGAAATAGCAACGCCTACATTTTTGTCTGCTATCCCAGGGCAGGTTGTTATAGAAGCCCTGAGAATCAAGTGAGAAAAAAAATCTGGTTATTGTCTAAGTCTGATCTTAATTGTTTTCTCTAACCCTGTATGTATTACTTACAAACAGGTGAAAAAAAAGGTTGCCAGGATAAAATATCTGTGAAACTGGTGGGGGAAAAAAAGTTTAGGATGTCCAGGATGACTGATGTTTTGTTATTCATTTATTTGTCAGGTGATTTCTTTATTTATTTATATTTTTTTGTCAGAATCATTTTTCTGAGTGTTTTTTTGTAATACTCATTCTGGCCACAAGAGGCTGAAGTGCTCTGCTACCCCATGTTCTAGATAGGACCAAAAGCATGAATGTTTTCTTCCATAACACAAATGCTCTTAGCCCTATTTAGAACATGAAGCAATGGTGCACATCAGCCCACAAATGTGCAATTTAAAGACATCCTCTTGGTGTCAAAGTAATTGCGATTCATTTCTGACTATTTTCAGACACGTTAAAAGCTGTTAATTGACAAATTATAAAAGAATGGGCAGGTTAAGAAGCAATGAAAATAACTATGAGTTACAGCCCTTTACAAAACTGTACATGCATTCACATTAAGTTACTGACAAGGACTGGAATCGCTACTGGCAATGTCATGACAGAAATGAGAAATGCATGTTCTGTCTGTCATATCTGTTCTCAAAACCACCACATCCAGCAACACTTAACCACACAGCCACGCTGAAAGAGGCAGGTACCCTGCAGTGAAAAATCACATCTGCTTCTTTTTTTCCCTCTTCCTCTCTCTATATTTATACACATCTTACTCAAACCCCCTCAGGTGAATCCCACAGTCCCGCATTTTGAGGTTTGCAGTTACATGATAAGCTTGTTAGCTGGGACATTACAACCGGTAATGACTCATGGACACACCGGGACAAAACAGCTGTAAAAATAAGCTGCTACTGCACTCAAGACTCAGACTTCTACTTAAGGAGGAGGTGTGATTCAAAGAAGTAATTACTGTGTGTGTGTGTGTGTGTGTGTGTGTGTGCGTGTGTGTGTGTGTGTGTATGAGTGTATCAGTTGTGTTAGGTCAGCTATTGTTAGCATTTTTGTATGGTTATTTTATTATTGAATCCAATAATTTTAAGACTATTATGTGGAATTTCTGGCAGTTTTTTATAATGAAGATATTCATGAATTTCTACAGATGTGAAACACTTGACCGTGTACTGTACTGTACTACACTATACTACATAGAATTAGTACTGAAGCTTTATGTGCAGGAAACACTGATACAATCCATTTGCATGCCTTTAACATTTAAGCACAGGGCAATGACACACACTGTCTTACGTCAACTGACCACTTTAGGGGCTGTAAAAGATTGAATAAGTATGTCACTGCTGGAAAGGTGGTCTTTTCATAAAGCTAAGCTGTCAATGCAGAGAGATGCAAATACTTTTGACATTGGTGCGATATGACCAGAGAAAACAGAGAAAAGGGCTGTGGCGTTTGGTCTTGGTCAAGAGCTAGAAAACCTACAACTACCAGAATGCACTGCGCCACACCGGACCAATTGGTGGTCCTGAGTTTCCCACCTGGAAACGATATGGTGGCCAGCTGGTAACAAACATTCTCTCACAATAGTTAAAAAGTGTACAAAAATATGTTTATGAATACGTCTTAAAATGCAATAAAATACAAAGCCTTTGTTGTCACTGTACAAAGGATATATAACTAGATTAGGAGTGCTACATCTGATCAGGTGCTAACTAGTCATTAAAACAAGCAAGTAAAAAACGGACATCATTCATAAAATTGGAAATAAGAAGTGTTAAAAAACAAATAAATAGGTTGTATCAAACTGTTGCACATGTAAAATAAATATTGGATTGCACTTAATAAATAAAGTATTAGTATACTGGTGAGTATTGGATTGCACTATTTGATAAATAGTGGAGTGTCTTAAGTGAGACATAGGTGATAGAATGACAGAAATTCACTTTTTAATTGGTTAGCATTGACCGGTTTCACGTCATCCGGCAGATTTGAGTTGAGAGATGAGCAGAGAGATTTGGGCGCTGGTAAGATGGTGGGAAGTTTCCCATAGTTTATTTAAACATAGTCATACCACCCACATTTTAATGAATCAAAGCTGGTGAAAACCTGTAATTTCAAGTATTCCATGAAAAGCCAATCATGATGGCTTACACTGTGTCAAAAAAAGGCTGCTACATTTTGGCTTTGTTTAAGAAGAAATGCATTAACCAATAGATGTGACAGTTGGCTCTCCTTCTCCTCCTTCTATTAAACTATAATGCATTCCATAATTATAACTGTGATGGGAAAAAAGCTCACTGGTGGTCCGTCAATTATGGAGCCTCTCCGGTGTCCCTACAAGCCTCTTAAGTAAATAAAAATATCCCAGAGTGGTGTTACTATAATCAGCTAATCTGATAATGTAAATACTAAGGTGTGTGTGTCTGTGTGTATATGTGTGTATATGTGTGTGTGTGTGTGTGTGTGTGTGTGTGTGTGTGAGAGAGAGAGAGAGAGAGAGAGAGAGAGAGAGACTGAAAAGAGACAGAAAAAGAGACAGAAGGAGATCTTAATTGTCTTTACCCCTCAGAGTCACTTGTCTCCTCCACAGCTGACTCAGAGAATACATTCAGCGCAAGCCGCTTTCAATTAGTCAGGCAGCGAGCATCATGGGAGACGAGGCTCCGCAGGGACACAATCCGACTCCAAGTGTTCAATCCATCATCTGCCAGCGAGGGAATGGGATAATCCCACGAATGAATGGCTGGTTAGCCTCGCAGTGCAGTGGTCAATACTGTACAAGTGTCAGAGGTTGACCTTTTTATTGATTGGCTCACACACTAATCTGCTGTGGGTCGACTGTGTGTGATGGACCAAACATGACAGGACTGCTCTACAGGGTATTTTAGACTGTAAGCAACGTCATCAGTGCTAACTCAGCGATGTTTGACTAAAACCATGTCCCACTCCCAGAGTGTGCAGTAATACGTGAAGTTAATAGCTTGGAGAAGCACAAGATTTACTTTGTGTATGGGTGCTTATCATGCTTGTTCCAAAGTCATATATGTCTTGGTTGTCCCTAAACCCACACACAAGTAAGCCTTTACTTATTAATCAAAACGAATGGACTAAGTGGCTCAGAAAAAAAACGTCCAACTCTCTTGATTCCTTGCTGGCAGGGTTACATTTTTTAAAAAAAAAAAAAATAACTCCATGTAAAAACTACAAAATGCAAGACATTAGGCTGAGTGTTAAAAACATCCGAGTATAAGTTTTAATAAAAAACCACCTGTATGAATAAACATCCTATAATGATCCCAGGAGAACTTCAGAATCTGCAGTTTTTAATCTAAAGACATTCAGTTGAGCGTTTTAGCCTAATTACAACCAGAAACCTACCGACGTCACAATGGTAATATCCATGTATTGTTACAACAGGAGCAGATAACAGCAAAAGATTTTACTATTTTCATGGTTGATGAATCTGTAGACTACATTCTTAATTGAGCAATTAATCATTTCCTTTATACAATGTCGGAAAACAAAGAAAAATGTTTCCCAAAGCTCAAGGTGACCTATTCATATAGTATGTTTTGTTTATTTTATTATCATACTATATATGACATAGAAAAACATCACATCTGAGAAGCTGGAACCAGAGAATATTACTATTAATATATACTGAAATTTCTAAGCGATTATCAAATTAGTTACTACACTGAACAAAAATATAAACGCACCACTTTTGTTTTTGCTCCCATTTTTCATGAGCTGAAGTCAAAGATCTAAAACATTTTCTATCCACACTAAAGACCATTTCCTCACAAATATTGTTCACAAATCTGTCTAAATCTGTGTTAGTGAGCACTTCTCCTTTGCCGAGATAATCCATCCCACCTCACAGGTGTGGCATATCAAGATGCTGATTAGACAGCATGAATATTGCACAGGTGTGCCTTAGGCTGGCTACAATAAAAGGTCACTCTGAAATGTGCAGTTTTGCTTTATTGGGGGGTGGGGGGGTGGGGAGGTCAGAAAACCAGTCAGTATCTGGTGTGACCACCATTTGCCTCACACAGTGCAACGCATCTCCTTCGCATAGAGTTGATCAGGTTGTTGATTGTGGCCTGTGGAATGTTGGTCCACTCCTCTTCAATGGCTGCGCGCAGTTGCTGGATATTGGCAGGAACTGGAACATGCTGTCGTATAAGCCGATCCAGAGCATCCCGAACATGCTCAATGGGTGACATGTCCAGTGAGTATGCTGGCCATGCAAGAACTGGGATGTTTTCAGCTTCCAGGAATTGTGTACAGATCCTTGCAACATGGGGCCGTGCATTATCATGCTGCAACATGAGGTGATGGTCGTGGATGAATGGCACAACAATGGGCCTCAGGATCTAAATCACGATATCTCTGTGCATTCAAAATGCCATCAATAAAATGCACCTGTGTTCGTTGTCCATAACATACGCCTGCCCATACCATAACCCCACCGCCACCATGGGCCACTTGATCCACAGCGTTGACATCAGCAAACCGCCCCCCCACACGACGCCTCACATGCTGTCTGCCATCTGCCCTGAACAGTGAAAACTGGGATTCATCCATGAAGAGAACACCTCTCCAACGCCAGACGCCATCGAATGTGAGCATTTGCCCACTCAAGTTGGTTACGACAAGGAACTGCAGTCAGGTCGAGACCCGATGAGGACGGCGAGCATGCAGATGAGCTTCCCTGAGACGGTTTCTGACAGTTTGTGCAGAAATTCTTTGGTTATGCAAACCGATTGTTGCAGCAGCTGTCCGGGTGGCTGGTCTCAGATGATCTTGGAGGTGAACATGCTGGATGTGGAGGTCCTGGGCTGGTGTGGTTACATGTAGTCTGCGGTTGTGAGGCCGGTTGGATGTACTGCCAAACTGTCTGAAACGCCTTTGGAGATGGCTTATGGTAGAGAAATGAACATTCAATTCACAGGCAACAGCTCTGGTGGACATTCCTGCAATCAGCATGCCAATTGCACGCTCCCTCAAAATTTGCGACATCTGTGGCATTGTGCGGTGTGATAAAACTGCACATTTCAGAGTGGCCTTTTATTGTGTCCAGCCTAAGGCACACCTGTGCAATATTCATGCTGTCTAATCAGCATCTTGATATGCCACACCTGTGAGGTGGGATGGATTATCTCGGCAAAGGAGAAGTGCTCACTAACACAGATTTAGACAGATTTGTGAACAATATTTGTGAGGAAATGGTCTTTAGTGTGGATAGAAAATGTTTTAGATCTTTGACTTCAGCTCATGAAAAATGGGAGCAAAAACAAAAGTGGTGCGTTTATATTTTTGTTCAGTGTACATTCCTCTCAGACTTACAAAATGTCCCCCAGAATAGGAACCTTCTCTAATCAGATACAGTATGGATTGACCTGCCTCGTTAATAGTCAACCTGAATGCCTTTCCATATAGATCAGGCATTAGTGACCTGTGCAGCACAGTGGTTGTTTTAGCCATCACGGACCCATTAGCACATGGGGGAGTCTGAGCCGACAGAGAGTGTGCACTGATCTGAAGTTCATTACAAAAGTTTGCAAGGGCAGAGAATATTTTTTCCCTGCTGTTCTCAAGTTAGTAATTTCAAACAATATAAAAGTCTGAAATGAAACAAGCCTGCCATTCTCCTCAAATTATCGCTGTTTCTCAACCCACGTTCTACTTACACCTGCTTTCTTGAGCACATAAGTGCATCAACACTGACAAGTATGGCAAAATGCAGTACAATAACCGGATGGTGTACTTATGACGTTCAAAAAGTTGAGTATGGAATAATGGTTACTTCTCACCCTCAATGGTCACAATTCTGGCTATGTAACCGAGGGACCAGCAAACCTGTGAAAATGGCAGCAAAGGAAGCTGCAACGGTTGCGATTACTCTGGTGAACAAGCAAATTGGGAAATATTTTTGCTGATGTCATTTGCGGTTAAATTTTGATAGTAATGCCATAGACAGATAACTGAGTGGGCCTATTGGGCACAGGCCCAGGGGCCTTAAGTGTTATGGGCCACTCTGGTCTTGATCAGTAAAATGTCACTCACATTCACATATACTGTGCAGGAAGAGATCCAATATGACCACAAAAAGACACAAAGAGACCAAAAAAATGCAAAGGAACTGCAAGAGACACTGATTAACTACAAAAATGGGCAAAACAATCTTAAGAGACACAAAATGACTACAAAGCTACACAAAACAACCACAAGGAGACACAATGTCCCCTTAAACAGACACAAAACTACTACAAAGAGAATTAAAACAACCACAAGGAGACACAAAGTGACCTCAAAGAGACACAAAACTACTACAAGGAGGCATAAAACAACCACAAGGAGACACAAAGTGACCTCAAAGAGACACAAAACTACTACAAGGAGGCATAAAACAACCACAAGGAGACACAAAGTGACCTCAAAGAGACACAAAACTACCAAAAGAAGGCATTAAAACAACCACAAGGAGACACAAAGTGACCTCAAAGAGACACAAAACTACTACAAGGAGGCATAAAACAACCACAAGGAGACACAAAGTGACCTCAAAGAGACACAAAACTACTACAAGGAGGCATAAAACAACCACAAGGAGACACAATGTGACCTTAAAGAGATGCAAAACTACTACAGAGAGACATAAAAGATGTGTAGCGAAAAACAAAACAAAGAAGGCAAAATCACCACAAAGTCTGTGTGTCTTACTCTTATGTAAAACAGATGGTGGGGCCTGGTGCATATCTGTGTCCAAGGGCCCTTTGTCTCATGCCTGCCCATGGGTAATATTCCGTCCGGTTGCACTTTGCCATTAAAAAGAAGAAGTGGTCAAATGTTGCTTATCATTTCCAGCACAACAGCCTATTCAATTTGAGACAACACTGCCCTGTCAAAATCCAACACTTGGGAATAAGTCCATAGTGTACTAACAGAAGTATCTGAATTAAGACACAGCATTAATCCAATTATTTACAGTCTTACTGTATATCATGGTTAGATTGTTCAGGAAATAAGCCAGAAGCGATGGCAGGGGGCGAAGTAAATGTACGCAGCAATGTGTGCCGACAAGGTTACTGAAAGGTCAAGAGTCAATCCCATTAGAGGGTCTATTAATCCAAACAATGTCAGATTCTGACTTTCCTTTGTGAATTAAGCAAAGAGAGCCAGAAGGCAGTACTAAAGATGAATCCCCTGAATCCTCTCCGACCTACTTTCTCAGGCAACTGATTCTTATCCACAGGGGAGGAAAAATATTCTCACCTGTGCAGAATACCTTTTCTCTTTAATGGTATGTATTGCACTCTGTTTATTCAAACACAACCTCAGGACATTAGATACAGTGCCTGGTGGAATCCAGCCTACCTCCTGCATAATTGATGAGGGACTTAAGATAGTTTCCAAAATTTGTTCTCGTCCTACTTCTTACTAAGAGCTTTGAGTTATATGCCTTTGACTGAAATTTTTGTCAGTTTATTATGTCAGAATAAACCCCTTGAGGTACCGAAACAAACACTCACAAGAACAAACAGAAAACAAAACAATACAAAACACAACGAACAACACATAATACAACAATGCAAGAACAAAAATAAGCCAATCTACTCAATAACAGAAAAAGAAAAGTTACCTTAGGATAGACACTATCATTACAAAAATGATCAAACCATAGAGGAACAGTCACTGATAGCATTACTGAAAACAAATGCCATTTGTTTCAGATGACTTTGCTCAAACTTGGAAACTTGTTCTCCCAAAGTATTTAATGAACACTCAATATTGCACAAAGTGTTATGAAGGGATTCAAATTTGAGTCAGAATATCAGTTTTAATCTTTTGGATGGTTTCACATAAGGTTTGCAGTGAGATCTGGCTTTCCTCCATAGCCTTGTGTACATGGATCAGAAAGTATCTCCTGGTTTTAATTAACTATGGCTGAAACTTTTTTCCTTCCTTCCTAATTTTTTACGCATTTATAATGCGGTACTTCAGCATACCAAGATGCCACCAAAATGTTATGGCTCTACTGCACGCTACTCCATTCACATTATGGGTATCAAATGAAGTACTCTATTGCTATCAGTATCACTTTAAGAGTACTGGTATTAGTACTGATATTGTTATCTTTAAAATGCTACCAGGCCTGAAGCCACGTCAATCTTAAATTCATAAAAGTTACAGAGACTAAACAGCACAAGATATGACATTATCTTCAACTTAAAAACCAACAAACCAGAAATAATCAACCACTTTAGAAGTAAAGCAAAGTTCAGTCCGGACAACTTTAGTTAAAGGAGCAATAAGCGAAATTCATCATTTCTAGATTTAAGGAATTAAAAAATTGCTATGTGAAGAACTAGAGGTGTAATTTCATCTGGAGTATAACATGACCTCACACACCCTCTCTCTGTGTTGATCTCCAGCCCATTGTTTACAAGCCGGTCCGGCTGCGCATTCATGTACGTTCATGTGAATCCCATGTCTGTTTTAATTAGTGTTACAGTAACGTTAGGCACATGTCGCTATGTCAATTAAATTAAATTTAATGTTACAATCGTAGCATGGGTTAATGTCCGGAGCTTGAGTTATTAGCAGCTCGGTCCCAGAAATGGGTCAGGCGTTTCGGTTGTGTTAGGTGAGTAGCCCGGCAGCTCAGCTAACATTTGCAATTAGCACTGTAAAATGTAGCCCGGCAGGCAGCCTGGCGGCTGTGTTTAGCTATTCCCCTGCCTACTTCAATGAGCCCGCCAGGCTCACGGGTTCACAGAAAAGAGAGCCGACTAGTGCTAACGCTAACGTCCCCACGCTTCTCGGCTCCGACTCACTGAGCCTGATGGAGAAGCGTGGGGACGTTAGCACTAATGGGCTGCCATGCTAACGTTTCAACTCTTCTTCGTGAGACTGTGAGCCTGGCTCCCGGCTCAGTTGGAGTTGGAGCGTTAGCGTGGCAGCTGAGTAGTGTTATTAATGTGGGAAGAAGCAGCAGGTTTATTGGGCAGCTGAGTGAAGCTGAGTGAAGCGGAGCCTGCGGAAGAAACACCGGGACCGTCTGGATGCGATAGTCCGTGGAGATGGTGCGGTACTCGCCGGCACAGACGAGGCGAGTGGGGGGGGGGGTTGTTGGAGAGCAGAGGTAGAGGGAGGAGTGTCTCATGACACACTTTGTTTTGCTCTACAGGCAGTGCACAACAGCGAACCTAGCAGTGAAACGATTTCGCTTATTGCTCCTTTAAAGAAATTAAAAGGAGCAGAATTATATTTGGTGGTGTGGCTCTGTTCTGGGGCCTCTCTGCCTTTCCTAGGCCTACACAAAAAGCCTGAGGCGGAAAGAGCACACCTCTCCGTCTTTCCACGAGCCTCCATGGAAAGCCTTAAGGCAGAGGGAGCACACCCCTCTGCACTTCCACATGCAACTAAAGAAAGCTTGAAACAGAGATAGCAAATTTCCCTGCCCTTCCATGTGGCAACATGAAAAGCCTGTGGTGGAGACACCCCACCTTTCCGTCCTTTTGCGTGCCTTTGTGGAAAGCCTTAAGGCAGAGAGAACACATCTCCCTGCCCCTCCATGCACCTACATGGAAAGCCTCAGGCAGGGAAAGCAGCAGCAAAGACCCCCAGGAACAGAAAAGAGCCAGCGTCAATGACAAACAAATGACATTGATAAGTCAGACACAACATAAAAAGGAGGAGCAGGGGTGGAGGCGTGTTGCAAAGCGGCTTGCAGAGGAAGAAGCAACAGTAGGACAGGACAGGAAAAAGCCGTTAAAATAGGGCGCCCTGAATGAATACGATTTGCCGATTGGATGCACAGAAAGGAATCATGTGATCTATCAGCTGACTCCCTTCCATCAGTCAGCTGCTCCATCAGTAGACCGGGCTGCTTGAGATCAGCTGATGTAGCTGGGAGCCGTGTCCTGCCTGAACTAACGCTGTGCTCAAGTCTTTTAAATATCTGAGCATGCTGCTCACATCTATGCTTCTTACCTGTACTGAGCCTGGAAGTGTTCCTGGACAAAACTGTGTCGATCTCGAGGCTGCTGTTTGCTGGCTGAACTGGGACTGGAAGGGTCCTCAACTGAACTGGGTCCCTGCAGACAAAGAGACAGTGAAGGAGAACAGAGAGGAGACAAATAGTCACTTTAATAGACATGCTATATATTTACTTCAACTTTAAATAAAATACTCTGCAGGCAGACATATAAATTCAGGCAAATATATATGATATTTAATAAGATACTGTGAACATTCATTTCCTGCATGCAGAGCTCTGACATCAGTCTGAATTACAAATTGAGGCAGCGTGAGAGAAGTGTATCCCATCTGGATTTACTGCCCAAATTAGTTCCAGGCATCAGCTATATAACTGACAAAAGATCATTTTGTTGCAGAGGAAGAGATAATGCAAAACTCTCCTTGACAGGAGCCAACAACTAATCATGTATTGTAGCTTTCACTAGTCTTGATTGTAGATATGAACAGGATGGGAGATAAAATAATACCTTAACCTCTCTGACATTGCCCTTTGACTGCAGTATTTAAAGACAATACACTGTACAAAAGAATGGAATCCGTAGTAATGAGGTTTGAGTCTTGAGAAAGGAGTGAATCAACATTTTTACTCGCTAAAATTAACTTTTTCAATAAAAGACTGAATTGAATTAAATGGGAAAAATATGAGTCATAAAACATTAGAGCAGGGAGGGATGTCATCTGTCTGGGAGAGAGGGAAAGTTTAAATGGTAAACAGTTAACACAGATTGGAGTCATAGAAACATTTGAGATGTCAACCATCCTCCGTGCCACGCTGATGTCTGCTGAATAAACTAAATGACTGTGATACCCTGCATGCTGTGTTGGACTCAGCAGGAGGGCAGAGAGACTTCAAAGATAAACATAAGAATAAAAGAATGAAGGCGATGAATAAAAGATGGACAACTCTGACTCGAGGAAACAGAGCAACAGATTGCTGAATCTTTATCTTATATGGCTGATATTGAAGCTGTCAATAAACACTAGGTGGTAATGACTGATTTAACACACAGGCAGACACGCACACGAGCAGTTCAGCTGAGGTCGGCTGCTACATGTTTTTCTGCTGCGGAGTTGAGTATCATGGTGCTAGTCTGTTGTCTGATAGCCCAGACAGACATCCTGTACTTATTATGTAACACCACAGCACAGTTTAAGATGTGCTTTTTTAGCTGAAGGAACAACGGAGCAACAGTGCACCAGCAAGGTCTAAAAATCTGCACAGCATCTATAGTTAGGTTTGTAGGGACAGGATTCAGGCAGGTTTACAGGCATCCTCTCTGCAGAGTGATGAGCTGTTTGCCCAACATTATCACCAGACACCGGTGATTGTCTGAGGTGAAAATTAAAGAGACAGTTAATCCCCAAATCAAAAAAAACATTTTTTTTGATTTTGGGGTTAACTGTCCCTTAAAGTTACAGTAAAAAAAAGCCTACCACAGCTACTTTTCCAACTACTTTCACACTTCACGTTGGCAGAGACTGTAAATTGCACACTGCAGAATTGTTTAAAGGCCCTGCGTGCCCACACAGGTGTTTTCAATTACCCCGCTAATTACAACTCTAGTCAGGTGGAAATTGGGTGGAACTGGATTGCAACAAAACTACAGGGGAGCAAAGCAGAGATAAATCAAGCACAGTCTGTAAACACCCACATAGTGTTGACAACAGGGCTAATTGGGTGGCGTAAGTGAAAACACCTGTGTGCGATCAGTTCAAAGCAGCCATTTTCACTTGACACAGCAGGAAAAGAACAGGTGATGCAAATTTTGTTAACAATGTCTCTGTTCCATCAAGTTTCGCACTCAGAGGCCGTTTACACGTACACGGTGATTTTGATAAACGGAGACATCTTCCTTCGTTTGTGCCCTTCGTTTACACGCAAACGGAGATTTCTCCTCTGAAAACGAGTCTTTCTAAAAACTCCGGCCAGGGTGGAGATTTTGGAAAACTCCGGTTGCGCGTTTGCATGTAAACTGAGATAAACGGAGATAGACGGAGTTATAGGCAGCCGACGTCACAGTATGCGCCGGAACTTGCGACTGTGTCAAAAGTGCGACCCATGAGTGCGACCTATGTTGCTATGGTGACAATGGACACATGGAAGGCTTGAGCTTCTCGTTACACTGCCACCTACAGGTTTGGCATGCTCTTGTGTATATATACACGGGTAAGTGCAAACGAAGAATTTTTTGAAAACAGAGACGGTGAAATGTCCGTCTATGAAAATAGCCGGCAACGTGTAACGGCCTCTAAAACATGCCACTGAGCCAGCGTGCATGCACACTACCAGACAAACAAGCATACAGTAAACTAATAGCAGTGATGCATTGAACAGCAAGACTCAGCAAGACTTTACAAACAACACTACAGGGCAATGATGCAAACTTTAAAGGGAAAGTAAAGCAAAGTGAGTCCTGGAAATGGTGCCTGAAAACAGATTACCTGGATTACTATTCTGGGATGCAAATGATGAACACTTTGTAATTAAGGTTTCAAACTTTTGAGAAATCATGAAGGGGTCTCTACGTGAAATTCAAAGTATATGAGTTGTCTCTGAATCGGCAGCTAGCAGCTAACGATGCTAACTCCACAGACAGAACTAAACAACGGCAACAGTGCTGACAGAGCAAACGGTGTTAACCAGTTGGAAATCGGAGGGTGGCTGCTACACTTCCGCCCTGACACAGTCCCAGTATCGGCGTTAACAGCCACATGAGCACAGTGCAAAGCAAAGGTGTTGAGCTAGCTTGTGGGATACACTTATTCACTAACATGCACACACAGCTGGATCGGCTTACCACTACAAAACACAGAGAGGTTTGGATTATGACACACACGGAGGTAGCATGACTTCATCCTCTGCTCAGGGCGCCAATACGGCTCATTTATGCTCAGCATTAGATATGTTTAAGCAAGGTATGACCATAGACGATGACAAAGACAAAATTAATCTGTAATATAGTTCTCTGTCAACATGTCGGTGTATTTAATGGCCTCACAGATCGCCGCCGTCTACAATACTGCCTCTGTTTAAAGGTAAGTTATTACCATCTCCTCCACCGTTACCTTGTTTGTTTTTGTGTGAAACGTTGGACTTTGCCCTCTAGTGCCATCTACTGGCTGTATCTATGCTATCATAAAGGACGCTAGGAAGTATGAGGTCAGAGATATTTACAGCATTTGAAACAATCTTTATTTTCATACAGAAAAGGAGTATATGAGCCCTGAATCCACTATTTTTCTTACCTAGCAAATAGTGGATTGCCCCAATAAATGTCACATACAGAACCTTTAAATGGCACACACATACCAATTAGGTAACATAATATTCAAGCTCAAACTCTTGTGTGGGACTCAAACATTAAGCAGCATACTGAGTCAGACACTAAGATACCAAGGTCTGGTCTCCCCACCTTCTCAGGGGAAATGAGACTTTCTGCTGTGGTCTCGCATCGTGTCTTCGGAAATAATGACAATCCAACTTTGATGAAGCTTTGCTATTGTTCAGACTAAATCCAATCACTGCTGCATTCTCTTTGAACAATGAGCTGCTTTTTTGGCATCTTTGAAAACTTCTCCAAGGATGGCTCTTTACCAGAATATATAATGAAGCAAATGCACAAAGAAAAAAAAAGCATGTGGGACAGTTTGTTTTCAAACTCCACCTCAGCCCATTTCCAGACTTGGCCTTGTCTTTACTTTAATGCTTGTCTCTACTACTAAGTTGATGAAAACACAACATAAAAGCTCATTATCCTTTAAATCACTGCAATATGAAACAGTAATATCTCTACCTTTTGTAATCAAGTGAAACCACAAGACAAGATTTCCAATTAGTGCCACTGTGTCTGCTGAGGACACCCAGACTAACACAACGGAGGGAAGCAGATCAGCTACGAACTGCTGTTTGTTTGGGAGCAGTATTTCCACATGCTCACACCTCAGCCATCTGCTCAAGTAGTAAGTGAAAATAATATCACACATCCATCTTGATGTGGCCTTATGCTATAAGAAAGATAAAAGTAGAATTAAGGTAAGAAATAGCACAGTGATGTGTAAACAAAACAGAAGGAGGTGCCTCTGTCTCAGAGCATCATATCACTTATAATGGACAGTTTAGAGAGACTGTGTGAGCTACAGAGATTGGAAAAGGGATTCGTCGGCACCTGGGGACCATGTAGTGCAGCAGGGGCTATTTGAAGTTAACTGCAATTTCCATTTTGTGCTGGTGAGCATCAGTTTCACTCAGAGTTGGATGGTGGGATGAAAAAGGAGAATTACCCAAAAGTTATTCTGAATTCTTAAGATGCAGAGCCTCTGAATCTTGAATGGACTGCATATGATTTGGACTGGGATTCTTAAAATCTCTAGCAATCATATGATTTTACAGCTCCATTAAACCATATTTTCACTGAATCAAATGGCATAAATTTCATTTTTTCTGGGAACATGTCACATAGTGTGTTATTTCAGTAACCATGCTCTGTATTTCACATGTGTTTATCATCTCTCGTTCTTACATCACAAGCCGAGCAGTGGCCGACTCTCCTTCTCTCAATTCCGCCCTCTTTCTCCATCTCTTCTCCGGAGGACAATGGAGAACAATCCTCAGACCCTCAGAGACAGACTAGGTTACAAGCATCACCATGGAAACCCTGGCCTCATTCCCCCCAATCAACATGTGGGAACAGGGAACTTTTTCATCAGTCACAGTGCGGCCTAAAAATAAAGAAAAAGGCTAATCACCAGAGCCATTCATGTTTGTCTGAAGCATACGCCATAATGTCTCTTTGAAGCACCATCCCCAAGGTGCATGAATATGTACAATAAATATACTCAAGTATTTTTTAATTTACTAGTCTCCATTGTACAAATTCAAGTAAAGGACAATACTAGAGTTTCTTCTAGTACTGTAGAACTCTTCTCATGAAAGCACAAGGACGAGCGCACAGCAGGTACTCTATACTCAAGGGTTGCAGGCACACTTGCAGAGATAATGGTGTTTGGACGAGCGCACTGAATATGTTTCAGACATAAAATGGATTGTCAGATAGAGATTCCCAAAGTGATGAAATATGTTGGTTGCAATGTGGGATGTGATATTACCTTCACTTTCTCCTTCACATAGCTGTTAATCCCTGCAGATACACGAGATGCCACTGTAAAGTCTGAAATGTTGAATAGTGTGTCAGCAGTGCCATTGTTAATTAAAAGCATTTTGTGTGGTAATTCCTGTTTCTGCACACTGAGGATACCTTTAGATTCACCAATAGCCTTTGGATTATGCACAGTTTAGTTTCATCACGGGCGGCACGGTGGTGTGGTGGTTAGCACTGTCACCTCACAGCAAGAGGGTTCCTGGTTCAATGGGAGCCCTTCTGTGCGGAGTTTGAATGTTCTCCCCGTGTCTGCGTGGGTTTCCTCCGGGTACTCCGGCTTCCTCCCACAGTCCAAACACATACAGGTTGGGGATAGGTTAACTGGTGACTGTGAATGGTTGTCTGTCTCTATGTGTCAGCCCTGCGATAGTCTGGTGACCTGTCAAGGGTGTACCCTGCCTCTCGCCCAATGTCAGCTGGGATAGGATTTATCCTTCAAATCACTTTATTTATTCAAGTTTCTCACCATAAAATACATTTTACAAGATTACTTTCAAACACATGATTATATTAAAATTTTACCTTCGTCCAATACAAATTTTTACTGAATAGAGCTCGAACGCATCATAATGTAACTCAATGCAACCTGTGTTAGCTGTTGATGTTAACTAGCGCTCCTGCTGATTTTAACAAGGATTTGTTGTTCACAATGTACCATTAACAGGGACACAATAGGATGCATCTCCTGACGCATGGATTTTGAGTTTACTGGGTCCTTTCGTCCAGAAGTCATCCCGGAGAAAATCTCCATTTGTCCAATACAGATTTTCTATTGTCTCTGGGAGGACAGGATGCTGTCAGTCTCGAGCCCTGCTTTTTAGCCTGCGCAAAATTTATGTGACACGTCAGGAAAAAAACTGGCCGCTGCCATCCCTGAATGTCTTTTTACCTGCCAATAGGCTGATGGCGGCAAACAAGGCAATATCGGCTGATATCAACGTTCTGCAAAAAATTGGTGCATCCTTAGTAAATTCCAACTCAAACCTGCAGTTCAGCCATACTGTGGTAACCATTATGGGTTCTTCCTCAAACAGTTTCATTTAGCTGGGGACACAAAGTGCCAAGAGAGGAAGAAAGTTGTTTGAGATGATGGAAGAGGAATATGAGGAGACAAAGACTGGCTTTGATACTTAACTCTATGCATAATAAATCAAAACCGGAGCTTTTCACTGTACGCTTGGGGCAGGTCATCAACCTCTTAGCCAGACCTGAGTAACAGAAGACTCCATTGAGCGAGAATAAGAGATAGTGATAAAGAGACAGAAACCGCACTTGTGTATATCTAACAAAGACACATACTGTATATGTTAAAGAAACATGCAGTTCAGATACAGAGAGAGAGAGAGTAACAGACAGAGCACCGAGTGTGCTGTGTCTCTTTATTTAGCACCCAGGGAATAATGAATACCACCACAACATTGTTCCAGCTCTGCTATCGTCTGCCAAAAATAGATGCGGGGGCCGGCCGCAGCAATAACAAGTGAATACTAATATTCAGAAACACTAAGCTGTTCAATTGTCACACTGGGTGTAATCCAAAAAAACTCTGAATGCTAACAGATCTAGGCCACATTCAACTGCCTCCTGTTGCTTGGGGACAAAATTACCGGCGGCATCTACATGCCCCTGGCAGTGTAATTGATTTTTTAAGATTTACTTATTGACCAGGGTTTCAGAGCTCAGCATGCTCCGGCTGAAATAGCTGTATTCGCCTTATTTTCTTAATGACTGTAGTGCCAAACTGTAGACGAGCGTCTTTCAAAAAAAAAAAAAAAAAAAAGGCAGTAGAGCACTGAGTAGGTACAGGGGGGTTTAAAAAGTGACAACTACAGCAGGCAACTGAGGAAAAGACTAGAGGAAATATTCAAGGACTAAAAATAAAAGGCTTTTTTTTTTTTTTGCTTTTTCTGCACCAGAGATACTTTCTGTTTGCTCATGCTTTTGTGTTTAGAGCCGGTTTCATTATTTTTCCCCAAACAGCCAGGTGCTGGTCAATTATAGCACAGAGAACTGATCTAATATAGTGTAGGAGCCAAAAGCCTGGAGGTCTTGAAGCAAAGGGTTCTGGGATTTGGACACACACCTTCGAGAATAAGAACTGAATTATTTGTGACGAGCGTTGATAGTAACCTCTTTCTATTATTACACCATTGCTCTTAATATTAACTCCTTTTCAGTAATGGCAGCGAAGCCATTCCCAGCATTCTGAGCATGTTTTTTCATTGTTTCAGGGGTATAAAAAGAGCCAAGGTCGCATTGGAAAGAACACTGTGTCCTCCGACTGTTTTGTTCTCCCTTTTCTGTTTGCGCGATGAGAGGTCGAACGGGTGCATATCACCACCATCAGCAGAGCTCGGCATCATCGCATCACAGGAGCGGCATGGACTCATGGGTATTGTGTATCAAGTGAGAACGTTGCGCTTTCTGCACACGCTCATACCAAGACTCACCAGGGCCTGTGCACACAAACACAAGCACTCAAACACACATAACTGCACACACATAAACTTCAAGGGTGCAGAATCGCTGCATTGTCCAATTAGAGACAAGTCACGCTGGCGCTCCAGTCAGCTCTTCAATGTACTGACTGCACTTGTGATGTCATAGGAAACAAAAGGCCTGCTTGTTTTCACTGTGGATAATAATTTATATATCAGTGAAATATATAGAGCATTTGTAACCATTTACAAACGTGCTAATGTTCTTGGTACTGGCAATCAGTCAAGCTCGCTTCGCTGCTGAATGCCAGGGAACTCACCTGGTGTGTGTATGTGTGTGTGTGTGTGTGTGTGGGGGTGTGTGTGTGTGTGTGTGTGTGTGTGTGCAGTCAGCACTATCTGCGCACCGCTAAGCTAAAAACAAAGAGCAGATTGCTTCTCTGATTGTCTTGGGATCCTGCGTAGCTGCATCACACCCTGCAGCTGTGATATACTGACTGTCTTGTCATCCTGCCTGCTGCACCACAGCAGGACAGCGCAACATGCAAGATTTGGTAAAGCCACCAAGACCCTCTAACATGACAGCAACGGTCAAAAAAATGTAAGCAACACACTCAATTTGTGGCATGTACAGTAAGCGTGCCACCTTTATCCTATCAAGGCTCCCCTACAGCACAGTGTGAGACAAGATTAAAATGCCTTGTGAAGACATACGGCAACTCTGATAGAACCAGAGTGCTCCTTACTGGCACCCAGTATAGCAGTGACAGAAATCACACTACTTCAGCAAGGAAGTGCATGATAAGAGAGACTTCACTGTGACCTGAGATCTATTCTTCTGCTCCTCAGAAACCTCACATTGGTTTTAGGACTCAGTGCTGTGTGATCAGTGAAACATTTCTCCAGTGCAGCCACTGTAAATCTCTCTGGCCCTGTGCCTCTGGCAAAGGCACCACTTCCCTCCAGAGATCTTCACACTCCAAATCCCTACATGAAAACATACGTTGTTATCAAAGCCCTGCTGATTCCCCATGGCACGCATTCATGTGAGACATTACTAAGGCACTCCTCTACAGCTTGTTGGGGAGTGAGTAGGAGTTTGGCTTCCTGTACGTGGTTATATATTTGAAGGTGTGTGTATATGTGGGGGGTTGTAGTTTCAAAGCGAGGAAAAGGAATCTGAAATCACTGTAACAATGGAGAGGAGTGGGTGTTTGGTGTGTGTGCATGGGTGAGTTGTTTTAGCTGCAAAACATGAAAACAACAAACCAGGGGAGGCAGGTTGCCCCGGAGGTACAGAGACTGACTAATGACCGAAAGGCTGCAGATTACAAACATTGCGCTGACACGCTGGTTTATTTGTGCTCCAAAATAAATCACTGTGATCATAATTATTAATCGCAATCAGGAAAACAAAATTATCTTTTTGCAATTTGAGACAGCAACCACTTAAGGCTTAAATGTTTGTAGCGTCGTCTTTAATGGAGCAGCACTGAACTGACAATGGTTACAAAGGATTCTGCTGGTGACAACTTTTAGTGGAAAAAATAAGAATCAATATGACAGTATGAACTTTCATACTCACTTTGAGAAACATTTTGATATGGCTTACTAAATAGGATAAACTGGTCTAACCAACCAATGTCAGGCTCGTCGGTGAGAATGTGAGGGCGGATTGGTTTCAACCAATAAAAGAGAAAGAGACTGTTTCTTTAAATGCAGAGTCACATTCGTCCTCCTTTAACGAAACCGGTTATATGTACAACTCCAGTGGAAGGCAATTATGTCAGCACCTTTAACCTATGCATTGCAATGTAGTCCTTCTTTGCCGCTTCTTATACTGTAGGCTGCTGATTAATCGTTGTCCATGTTTCCAGACCAGCTGTTGCGCTGGTTCTGGTAATCCATGGTTTCTGGTTGTGAAATGATTTAACTACAGCTTTGGTACAGTTGCTTCTGTTGTTTTAAAAATTAATCCACCACAGACTCACTGATGTCATTGGTGATGTGTGACAGTGGTGCAGCCGCCTTTGAACAGTGAATAGCAGTTATCCACAACAGAAACAGGACAGCACCTTACGTTCTCACTGTCACAGCAGTCCCTATTTACCATAAAGCACACGCCTCCTCCCCCTCTTTCACCAGAGCCCTCTGCTCTGTCAGATTGGAATATAGAACAAGAGTCGTCTTGTTAAATGCTGTCCAGTATTCCAGGTTTTAGCCAATTTTTGGTTAACGAAAATATTACAAGTTCTGATTTCCTTTTGAAAACTGATGCGGGCACAGAGGTCGTTCAGTTAATTATCTTTCTGCTGCAAGTACAGAGATCACAATGAAACGGGAAATGACGGGTGAACTTGCTCATTGTGTCAGCTTTAGCTGACGTGATCGTAACAGAGGGCAAATATTGGTATTATATCACTATATTTCATTATAAAACTGTACATGCAGAGCCAAGATACACATGCTCCCCATCTCAACAGGGTTGAGCCTGAGGATTAAGACAAAAATTGTGTATTTCAGTCAGGAAAACTTTATTTCTATTTGCAGTATTATTTGGCGGTGTGCGGAGAGATGTGTCCTCTCTGCCGTCTGCGTGCCTACATGGAAAGCCCAAGGCGGAGGGAGCACACCTCTCTGCTCCTCCACACGCAATGAGGAAAGCCTGAGGCAGAGACAGCAAACTCTCTGCCCTTCCATGCGCCTACATAGAAAGCCTAAGGCAGTGAGAGCAGCAGCAAAGACCCCCCCGGAAACAGAACAGAGCAGCATCAATGACAAACAGAAATGAAATTAATGAATCAGATACAATATGAAAAGGAGAAGCTGGGGTGGAGGCGGGTTGCAAAGCAGCTTGCAGAGGAAGCAGCAACAGTAGGCAGACCGAAACAGTTTAGATAGGGCGCTCTGGATGAGATTTGCCAGTTGGTTGCATATAAAGGAATCACGTTTGAGATCAGCTGATGTAGCTGGGATGTGAGCTGAGCTTGACATCGTATCCATCGTGAATACTGATGGACAATTGGACAGTGCATTATGCAATTGGAAAGGTTGCTTCCGGATCTCATTATAACCACACTGAGTCCAAGCTGACTACAGCCTCTGTCTGTGACAAAGGAAACAACAAACTTTTTACAACCACCTTCCACATCTACAGCAGCTGAGTGTTTGTGAACTAAACAGATAGACTATGCCTGGGGTGTCATTTAACACATTGTATGCTTTCATTTGTTTACTTTCTTGCTCCTGTATTCCTACTTTTACGCAGCAGCAGCTACAGAGTGTCATTTTCACTCATGGTATCAGTGAATTAATATTTTAGCACCTAACACTGACAGATTTCACATTTCAATGTCATCTGCAAAATAGCACTTTTACACCGGAGCTGAAGTGACCTGAAGGCACTTCTGTAAAATGACAATAAGGAAATATAACTTTTAATAACGTTACTGTGTCACTGTGCTGAGCGACCTATAAGCTGAGTTGGGGAGAAAAATATGTTCTTTATTGAGACTAAAAATAATCTCTAAAAAATAAATGGTGTCCGACTGAGGAAAGACGCTGATTCAGTTATCATCTCAAACCACATTTCTAATCAACTGGCTGGCTCTGGGGGCTTAACACGTTCACCTTAGCTGCCAGCAACTGCTCTGAGTCATCCATACACACAGTCACACACACCATTCACACAGACACGCACACGGCATCATATATTAACTCGCATGTACCTTCATTCCTGCTCCCTTTTCTGCTTCACTTTCTCTCTCTCAAACGCAAGCACATAGCTCCAACTGTGCATTCAGGCAGGCTCATAATAGCGTAGATTCCTCGGAAAAAGACTATCATTACAGTAAATGGTCTTCGGCTCGTGGTCACAAAGCAAGAATGACGACATTCTCTGGGGCGATAAAGCAAAACTGTGACAGCAGAGCATGACAGAAACTTGAATGGGTGGGAATGAATTTGAGATGCTGCCACGGTTCTTCTCCCAAATGTGTTTTCACCACCACAGTGAGACAAAGCACTGTGATCCCGAAGTGCCAAATTCAGCCATGGCTACCAGACATGTAATCTCAGGCAGCCATATCCCCTGGCTCAGACACTGAAGGTCTGGAGACATTTTCATGATAAAAGCAAGGAAACAGAGTCCTGAGCTGAGCCAGAGGCAGCAGTGACTGTGGTAGCAATGAGACACAAACACCTTGGACACAGCATGGTTAGGCCTGTCGCAATAATTACATTATTGGCTTATCAAGGTCAGCAAAATAATAGAGGTCAAGTCTATTTATTGTACAAGTCTATTTATTGCCTGTGTGTTTACATGTGTGTGTTACAAAAGAACATCATCAACATTTTAGGTGCAGCCCCTAAACATTTTTTAGTGTCCAAGTAGAATGAACAGAAAGAAAACTGCGCTGAGACAACTTTTATTGTCACTTTTGGTCACACCACTGTCTCTCTCTCTCTCTCTCTCTCTCTCTCTCTCTCTCTCTCTCTCACACACACACACACACACACACACACACACACACACACAGACACATATACACAAACAGCCCGACAGTGGACCAGGTGAAATGAAGATAACCTCGAGGCTGAGAGGTAACTAACCAGCCAGAAAGTTTGGAAAAATAAGTCCAAATGGACTTGGTTTCAGAGCTGAACTCCACAGCTCCAGTATGGGAACATTTTGGGCTTCATCCAAATGACAGGGGAGAGCCCATTAACGTGAACCCGTGTGTTGACTTTGTTAAGAAACCAAAAAAGGCAATACAACTAACCTATGATATTCTAATATCTTTCAAATTCCAAGTCCATTGTCTCAATATTCTACACACATCACAGATCACTGCTCTTTGAAAGGGTGTACTTGTATTATTATGCTATATGCTATTATATATGCTATTATATCAGTGACATAAAATGGTCTCAAACTGACAATAACAGTGTTTATCACAGTTTCTTCTGAGACAATATATTGTCCAAAAAAGTAGTTACCCTTACAACCTGTGTTGTAAGAGTAACTACTTTTTATAGTGTTATAGTTATAGTGACAACATCAGGGTTTTCCATACACTCATTTATTTGTGGCGGCCTGTTACAATATCAGCATTTTCTGTAACAGCATTACTTTCTATTTTTGGAGCTGTTTCCTTCTCTCTCTCTCACACACACACACACACACACACACTGGGTGTGTGATAATCCACACTTTAAACCACACACTGGCACAAATTGGACCATTCATTTGGAGCGCTGTTGGAATATCTTTACCATCGGGTTATTCAGAGCACCACACATTTAGAGCACACAGTGTACTCTGGGCACAGACAGAGCAGTAGAGCATAAAGCTAGGGTTGGGCGATAATACGGTAATAAGGGATCCCGCGGTATCTAAAAATAGCAACAGTATCAGTTTCATTACTGTCATTACAAAAATCTGCCGCCCATGTAGGCCTACAGTGGGCTGATATAATATTAAATATAATTTATTTAATGTCTAAATAATGACTGTTTGTCCAGCACTTATGTATGTGTGGTTGAGTTTTCAATTTAATACTATTACAATTTAAAACTAATAATAGACCATAATGTTTCTCATAACTGTTGTCGAGAGATGACATTTTATAAAGTTTTTGGATGTGACGTCGTCATGTGACAGCTCAGATGTGAGAAAGAGAAGAAAAGATGGCAAGCCGCACATCAAGCGAGTTGGTCCCCAAAAACCCCATTACTTCGCAACTTCTGCAAGCAGCAGCAGCAGCAGCAGCAGTAGGTCCAGTTTCCATCAGAGTGGAGGAGGGAGAAGCGCAACCCGAACCACCGAAAAACAGATGACTGTGGGCAGTCTCCTTCAAAGAAAAGCCAATGCGGTGGCAGGTCCGGTCGGCACCATAGAGAAGCGAGCAGGAGCAGAGATAACTGCCTGTTGTTGTGAGCATGTTATTCAGGGAGACGAAGACCTCCTTCTCAGGTGGAAATGTGATGGAGCCAGGTGTTTTCCTCTGATGTCGAGGGCTGCCTGAAAGTACCTGTGCATTTGTGCCATGCGCTCTCCATCAGAGCGCATATTCAGCACCGCAGCCAAAGTTGTCAATGCACTACGTGCCCTGCTCCAGCTGGAAAAATTAAACATGCTGGTTTTTCTGGCAAAAAACCTTGAATAGTTTTGAAGCATAGGATGCTGCTATAGTTATCATGATACTTTCTTTTTATGTCATTTTCAATGAGGAGTGGCCTGTTCTGATGGTCAAAACAGTTGGGACTTGGAGAGGGTAAACTTTTCAAACTAAAGGTAGGCTCTAAAAATAAACCAAAGAAAAGTATTTCCCGTTGCTTCTAAGGATAGGATTATATATGCCCATTTTCAGTCATGTCTTGTTATTTATTGTTCTGTTTTTCTTATTTGATAAGCCCTAGTACTGGATGCTGTAGAGCTGTGCTTTTAATGTATTTGATTTATGTTGATAGGTTCTAAAACTAAACCATCGGACAGTAGCCACTGCGGTCGGATACGCTGTATAGCACACATTATCGTTACCGCCGTTGTTATTTATTGATACTTTTTTGGAAGTCGACTGTAGCCCACAGACAGTGTTGTTATTTCATTCTGTTTGGTTGACTGCTGAATTTGCACTTTTTTTTAAATATTTATTAATAAAAGTTGTTAATGGGGCGTCGGTGGCTTAGTGGTAGAGCAGGCGCCCCATGTACAAGGCTGTTGCCACAGCGGCCCGGGTTCGAGTCCAGCCTGTGGCCCTTTGCTGCATGTCTCTCCCTCTCTCTCTCCCCCCTTCACACTTCACTGTCCTGTCAATTAAAGGCAAAAAAATGCCCCCAAAAATATCTTTAAAAAAAAATAAATAAAAGTTGTTAATGTTGTACATGTTTTGTTGTTATTTTTTCAGTATTCTTAGGCCTATGTAATGTTTGTTATTATGTTTCTGAACGGTATAGGCACAAGCCGACAGAATGGTATTTGATGACTTCGGAATGGTACTTGATGACCTCAGAATGGTACCTCAGAATGGTACTTGATGACTTCAGAATGGTACCTCAGAATGGTACTTGATGACCTCAGAATGGTACTTGATGACCTCAGAATGGTACCTCAGAATGGTACTTGATGACTTCAGAATGGTACCTCAGAATGGTACTTGATGACCTCAGAATGGTACTTGATGACTTCAGAATGGTACTTGATGACTTCAGAATGGTACCTCAGAATGGTACTTGATGACCTCAGAATGGTACTTGATGACTTCAGAATGGTACTTGATGATCTCAGAATGGTACTTGATGACTTCAGAATGGTACTTGATGACCTCAGAATGGTACCTCAGAATGGTACTTGATGACCTCAGAGTGGTACTTGATGACTTCAGAATGGTAAGTTTTGACTTCAGAATGGTACTTGATGACCTCAGAATGGTACTTGATGACCTCAGAATGGTACCTCAGAATGGTACTTGATGACTTCAGAATGGCACTTGATGATCTCAGAATGGTACTTGATGACCTCAGAATGGTACCTGATGACTTCAGAATGGTACTTGATGACTTCAGAATGGTACTTGATGACCTCAGAATGGTACCTCAGAATGGTACTTGATGACCTCAGAATGGTATTTGATGACTTCAGAATGGTAAGTTTTGACTTCAGAATGGTACTGGATGACTTCAGAATGGTACTTGATGACCTCAGAATGGTACCTCAGAATGGTACTTGATGACTTCAGAATGGTACTTGATGACTTCAGAATGGTAAGTTTTGACTTCAGAATGGTACTTGATGACCTCAGAATGGTACTTGATGATTTCAGAATGGTACTTGATGACCTCAGAATGGTACCTCAGAATGGTACTTGATGACTTCAGAATGGTACTTGATGACCTCAGAATGGTACTTGATGACCTCAGAATGGTACCTGATGACTTCAGAATGGTACTTGATGACCTCAGAATGGAACCTGATGACCTCAGAATGGTACCTCAGAATGGTACTTGATGACCTCAGAATGGTACTTGATGACTTCAGAATGGTACTTGATGACTTCAGAATGGTACTTGATGACCTCAGAATGGTACCTCAGAATGGTACTTGATGACCTCAGAATGGTACCTCAGAATGGTACTTGATGACCTCAGAATGGTACTTGATGACTTCAGAATGGTACTTGATGACCTCAGAATGGTGCCTCAGAATGGTACTTGATGACTTCAGAATGGTACTTGATGACCTCAGAATGGTAAGTGATGACCTCAGAATGGTACTTGATGATTTCAGAATGGTACTTGATGACCTCAGAATGGTACCTCAGAATGGTATTTGATGACCTCCGAATGATACTTGATGACGTCAGAATGGTACTTGATGACTTCAGAATGGTACTTGATGATCTCAGAATGGTACTTGATGACTTCAGAATGGTACTTGATGACCTCAGAATGGTACCTCAGAATGGTACTTGATGACCTCAGAATGGTACTGGATGCTGTAGAGCTGTGCTTTTAATGTATTTGATTTATGTTGATAGGTTCTAAAAATAAACCATCAGACAGTAGCTGCTGCGGTCATTACCGCCGTTGTTATTTATTGATACTGATATTGATACTACTCTACAACTCTACATAAATCTCTACTCGCATCTTAGAGTTGTCTATTGTTTTCCTAACCTACTTTAAATGAAAACAGCTGCGTTCCCATGGAAACCCCACAACCAGTGGTCCAGCGCTCGGTCTAATGAGCTTAACGGCAGCAAGAGAAAGTTTGCCTTTACTCTCCTCTGCATCAGCTGCTTCTCTCATCCATGGATCTGATCTGATTTGATGAGCTCTGATCGATCAGATCACAAATTGATTGACTGTCAATTCTCCACCCTGTGACTCAAACTCAACAAACTACTGCTGAGGGGGAAAAAAACGTAGGAAGAGTTCCACTTGCGCTGCGTTCATGGACCCACAAAAAAAACTGAAATCAAGCAAAGTTTCCTGTTCCGGTGTGCACCCCACTCCATCAGCTATTGTCAGACATAGCATCTAATTTTGTGGGAAACACTGACCAAATGCACCTTTAACACATCTGTAATTTTGGGATCAACTTTAATTAATATCATGCCTATATTAGAAAAGACCGAAAACCATCCATTTCTTTTACTAGAGCTAATTTCCTCAAGTTTCGGCTGAATAAAAAAGCTGATCACATTATGTCCTCTTGCAGGGACACCATAGTCAGGGCTTGACAGTTTCTCACATTAAACAGACTTTTCAACAGCTATGCATACATCATAGATTTTCCATAACAGGAAACACACAGACACAGTTTTAAAATCAATTTAGGAAATGATTCAATTAAATTTAATGTTACAATCGTAGCATGGGTTAATGTCCAGAGCTTGAGTTATTAGCGGCTCGGGCCCAGCAATGGGTCAGGCGTTTCGGTTGTGTTAGGTGAGTAGCCCGGCAGCCCAGCTAACATTTGCAATTAGCATTGTAAAATGTAGCCCGGCGGGAAGTCTGGCGGCTGTCTTTAGCTATTCCCCTGCCTACTTCAATGATGATGGTACCTGTAATAAATGTAATATATTTGCTGAGATGGAGGCAAGGCTCAGTGACTAGAAGAGCTGGTAGAAGCGCTCCATAGCTGCAAGCTACTCCAGTAGCCGTAGTAGCTCTAGTGCTAACTCTGGGAGCTAACATTCCTTGGAAGAGTTGGAACGTTAGCATGGCAGCCCACTAGTGCTAACGCTAACATCTCCACACTTAAGCAGGCTCCCGGAACGTTAGCATGGCAGCCGCCTAGTGCTAACGCTAACGTCCCCACGGTAGACCTCGCCAGAGCCAAGAAGCAGGCTCCCGGAACATTAGCATGGCAGCCGACTAGTGCTAACGCTAACGTCCCCATGCTTCTCGACTCCGACTCACTGAACCTGGCGGAGAAGCGTGGGGACGTTAGCACTAATTGGCTGCCATGCTAACGTTCCAACAGGGAAATAGCTAAACATAGCAGAGACCAAGAGTGAGTGAAAGACATTGCTAAATGCTAAACTAAGCCAAACTAAGTTGGCTGTTTAGGTTTTATTTCCTCGCCCCTCTGGCGAGTGAATCTGCCTGCAGTGAAAGCGGGGGCTAACCAGTGCTTCCTCCTCATGCTCCACTTCACTCAGCTGCCAACACAGCCAGTTAGCCTCCGCTAGCTTCCCAGCTAGCGGCTCTCCGTTTGGATCCAACCGGAGCACCGAAACCTGGTTTGTCATTCAGGTTAATGTGGGAAGAAGCAGCGGGTATATCAGGCAGCTGAGTGAAGCTGAGCCTGCGGAAGAAACACTGGGACCGTCTGGATGTGATAGTCCGTGGAGATGCTGGGGTGCTTGGCTGCACAGACGAGGCGAGTGGGGGGTGTTGGAGAGCAGAGGTAGAGGGAGGAGTGGCTCATGACACACTTTGTTTTACTCTACAGACAGTGCACAACAGCGAACCTAGCGGTGAAACGATTTCGCTTATTGCCCCTTTAAGTACTTACTTTCAGCTAAAACCACAGTATCACAAAGTCACCCAACAATATCAACATCAACATTCATTGCAATTAATAGCAAACACAACCACAATTTAATAAGTGCATATTAACTGACTGGACTACACAAAATGTTTGTTTCCTTGACTCTCTTCACCTTCATTTGACCCTTCATGAATGTAGTTTATGCTGATGAGTTGTGTGTGCAGTTGCTGTCTTATCAAGCCTGTTTTCTTTGTGTGTGTGTGTGTGTGTGTGTGTGTGTGTATGTATGTGTTTCTACGCTAAAGTGGCCCACACTTTAAGCTGCTGGTATCAGCTTGATGTTTTCAGTCTCCCGCAGGAAGAGATGACGTCTCCCACTGAGCGTGCGAATTAGGCGAGCCAATGTTGACATAGCTGTTGGCTGCTTCAGGAGACACCCAGATCCACTCTTGTCTTTTAGAGAGCGCCTGCCACCAGAGCATTTCCAACGGTACTCATATCAGCACAGGCCAGGTTTTAATAGAAGCGAGCCTGTGTGTGTGTGTGTGTGTGTGTGTGTGTGTGTGTGTGTGTTTGTGTGTGTATGTGTGTGTGTGCGTGTGTGTGTGTGTGTGTGTGTGTGTCTTACACCTGAGAGTTTGTCAACACCGTCTGAGGACCGGAGATTTGTTAATTTCAGCCCACTTTCTAATTAAACAGCTTCTAATAGCAAATCAAGCTGTGCTAAAAGACTTTAATCTTCTCTTCTCAAATTAACAGTGTGGAGAGGCACCGTTGCAGAGGTTGAATGAGGTCAACAAGACGAGATGGAGGAAGAGAGATGGAAGAAACGCATAAAGGACAGAGTGACAAAGGCGGAATAAATGAGAATAGAGAACGATCCTAATGAATGATGCAGATACAGCTAAGGCCAACAATGCACAACTTAGGGCCCAGACGCACCAAGCCAACAGTTGGCCATCAGTCAATGACAGGCTGTTGGTGAGCATTTGTTGCCTTTTTGTTTTTTGACCGATTCAATATGCTGAACCAGCAGCGGAGCCAGTCTGTGAGATGAATCGCTCTGATTGGCTGTTCAGCATAAGCAAATCAGTGCAGGAGAAGAGAAACAAAAGTGAGGAAAGCAAACAAGCGACTAAAGTCAAGAGGGCGTGACACTGAAACAAACTTGTTTTATTAGGTATGATTTTTTTCAGCAGAACTGGTTCATAAGTGTTTGTATTATTGTTCGCCAGTGTAAGGTAAATATCATTTGTCCTTGCAACACTGGGTTGTGTTGCTAATGTGCTAACTTGCTAACTCGCATCTTGAAACTGTCCTGTTGGTCTTCTGGTTTCCCTTTTTGAATAACAAATACAGACTACCTCCACCCGCAGCTATAGAAAGTTATTTCCTTTCAAGCAGGTGCAGCGCTACATGCTAGTATGCAGTTAGTTGCTGTGTTTGTGGTGTGATCAAGTGCAACTTTTTAGCCGAGACAAGCAATGTGAGGCGACGCACCAGTCGCTTTCTTCACCACTAGTTCTTTGATGTCGATTTGGTGTGTTTGGGCTGAGTATCATTTTAACCACACAACAAAGTAACAAAATAGTTACAGCTGCAACCACCAACTCCCCAGAGCCCAAGGCAACATCTTAATATTAAGTTGTCTGTCAGATTAACACTTGAAAAGACAAATATATTCAATTTACATTGATACAACAGAGAAAAGCAGTACATTCTTATATTACAGATGCTGGAAACAAAGATTTGACATGTGTGCTCCATACATCATTGTTCATTCCTAGTAAAACTAATAAGCAAGTCACATTTTGTTGGCACATTTAGCTTACAGTGTGAACAGGAAACTCCAGTATCAGAAACAGCAATATAAAAAACACTTTTGAAACAGATGCGCCCAACACCGAAGTCAGGCAGGACTTCAGCTCTCTACATTTTAGTTCAAACCTTACAATGGAGGATAGAAGACAGTGGAAGAAAAGGGAGAGCGATATAGAGGGTGAGACACGGTCAGAGCGACATACGGACTGACTCAGAGAGGGAGAGGAGGGTGCACAGTGATCCAGAGAAGGGGAGGAATGAAAAAAACGCTGTCCGCGCAGTAAAGCGGCTGACTCGCCCCTATTCTTTCAGCTCCGGACGGCTGCCGCTAATTCAGCCTATTCAAAGCTGGCTTACGGTAACAAGGGAGTCTGGGAGATAACGGAGGAAGCCACAGGCATTTTAACCCCCCCCCCCTTCCACCTCTCATCCTCTACTCATTTACTCTCTCCCAGCCATCATAACCCTTTCTCCACTGCCACTTCCCTCTTCCAAAAGCTCTGCTTGGTGCATTATCTCTGACCCTAACGGCGCCAAAAAATGTGTCCAAGTCAGCATGCACTTACTTTTGACAAACCAATCCCCCTTTATTCATTGATGTTCACTCATTGCACTTGTTATGAACACCAAAAGCAAATAGCTTTACTGTTACTTTCTCTGATCTTGGGCCTATCCCTATCTGAAGAGCACTGCATGTACCCACTCCATTTCATGCGGCGCCGAGCGCAGCTAGACCTGCCACTCTCTGGCTGTTACTATGGAGATGCCAGTCGGCCCAAAACAAAGGTAGAACAGAAAATAAGCAGCCTCAGACAAGAGCTCCTGGCAGAGCTCTGACAGCCAAATCTGGCTTGGCAGCAGAGGCTAGAGCCATCTTTCTCTCTCTCTGTTTCGGTCTGCGTTTCTCACTCTGCACACTGGAAGTGCAAATATTGATTTAGAGAAATAAACGAGTTGACGTGACTTATCGAGATGAAGGGGAGATAATTCATTAGTCTCTAAGGAGGATGGGTCCTGTAAGGGCGTTTGCACTCGCTTTGAGGGGAGTTGAGCTTTGAGGTGGCCAGTGCCAGAGCCTCCGGTCCTGACAGAAAAGAAGCAGCACTGTTGATTTGTACTTGGCAGACAGGGAGAGAGCTCATACCAAAAGGACAAGCTGAGAACTTTAGACTGAAATGTGATCACTCAGACTAGTTAATGTCCTCATAAACTTTTGCTGCACTGAAACTCCCCCACGACTCACAATGACAAATCTCAGCCCAGTCGCCAGAAGATAATATCAGCACTGTGACTTTCTGCAAACCATGGATACCTTACATTTGTACATAAACATGATTTATATGGTGAAACCAACCACAGTGAAACCACTTTATAAAATACTCAAAATAAACCCACAGTCATTCAAACTTCTTTGTCTTCCACAAAAGTAGATACAGATCTTGGCATTACCCTGTCAAAATAAAGCCTGAATTAAATGTTAATCAAATTTGATTATTCAATTTGTACATAATGCAAAGTGAATGATGTTTACATGGAACTATGAACACCACACGCTATAGGCAGTTATAGCATATGATAAGGCTCATGCTATGCTCAGGGCATACAGGCCTGTGACAGCAGGAGCATTTACTTCCTTCCTGTCTGTGTTTGGGAGCAAAGGAAACACCTTTTTCAAGTAGAATTTCTAGCCGAGGTTCGTCATCTACAGCAGGAGGTGGAGTTTGGCTTGAACTGATCAGTTGAATATGACAGTCATAAAAGATGTTATTATGAAATTATGCAATATATTTCTGAGTTTGAACATCATATAACTTTTGTGAAGAGCAGTATTTGGGGTCAATGGCAGAGCACATGAGGAAATCTGTGTCCTGGACTGACTGATGAGTGCCTCTACCCCCCTGATAGTGTGTGATACTTTAAAATAGGACCTGTGGCAAACACCAACTTAATAAATAGTCCCATTTATTAAAACTGCATTGATGAAATTGACCTTTCATTAAGCCCTGCCTCTCGAACGCAGACTGGCTGATCACAGCGTAGCATCGGCCAGCTCCGACAAAGGTCCGACATCAACATATCTGTGCTCCATAGACTCTCATGTAATCTTTTCACTACCAGAAATGGACAAGGAATGAAAAGAGGATCTTTACTGTCTCTCACACAGACACTGTTAAAGCCTTAGTTGGTCCCTTAGGAGTCTTTTGATTAAATACCACTTTAAAATACACTATAATGAAATGTACATAGAGACATTTGAGAGTAAGTAATAATGCTGCTTTACTCTTTAAAAGGCTTCTGTTGTGAGCCGCATGTGGTCCGTGTCTGTTTTTAAAACCCTTTATCCATCTGCAAAATCTGCCACACTGGCACATTAACACTTAAGCCTCGCTGAAACCCAGGGAAAACACAAATACACCCACGCAGAGTCAACCACAATATCAAGTGTCACAATGAAACAAGCTTAAAACAAAGTATCTAAATTTTCTTTTTTCTTTTTTTTACGACTAAATGTGAAACTAAATATCTTGGACTTGAGTGAGATCTAAATATTTTCTTTTCAGTTCACTGAGGACAATTATGCACAATGGAGAACAGGTGACAGGAACAGGTCAGACTGCTATGCAGCTACCATTCATGTTACGCAGGCCCACGGGCTCCAGGAAGACACAACCATATAAGGAGCTTGTAAAAGTGGGTGTGGTGGAGGAACACTGAACAATGAACCTGCAGGACACACTCTGTTTACTTGAGTAAGACCAACAAAGAGCACGTCCACAGCTCCTTCCAGTTTCCACAAACACCGGCACGACCAGTTCTCAACACCAAACACTGATCACACAGAAGACAGATGATGAGTGTGAAAAATGTTAAAGACATTCCTCTGAGGCTTTGAGGCAGATTGGTTATTTTCCTCACTGATTGTCAGACTTCTTCTAAGGTGACAACGTGAGCGACTAATAGCCACCAGGTATCTTTATCTCCACATTAATTACTGCAGAAACCACACGTGAGCTCTCATACCTGAATCCATAGAGCTGATTTTACACCTCTTCGCCAATCTACAGTACTTTATCATAAAGCCTGCTGTGTAAATTCTACAACCAACAGAGATTATAACAGAGCGGATGAATGTGGGCTAACATTGAGGAAATAATAGCTTGTGAGGCTCAAAAAATGTATGATGTTACTTACATGTGTTAATGCAAGAAAACCAGACCAACCAAATGAATAGATGACCTTCTGTTCTTGGACTACTGTCATTATAAAAGCATGGCTTTAGCTGATATTATCATTTAGATTTTTTTCCTAAACTACACTATATAATTATATCATATAATAAACACCTACTTTTAGCGCCCTTCAGTTTCAAGAACAAATTACCTCCACTCTTAAAAGGATGATTAAATAGATCAAATGATATTACAGGATATTCTATTCTAACGAAAAAAACAAAACCAACTTTGACTCTACTAACAATTATTGTTAGTGTATCCAGTGTGATATAGTTTAATCATCTGTGTCATAGAGCTCCAGAGCTGTTCAAAAAATATACATGTGAGTTAGTGACAGAGTGATAGTGATATTCTTTGTTTCTCAGGGCCTTTAAAGCTGGGGTAGGCTGTTTTATTTTGGTGTCATTGGGCAAAAATAAATCCCATTATAATCTTTGAGAATACTGCAATTAAAGTGGTCTGAGAGAAAACTAGACTTCTGCACTTCATTTTAGCTTTAAAAATTTAGCCTGTGACAGGAGACTTTGGCCAATAACAAGTCATTTTATGGAGAGGGTGTTCGAAAGTTGCTGTTCCAGCATTGACATCAACTGTCTACACTGCAAAACAGCCCACAAAAGGAAGACTGACTTTTAAAAAAGAGAGTCCAAAGGAAAGTCTAACAGGAAACACAATTTAACAGGTGTCAGTACTGACAAAGTGTTTCCGAGATGGAGAGAAAATGTTGCTAATAGTTTAGCATTCTGCTAACACGAGCCAAAGGCTCATAGCTGCGGCTTCATGTTCATGTTTTTGTAACATTAGCTAGAGCCTGATCACAGTATGTCCTCTGCCTCACTCGTGGACGCTACAAACCACTTTGCTGGGAGGAGAGCGGGTAGCAGCTCCGGAGAATAAATCCTAGCTCCCAGGAACCAGACAGCCCCGACTCCTCACTGGATCATCAAACTTTCTGTTGCTGCTGTTACAAAGGTTAGACCGTATGCTGCTGCTGCCCACCAGCCTGCAGTGACACCTCGCAGCGGGGGGGTTTGCGCTGGCTGAATTTGAGCCACTACAACTGCCAACCAAAGGTCTGTCTCCAGGGATGCTGCCAGCTCTTCTCCTGAGGAAGCAGTCTACAGTGGTGGGGAGTGAGAAGGAGGGACCGTGGGGTAGCTAGCCAGCTAATTCTTGTCTCATTTGTGGTCTAATAAACAGAGAGAAGAAGGGGCTGAGTGAATGTCCTGGGCACAGCTCTTTGGTGAGTAAGACTAAATAAATCAATGTATGGGAAACATTGCGTTATTGTATGAAGCGCATATGCCTGTGGTCATCTGGTGGGAGGAGCTTAGGACAGAGAAGAGACAGCTGCAAGACGAGTGTGTATTTCAAAATTATGCTCTTTTTCAGATTTCTTCCTACCCCAGCTTTCAACTATTGATATTAAAGACACACTTTTAATACACTGCAAGACTGAGAATTTATTTTCACCTCTTTAAATACAGCCCTAATAAAAGGGATATAAAATCATGGAATGTGAAGGTCATTAAATTCAACATTTGTGCAGAGCTCTTTCTGAAAAGGCTTATTTTTTATGCTCAGAATGTAAGAGCTGAATTCTGCAGCATTTATAGTCTAACTTCCATTAACTTCCTGTGGTCCTCAATTCACCCTAATCTTCATTAGAGGAACCTCTCTACCAACTCCCCTCCACTCTTTCTCTACTTTCCTCTCAGTCTGACTTTCACTTTCACTCCCTCTCTCCCTCTCTCTCGCTTGGCATAGACAGAAGTTTATCTTTCAGATGTACTTGAACTATTTAAAGAAGGACATCCTTTGAAACATTAATGTATTTAATTAAATGTTTCCAAAGAAATGTCCTGAATATTTCATTCACGTAGTATGATCCATTAAAAGCCTTTTACAGTGAATGTCCACCTGCTTGTTGGTGGCAGTGTCTGTGATGCCCACCTTGAGTTACTGTACTTCTGTCAGCTGTATGCATGTGTGTGTGTGTGTGTGTGTGTGTGTGTGTGTGTGTGTGTGTGTAGTGGCAAAAGAGCTGGAGTATGGAGAAACGGAAGAAAAAACACACTCCTGACCTAAAAGAGGATCACTGCCTGGTAAAATGGGAAGCTAAGATGGAAGAAAGAGAGAGCGAGCGAGTGCCTCTCTGTCTGCTCTTGTCAAACATGCAAGAGAGGGTTTTAAAAGCTCACCCTGGAAACTCTTCCATCGGCTGTCACACATGAACGCACACGCACATGCACACAGAAAGGACACCAGTAGGACGTGAAGGAAGTGCAGAGGACAGGAAATGGACAGTAGGTTGCACCCATTGCAATCTCCTGAGCAAGAATCAATCGCTGGGCTAATGTTACCGCTGCCACTTATGGATCCTCTCTGCGTCTGCGCCCACTGTTTCACCCCCTGAGAGGACATATTTAATATTTCATAACCTCCCGCAGCATGGCATTTCAGCCACAGCGCTCCTCTGTAGGGTTGCTCCATGGCCAGGTGGGGGGTCACTACTTCAGATCCCTCTGCTTGCAAAATCTGGCCACTTAGTGTGTATGTTACTTAGGTTCTCTGCACAGAAATGCCATGAATGATTTCTGTGATTTTCACTGCGGGGCCAAACAGGTCTGTCCAGATTGTTAGCAGTCGTTCTCATGACAGTCAACACTGTTCTCACATGTGTAGGGTTGGGTACCGTTCATAATTGAACCGATACAGTACTGGTACCGGTATCTGGAATTCGGTACGGTACCAAACGGTAACTTATTTCGGTACTTTTTAACCCCATGGGCCCTAGGCCTTTTTGGGGTATTTTTTACTGCCTTTACTTTCAAGCTCATATCACAGTCATTATAAAGGCTACATACACATGCTATATCTTGTTTTTTTTTCAGGACAATCTGGGCTAACCAGATTTGCCATCATTTCATGTCCATTTTTACATGTATCTCACCATAGCAAGTTGGAAAAAGACATATTCTGCCATATCTGAAGAGGGGAGACTCTCTGGAACCTGGCAATATAAGAACCATGATGGTGGGACATTCTTCTGACACTTCACAGCTGTCCAAAACATGTGGTTTGTGCCAGGCGGACATGATTGCCAGTATTTTTTCATTATTGCAAGAAATTCCATTGACTCATTCACAAGTCAAAAATGTGTTTTATCTGAAAGAAACATGCAATATTTACATCTAAGATCATAGAAAAATAGTCAACCAAGTGCAATGAAGTGTCAACTGGACAATATGGAGATATTTGCATCTTGAAAGCCGGACTACAAATGTGGATAGACAGGGAGAAACACACGCAAGCCTAAGACGTGGTAAGATAGGATATTTCTCACTATATGAAGTGACTGATAACAAGATCTGTATAATGGATTGTAAAGAAATTCGTCAAGTTTTTATTTTGTAGACAATTGATCTGTATTTAGAGCGTGATGGGATGACAGCACAATGATGTGTGTGGTCCTGCGCTTTCATGTGATATGTGTGGCATTTCTGTGCGAGCCTGCGTTTGCGAGTAATCCATCCGAGAGTAATGTGTGTGCAAAGCTGTATGAAAGCTCTGTTATACATCATTTTATTGTAATTTTTTGCTGTGAAAACATTGGATTACCGACAAGTGCTTGGCCTTGTCAGAAAGCTACAATTCTGCTGTTTCACGTGATATGCGTGGCTGCTCGCTATGACGCACATTCGCGGAGAAATTCCACAGAGAAGAACGGGTGTGAATTTGGACGCACTATGCGTCGTTCGGGCCCATAGTCTAAACTTCTCAGTTTCAACATTTTATTGAGAACATTTAGGAACAGTGCTGCACGTTAACTTTTGTCTGCACATTGTTTTTGTCGCCATTGTTGCTGAGTCTGAGGTGCGAGTCATGCGCTCTCGCCCCGCCTCCACCTCAGGTACCAAAATTTGGCACCGTTTCATTTTAAGTGAATCGTTACTCGGTAGTACCAACGTGAATCGGTACCAAGTACAAAAAGTACCGAGTTTCGGTACCCAACCCTACACGTGTTGTTTTCTTTTGGGGGTTTTTCAGCTGTGACGTTTTCTCAATTTAATTCTAGTTGCTTTAAAGCCAGGGATGTAATATTTTGAGCTGATACTGAACCTGATATGTGTATTTTGGGAACAGTAAAAATCAGGCATGGATAAGGATGCTGGGACCTCTCTGACAGTTTAGTCTGGCTACAATACTCCCCCATTTTGTATGTGTACTCTAGATCTAAATTAGCCCAAGATAGATGTCATTTCATGAGGGATATACAATAAATGATTGACAGTTCACCCCTGACTAAATGAGAATACCATAGCTGTTCTTTGCTTCCAATTTTTAATTAAATTTACCAAAACCAGTTTTTGATAACTTTCTGATAACTAACAGATCCTTAAAGAAGTACAGTACAGGCCAAAAGTTTGGACACACCTTCTCATTCAATGCGTTTTCTTTATTTTCATGACTATTTACATTGTAGATTCTCACTGAAGGCATCAAAACTATGAATGAACACATGTGGAGTTATGTACTTAACAAAAAAAGGTGAAATAACTGAAAACACGTTTTATATTCTAGTTTCTTCAAAATAGCCACCCTTTGCTCTGATTACTGCTTTGCACACTCTTGGCATTCTCTCCATGAGCTTCAAGAGGTAGTCACCTGAAATGGTTTCCACTTCACAGGTGTGCCTTATCAGAGTTAATTAGTGGAATTTCTTGCTTTATCAATGGGGTTGGGACCATCAGTTGTGTTGTGCAGAAGTCAGGTTAATACACAGCCGACAGCCCTATTGGACAACTGTTAAAATTCATATTATGGCAAGAACCAATCAGCTAACTAAAGAAAAACGAGTGGCCATCATTACTTTAAGAAATGAAGGTCAGTCAGTCCGGAAAATTGCAAAAACTTTAAATGTGTCCCCAAGTGGAGTCGCAAAAACCATCAAGCGCTACAACGAAACTGGCACACATGAGGACCGACCCAGGAAAGGAAGACCAAGAGTCACCTCTGCTTCTGAGGATAAGTTCATCCGAGTCACCGGCCTCAGAAATCGCAAGTTAACAGCAGCTCAGATCAGAGACCAGATGAATGCCACACAGAGTTCTAGCAGCAGACCCATCTCTAGAACAACTGTTAAGAGGAGACTGCGCGAATTAGGCCTTCATGGTCAAATAGCTGCTAGGAAACCACTGCTAAGGAGAGGCAACAAGCAGAAGAGATTAGTTTGGGCCAAGAAACACAAGGAATGGACATTAGACCAGTGGAAATCTGTGCTTTGGTCTGATGAGTCCAAATTTAAGATCTTTGGTTCCAACCGCCGTGTCTTTGTGAGACGCAGAAAAGGTGAACGGATGGATTCCACAGGCCCGGTGCCCACTGTGAAGCATGGAGGAGGAGGTGTGATGGTGTGGGGGTGTTTTGCTGGTGACACTGTTGGGGATTTATTCAAAATTGAAGGCACACTGAACCAGCATGGCTACCACAGCATCCTGCAGCGACATGCCATCCCATCCGGTTTACGTTAAGTTGGACGATCATTTATTTTTCAACAGGACAATGACCCCAAACACACCTCCAGGCTGTGTAAGGGCTATTTGACCAAGAAGGAGAGTGATGGAGTGCTGCGGCAGATGACCTGGCCTCCACAGTCACCGGACCTGAACCCAATCGAGATGGTTTGGGGTGAGCTGGACCGCAGAGTGAAGGCAAAGGGGCCAACAAGTGCTAAACACCTCTGGGAACTCCTTCAAGACTGTTGGAAAACCATTTCAGGTGACTACCTCTTGAAGCTCATGGAGAGAATGCCAAGAGTGTGCAAAGCAGTAATCAGAGCAAAGGGTGGCTATTTTGAAGAAACTAGAATATAAAACATGTTTTCAGTTATTTCACCTTTTTTGTTAAGTACATAACTCCACATGTGTTCATTCATAGTTTTGATGCCTTCAGTGAGAATCTACAATGTAAATAGTCATGAAAATAAAGAAAACGCATTGAATGAGAAGGTGTGTCCAAACTTTTGGCCTGTACTGTATGTCGCTGCTGGAAAGATGCTCTTTTAATGAAATAAGGCTGTTTATGCACTGCAAAGACGGAAATACTTTTGAAATTGGTGTTACTGAGAAAACTGAGAAAAAGCTCTGTGGCATTTGCTTTTGCTCAAGAGGTAAAACACTTACAGCATCAACAATGCACTGCGCTGCACCACACCAGTAAATGATGGGTAACATAATGCAAGTTTCTTGTCTGAAAAACAATATGGCAGCCGGCTGGTGACATGGCTCATATTTGATCACCTCTGCTTAGTTTTACTGTTTGATCAGAGTTTGAGAGAGAGAAAGAGGGAGACAGATAGACAGAGAGGCTCTTTGTCTCAAACTATTTCTATACTCTTTGGGTCCATGGTGGCAGCGGGCATACAAAAAAAGGACAGTACTAATTTGTAGTTTATGCAAAAGCCCAAGAGCAAGCGAAAATGTGCCCGATGACACATTTCCCGCCATCCAGTGGATTTGAGCTCAGAGATGAGCAGGGAGATCTGGGCACTGGTAAGATGGAGGAAAGTTTACTACAGTTCATTTATCCATACTACCCACACTGTTATGGCACAAAGCTGACTGATAACCTGCAAAGTATGCTTTCAATTTAACTATAGCACTTGATTGTATCAACAATTAGTTAATATTAAGTCCACCAATTAGAAACAAAGTCTGTTTGCAGATTTTGGGGAGTACTAGTGTGTGTGTGAGAAAAGTTGTATAAAGCCTTTCATTGCTCCAAAGTCTGACAAGTCACCTCAAGTGATGTCACTTCAGACACTTTCAGTTGGGTCTGAAGAAGACAAGTTTGAAAATAAAATGAAATAATCTGGGGGTGTAAAGTTAGAAAGAAGTGTGTTTACCAGACCTTCGTAGCCCACTGCTCTACTAGAGGCTGCCAGCTCAAGAATATACTAGCCACTTATAGCATAGCAAACGTGAATCTTTGCATAAACTGTCTGTGGTTGCAAGTTAGACGTTAGTGTCAAAATTTGAAGAAATATCCTCAAGGTGTTCTTGAAATACTGTGTTCACAAGATTGAGATGGAGGGAAGGTCACAATGACCTTGACCTTTGACCACCAAAACCTGACCAATTCATTACTGAGTCCAAGTGAACGTTTGCGCCAAATTTGAAAAAAGAATCCCTTAAGGGTGTTCTTGAGATATTGCGTTAACAGAATTCAGACAGACAACATCACAGTGACCTCTGACCTATGACTACCACAATCTAATCACTTCATCGTTGATTCCAAGTGGATGATTGTGCCGACTTTGAAGAATTCCCTCAAGGCATTGTTTAAATTTTACGTTCACAAGTATGGGACAGATGGACAGAGGTACGTTTAGACAGATGGATGGACAAACAGACAACCCGAAACCATAATTCTCTTGGCCATGGCTATCACTGGTGCAGAGGCATAAAAATGACTATCACAGGTTGTGCTGCATCAGTGTTGGCAATGTTTTTAAATAGCTGCCTCAAGGGCCTATAGGAGTGCAAGGTTAAATCAGCAGAGTACGCATTGGTCAAAACTTTTTTTTTGACTAGGCTGAAATTGATTCTGGAAGGCGTGCTTCCAGACTTACATTTGCTGCCAAAATTGAACTTGCATTGTAGTCTAGCCGTAAGAGGCTTGAAGCAGAAATTGGCAAGTTACATTGTGACACTGCAATGCCTCAAAAGACACCCGTTAGGAAGAGTTCAAACACACACACACACACAAACACAAGTGTACTTAGCAACACTCGAATACATGCTCTTCTGCTTTATGTCTCTGCAGGATGTCTTCTAATCTCCAAGTCACCTGTCAGAAAATCCCCACCACCAACTATTACTCATCTCAAAAATGAATCTAATAATGTCCTCTGGCCTTTCTTCCTTTCTTGCTTCCTTTCTGGCTACTTCTCCTTGTTCTCATGTTGTATTGTAAT
This sequence comes from Epinephelus fuscoguttatus, assembly GCF_011397635.1. Taxonomy (NCBI): domain Eukaryota; kingdom Metazoa; phylum Chordata; class Actinopteri; order Perciformes; family Serranidae; genus Epinephelus; species Epinephelus fuscoguttatus. Next base: position 36,726,471 of record NC_064754.1, on the reverse strand, counting down.
TGACGTTTCTCAAGCGAGATAGAGGGGAGTACCCTGGATGCACACTAGAATACCGAAAGACCAAAAACCCTTTTTCGTCCTCCCTCGTACTCTCTGTCAGTATCTTTTACCTCTGTGTCTTTCTTTTAATTTGCTTCAATGAACTTTGTAAAGAGACAAGACAACGAGAGAAAAGAGCAGAAGTTTGGAGACTTAAACCAAGGTTAAACAGTGGCATGGGTGTCTCAATTTCCAGGTTTCTCAAGCGTATAGGCAGTGTGTAGATGGCATCCATTCAGAGGGGACACAACGGAATACCAAAGAGCTCAGCAACTTCATTCACAGGGCAAAGGAAAAAGGCAAAGTCAACAGCTTTATTTCATCTTAATACACACAGCAGCACTGACCACGCCAAAGAACCCAAATTTCATCTTTGCAGAGAAACAGTTGCAGGAAAGGGGGAGTGACAGGGGATGAGAAGACCTACTCAGTCATTCAACCCTCACTAGCTGATAGATCGAGACATTACGTCAAGAAAGAGGCTTAAAAAAGACACTTGAACAGGCCTAAGTGAATTATGGATGAAGCCGTGGCGAGAAAGAGAAGGCAGAAATATATGTTGAGAAATATTTCAAAAAGTTTCTGTGTAAATCCTATTAGAAAGGAAAGGATAGCACAGGGGGATTAGTTGACCCTGTCCACTCTGTCCAGACTGTTTCACACTGATAAAGTATAAAAACTCTTAGAATCACTCCTAAAATTGACATTGTGAGTCATGTAATAAGTGCTGAAATGAGCGTCGCTGTTGTGAAGGCCTTAACAGAAGCCATCACAGCAACAACATGCCTTAAGATTTCTTTTCCAACATCAAACGTTTCCCCCCGTTTTCTGCAACAGTAACCCTCTTTGAGAAACACATCAAAAAGAAAGATTTGACACAAAATAATAAAAAAAAAAACTACAGGATGTCTCTTTCAAGAAACCCCCCTCTCCCTCTCTGTCAGGAGGAATTTGTGGCATCTCAAAAATGTCACTTGCAGTTAAAATCGGGTTGCTGGCCGAGTGTGGGGTGGTGGCTGTGGCAGGGGGTTACGAGCTTTGATGTGTGAGGTTGAGAGCAGGTGGAGAGAGGGGAGCTGGGCAGTGGAGGGCACGGGTACGACTGAAGGCTTCACAACAGAACAGCTTCACCTTGATGTGACACAAACACCAGGGGGAGGACAGGAAATGGTGTCTGGTGGTCACTCTCCCCCTCCGTCAGTCATTTTTATTTAGTTTTATGCAGCATCTGCGAAGCACCGCAAATAGAATTGTTCTGACTGTTCTCAACTGGTTTGATAACTTTGGTGATGTCACCTATGACATTGTCTTATAGGAGTACAGCACCTTCTTCAGTACACAACAGTTACCGTGGTGGAGCAAAAAAGGAATATCAGTGAACCTGTGACCTATCAACCTCAGATCAGCAACAATAAAGCATGGACACACCAGGAATAATAATAATAATAATAATGAGGAAATTTTGAGGGGAAAATTAATCTGTGCAAATGACAGTTCAACTTTGATGAACTTTGAATATTTACTAGGGATGTCACGGAAACTGATATTTTGGTATCAAATTAATGCCAAAATTCCAAAAACATGACAGTATTCGTTTTCTTTGATACTTGTGCTGCAATTCTTCCGGACTTCTGGGCCAACATATTTTGTGCCACGTATTTACACTATGCTACAAACGTCAGCAGAGTGATGAGGTGTTGAGCATCTATTCTGTGCTGAGCACCGCATGTTGGACTTTTTCTTGGTCGCCAAGAGTTGTGTAATTTTCAACTTTCAGGTAAATTGCCGCGCTCGTCACTGTCACTTTTTACCCAACTGTCAAATCGCATGGGGAAGGGGCGGGACATATGGCCTACCACAAAGACTAGCTGTCAAATCTTACATGCACAAGTGCAGAAGAACAACGATGGAGGAGAAATATGTTAATAAATATGTTAATATACTTTAGGCTACATATTAATATATGCTTCCCTTCCCAATAAAACCTTAAACCCACAGAGACCAGTACTTTTCATTCGAGGCGGATCATTGGGGATTAATAAATACATTAAAAGCTAACTAAATTTCAATGTTTTTAATAAGGGAGCGTGTGTTTAAGTACATGGGATTTATTGTTTGTTTGTTGTTTTTTTATTGTGATATCAAACTGGGTATTGAGAGTCTCTGAATTTCACTGATATTGGTATCAACTGCATGCCCAATGTTTACTGGGCATCATATTAATCTAGAGTTGCAACAAATAATTATTTCCATAATATATTATTCTGATGACTGTTTTCTGGATTAATCAATTAATCATTCTGGGACATAAATATCAGTAAAAGGTGACAAAAAAATGTTTGTCACATTTTCCTAGAGTGACAACTTTAAATGTCTTGTTTACAGATTTGCAGGCAGTTGTGTAACAGGAGTCAAATACATATTTTACATAATCATATTGTCCCAATAGCAACCAAACTAAGTCAACAAGCTAATAATCGACCATAAGAAAGCTTGTTAGCTCAGAGAGCTTCATTTTCCCGCTTTCATAACTCTTTATTAAATGAAACAGTGTGCAAGAGAAGACTAGAGAGGAGTGAACAGAACAGTTGAGCAAAAGCACAGGCCCCCAGGTGCTATTGTAACTGACTTGTACTAGCCAAGCCAGGCTAGCTAGCGAGTTAGCTCGCCAGCTACCGCAGTTCACCAACTGGCCCTGCGAGTAGTCCCTGCATCACCAAGCTTCTGGCCCCACCTGTTTTGCCTGCATAAGCAAATGTGATTCTGTGGTGTGACCGGTACCTCATGCCAAAAACCACAGAGGGTGCTGTCACTCTCTGCACACTACAGTGTAGGCCTATGCTGCAAACGCCATCCTCTTACTACCACTAAGTCATGACAGTCAATGGTTTCAGGGTCACTTTTCATCACAAATCACTGTCTTTACATATGGAAACAGTCACCGTTGTTTCCATGTGGAAGAGTAAAATCTGTCTTTGGCACCTTACTGATCGCCTTGGCATCACAAGTCGTAGAAAGAGCAAAGCTATGACTATATGATTGCCTGTGTGGACACAGTTCTCAACGGAAACAAAACAATGTCTGATCCTTGCATTAGTTGGTGTGATAATTATATTCATATACTGATAATGCTAATAATTTAGTCTTCAGAAACTGTGAAATAAAGTTTGCAAGTTCTAAGTTCTGAATGAGTTCAAAGCTGTTTTCAAAATCAGATAAATGCTCTGATTTGCATCTAAAATATTAACAACTGCTTTGCGACTCTCAACAACTACAGTCTCTGGGGAAAAACTAAGTTATTTAATTACTTATTAAACTTGAAATATTTATGGAGCTTTTTTTAAGAGTCTGTTACTGTCATTCTGCAGCATTGACTTAATTAAAGCAGCAGCAGCAGCAGCAGCAGCAGCGCTTCATGTTGTGCCATAACACCTCTTCATCATTCTATAGTCACTGTAAAGGACAACCTGTCAACAATATTCTCTTGATTCTTTCATAGTTTCTCTCAGGAGAAGCAGGGCCACAGACTATGTTTTATTTTTACATAAAACGCAATGACAACAATGACTGAGACTAAGGAGGTGGATGTGATATCAGAGCACTGATGCCCTGATGACTGACACAGAAATGGAAGACACCAGATCAAGGACCCATCAACCTCTTCCTGTCACCATACCTGTGTCAGCTGATTCATCTCATTCATCCACCCCCCCTCGGAGAACATGAGCCAAAATCACATGGAGAGCTATCAAACTCACTATTTCTGTCCCTGTTGATAAAAGGGCCTGCGCACTTTACCGCATCCACTGACCCGATTTCAAAGTCTACGCAGTTGGCTTCGGGGCCGGGGGATTTTTTTTCCCTCCCTCTCTCCACAGTCAACCCTCGTGGGGTACAAAGGCCGACCACTATCGACATTTAAAATGGAATAATGCATACATAATGCTTTGGCACTAGTGTTGCATTGGCAAACCTCTTGTCCCACTACTGTCCATAGGGTGAGATGGATGAGGTTTTGAATGCACTCGCTCTAAATCCCACTCATGGAGGGCCTGAGGCAAAATGTAACTGTGCTCCATGTGCTCACTCAATGAACACTGGGAAATTTATGCCACTCTCTGATAAGACCAAGCCAACATTATCAGGAAAGTTTGGCCAATCTTAATCATAATTGGACAACTGCTGAGGCCTACTAGGTGAAAATACTGCACAAGTTCTGTGTGATTCTGATCTATAATAACATGTAAGTGCCCAACTCAACAGGTCAAGAAAAAGCTTCTCTCACTCATAGCTGTAGCTCTTCCTCCCACTGTGCTGGAAGAGAAAGGCTGCCAGTAAGCAAACAAAGATGACATTAATCTGATCTTTTCACCACTTGCTAAACCAGGTTTTTCTTGTAACTATTGTCACACTGTTTGTCTTCAGTGAGAAAAGACTAATGACTCAAGTTTCTGTGCACAAAGCTATGACTTCACTGTGAGTTAGGCTGCTCCTGTTAGCCGGTGAGGAATGCTGCTGATGTGGTGCCAGTGAGGCGAGAGGGAAACCAAGCGAGTTTAGCGAGGTCCCATTGGAAGGAGGATTAACATTACTGAGCTGCCTTCGTGTGTGTTCACAGTCTTGTGTTGCGTAATGTTACTTGGGTGAAAATGCAGGACTGGTCACACTGCTCGCACAGCAGGTGTGCTGCACAAACAAGATCTTCTTTGCAAAGGTATATACAGTAGGACTGGGTGATAGGGAGAGAATCAAATATCACCATACTTGTGACCAAATAGCCCAATATCGGTAGAGGTGGGTTGACTAGTGCTGCTTTCACAAAATATTTACACAATGAGATGTTTGATAAACAACCATCAGTAATGTGGATATTATGACTACATGGTATAGAACAGTTCCAACAGAAAATGACATCACTTCACTGTAAATCAGTCTATAAAACCAGGAAAAGACAACATATACAATATTATGATATCCAATGAGTTCTCATCCCAACTTTTCACAGTCTTTTCAAAATAAACTTACATCATAGGTTAAACACCTTGATTTTACATTCCTCTCCTTGTGCAACAAAAGCATGTGGTTAGGTTTAGAAAAAAACATAATAGCGTGGCTCAACATTCACACGGGGAGTGAACAGCATTTGGGGTTTGTTGGACCCATCCACTTCCCCTCCTGCCTGCCCTATAGGGCCTTTCCAGCTCCTTATATTACATTGTTGCCAGCAGCATTACAACCTTACACAGTCCAGCGGCATTACAAACAGACACCACATGACAGTGTATCATACCACTGCAAAAGGTGTCTCTTTGCATCGGTGTCTGACGCCGAAATCAATGCCAAAGCTGCGGTATTTGTTGAATTGATATATTGCACAGCCCTAAATACAGTATATTGCATAATGCACTACATTATACATTAGCTGGCACACTGATTTACTCAGTTTATTCAGTAGACTTGACAATCTAAACATTCTAAATGGGTCCTTTTGTATTTCCTGTTGGAATGTTTGTTAACACAGTAGATTACAGGAAGTCGATAGAAACCAAAGCTGTTACCTTAGCAACAGAACAGTAATGAAACAGTCTATGGACCGAATCATAGTGTTTGATTACAATAACTTCTGGGTTAAAAACCCAGCATCACATATATAAAAGGAAAACACGGAGCAAATACTGACCCAATGGTTAGTTTTTAGGCCCCTTAAAAAAGGCCCAATCAAAAATATTAAGTGCATGTTACATTCATTAGATTTTCACTCTTTACCTTGCCGTCAGACCGCCCCTTCCAACAGGGAACCCAAGCCATTATGTCAAAGCGACCAGATTCCTTTGACAAAAACAGTCATTGTACTTTGCAGAACACAGGAGTTATTGGTCTACTGCTGCCTCGCTTGGTGTGTAAGGTAAAGTGGAGAAAATATTCCAAATGTCGCATACACTTAGATTGATATTCATTTTTTTGGTGGGTCTTTTTAGGTGACCAAAAATATGTTTCTGCAGTGCCCGTCCACAGAGGTACACTGCTAAGCTTCTGTGCGGGTATATTAGGTTTATCGAAGATGCTAGCAAAGCACCACACACAATCTTCAGATAGGTCGGACCACTGTGTTTCACTTTATATCTTAAATGTTAAATTTACGGCTAAAAATGACATGAGTAATACATGAGTCTGCCAATTTTACATATCCCCCCAGTTTAAGTCAGCTGCTGTTGTTTCAATGCCAAAACAGTGATGTGAGGAAACACTGACTCGGATACATGTCCCAAATCATTAAATAAAAATCAAGATTTGTCGATACTGTCTCAATATCCAGCTACAATGGACTGTAGTTCACAGAGGAATGCCTCACCTACACATCTCAAGGAAACATGTGACTGGACTCAGGCTCCTGGCTCAAATTTTATCTAACCTGTGGGAATCTATACACATAGCAATGCCAAAAGATTTACACTCTGCTTTTGAAGCCATAGACCTCCCACAGAAAAATAAGCCCACCTCGCATCATCCAATCACTCCTGCTAAGGTTGGTCCAACTATGCTCATAACCCTAAAATACCTCAGTGGGGTAAAGATGCACATCTGTCTTCACCAAAAAACAACCGCATATGCAAACAACATATGTTTTGTTGTTGTTTTCCTGACAAACAATGTAAAGTCCTGAGCAGAGGGAAACAGTGAAACACAACCATGAATATGTACTTGTTTTAAGAGGAACTCATTACACTTGTTCCCTGAGAATTTCAACACACCTCAAGAGAATAGATCATGACGGGAATAATAATGAGACCGAAAAAGTGTCGCAGCATCAGGAGGCTGTCAGGAATGTGACAAAGAGGCAGGTAATGCACACGTTGCAAGGATAGAAATGTGGTTACTACAACATAAGAGCTGTTCACTAAAGGAGGTTACATAAATAAAGTTGTTAACAGACCTGTTGTTGAAGTAAACTTAGACAAACAGGCCACTGATACACTGAAGAAGCTGAAGCGATATGATCATAAAGTAAAAACAGCAGGTACTTTGCAGACAACATAAAGTCTGTGTGTGGGGGTCAGGAGAAAGGTGAGGATGAGCTGCGGGCCAAGGTGCTATTCGCTAAACGTCTGTGAAATTGACAGGGACAGTGTTGACACTGTTAGGTTTCTGTCAGCTCAGCATGACCTGTATAATGGTAGATGCCTGTTTCCCAGGCTCTGGTGACAGACAACGCAATCAAAGTCACTTTCCTGCCTCCCTCTCCTTTAACTGCTCAACCCTGCCACCACTCCATCTCACTGTCTGTCAGTCCTTCTGCCCTGCTGCAGGACTCCAGTAATCATCTGACTCTGTAAAGGTCCTGTGGAAGAATCTACAGTCCTCTTTCTCTCCTTATTCATCATCACATCATTTACAGTACAGGGGTTTCTAAGTCAATCAACACTGCCTGAGCCTGAGGTGTTTTTTGTTTTCTTTTTCTAGCGGAGCAATAACAGACGCTTTTTGATGCATTTTATCAAAAAAGAAAGAAAGAAATTATGAAAGAAACAAAGAAAAAGTAAAAGAAAGAAAGTAACAACTGAAAGAAAGAATAAAAGAACAAAAGAAATAAGGAAAGAAAGAATGAAAGGAAGACAGAGCTAAAGAAAAAAATGAAAAAACAAAGACCAAAAGAAAGAAAAATGAATGAAAGAAAAAAGAAAATAACAAAAAAAGAAAGTGAGAAGAGCGAGCAATGAAAGAAAGTATGAAAGAACAAAAGGATGAAAAAGTGAAAGAAAGAAACAACGAAAGAAGGAAAGAAAGGAAAAAAGAAAAAATGAATGAATGGAAGACAGAGCTAAAGAAAAAAATAAAAGAAATAACGAAAGACCAAAAGAAATAAAGAATAAACACAAGGAAGAAAAAGTGAAAGCAAAAAGAAGGAAAGAAACAATGAAAGGGGGAAAATAAGCAGAAAAGAAGGAAATAATGAACAAAAGAAAGAAAGAAATAACAAAAAGAAAGAATGAAAGAAAGAAAGAATGGATGAACAAAAGAAAGAAAAGGTGAAAGAAAAAAGGAAAGGAACAATGAAAAAAGGAAAGAGTAAGAAAGAAAGAACGCACGCACAGGAGAGAGGGATGGTGTATTAACTTTCATTTGGTAATTATTCAGTGTAATCTAATGTAATTCTATGGTTTATAAACGACGTGTATGGACCCACTCAGGAGACTGTGCCAGTTTAAGTGTGTAAATGCGCACATTACTTCATGTGTGTTTTGTTATCCAGCCGTTTTCGGAGACGTTTCGTACACAAACCCAAAGAGGAGCATGTAATCTCCAGAGTTCCAGGGTTTTCACATTACATCAGCAGTGTAAGCATGAGCGCACTGCGCTACATGAATGAAATCAATTTACGGGAAGGAGGACGAGCATTTCATTTTAAGACAATCAGACATGTTCCCTCCTGGTGTGAAAAAGCCAGTGATTTTCTTCTTCTGTGCCTCACAGCTGCAGCGGAGGAAAGCCGACTTTATGATACCATGATTCACTGGCAGCCTAATGAGAGCCACGGCCGTAAGCTGTTTATGTGGCATAAAGGCTGCCTCTATTAGCGCTGCTGTCAAAGAGGGAGCTGGGCAGGCATTGGCTGGCAGCGTGGCGACAGTTCAGCTCATGAGAGTATTCATTTACTGACAGGACTGGAGGTCGTCAGCTGGCAGCGTGGCGAGACCCTGAGTGGAGGCAGGACCCGCAGTGCTGCCACCAAACTCCAGGCCGACTGGGAAAAACGGATGATACTTAGCAAATGTAATTAATCACAAGGGGTTTGACACTGAGGATGATAATCACAGAAGGTCTTTTTATCCTGTATTAAATGTGGTAATGTGCACACAAACACACACTCATAGGATTACACATTCAATTAAATACTGTACTATACTGTATATGTCAGTTTAACAGCTGTATATTAAATGAAAGCTCCAAGAAATTAAACGTGTTTACATCCTTAGATGCTATAATTAGGCAATAATCACCGATGGAGCTCAGTATCACTCTGCACATGATGAAATTCACTAAAAGAATATTAGATCAACATGCAATGATATAATATGGTGTATTTCCTGTATTCCTTCCTGTCACTTGTTTCTGCCAAGAGCTGGTGGAGTCATAAATCTGCCAAGAACAGCCACATTTTTGCAAGCAAAAATAAAACTACCATAAATAAAAATATACAAGAAACCATGCATCACTCTACCTATTTTCAGCAAAATAAAAATAAAATAACAGGGCAAATTGAGTGTATTATTTTGCTCTTAGCCACCTCTCTTTCACCACTGCAGCTTCAGCTTAGAATTGGAAAAATTAACCATTCAGACGGCAGAGGGACAATTGTTTAGCTGCCATTGTGTTGCGTAGAACCAGTGTAACCAGTAAAAGGTCTGTTTGAAGATGTGATTGGCACACACTCAGAGAAAATAAACAGCAAACAGTGGGAACAAAGTAAAAGAACAGGACTAAAAAAGGCTGCAATCTCCTGTTACGTATCGTTGTTGTATTAATGTGTGTTTATTTTTGTCACTGTGAAAGACGAGTGATGCAAAACACTTTACAGAGGAACCTCACACGAGTGTACTTCAGTCCAATCCAATAAATTTAGACACCAAAGACTAATTTTACTGGCTTTCAGCGCTTGGCAACTCGACTCGATGTGTCTGCCCTTCATTCCCTCACACCGCCTCACGTCCAGTCCCGGCTACTTTCCAAGTGCAAGGTTGCGAGGTGAACATCCCAAATCAGAGACAAAAACATACAGAGAGATACAGGGTACCAGCCCAGTTGTCGGAAGAAAATGTCGGCATTTCATATTTCTGCAAACCACAAATACTTTATATTTGCACATTTCATGCGTATCAACGTTTCTAAAGGGACGTAATATATGAGCTGACTTTGTCATTGGGAGATGTAGGGGACAGTGGATGGTGTGTCACCTAGGTGAGATGCCTGCCGAAAGCAACCAACAACAAAACTAGGATTGTCACGATACCACAATTTCAGTAGTCGATACCAATACCAGTGAGTTTCGACGATTCTCGATACTCACTCGACACCGCGATAAAAATCAAAAAACAGAAATTGAAACTCACTCACCTTAAAATATCAAACCACTATTTCTGCCCCCCCTTGACGGCACCACTGGCCGCGCACATGTGAGTGATCGAAGGTGACAACGTGTGTGTCGCCATGCTGGTATATGACAGCAAAAAGATGGGGACCTCAACACTTTAGAGGCACATGACAAAGGCTTGCCATGGAAAGAAAGACGAGAGTCAGCCTCTAATGTCCATGTTAGTATCTTTAAAAAAAGTCGGGCTCGGGCTTGTAATTACTGTTAAAGGAACAGGCCGGGCTTGGACAGAACATGCACGGGCTCGAGTGGGGTCAGGCTGGATTTTTTGGGCCCAATCTAAGCTCTAGCACTTGTAGAACCCATTGTTTCTAGCAAAGACGATGGAGAACAGGCGTTCTTCTTCGGCGCTCGTCTTCGTCACAGACTTACCGTACCAAAAAAAAAACAGATACCGACTTATTTTTTGCATGTTGGCATCAACTTGGTACCGAAGTATCGGTTCTCATGACAACCCTAAACAAAACAGGTCATTTTATAGTGAATCATTGCTGCTTTTCCGAAAGCCCCTAAATGTGGGTGTTTTTCAGCAGGAATAGTGCCACGAAAAGCTGTTGTTTTTTTACAGAGACATCAAGGTGTGTTTCAAGTCAGGACTGTACCCCCAAAACCATTTTGTTAAGCCAAAACAAAATCTTTTCCAAACCACAGTGATTTTTGTACCTAAGCCTAACCACATGTTGACCACGGTGCTGTTGAAAACCTAAAGTTTCAATGCACCCATTACACTAAAACTTGCATGTGTAATGTATCCATGGTTTTCAGAAATGTATAATGCCTACATTTTTTCTGCCCATTGCGTTGAGGGTGAGGATGCCTGCCACTTCATGAGCTCCTTTTACATCTCGCAGGAAACGAGTCACTGCACATAATGGGTCGTTTCAGACTGAGGCTCAATGGGTTTCAACTAAACTGCAGGTGAAGAATCACAACGGCACTCAGAGCGCTGCGACGACGACTCTTCACAGAACCAGCTCCACTTGCTGCTTCATCCTAGGATCTGTGAGGGTTTACTGGTATTGAAAATTCAAGAGTCCTTCTAAAAATGCTCTTCTTTTGTTAACATAGGTGAATTTCTTTGACTGGAATTAAACAAAAAATGTTGTGCGGTTGTCATCATTTGACGGGAGGATGGCCATCGAGTGGATCGATGCTGACATCTGCCAGAGCAGGCTTCAGATAACAAGGTGGGCATTATTTTGAAGCACATCATAAAACTGCCTCCCAGACCGACACACTGCTCCAATTAAACAATGGCCTCAGTGTTACATGCGACATGATTCTGCACCTGAGCTTGGATCACGATGGCACTCTGCTGTCTACAGAAACAAATGTGACGGCTTTATGTGCAACATGAATGTGCCAGATGGAGCAGCAGATTTCTGTCTTTGCTGCCTGTGAAATCATTTGTGCAGGACAAAAAAAAAAAAAAGACAGACACAAAATTGAACATGGGGAAGGGACTGGGCGGAAAGATTCAGCCAAGAATATCAAACTTTACTTGTTTCTTCCCACGTTTTTAATGGCTTGAGCTGACTGTAGCTCTTTAGAAGTCATCTTTGTAGATCTCACAAAGAAAATCGAACATGTTGGATATAACTGCGATGGCTGGGACGGCTCAAGGATTCAGTCAAATTGTTTCTGTGACCTGCTTACATTTAATGAGTAGCAGGAATGACAGTCAGCACTGACCTGGCTCCCACATGGGGGAAGGCTGCCTCTGTTCTTGCAAACTTGTGTGGGGCAGCAAAATTTTTTTGCTTTAGTCTCACTGAGTCTATCAGGAGACAGAGAACTTAAAGGTACACTATGCAGGATTTTCTGAAAATATATATGTTTGGACTCATACCCACTCTCTGACCCACTCTGACCCAATGTATTTTCCTGCAGAGACTCTGACCTCTGCCTGTATTTTCTTCTTGTTTTCTGTGCTCAGGACATTTATGAGCGTGTACCCCCACAGTGCTCAGGTGAGGTCAAGGCTTTATAAAAAATAGAGACCAAGTGCCAGATCATAAGCAGCAGGCATCCAAGAGACACATTGTTGCAAAAAAGTCAAATATAGCAGTGAATGCCAAACTAGAGTGAATCTAGAGTTGGCTTTAACTTTAACTTTGGCTTGCAAGCATGTTAACAAACAGCGACTGACAATGCTGCCTTTAAATAGGAGGTTGGAGGGTTGTCATGAGAACGGATTCTTCGGTACCAAGTGCAGTGATATAACTTTGCCCTCAGTGAGCCGTGTCGAGTCCTGTCGGAACTGATGGGGGCAGTATACACGCATCAGTCTGTGCTGAGGACGAGCGCCGATGAAGAACGCCTGTTCTCCATCGTCTTTGCTAGAAACAATGGCTTCTACAAGTGCTGTTGGAGGCACAAGACCTCGGCTTGTTGAAAAGTCAGGTAGTAGGAGTCATGTGTGGAAATATTTTGCATTTGAGGCAGATGAAAGCGGAGTAATTATAAACCCGCAAAAACCAGTGTGCAAACGGTGCCTTCGAAGTTTCCAGACCAAAGGAGGAAACACTTCAAACCTGGCTAAACACTTAAAAGACAGACACCCTGACTTGTTTAAAGAATTCAAGGTGAGTGAGATTCAATTTACCATCACTTGTGTTATGGTATACTTATCCTGAAATACATGTTACATTATTTGGGTTTGAAAGCCAGCTTACTACGTTTATATGGGCGGCTACTAGTACTCGCTACCTTACGTTATAACTTACCCTGTAAAAGATGGCTAACGTTATGCGACGTTAACGATACCATCTTTAACATTACTTAACGTTGCGTTTCAAGCAATTATTATCGGACTAATCATCTGTCACCATATCCGTAAACTGAAAGTTTGAAACAGTTTTAATAAAGTAGTGAATTTATAAATACATGAGTTCTGTTTTTTGATTTTCACATGGTAATCGAATGAGTATTGAGAATCGTGGAAATTCACTGGTATTGGTATCGACTACTGAAATTCTGGTATTGTGACAAGTCTAGGAGGTTGTTAGCAGGCAAGGAACAAGCTCTTTTTCCTGCTGGAATTAAGCTGAGTGAGATACAATTGTCATCCTGAAGTCAATACCCTCAGACGGTTTAGTACTGATGAATAAAGGTGGGTTATTACTCTGGTAATGCTGCTGTTTATGACTGCCCTATTAAGTACAATGCAATACAATTATCTCATTTAATTAAAAACTATAATTCATTCACAAAGTTCTTCTGATGAGCTCACAAATTAATTCAAGTCTGTCAAAAGGACCTGTGCACAAGGTAAAAGATACAAAGACATATGAACAGTGTGTGTGTGTGTGTGTGTGTGTGTGTGTTTGTGTGTGAAAGAGAAAGAGGAAAGAACACATGTGATCAGAACTCAAGCAGCTACAACCTTGAACATGAAGATCAAGTGCAGAGCCAGCGGCTGCTGGTGGATGATGCAGACTCACCTTGGTGTTGGCTTTGGTCTTGCTGCTGCTGTTAGTGTTGTTGTTGAGGCTGGGATTAGCATCTTCATGCACTCTGTCCAAAAGCCAGAGGAGGAACTCGAGGGCATCATGCTGAGAGTTTCCTCGAAACTGAGAGCCGTACTTGGCCACTATGCTCTGCGGAGAGGAGAAAACATCATAATTAATACTTTGGGCGATTTCAAGTCATTAAACACTGACATTCCTTCCTGACAAAATGAGGCCACGATCACATGGAGCGCAGGAACTCATCATTTGTAAGCTGGAGTTGGTTCTGCTTGGAGCACTCAGGGGAGAGATGGAGAGAAAAAAGGGACATTTCTCTCTCTTATCATCACTTAATGCAGATTCATTTAAGAACATCTGCCAGACATTATTTGGCTATGATGAGATCATGTAACAAAGTCATTACAATTCTCTTTGGATGTTGTACTCTGGAAGAAATAGGGATTTTTTGAAAAAAGAATTTGAGGCAGAGCACACTTCATTACATGCATCACACTTAAGAGGATGCATGCAGCAAATAAAGCCATACACCACAAAAACCGTATAACAATGTTCACTGTATTTTCAGATAGGGCTGCAACCAATAACTTTTTTGTCCAGTTAATGGATTTATCATTTGGTCTATGTCTGTCTTGTTATATTTGACCAACAATCCAACAACTGCTTGAAAAATAACTGAAAGCATTTATTTGTGCCAGTTCCCACCAGACCTGGTTTTGATGCTGAGTGAAGTAAACTGAAGAGTAGCTAAATGAACCTACAGATCAACACGCATGACCAGTCAGAAATATTCTCTGCTGTTAACCATTGACATCCCTAGTTGGAGTGTTGGAAATATCTACCGCAGAGATCTGTCTGCCTTCTGTGAAATATAATGACAGATGCTCACTTGGTTTATAGTGCCAAAACAAATTGCATTACAAAAAATCAACAGCAATGTCTTTGCAGAAAGCATGACCAGGTTAGTCAAGATAATCCACCAACGTGTTTCATGGAGGAACTCTTCTTTCTACCAAACCACATCCACCAACTGCATCACCATGCAGAAGGAAGCATGCATCTACTCACTGACAAAAAGCTCATGCTTATGACAACATAAGCATTAACAGCGTTCTCCAGCTTAACTTGCTCAGGGGTGCTAGCTAAACTAGCAGTAGATGCACGCTTCCTTCTGTGCGGTGATACACTTGGCAGGTGTAGTTTGGAAGACATAAAATAGTTCCTACATGTAACGATTCAAAACAAGGTCTTTCGATTATCTTTACTAACCGGGTCATGATTTCTGGAGAGAGACATTGCTGTTGAGTTTCTTCAAACGTTTTTTTTTATTATTTTATTTTCATCTAGTTCTCTTAGATTTGAGAGAAGGCAGACATCTCTATGGCCGATATCTCCAACACGCTTCAAAATCTTCTAGATTGACAAATAGAACTACAGGTAAGAGGAAAAATACGTATTTTTGATTTGCAACCAGGTGCCCGTAACCAACAATGCAATTTGCACCCGAGGTGTAAATAGCCACTGCAGGTATATTCCTGGATGTCCTAGCAATGTTAAAATATGAACAGGTCTATTCAGCTACTCTGCTAAAGTTTATGCACGATGTCTAAATTCAGAAGCTTTATAAATACTAAAAACTGAAAATAATAAGTCAACTAAGTCTAAAAATAACACACATGGGACTCACATCCAAATCCGGTCCTTAACCCATTCATCCACCATGTCTTACTCCCTCTGTGAACTGTGTCTCTTCATACTACATCACCTGACTTTATGGCAGTACATTTGTGTGTTTTTTTTCTCTTTTATTTTCCACTTTTATCTCAGAGAATATCAGAGATTGACTAGTACTAGCCCTAACCTTGAAGTCTTTGTCCTAACCCATACCACCTCTGACTTTGACGTGTCTACGTGGCGCGCACTAGCTAATCACAGCATGCAGTGGGATCCATGATAACACATTGTAGGGATGGGTATAAATAGCCGAATAGCTGCACTGTAACTATTCTCATCCGAGTGCAAACAGACACTCTCTTTTGATTTTTGGGGTAAATTGCCTCTTTAACTTATCTGGTAAATGTACCTTTGTATACTTGGTTTTTTTTTACTGTTTCATTTCGCCAGATAAGTAACACTGAATCACTTTTTTCAAGTGGTATGTTTAACTTTGTGTCTCCTCAGAGAGTGAGAAAAACCCCCCAAAACTAGTGTTTTCTTGAAATCACAATGTCATTATTTAAATGATATAATTACAAAGAACCAGAACCACTTGAGTTTAAAATGATATTGCAACTCTTTTGCCAAACAAAAAGCTGATGAATGGCTGCAAGTTGTCACTTCTAAAACATTCCATTAGGCCCTGACAGGCCATTTGTATTAAATCCAGATTAAACTGAAGGTCAGACAATTTCACTTTCCCAAAGACATTTTCAGCAGTATTTCACTTGAGAATACTCAGGACCCAAACACATCAGAATAAGGCTGATAACTCTACTAATAGCAAGAAAACTGACACCCTGTTCAAACTGTTGTTCTCACTTAGCATTGGATGCAGATGAAATGACTTCATCCTATTTGTTTTCCAAAGCTTTCAGAACTGTAGTTGTACTGAGACTGCTATTATTGGCAGCATAACAGCATAAGCAAACAAAATAAGACATCTTAGTCCTCATGAGCCATTTGTGGTGCCAGATAATATTTCAAGAAATTGTTTTGCAAACACATTCACACACTGAAAAAGATGACTCACACAGAGGACATCCGGAACCCTGACAGGTGTTACTAGAAAAAAAAAACAGCCAGACTGTCTAATTCAATTATGAGGACGGAGTTGTGACTTTATGAGTCAGACGGAGAAAATGACACGTAAAACTAACGACAGCATTACACTACACTGGATGGCTACTTCTCTCTATCACTCTCTCTCTCTCTCTCTCTCTCTCTCTCTCTGTATGACTGACAGGATCCAGCCTCTGCTCCACATCTCATTAAAAATCACCACATTATACTTGCAGTATCCCAGTATCTAAATATAAACACAGGCGGGAGGACCCCCTCCTCATCCACCTGACGGAGACAGCCCGCTAATGAGCTTCATCGCTATGAGGAATCACTGACAGGGGATGGAGGGATGAGGGACAGATGGAGAGAGGGAGCGGTGGCGTAAGGGAGGAGAGGAGCGAGGGAGGGACGCTGGCAGAGTTTCAACAGACCTGCAAGTGTTTTTCTGTCCCCGTATCAGAAAGGACGGAGCTATTGTGGCTGGCTCCGACAAGGAAAATGAGAAAAAGGAGGCAGCGCAGTTTCTCAAAGCCACCGACAAAATGAGGGGGGTGAAAACAATAAGGGAAAGACAGTTTCCAAGGTTACGGTGAGGTGCACAAACCTGATGACATCAAAAGGTTACGACTTCATTAAGACGAGGGGATGACCCTTCTGTGGCCTCATCTGCTGTTTTCTCTCTCTGTTTGTGTGTGTGTATATGTGTGTGAGTGTGTGTGCATGTGTGTGTGTGTGTGAAAGGTGGGAATGGTTATTCGACTCATCTTTTTGATATCTGTTTACAGTGTTGTCTCTAAGAGGATCTCTGGTGACATGTGCCACACAGCCTCAAAGGCGCTTAAAAAGATTTGGCGAAGTGTTGAGGTTGTATTCCCATGCATCGAGTCTTTTTAATTGAATTCTTGTAAAGAGAGAAATGAAAGAGAGAACAAAAGAGTAATGAGATGGTGAGGATGTGTGGAGAGACAGAAACAAATTGCAGGTTCGTTGAAATGTCGAGTCACTCTGTAAACACTGGCTGTGTTCAAAGCTGACCTGAGCGCAGCTCTGGTGGGATCTTAAGTGTTTGTTGGGCAAACACTCCAGAGCTAGTCACGGAGAGGATAAAGGTGGACATAAGGGTCAACTTCGGCAGCACTGGGTTTTTTCTGTGAGAACTATTGATTAGTCAAGACCTGATTGGGCCTGACCCGATGTGGTGCGCTCTGACAGTATTTCTCTTAATTTAGTTTGGCTTTGTTTCATTTATTGATCTCATTCATCAGTTGTTTTCTCTAGATCAGAGCATGTGGAACAAAGCTGTGAAGTTTTTTCTCCATAATTTAGAGCTAGTTCTTTTGTTCACTTTGGAAAATGTGAAGTTTATTTAGGAGTATATTTTGAATTTGACTAAATTCTTCACAAAATGTTCCAGTTTTTGGAATTTAATTTTACTGTTGATGCCTAATTCCCACCTGTAATTACTGAACACTCCACCGAATGCCAAATTATATTAGAAAAACATAGTTTTGGGGGCCTTTAATGAGTTTCAGGTCGTATTAAAACCAACAACATCTCTTCTCATCATATTTTGATGCTTGGGCAGAAGCCTAAGGCATTATTATAATGATGCTGGGGGCAACCTTTTAAAAAAAGAAAGAAGAAAGCATTCCTTCATTAATCCCTCGAGGGGAAATTTAGTTTCACTCTGTCGTTATTTTCAGATTACACTTGCACACAGGCCTGAAATACAGACTCGTGCACAAACAGGACCTATACATATGCATTAATGGAGAGATGTCAGAGCAAGGGAGCTGCCTGCTTGACAGGCACCCCAAGCAGCCCAGGAGCACCTCGGTAGCTACCAGCCCACACCCCTTGTTTGGTCCGTATGGAGACTTGGCTTGGGAACCAGAGGGTCACTGGTTTTAAGTGGACTGAGCCAACGCCGCCCAGTACAGGGTCACAGGTTGGAATCGCACTCAGACCACTGCTAAGGACTCAGCCTGCATGGGGCGCACACTGTACCAGGTGAGCTAAAGGTCACCTTTTGCATTGTATATTGATGCAGAAGGGGTCATCAGATCTGGGTGCAGAGGGCGTCAGTGGTAAGTCACATGGAACAGCGGTTGGTTAGGGATAGGAAATGACTAAAGAGTGACTAAGGACTCGTGACCAATATGTGACGTGACAAAATAACTCCACACTGACTCCAAACATGACACAAACACTGGTCTCCTGTGCTTTTTGGGCCCGTCCACCCCCCCTTCCAGTTTCGATCCTAAGCAGACTTTTGTGCTCTTCCAACTACGTCCATTGCTCTGACTGTCTGATAAGGACATGGATGGGTTTACACTGGAGTTGGACAAAAGTCGGCTGTATCTTATACAGATGCTAAAGGGTGCTCCTGACGCCATTAGAGTGATGCTGGGGATGCTGGCCAAGTGGCATATTTTGACACCCTGGGAGTGAGACCAGGCTAACTGAAACCCTAATTTTTGGGGACAGTCAAAAGTCTAGTCCAGACCAAACCCAGGGAACAAAAAGAGCAAAACACTAAAGGACTATCAGATTTCCTACAAAGAAAGAAAGCAACAAAGAAGAAGAATGCATTAAAAGAAAGATAACAGAATGACAAAAGACAGCCATAAACCTGTGCAGTCTCCACAGCAGGGGTCACGACCTCCCAGCGGTCAGCAGAGATAGGGGCTGCACTCTAGCAACATCCCCTGCTCCCACACCCAGATGTCTGTTTTAGTGTCCTGTCTTACTACCCTTGCTTCACCTCACACCATTACCCCCTCATGCCCTCCCCACATCCATCTTCCTACTCTGTAAACAATGACGGATCAGAGTGCTGGCAGGCCAGGAATTTACTATAAACATACATCAAGTAAATGTCCCTCCTCTCTCTCCCTAAAAAACCCATTTACAACACCTCACCTCATCGTAGTCCGGCCTGCCAAACAGGCCTGGATGGATTTCTCAGTGACGGACAGAGAATGATACTGACAAATTATGTTAGGGCATGACCTTAAGAGAAACTGCGCACACTTCTTTTCCACACACACACACACACACACACACACACACTAAGTAACCATTCCCTCCTCAGGTGTGGCTGGAATGAGGCTGGATAGTATCTGTCATTACTGGCTGCTCCATTTGCTGTTTCATTTTTCAGCGGCCTGGTGTTGCCGGCTCACCTCTGGACGCAGGACAGTCATCACTTACAGCCTCCACTTATACACCACTCTCTGCTCTCATGCTGTGTTTCATCTATCCTTCTTCTGTCTCTCACACACACAAACTTTCTTTTCTCCACTCTTTCTATTATCTCTCTTTTTTCTTTCCTCTCTATCAGAGAAGAACCATTCCCTCAACTAATCAGTCCCAGCTGAGCTCTGGCCAACACACACACACACACACACACACACACACACACACACACACACACACAGATGAGCCTCTCTTAGCAGCGCAGCACCTGTCCTTCCCCGCCTCCCCCTCCCGCCATCCTTCCAAATCTAAACTAACTCAGCCTGCTTACTTCCTGTGTCATCCTAGGCCACACTGGATTCACCTCCTGAACAATCGAGAACAGCCAGGTACTTCTGATGACAAATCTAAATGCCACGTCTTGGAATCAGACCTATATTCTCTCTGCAGCGCTGAGAAGCTTGGAAACCCTTCGATAAAGGTGCCAGCGAGTCAAGACCGAACAAAGCCTGCGTGTCTGCGGATGTCCCCGGTGTGGGATTTACAGGCGATCAGTAAGAAATAAGAAGGGATGAGATGCGATGGAAATAATCGCCTCTGAATGGTTTACAGCCCAGGGAAGGCTCCCTGGGCTCTGCTGAAACTGAGAAATTGATACTCTGAGGAGGATTCACAGCTGAGGCTGTAAATACGCTACTGTGTGTGCAAAACTGACAGTGTAGGAAGCTGTATCTGCCACAGTATCAAGAGCTGTTTGAACATATATGCCATTTCCATGTGCTTTCCCATCACTGAGATGAAGTAGAAAACTCATCCTGGACACCATGATGCTGTGATCGCAGCATCACATCCTATAATACTAAAGATTGATTTATTCCCATGGCTTTCCTACAGCGTGTCGTTCAGGCTCGGTACATAAATCATAGGAGGGATAATAAACCTGCTGGAAAATGGTTTCATATTGTAGTGCTTACACAGATACAGCAGCAGACACACTTCTCCTTGTGTTTCTTTTATTGCCTTTTGTCACAGCGGTGTAGGTATAATGGAGTGCGGCTTACTGAGTCGAGGGAATGCATGCTGTTTCCAAACAGCATATAGTGGCTCTGTTACAGTAATTGTAAGTGGTCTAGCCTGTGTATTATAAGTTAGAGATGAAGTGTTTGAAGCATTACCACTTCCCTGCTCACTTCAACAGCTAAGACATAGATCCCACTGCATGTCTGCGGCCAAATATAAAACACGCTGATTATTATTTCTATTGCGTGCTTAAATCTTCAAGCCAGACACTGCTAAACTCTCCAAAAAAAGTCGCCCCATCTGCTTCGCCAAAAAAACTGCCGCAATCAAACTGAAATGAGAGGCGGCCCCGCTGTGCAAATTCAGCAAGGAGTCCAGGTGGTGTATATCCCCACAGCGATGCACGCACGTCTTTCTACAAACAATGTATACATGTTCAGCACCCAGAGTGAGAACGAGAGTGGTCCACGAAGGAGAGCAGAGACGAAAAAAAGACAAACAAACCATCAGTCTCGCTGCCCTGCCTCACTGTCACACACTGCCTGCACTCCCAGAACAAACAAGACTACTTAAAACACCAGGCTTCATCTTCCCCGGCTGAGCTCCTCCGGCCTCACAGAGCTGCATCCTGTCAAGCGTAAAAAAAAAGATGAATCCGGGCTCCTACGCCACAACTTCTAAAAGTAGTTACTGTGTTGTTAAATCCTTTAGGTCAGGAGCGTAACGCATTAAAAAGAACGAGCCAGCTCTGTCGTCGAGTTAAATTGATGTCGACAACTTTTGGAGCGACCAATAAAAGGACACTTCATCCCTCCAGATTTCATCAGCGTCAGATGTGTAGTGGAGCAGTTGTGGCAGAGTTGGAAATGTTGACCTTTAAATGCAGCACTTCCATTAGTATGATCACTGTCATTTATAAGCTTAGCCTCATTCAGTAACACGTTTTCATTTCAGTCAGACTCCAAGTGTCAGACTTAAAGGACTCCTGTGTGCAGAACCCTCAAGTCCCTACATGTAGTAAATCACAAAATAAAACTTTTTGCACCCTTGAATGTGTTGTGATTTGGCAAAAAAGACTTACATGACACAGCAGATAAATAATCTAAATGTTTGCATTAGCGGAATATAACTGCACTTTGGTCTGTCAAAGGCCAAGAAAGCAAAACAAAACTTGTTTCCCAGCTCCAACTCAAACTTCTGAATGTTGACTTGACTCCCTGCTGTAAAGCCTGAGGTTATTCTGGTATCTTCAGTTGAGATATTGTGATTTCTCCTGAAAGGCCTGTGACTTCTACTCACTCCTAATATCCCAAAAACAAAAGAAGTTGGAAAAAAGTACAGCAAAAGTTACTCTTCCCACTTCCACTTGCAGGCCAGTGCCTCTCTTTAAGTGTGGGAAGATTTGGTAATAATCATCAGCTGTCAAAGTTGTCTGTCCCTTTTTGTGATTACAGACCAGGGTGGGAGGGTGAGGTGGGGGAGTCTCACGAGGATCACAGGAGGGACGACATAGCTTTGTTTACCAGCAATGTCTCTCCCTCCCACTTTCTCTGTCTCTCTCCCTCTGAGTGCACACCATTGGAGGCGTCTCAGCAGGGGGGCATCCTCCTTTTCCAGGCTGAATGCGCTTGCTATAGTAAACATCCTCTCTCCTGCCTCACTCTGGGATGAGCAGACAGACACAAATCACTGTGTCGATGCGATGGGGCGAGGCGAGAAAAGGAGAGAGAAGGACATGGATTTTTTTTCTTTTATTGCAGCCAACTATGATGAGAGGTATTAGAGCAAAAAAGGGGAACAACTGACTACGTCTATTTAAACACAGGGCTGCACATTCAGACATTACGTTCAAGGCCTAATATTCAGCATTTCCTTCCAGCAGGGGGCCATTACAGGGACTGATACCAGACAAATTTTAACCCATGTTGCTACGAAGGGTCTGAATGAGACGCTGAGACTGAATCACACATTCTATGGCAATTTGATCACCTGTAAAATAAGAGACAACATACTGCCATACTTTGGCTCAGAGTTAAAGACAACCTCCAGTGAAAATCAAGTTTTAATCTTGTTAACATGTCCATATGGTATTTTATTATATGCTATAAGTGAGCAAAGTAAGCAGTCAAGCCATGGCTAAGAAATTTTGCCTTGTAACTACCCTGTACCAATGACAGTCTCACAAACACAGATTCTGACTTCCATGGTTTATTACATCACAAACCTAGGGAACCAATCCCATAACACTATGACAAAGTAAGGGGCATCAGAGGAGAAGTCAGGCTACGTGACTCAGTATAGCAGTGGATGGAGCAGCTACGTCACTCACCCACTTCACCCACCATTCCTACATGTTATCCCATGATCAGCCCCCTTCACCCCTTGGTCCAGAATGATCAGCCCCCTTCGCCCCTTGGTCCAGAGTGATCAGCCCCTTTCACCCCTTGGTCCAGAGTGATCAGCCCCTTTCGCCCCTTGGTCCAGAATGATCAGCCACCTTCACCCCTTGGTCCAGAGTGAGCAGCCCCCTTCGCCCCTTGGTCCAGAGTGAGCAGCCCCCTTCACCCCTTGGTCCAGAGTGATCAGCCCCCTTCGCCCCTCAGTCCAGAGTGATCAGGCACATAGGAACGTGTCGTGTAGGCTTCAAACTGAATGCGGCTGCAGATACACGTCTCAGGCAATGTATCATTTCTTTGCAAGCTAAGATTTACTTTCACTTCAATTTGTCAAAAATGGGAACAAGGTTTATCTGGTATTAGCAACACATTATTAACAGTTTGATAACATAGTCAAGCCAAAGGCTCATGTTGTTTATTACCATCCGCGAGGAATGTCCGCAGTCATTCTGGCTTCCATAGTCGAGCACACTTCCGCATTGTAGTTTCCTGTAAAAATGTCCATGAAACACACTACATTACCCACAATGCTCGCGCATCGATGTGAAAAATACATGCCGGTCACTGGTGTGCGGAACAGAGTCCGCTTGGTCGTAAAATCTGAGCTTCGCGCGCACAGGGCTTGCAGACGCCCGCTTTTGGTCCGGGCGGACCTCCGCGGAGTCCGCTCCGTGTACTTTCCACCCAAGTATGTTTGGGCCTTTAGTGTCGAGTGGGTCGAGGCGTTGATCTCCCCCCCTCCCCCCACCCTCCGCTCTCTCACTAAGAGCCTACCTCTGTCTCCTCTCACTCAGCCTCATTCAGCCTCGATCTCATCAGCATGCGCCACACACGCGCTGTCTCCCCCCACACACCTCGTGATTGCATCGTCATTTAAAAAAGACATCGTGAAACAACCCTTCTATCGCCGATGGGCGATCAGATCGCCCATCAGCACAACCCTAGTGTAGAGTTTCGTCTAATCCATGTAAAGGCACGAAGGAATTTATTTCATGGGGGAAAAAACTTCTACATGTGCAATTAAGATTAAAAAAAAGATGCCTTTTTAGGGGTTTATACTATGCCCAGAGAGGAACTTTAATACATGTTATCAGTGAGATAGCTGACCGAGAGCCACAGCATGTGCAAAACTACTGTCATGATCAAGAAGAATCAATGTTGTCATGTAGTGTACACTATAACCAGGAGCAGCTTCAAAGGGGGTCATTTTATTGAATGTAAATCCTAATTTCTACATTCAAGGCCTTTAATCCATATCCAAATACCCTTGGAAGCCCTTGTGTTACTTCATGTTTTTCTCATCACAAACTTTTTATTATATCAAAAGCCAACAGAGGCTCAAGTTAGTGAAGCTGCCCGTGGCATTTAATGATCCACAACACCATGCCTCTTTGAATTTTTCAGATCAAAACAGCATCTTCTTCTGTGTTAATCACTACCTTTCCCTTGCAGCTCTGGAACACACTGCACTCTCTCTCTCTTATACACATTATTAATTTATTACCATCTCGTGGTTGTGGGTGAGGAACAAAGCTGCATGCAAAGTCATGTATATCTACCTTTTCCATTATAAATGATATCCCGCTCATACCGTCTCCCCATGCCTGTGCAATTGTGTGTTTTTGTGCACATGTTGCATACCCCACTCCCCTACAACTTCCCCCAGGCTGTCTGTGGATGCAACAGAGCAGTTACCACTCAGAAGGCCTGCTGGTTGACTGTCAAGCCCAGAGGGAACCCTGCAGCCCTGGCTCACAACAACTATGACTGACTGCAACAGCAAGAAGTCTTCAGCGTGTATGTGGGTAAACACCTGTTGATTTAATATCCCTTTTAATATCCTTATGTTTTGTCAAGAATGCTGCAATTCCTATCATATGCGTTAACCAGTTCATGTAAATGAGACAGGAATGCTCAATGCCCCGGCACTCCACATGCCAGTCCAGGAATGCAGACAAACCACCTGAAGTGCTGCGTTGTAGAGCAGGTGAGTCAAGTGGAGACACTGCAGCCTGCGTGTAATCAGTAACCACGTTGTACACACACACAAAACTACTACTAGTTCAGCAAACAATAATAAAATGTTGAAACTGGGAGGCAAAGAGGCGAGGTATTTTTATTATTATTACTCTACGTGGCTCCAACACCGATACGTGACCTGTGCGTCTTTACTCACTTAAATGGGACACAGGTGGATTGTTGCCCTTTGAACCACATTCAGTCAGGCGCTCACCTGATGTGTTAATTCAAATATTTGTTTAGCCAATATGGATATGTGATAGTTGGTTATAGTGCTTACAAATCCAACAAAATCCTCTTGACACATGTCTGCTGTGCTATTAGGCGTGCTGCTGAGTAGTGGCAGGGCACAGGACGCACAGTAGCTATTATGACTGTTTTGAGGCAAATACACCTGCTAGTAAGTGGGGAGATTCCAAGGGAAGAATGTGTATACATGATCCAACTTGAATATAATAACATCTCCTTATCCACTGCTGGAACATCTGAGAGGGGGGCCCAGGGGCCCAAACTTCCTGTTGAACCCCGACTGGCCCCCACTTTCTCCCTCTCTCTGTACAATGTGTACACACCCTGCCTTCTCCCAAGTACCCATCGAGTGCAGCACACACAGCCGACAACTCAAAGGCAGCTTAATTATATTTGGCCTAGAGAGACCCAGAAACCTAGCAGCACTCCACGGTGGAATACTACCTGGCCCCAGGTTCGTTGTGTGTCAATTACTTTGTGGTAATTTGATTTAAAATGCCTTAAGGCCCTATGATATTGGTTTTATTGTGCTGTTGTAGAACACATTCCCAGACAAACAGTCAGGTAATGAAATAATCACAAAGCAATTGGCACAGGGTTTGACTTGAGGGTTTCAGGCCCCCTGGGGGTCTGGGGCCCAGGCAGAAATACGCTCTTATGAAACTTGCATTTCACAGTCAAGGCATAACTTTTCAAATAATATTTGCCAAAACATAGTGATCTTTCCAAGAATTTATTGGAAATTTGTTACAAAGACAACAAACAACTAACCATAAGAATTTTTTCATTTGTATGTTTTTTGGGGGGCTCAGGGGACACCTCACCCTACATATTTAGAACATGTGCATTTGATCCTCCCATAAAAACATTACAGTAGCAGAGGACTTTATTTTCCTGAAATTAAGGACATTGCCTCCATAAATTGATGCAGAAAGGGATTCATCAGAATGAATGAAATTTAGTGTCTGAGGCTCAAAATTTCCTGGAGAACCCCCAAACCTCCAGTTGCATGTGTCCTACACACTGCTGAAACAAAACCTGCGCCTTTGCATCTACATCTCTATGAAGTCTTTCTCATATTTTCCTCAATGGCATGTCGGACAATGACTGACCAAAACAACATCCTGCTCTCCATTGAGATGGGTATGAAGACAAACAAACAGCAAAACAAAGCAGTGACATCAGCAGCAGCCTAATTGATAAGCACCCAGCACCCTCCTCCTCCCTGTCCTCACCTTGAACTCCACAGACAGCTGCGGCGTGTACTCCAGGGTCCACAGACCTCGAACCAGCGACGCCAGCTGCTCGGTCACCTCTCCCCTGGCGCTCTCCGGCTCCTCGCCTCTCACCTCGCCGTTCACCCTCCTGTGGTACAAATCCGACTTGTACTGCTCCAGCCCGAGGTACTCGGCCAGCAGGTCCGTGTTGCTGAGGCACTGAACCACGGCGTTCATGAAACAGGTGTTGCCGTGGTTCTTCAGTCCCAGCACCCCGGGGGTCTTGTCGCCGTGGCACCAAGACAGCCTGTCTTTCACCGAGCCGTGAGAGGAGGACACCGTGGAGCTCTTCTTCACGGTTCCCTCCCTGGGGGTCTGCGCACAGTCGTCTTTGAAACCCCCCGATGCGCTCTGCCCGAACCCGCCGTCGTCGTCCTCCGCGTCCGGCGGCTCCGCGTCGCCAAAGTGCGCCAAAGTGCCCAAAGTTTTAAGGATCCTTCCCATGAAATTCCCAAAAGACCGCAGCGATTTCCTCCTGATAAACCTCCCGGTTTTGTATTTCTTCTCCTTTCGCTTCGTCGTTTTGGGTTTCATGGCTTTTCTTTCCTTGTTTTCCTTGCGGGTATCCATGGCTCTACTACTTAATAGGACCGAGAGAAAATGAAACAGGCTGTGGAGTCGCACCTGTCTGCCAGGCTGTCTACCCCTCCTCCTCCTCTTTCCCTCTCTCCACAAACCTTACCGCTGTGGTGGCACCGACTCCGTGCCAATAAGGCACATGATTACTGATAGTATTCCTTTGGACATCCCGGTAATTCCCAGTGCGATATGCTCACCAGTCCGCGCGTTTTGATGGGTGACGCTCTCTCCAGGAACTACAGAGAGGAGACGCGTTCCTCCCTCCTCACAGCAGGTTCAATTACACTTCCTCATCGATGGCTCTCAGCGCTGAGTCGTGCGCTGGCGGTCTCGGACTCTCTGTCACCATCGCTATCAATCCCTCCCTCCCTCCTCTCCTGTCAATGTGGCTGCAATGAACAAGTTTTCTATGTGAAGGATCCTGTCTACTTCCCGCCCCTCAGACAGGAATTTAATTAACCTGGATTACATTACTTATAGTTTAACACAACAGAGAGCTTGACACAATGAGCAGGAGAACAGTCTCACAGACTGTTGCTGGAATGGCAAAGAGCACAAACTTGACATGTTTGTTCCACAGGGAACAAGGAAGTTGTTGTATTTAATAGGTTTCAAGCGCTGTAGCCTTAAACTGCCCCCTGTAGGACCAATTACAACATCACCTGAATTGACATCTTTAGAGGGTGTCAGAGACATCACTGGCATTTGCTGGATGACCCTACCACTGTATGGGGGTTGTATGTGCATGAGCAACTGCAGCCTGATTTTACTTCCAACCCCCATCCTAAACTGAAGACAAATCAGATTCTCAAAGCCTTTTAGTGGTGTATTATCATCACTTGATAGTAACCGTATGGACTCAATAAGCTGTAGTTGGTAACTTTTATGAAAATATTCTTCTGTAAAGTAGTTACAGTAGTAGTCTAGTTGCTGAAACTGTCACTAACTCCACATAGTAGTACATAAGACAGATAATCGGTGAAAAAAATATCATGTTCCTCCTCCTTGTGGATTCTGAAGGAAACAACCAAGGAGAGCCAAGTCAATCATTTCAATCACTGCTCCTGAACTGCGCTTAAACTGTCAAACTACGCAGCGTTGATCAAATGTGAATCAATGTTCTTTACTACATCACCTATTTCTCACCTCAAATGTTGCCAAAACATTTTTAGTGTACTGTTTAGCTGTAAAATGACAAAGTTGGCTGGTGAGCGGTTCTTCACTTTGGCGCAACTCTTTTTAAAGGTCTAATGTGTAGGATGTGGTGACTGTGTGCCATGTGTGTGCCAAGTGTGCAGAAGAACTACAGTGGCCGACACAAAATGACAATCACCCTATCTGGAGCCAGTGTCTGGGTTTGTCCGTTCTGGGCCACTGTAGAAATAGCATGGCACAATCCGTGGAAGAGGACCTGCTCTGTATGTAGATATTAATGACTCATTTAAAAAATACACCCCTATTATTTTCAATGTAAAACCCCACACCGGCAGCGGCTAGACATGCGTCAACGCTCCTGGACACACCGCCCCGCAGCAATTTACGCAAATTATTTCCAGCCTCGCCACTCCTGGAATTAAAAGCTTAGCTCAACTGCTCTCCTCACCATGGATGCATAAAGAGAACTCTGTTGATGTTGCTGTCTCATGTGTTATAAAGACAAGAGACTTCTTGTTGAGGTCAAGAAATATCCCAAGCTAAATACCCATAATCCTGTCATTATGCAGGCAATTGCAAAAAACAAGACATTGCCTGGCGAGTCATAGCTCCAGATATTGGCTCTTCAGGTGAAAAATGAAGTTTAATTATGGACTCTCCATGCATGATTTTAAGGTAATGCAGAGGTGGAGGAGCTACAGTAAAAGTAGTAATAACTTTGTGTGGTCGTCTGTTAACAAGCTGCAGGGCAACGCATCTGATGTGTGCTGGGGGGGGGGCACATGATGTGTGTCCCGTGACACGCTGCACTGTGGTGAAGTCCCTGTGTTTTCAGCTTAAAGTGACGAAAAAGAATGATTCTTATTTTCAAGTGATTATAAACTAATGAAAACATAGTTATGAATATTATATACCATTTCTGCTAATAGTTGCCCCTAGACCCTACACACTGGACCTTTAACATGGCAGCAGGGTCACAACAACCTTTCTCATTTTACAGCTCAACAGTACACTAAAATATGGTTCTGAAAACATCAGTCGAAAAATAGTCAGCGCAGTAACAGAATCTTGACAACTGTATCTGACAGTTTAAACACAGTTCACCTGCAGTGATTGTTACCTTATGTGTTAAAGGCTCCTTGGCTCTGATTGGTTGTTGTGGTTCACCTGCAAATGCATTCTTGCAAATGCCATCTAAAGCATTAAGAGGTGCAGAGCAGCGTGATTTTTTTTCCACTGACTATTTGTCTCATGTAATACTGTGTGGATATAGTGACAGCTTCAGCAAATGTGACAAAAAGTTATTTCTATAAAAGTAACCAACTACAGCTTTAAATACAGTGACAATGACAGTAAAACTGCTCGGTGACCATGTGTATTATGTTTCTAATTCTGCTAAAAAGACTGTCCACAAATGTATGCTCCTTTTGCTTCACCCTGCTATTGAAATACAATCATATCTACAGTGTAACACACCAGCATTTACAGACACATGTACAGTATCCTATAAATAGCTTTGCTACTGCCTTCACACACACATTAATACTGCTGTTACTACACCCTGGAAGATCCACAGAGTGAGTAAAATGGATGTTACAGAACCATTTGGCCAGACACGTTATGTGCAGTTCTGGTTTTCAACAGGGATGTAGCATCTTTTGTGCTATATCCAGATTCTAATCATCTGAAGCTTAATTTCACAGCTCACCAGTACTAAAGATTGGATTTAGTGGGCCAGATGTGCTGATTTATTGAAATAGATAGCCAGAGCCCCATCCAACATTTCCATAATTCTCCCCGATGCTTTTATTTCAGCATGGTTAGAAAATATGCACACATAATACACCATTGAAACAAATAAACTTATTCTGTGTCAAACTTTGACTTCCTTACCAAAATGAAACAAAACCATAGGTGCAGATTTTTGGGGGGTAAAGGGGGAATGCAGGGTACACATCCTCTTATATATGTAGAACACGTCTAATTGTTCCTTCCAATAGAAACATGGCAGTAACAGAGGAGTTTTATTTCAACAAACTAGAATGTGCCTCATAAATGCAAAAATGTGTCTGGTTAAGTAGGCGGTGGCATTATGCAACCTTAAAAGCCATGGTTGCAATTTCCCATGAAATGGAAAGAAGATGAAGCAACTATGGTGAAGCAGGACGTACCATGACATTCTTACCCTAAATTGAGGCAGATAAGGCAAATTGGTGCATAAAAATTCACCAGAATGCTGGAGATGAACTGCCTGGGTCCAGACCTTTGAATCCACCCACTCCACCAACTTCAAGTTGACTGATTTGTCTGGCATTGTGACATGAAACGACCAATGAGCACCACAGGAGGATTCGATTAGCCAGTCAGAACCATAGGTGTGACAAACGCTGTTGACAAGATGTTGTCAAGCAGTGCACTGGAACCAATGAAAAGTAATAACAACAATGGTGAGTGCTATATATGCTGCTATCAAGGCTGTTTTGAAATCGACCCTGGCAAAACAGGTACGATGGCTTGACTCCGCATCACTGTGGACTAAAAATGATGTTAGATTTAGGCAGACACGTTGCTCTCAAGTAATTTGTTTGGGAAAACTGAATCCCCCTCCCCCGCAGAAACCAACGTCATACTAAACATGCCTCATATCAGGCAAGGAAATGAAGTGTTTAAGAAAAAAGCTAAGCCCTGGCCTACAACTGTCCTCTATAAGCAGGGAGGGTAAGTGCAAAGATAGAGATGCCCTTTCTATATTACTGATCCAGGGATGTTTTTGCTGACTTGGTTTTACACTGTAGGTTTGCCATTTTCCTTTTTGGGGGAAGCAGGGGTGAGTTATTAATTATTTAGATTAGCCATTTTGAACAATAGTGAGGAGAGTGGGTTCAGATCAGAGACAGTCAGAGAGGCTTTCTGCTGTACACTGTACACTGCCTTGCTCTTTAACCAGCATCCTTCAGGGAATCTCTGTTGATAGATTAGCTGACAGCAGCCGTGTGCTTAAGCGGCCACGAATCTGGGGCCTCCTCCTCGTCTCTACAGCAGCACACAGGAAAATCATATCTGAGCACATTTAATGTACTGTATAATATAGCCTTGTTTTAACGTATTTGGGTTACATCTGCATTGAGACAGTCTGTAGAACAGCGTTAATTCTGTTTCTCTCAAGAAGTCTAAAGAAGCATAATGCAGACACTTTGATGTGAAGAATAAGTTCTTGTGCCTTGAAGTGTAATTTTAAATTCTAGTGTCGCTCTGTGAATTCCCACCTATATTCAGCTCCTGTGGGGAATTACCACTTAAGAGACTACACTGCTCAGGAAGTGTAATCTTTTCACTTCTTTATATCCTGTCTCTACTGGAAAAGGAAACAGTCTAACAAAGTAATTGATGCTAAATCAAATTACATTTATTTCCTTTGGTCAGAGTGTAAATCCAATCTGTAATGTTAATGTGAGATTGTTGGGAAGATTTGCTAAGAAAGAAAATGTTGGATACATTTGAGTGTGTGTGTTACTGGATTAAAAGTTTCTGTTGCCTCCAGTGTCAAGGACTCTAATGTCACATTAAGAGGAGGAAGGGTGAGGGAACCTCCATCGAAGAATAGCTCCGTCTGCGCTGGTGCTGACTAAGGTGCGGTTGTTGGAGCAGATCTTGATGCTGGTGATGCTGCCACCGTGAGCTATTCCTATGTGGGTGACTGTACCTTCCATGTAGTCCCACACCTTCACCAGTTTGTCATCTCCACCTGTCATGACAGGGTGAAAAATATGTCAATAACCTGAGAGAAGTCTGAGCAGAGCACGCATTGTAGTGTCAGTAAAGATCAAAACGAAGGCTCAGAGGAGACGAGAACACACTCAGCTATATCTGAGAATTAACAAATACATACTGGTAAAAACACAGTGGTATAATAAATACCAATCTAAGCAATTTATAACATAAAGGCATCAACTTAAACTACATTTACAAAAACAGACAAGCATGGTTTTATCTAAACATTATCAGCAATGAAACCAAGGCAAGTGTAAAATTACCATCTGTATATTGAGTGCTCACATACCCAAGATATTCTGTAGATATGGACTCATTTATTTTCAGATGAATTATATTGAAAGCACAGTGACAATATAACAAGCAGCAGACGTGTAATGGGCCATACCTGTCACAAAGTGTTTGCCATCCTGTGAGATGTGCATGCCGTTGATGGCCCCAGACTGCGAGCCCTCCACTTCTCTGATGGCAGATCCGTCATACACGTCCCAGTAGGCAACCTGAGAAGGAAATGAACACATTTTATTTTTGCTCATCATTGGCATTTTTTATTGAAGACTCACACTGTCTCAAATCGCACACTTTCATACTTATACTTGCTATTTTGAGTGCATAAGTGTGTTTACACAGAAGTATGGCAAAATGCAGTGTACTATGGGTATCTGGATGATGCACTCATAATGGTAAAAAAATAATGAGCATGGACCACAAACACAATTCAAACTTTCAAAATGTCGTCCAACTACTGTAGTGAACACCAAACCTTTGTATGAATATACATGTGTATTTTTCACTACCACTATATTATTGTCAGATATAAGGCATCAGTTTGTTTATTGGGTTAATCTGTAAAAATTTGGTACTGCAAATAATAACAGCCTGCGAGCTAACAGCGGGTAATTCATCATCAAGCTATGCAATCCATGTGCATAAGCTACATTTGGTATTTATTTGTGTCAAATCGTTGTCTCCACTGTAGAGGATATTAGTATTAGGTTTATGGTCAGATGCTTGACAAGTTGTAAATATTTAGAAAGTCCGGCAGCTATCATTAACTGCATTGATCAGCTGTTGATAGAGCCAGCCAGCATCAGCCAGGGACATTCTCAGATATCAAAATGTGCCGTGAAAGTGTGTTCATTTTCAAAAGAATAATAAATAAATATAGACAAAAATGTAGCAGGCACATATCAATCATTCATCAAATACTAGTGATAATGCTTCGCCCGGCTGCAATCTGCCAAGCAGACGCAAAAAAGCTGTCAAATCTTGCAATTGTCATTTCCAGTAAGTGCAAAACAGCTGTGTTTGATTTGAAACAACACTACCCTTTCAAAATCTGCGCACTACACAAGTAGTGTACACCGTGTACTACCAAGCAGCAATCTCCAGGGCTGCAAAATGAGTGCCAAAACCTGTAGTTCCTTGAATGGCCACTTGAGGCTGGCTCCAGGAGTGAAACCCCATTGACACCCATGTTAAAATGCCCCACTTTACAGCAGAAATAAACATGTTTACAGCCTGGTACCAAAAATGGTTTTGGTCTCTATAGATAATGTCAACATTCATGACAAGGTGAATTTTTATATAACTCACATGTTTACATTTTATTAAGGCTTAAAGTTATGCATATTAAAAGGCGGG
Source organism: Epinephelus fuscoguttatus (assembly GCF_011397635.1). Classification (NCBI taxonomy): domain Eukaryota; kingdom Metazoa; phylum Chordata; class Actinopteri; order Perciformes; family Serranidae; genus Epinephelus; species Epinephelus fuscoguttatus. The sequence goes on along the minus strand of NC_064754.1, from coordinate 36,692,726 downwards.
CTGCTTGAGAGACAGGCTGTCTGCAAGCCATCGCCAAGGCAGTGGTGTAGTGGAAGTTGATGGGGTGGGTGTACTTCTAGGTAGACAGGTAGGTCATAGGATATATATTCCAATGGCTTTTTGGCCGATGGGTGGGTATACTGTAAACAGCCAGATAAAAAGCTGGGTATACCCTGTATACCTATATTTCCTCCACTACACCACTGGTCATCATTAATGAGTCAGATCCACCCCTTGCTTTTCCACAGCTCCACCATCTTGTCCAAATATAGTCACTTTTGGCTCCAAAAAAAACAAGATGGCGACAGCCAACATGCCAAACTTATGCTTCAAAACGGCAGTCCACAAACCAATGGGTGATGTCATGGTAACTATGTCCATTTTTTGTAAGTAAGTGTACAAACAGTAGTATTTGATCGGAGTCACAGCATCAGTGTTCAAGAGAGGGGCAAAGAACCCTTGCACTGTGTATGATAATATTGTGGAGTCTCTTTTCTTTGCTGACAACAAGGGGAAAAAAATCCTAAAGCAGGCCTCACTGACGACACATAACCTTCTGATCTCTTTGCTGCAGTTTGAATTATAGTTTTAATTGCTATTGCTGATTGATTCAGGACAGACTATTGGCTCACTATACAGATGATGCGGGTGAAAGCATCTGTTTACAGTTGTGCAGTTCCTCCATTACATCACCATATACTGTACTGTACTGTATTACTTCCTATTATGGTAAATATGCAATATGTGACCTAAATCCACCTTGGACTACCTTTACTGCTCTATTATTCATGCTCTGTATGGAAATGAGTAGGTCTATGGTTAGATTCAGCCTCACACACACACAAACGCCAATTGAAACCGTGTTTGTTGATCCAAATGAGATTTAATCATCCCTAGAGCTTTATAGCTGTCAAAGTATCAAGTCTCAGAAAAGGCAATTGTTAGCCCAAGTTATTTATAGCGCAGGCAGCAGAAACATCACAGTGCCACACGACAACAAGGGTCCTTTCTTGTTATTTATATGACCAAGCTGATTACATTTTAAAAGTTAAGCGCTGTAAATGAAGGGCTGGGTGGATTTGATCGTTGAAATCAGTCTTCTGAGTCATTCTGTATGAAAGAGTTTCTAATAGAAGATTTAGTGGCTGACCTCAGCACTAATCTCAGTCCCTGTGTGTATTTAAAAGTGTGTGTAAAACACAGGCTAAACAGATTGCACTTCAAAGTCAATCAAGTATTAAAAGCACTAGATAGATTCCAAATTTAAAGATTGAATTACTGCAGGAATGCTGCTAATAAACAATACAAGGAAGTGTACCATATGACTAATGAAATCATACGCAACATTACATGGATCGGCTGTTTGTAAAAAGGTTCATGTTACACAGAGCTGCACTGAGTCAGCCCAACATTTATAAGAATAGTCTTTGAGATAGGATTTCATTTCTCTGCGCAAGACCATGCCTGTAATGCATTATAGGAGAGGGAATGTAATCTCAAACAGACATATCAAAAACTGTTTGTTATTATGGAACGAAAGAGGAACAAAAGGCTCGAGAACAAAACAAAAAAAATCTTATTTATAGTTTCAGAACTGCAGAGTGATTCTCAAAGCAATAGCTACCCTTACAAGCCACAGGAACATTTCTGTGGGGGCTGTTTGAATCTACAGGATTTCTCTGCTGCACATTGGTTTACTCAGATGGAATTGCTGATATTAATATTCCTAGAAAATAACTTCACAAAACATTATTTAGGAAAACATAAACAACCGGAGGGGAAAATGGTTCATTATAATTTGATAAACACCAAATACAAAGTTCTGAAATCATTCCTTATTTCACTCAGCACATCAGAACGTAAGGCTCACAGCTGGGCAGAATATGTAATTCATTCAGCTAATGTAACATCACAGCACCATCTTTTCAATAAACAGCAACCAAAGCAGTACCTCTAAAAATATCACTAATGGGTGATCAAAATAATGTTTATGTACAATACTCTGTATATCCCAGCATGTAACACTCCACCCTCTTCTCCTCCGTGTTATTTTCCACAGTGTCCTCCTTGCCACACTCACAACCTCTCCCTCCTTCGTTATCTCATTTCAGCAGCTTATTAGAGACTCCCACCTGTGTGAGTTGTCTTGGCCCATCTGCGTTCCCTCCACCTCAGCCTGGGAAACTGGCTTATAGCCACAACATGGGCCACCAGGAAATTAATTACATGCAGCAAGCAGGGTCTGAGAAGTCAGGCCTGCTGTTGGTAATGCTCACCTTATAACCAGGAAAGACCTGAGTTCAGCACCAGAGCGCAGTCGCCTTGGCTACAGACAAGATTAGCAAGATTAGATTGGACACAAAGACAAATGATGTCTCATAGTAACATCACAGAGAGAAAAGACTTTACGTGGGTACTAGGGATGTTAACGGTTAACCGTTAATCGGTTTTTGACCGGTTATGTATGTCGGCTACTTTGCATACTGACACACTGCGCTTGTGTTGCAGTAATAGCCTAACCTACTTCATTTAAACTTAAAATCAGCTCATTGTCCATAAGAAATTGGACAATTCTTTGTCTCCTCTCTCAAACACACACCCTGAAAAATAATCCCCTTCACTGGTGGAAAGAGCACGAGAGAAGATTCCTGAGGCTTGCCATCCTAGCAAAGAGCTTTCTGGCCATCCCCGGGACATCAGTGCCCTCAGAGTGGGTGTTCTCCGCTGCTGGCCTTGCAGTCAACAGACTACGAACCAGGCTCACCCCAAAGCATGTGGATATGTTGATCTTCCTCAACAAAAATCGTTAATTTGATCGATATGTTTTATTGTTAATTTAAAGGCATTTAAGCCCATTAAATGTTCATATTAATATTTAAAACTGTTTTGTCAAATGCTGCAAAGTGCCATGAATTCCCAAATCGAAATGCTAAATGTAAGTGTTTTGTTATTAAGTAATGTTTAATATATATTGCTGAATTGAATTGCCAAATCGATTGTGCACTGTTGTGTGTGTATGTCCATTAAAGTGCTTGTTTCTGCCACTGACAGGATCAGATTGTAATTATATGTGTCCCTTCCAAGAAATTAGACATTGTTCTTTACTTTTGCTTGATCTGGTCTGTTTGTTATTGTGTGGAACCAAATTTCACTCAAGGAGCAGTCTTGTTCTGAAATTTCATAGACATTTCCATGTTGTCAAAATCAGCTAAAATTCAGCTGTGACACTGAAAATCTTTTAGATAACACTAAGCAACACTTTTCACACAACAAACTCTTGTCCTCTCTCCAACTCTTACTAACATATCCACCGTGTTTTTCTTGCAACAAGTCACCTCTCGGGAGATCTCAGAACGAGACTTCTCCTTGAAAAAAAGACTTGGCTGCGGACCAACACACAAGTGAGAGGTAGGGAAAATGTTTCTCTCTAGTTTTTTTCAGAGCCTGTCAGTAGCAAAAACAAGCATTTTTATTTGATTCAATTAATGGTGCCCAATTGCCTGCACAGATTACATTGCAGCCTGTTTCACGAAGGCAAAATCTCTCTCTTAATCCATCGCTGAATGAGCTGACAAGTTCATATTGTACTGCAAGAATAATATTAGTCAAGTCAGTCAACTGAGGTCCAGCAGCCATCATCTGGCGGACACTGACAATGCTTTCCAAGCAGAGGAAGAGCAAGGCACAGGAGAGCAACCTGAATCCAGCCCATCACAATCCGCAGCAGAATAGAAGGGGCGAAAGCCACTGATCAAGTGGCCAAAATCACGCAAAAAGGCACTGTGGAAGGAGGTCAACACTGACCATCGCAATATCTTGAGGACGCTAAGAGGCACAGCTATGAGGAAGTTGGAGAAGATGGGGGAACTAATCTACAACTTGGTGTGTGGTGTGAGGCCCTTTGAGTGGTCGGGTGAAGTTGATTATGCTACTGAGCCTCGGCAGCATGCCCAACAACTAGGTCCTATAAAACAGGCCACATTTAAATTATGTTAACAATCAAGACTACATCTTCCCTTTAGCAAAGCAAACATGACAACATTAACTGGAAACAATACAATGAACCTGCTTCCAACTATCATTCCTGTCCTCCTAAAAGAAACTGAAAGTCAAGAGGTAGCACCATATTGTCTCCACTAAATACAGCAGTAAAAAATGCATCATCATCAATACAACCTCTCCCTGACCCTCCACTCCTCGTCTATTTTTTCTCTTGGCCAGCATCTTTCTCTTCACACCTTCTCCGAGTTCTATTGGTTTGCCTTCTGTGATTTGACTCATAAGGGCATGCTGGGATGTGATGAAGGGTTGGAGTAAGGAGAGGAGAGAGAGCAGAGCGTAGGTATTTGTTCTCCCAGACAGAGCGCCTGTGTCCTGGGATGAGCAGATGGTGGATCTGGCTGGCACTTGGGTGGCACAGGCACATCCGCAGGAAGGCACGAACACCACAGCACTCCCCTCTCTCTGCTCTCTCCCCTTCCCTGAATCCCTCCTTCTCACTCTCTCCGAATCACTCGGCACATCCACTGTGCCGCGTTAATCAGCACAACTTGTCCTCACCTCTCAGCATGCAGGGGAGGCAACAATATGGGTCTAGTGTGTGGCCGGGTTCAAGGGGTGTGGATGAAGTGCACAATCAAGGAAACAAGCATTTCATTTTGCCGCTGTGAACGTCTGACCTTGTGTAAATAAGTGGTGCCGAGTTAATCAGAATGCCTCACAAAATCGCAGACTTAAAGGGCTGAGTGTTTTTGTCACAGCGACTCGCAGCCAACACAACAGCTTAATTATGTTCAGCTGAGAAACAAATTACAAGCTTTTCAAACTAATCTGTGGACATGCAAGTGTGTGTGTGTTTGTGCAAGTCTTCTCTGTGCTCATCTATGCTGATCTTACCAGAGCACCAGGCTTTTCTCTCATGCACACTGAGTGGAGATTATAATAACAATAACAGCATAATGAGACATCTAGATTATGACACTGTGAGTGCCAGTCTCTCTGCACCTCGAGGGATTTTCAATCATTACAATCATTAGGTTTTTTTCCTGTAAGGCATGACTGTCTGAGTTGCGTCACAGGGAATTCTTTGCTAACCAGCTCTCACATCTTGGTGCATAAAACCAACCGCGGCAAATCTTTTACAGATACATGGACAGATTTCTGAGACCAAAGTAATGGATCACACTGGTTGGGATAAAAATTAAATAAATGAATAAATAAGCCTACTAAATGTCCTTAAAATTATTTTACTGCACTGATTACTGTGGTGGAATTTATTAAGTATGTACACTTAATCACTGTACTCAAGTGCAAATTAGAGGTACTTGTATTTTACTTAAGTATTTCCATTTTATGCAACTTTATATTTGCTTCACGTTGCTTTGCCATGTTGGCATGTGACATCCACGTGCCAACATGGCAAAGAGCTGCTGGATGACTGGTTGTGCGACTAACATGAGTAGACAAAGCCAAGTATCCAGTGTTATATTGTACCAGTTAAGGTAATACCAAGGAAGAGAGGCTTGCGGCCATGAAGAGGGCTCATGTTACTACAGACAGGGATATATTTTCATTATCCTATTCAGCCATGAGCGTGTTCATGTGGAAGAGACAGTGGTGTTAATTAAGAGTGACCATCAGAGCCATGAATGAAGTAGGCTGCTTTGTATGATATGAGATGAAACGGTAATGTTAATTACCTGCGGGAATGTTTGGTCTATGGGTAAAAAATCATCCATGTGAAATGTAAACCATAACTCGCAATCTTTTAACATAAGATATAAAAACACTGGAAGTAATTTGCAAATACTAGAAGTAGGCTAAGACCTGTACATACATGTAGGTATTATAACATATGAAATTGGTACAGAGTCAGTATTTTTTTGCTATTTAGTTGACATGTCACATAAAACATATTAAAGTAATGAAAGTCTTTTTCTACTACCGCATAAAGGGTGGAACAGTAGCCTTGGTAATGATTGATGAGGTCTATCTGACTGAAATGTTGCATTTATAATAATGGGAGCCAATTAACAGTGTGTGGATTAGTTGTTTTTTTTTTTTTACTAAAGAATGATCTTCATTTCCTTGCTCTCATCGCACAGGTGTCTCGTGTTATTTTGAGCTGCATTGATGGAATTGGAGTGTAAAAAAAGTAACACTGTCTGATATCACTGCAGACTAAAATATACTTTGCATATGTTAAAATGCAGCTAAAATCACGTGTTTAGTGTTGTAAATGTTCTCTCTGTTGTTAAAAGCTCTGTTAAAAAAAAACAATGAGCTGCTGATGTTAAAACTTAACTGTTTTTACTAGAGAACAGTTTTAAATGCATTACTTTTACTTGTAGTGGAGTATTTACACAGTGTTGTATTTGTATTTCTGCTGAAGTGACTGATCTGAATACTTAGTCTGCTATTGACTGGCCCAAAACACACCTTTCTGTCAGTGCCACTGGTAATGAGCTGGTACTCCTCTGGGTGGTAGCACACAGTCCGGAACAGTGTGTTGGCAATTACCATTTGAAGACTTACAAATCGCCTGCAGCAAAAAAATTCAGGAGGTGGTGCAGAAGATGAAAAAAAGAGAGGAGAAAGAAGGTTAACTTTCACCAGCAGAGCAGCGGTCTAGAAAACCCACATGTGGTGAAAGGGCTCCAATTTCATTAAGTGCAAAGTGCAATTTAATGTGATAAAACATGTTTCACTTTCCAGGAAAACAAGCCAATTTGTGTAGTCACACATTAAAAAAAACTGTTAAATGTACTGTACACTCATGCAAATAACACACACACACACACAAACCTGTATAACTTCTTCTGTGTACACAGAAATGGTGGTGTGTCTGGCTCGACAGGATGCCATTCAAGATTCATTAAGACTCCTGTCTGCCTAATACTCTTTACAACATCACCTTGTTAGTAATCACTGAAAAAAGTAAATCTATGCTACTCTTGATGCATACAGCCTGGAATCCTTTAATCCACCAACTTGTTCATTGAAGAGGATAGACAGTGAAAAAACATGACCACCATCAGAGTTTTTAAAGGTTTTATTCTCCTACAGCAGGAGCCCCGCAGATTAAGGGATTTTAAGCTTCTTCATAAAGAATGCACTGGATTTCTTTTTATTTCTACTTTACCAGTCAGACACAGCTGAACAGCATTTCTCTCATTACAACACAGACCTGAAAGCAGCGCTGGCTATTATCTGTCCGTTTCTCTTTGGTGGTTATGTATATCATTAGCAATTATGTATCGTATGCTTTTTTACTGGATAATGTGATTAAGTGAACCAGTAACAGGCCTTTCCACTTGGTTTTTTTGACTCAACTGCTCTCAGCAAAATAGACTGAGTTAAGTTTGAGGAAAAATCTAAGAGTCATTCACTTAGAGATTGTGGGGTACAGTTTGTACATTTTTGACTCACTGGAGGTCCTAAAAAGAGTATTTTATGCACTAACTATACAAGAACAAAGTTTTAAAAAAGGATAGATACTATATACGTGAGATTTGTGTGTTATTTCTCTTGCCTTTTGCTTGGACACAAGTATTTGGGTATGCAGATGGGCTACTCACACTATGTCCCAGATGATGCAGGCACCATCGGAGCTGGCAGTGACGCACTCTTTATCGTTGCTCTTGATTTTGATACAAGTGATGGTGGCTTTGTGCTCTTTCATGGTCTCCAGCAGACGATGGCTGTGTGGCTGCAGCTCCCAAACACGCACCTACAACGGATGAACACAGGAGATCCCTTTTACATCCAATATGTGAGTGAAAGTAGTATTTCACTGCAGGAATGATGGTCTTTTTTATAAAACTGGGCTGTCTATGCAGCAGAAAAACACAATTAATTTTGAAATTAGTGCTACATGACCAGAGAAAACAGAGAAAAGGGGCTGTGGCATTTGCATTTGCTTAAGAGGTAGAAAACCTACAACTACCAGAATGCACTGCGCCACATTAGACCAATAATAACAGAATCTTGGATTAGATTTGATCAGCAACGCTTACTTTTACCGCTTGATCTCAGTATTTTAAGCCACCATATTTACAATAAAGCAAACAGTATGATGCCCACTTCCTCTTCATGAATTCTCATATTACAGCCAAGTCATGCACTAAAACATGTTTATGAAGACATTTCAGATGTAAATAGGCAAAACAGTAACAAGATATTATATAAACAACCCCTATAGGAGTTTGTTTTGAGGTTGAGAGAAAGAGAGAGGGTGGCAGTGCTCTCTTTCGATCCGCGTCTATACTCTTTTTGTCCGTGGTGGCGGGCACACAATAATGTGGAAGTACAATCTGTAGTTCGAGCAACAGCCCCAGCTGATTGGAGCTGGCAGATGAGCACGGAGTTCTGGGCACTGGTAGATGGAGAGAAGTTTACTATAGTTCATTTACATATACTACCCACATTGTTATGATACAAAGCTGGGTGAAAATCAGCAAAGTGTCCCTTTAATGAAAATACTCTCTTGCCTTTGTTTCAGTGGTTTGTGATGCAAATGGATGGATACAAAGATCAATACTTTGAACAAACTGCAATCACACTTCACATAAAATGTATCTGCAGGGTGTGTACAGTAAAGGCTTGCATCTGTAACATGGATGTATCGTGTTAAAATCATTTGACTAATTGCATAAAGCCTCTTAACTTAAAATCAACTTAATAATTCACAGCTTCACATTTTCTGCAGAAAGAAATACCAATTAAAAATGTTAAGACTCTACCTAAGATGTACAAATTTTCATCCTTAAATCAATTTCATCAGATTGAGGAGGAAATCCACAACAAATAACATAAATGGACAAACAGTTCCTTTAGAGTGGCAGGAACATGTCTGCCACACTGCATACTGGGTAACATGGTTAGCATAATCATTCCATTTATAAGCATATGGCTTCCTAATTATAAAATATGTGTCCAGAAAATGGCGAGTTGTGCTACCAACTGTTGTTTATTTAATAAACATGGCTTCTGCTAGCAGACAATTGCTGACATCTTGGAGGAATTAGTGGGCACTGCACTTCTACTTGGTGAGAAAAATACAGAACATTACATTCTGTTTTCTAACAATTATTTACTATGTTTGAAGTTTATGTCCACTGACCTGCCCTTCTCCCCCTCCACTGACGATCCTCTTGCAGTCCCTGGTGCCAGCGATGGCTGTCACACCCATTCTGTGCGCGTTGTGAATGATGACCATGAGGCGGCCACTTTCCGGTGCAAACACACGAATCTTACCATCATTCCATGCTAGAGAGAGTGAAATCTATTTTTAACAGTCAGCAATCAAGAAAATTCAGTGATTCAGTGTGTGAAGTAGGTAATTTAGGAAAAAAAAGTGTTGCATGTTTTGGGGGATAAATCATGACTGAACTACAGCTCATACAAAGAATACAAAAGTGAATATTCTTTGTAGTAATGAGCTCCAGTGCCGTATTTGCAGATATCGTTCCCTGACTCCCACCACTGATGATGCTATGTCCATCAACCATGAAGTCCAGGGAATTGCAGGTCATGTTGGGTACAGTGATGCGCAGCAGCTCTTTGGGCTTCTCTATGTGCCACAACCTGATGTCCTCCTCAGAGCAGGTTGCAAATAATTCAGATGTTCCACTAGAAGAGGAAAAAAAGAGAGATGTGGAACTACAGTTCAGTGAATTTGGGTACGACCATCTGTTGTAAAATGGTGCTAATTGAGTTCAAGCTAAATTAATAGTACATTTAACCAAGTATCCATTTAATTAATGACAATCACCCAGGTGTTGCTACAATATCTCTAAATTCAATACTGTTTTTTCTACACTTAAACAGACATTGATGAGGCAAGTAAATGTCACCCTCTAGTGAGCATAATGGGGTACTGAAGTCATGGATTATGAGCGGTAAGTAAGGTTTAAGATGAAAAAAGAAAAAATACATACACACTAGAGGTATAGGAAACATCACTTGTGCTTGTTGCACTGTGATGACACACTTTTTCTTAAGTATTTGTCTGACTTTTGGTGCAAGAGGAAATCTGTGACAAATGCGACAACAGAATGAAAATGCTGAATCAGACAACACATGCTCATATGACCTCAAACAGTCCTCTACAGATCTGAACAGACGGCTGGCCCAACAGTGCTTGTGGTTTGTGAATTAACTGAATATTCATCTCCAAAATGTACTCATAAACATGACTGATTTTAAACAGTGCATCATAAATACTTCTATCTTGCCATGCTCCAGGGCAGAGGGACTCTTCTACAGCACGATGGAGTTTTGTTCCTATGAATTTCAATTAATTTAGGATATTTATTTATTTTTAGATTTAGTATATTTCTTGCCAAATTCAAAAGCCGTAAAAGGCCTTTTTGCCATTTTACTCTCTCTGTGGGACTTTGACTTTTTGTCCCTGAATTGTCTGTTTGCCACTTACAAACATATGGCTACGTCCTTGACAGCACTGCTGTGGCTGGTGGAAATGAGTTCAGCTTTGAAGTCCTCATAACTGAAGCGGTACATCTGAGCAGCCTCTGTCCCGACAAAGAACTGCTGGCCCTCTCCTCTTATTGCAATGGAAGTCACCCCCTTTTCCAGCTGGACCTCCCTAATGTGGTGGAAGAGGAAAAAAAGACCTGTTAATGAGCACTGTAAAATGAACACATTAATCTATACACATTACAAAGGTACCCTAGATATTTATTCTAATGTACAAGATATATAGAGAGAGAGAGCTGTGAACTATTAACTATTATTAACTATTAATCATCACCACATGTAATTACTTTAGTCAGGATGATTCAAATGACAGTTGTTGGACTTACTTAAGAGTTTTGAAGTTAGTGCAGGAACACAGAGTGAAGGTGCCAGATCCAGAACCTACAAGCAGGTTTCCAGACTTCAGTATCCTAAGGACATTGACACCCTGCACAGAAAAGGCCTGAATTAGTTCCAGAAAGCAAAAGCTAAAAGCTCCCACAGTTTATAAATAAAAGACTCTGGATGCTTGTAGTAAATGAACATATGCACAAACAAGACTAATTTCAGGAATGACAAGGAAGTACATAATGATCCATTAACGATATAAAAGAAATTACTGTCACAGATAAAATGAAATAAATGACATGACATGAGCCCTTGCATCTATTTCCAAAGTGGCACTCCATCAGCTCTTGATATGCGGCAAGAGTTCCAACTATTAGGCAGGACGTAAGTGAAAGACAGCTGAAATTACCGTCACGGAGACGAGTGAGGAATGTAATGATTTCTATTGTGCTGAGTGACCTACCAGGCTGTATTTTGTTTTTACTGGACCACAGTCACTCAGAAGCCCAGTCTTCATGTTGACTTTCATTATGTCTCCACTGGTGGTGCCACAGAAAATGAATCGATCGTCCTCTGTGATCTGTGTAATAATATAAACAAGTCAACATGAGCAACACTATCCATCTCTAGGGGGTTAGAAGGTAGAGAAGGTTGTCCACTAATTGGAAGATCGGCGGTCCTTGGCTCCTGCAGTCCACATGTCGAAATATCCTTGGGCAAGATATTGAACCGCAAATTGCTCCCAATAGCTGTTCCATCGGTGTTTGAGTGCATATGAATGTATACTGAGTAGCAGGTGGCATCTTGTATGGTAGCTTCAGCCACCAGTGTGTGAATGTGTGTGTGAATGGGTAAGCGTGACATGTAGTGTAAAAGTGCAGTTTATTTACTAAAGTATCTGGTGCATTATAACTATTTGGACAATTGAAAATAAGCTGAGTGAACAAACTGTTGTGAATGAAAGACTCTCATGGCCTTGTACCTCTACACATTTCACAATCCTCTTCAGCTTCCCTGTCTGGCACTCTGTGGGCCTGATCTTCCTGTTAGTGAGGTCCAGCTCCCAGACTCGCAGTGTTCCGCTGCCCAAAAAGACCAATATGACATTAAAAATACTCTAATAGTATAACAAGATTGTTACTACTTGCTCTAGACTGACACTTGATCTACAGAACGCCAGAAGACAGCACACACTCACCTCCCAGCAGAGACAAAGATGTTGTCATTTGTGTTGGAGTACTGCACTGTGAGGCAGTAACCGGCACTATGTGCTAACGCTGGGCTCCCACAGATGGCCTGCTTTGTCTCAATATTCCATACCACAATGCTGAAAACACACAAAAACATACCACGCACTTAACAGATACAGAGTATGTATAGTTGAGTAAATTTATATAGAGTCCTACATTCGTCATCCCTGTGTGACACAATCTGGTTATTCAGGAGTGCATTGCGCCACCCAAAGTTGATGTTTACCTGTCATCATCCTGACCTCCCAGGGACACCAGATACTTGTCGTTGGGAGAGAAGGCCAGTGCCTTTACTTGTGCCATGTGGACCACCAGCTCGGCATAAACTGTTCGCTGTGCATAGTCCCAGATGATCACCATAGCCTAAGAATATATATATTCAAAATGTTACATGTGAAAATTACTTTTGTTGCCATTCCATGCTGTAAATGGATTCAAAGCCATATATTTCATCAGTAGGGGAAACAAATGAAAGAAGCAAGTGCTGAATTATATCAGAAACTTTGTAAAAATTAAATAAAATGTACTCCAGCTATGAATACCTTAAAGCCCCTGAAGTTGATCTGTCCAGAGGCAACATATAATCCACTTTTGGACACAGAAATACAGGACACATTGTTTGTGTGTCCATGCAGGAACTCCTGTTTGCCATCTTTGATTCTCTTAAGAATGACTGTACATCCCAGAGGATAGATGAGGTGCTCTCTGTCTGGATGGACTCTCAGGCCAGAGGGCACGCGCCCTGATGAGACAAAAATACACAGCATAACATAAAACAACGCGTAACATCTTTTTGTATGGAAAATGACAAATATGTGATCATGATAAGTGGCCTCTTGTTTTAAAGATAGACGAGCAGACACCAATGAGACTGTGCAATGTTTCCCTCTTTCACAGGTGACGTCACTCCAACCAAGTACACCGTACGTTGGGTTCTTGCTATATCTTAATATAGTTAGCAAAGCAAACTGTCCTGCCACCTCCTTTAATCATTTTAAAAACGCAGCTTTGACATTTAAAATGTCAGAGAAACTAATACAAAACCTACTCACATTGCACGTGATGAATTAAAAGAAAAATGCTGTTGCCTCACGTGCGCAAATTAACTTGCTAGCTACTTGTATTGAATATTGATTTGTATTAACGCTTAGCTTAGCTAAGTTAGGTTACAACCGTAAAGAAAAACTTACCGTTGAAGCCGATAACAGCCTCCAATTCAAGTCTAGGCACGCCCTGTGTTTCAAGAGCCATTGCTGAAAAACTGTTTATTAACTCCTTCTCTCGTAAAGTGTTAGGAAAGTCAAATTTTGCAATAAAAACAACGCTACCGTTGTTTTTCTCAAACACTCCTGCCAGCTCTTTAACTAGCTACCGTTACACCAAACACACGTTACCTAGCAACGCTCCCTGCTGCCTTCAAGTGCTGCAGGAGATTTTGCACACGTACAAATTTAAGAATAAGTAGGTACACCACTGGAAAATGTAAATATTTGTCTTGAAAAACAAATGCCCCAGACACATTTCTATTGTGTATTTCCTATAGGTAGAGACTGATCTACTTTTAATCTGTGACCTGACATTACATTAAATAATCTGACAGGCAACTGTGGTTTCCACAAGTGGGCAACTTGAGGCAGAACTGTTTGATACAGTTTATTGGTGACTGTAGTTTTAATAAAACAGCTTTTCAGAGAGACTTCAAGGTTCAGTTCACATGTTTATCAGCACAACTAAAAATACATTTGAGCACATTATTTGAATATATATTTTGAATTGTATGGAGGCTATTCCACTGTTACTATGCAGTGAACTACAGCACAATGTAATGTATCCGTTTATTAAGCAACCATACCATAGTATCACAAGGAAAATCAATGGATTACATCATCACACAATGTATATGTGATACATAATAGTATAAAATGAAAATGAAATTTAAAAAAAATCAGTGAAGGACAAATTTTTATATTCATTTTAATTGTACACAGCTCACACCAGAGGTAAAATACTGCTGTTCTACTGGTTAAACCACTCAACATGTGAGATTTAAAGCTCTTGCACTGCCATCAGTGACCTTGCAGCAGCTGTTTCCCATCAGTTAGAGGTAAGATACCTGCACAGCGAGTAGTGTAACAGCACTTTTCTGCTCTGATCCAGCATAGCATTAACCATTCTGTGAAGGTTTATTCATAAAAATGAGATAAATTATAATAGTTTCATATAAGAGTACAAAAATTGTCTATTTTTGGCATTTAACCGCTCATAATGGGCAACTAGCTAACAGAATTAAAAAAAAAGGAAGTCACTCGGCAGCTGGTATGGACTGAACAATGCACAAATCTTGTGCTCCCTAATGTTTGTGTGCCTTCTGTGAGGTAGCAAATTATATCAGATCAAGTTAATTGCGACTGGAAAGCATGTATTTACTGAGATCAGTCAAGACTTCAGTCTGATACCTCCGTTAAAGGGTAGGGTTTGGTATTTTCAAACGGGACCCTGTTTTCCCATATTTTTGTGTCCAAGTAACTAATAGGAACAGTTTTTGAAATTGGTCCAGTATTGAGTGAGACAAGTGCAGACGGCAGCGGCAAAACAGGCTACAATAGGACCACTCAGGGCATTTGGCACCTTCAATTTATGTCCATTAAAAGTGCTTATTTTTTGCCACTGACAGGCTCAGATTGTTATTTTAAGTGTTTGACAATTTATGTTAAGTATTCATACAAAGACAGACTTTAAGATCCTTTTTATTTTACCAAAAACAACCCCAAAACCACTATGGCCAAATCCACCAGACTCCATTTAAATAAACCGTCATTTTATTACAATGAAACACACTTTATTCAGAGTCAACAAAAACAAAATAAAGCTCACAAAACCCATCTTGTTTTGTCTTTCAACTGTTCTAACAATCACCAACTCTGGTTTGGTCGAAATAAACCCTTAATTCACCCAGTTAGATGTATGACATATGCTGGCTGTGTACAAGCTAAAATTACTGTAAAATTAAATGGAGCCTGGTGGAATTGATGATGGGTTGTTTCTGGTTAAACAAAAATGGTTTTACTCTTTAACAAAAGGGTCTTTCTCTGTAGGAATCCTTTCCTTAAGCTGTCAGACACTTATAATAATTGTCTGGGTGTGTCAGTGGTAGAGACAAGCATTTTACATGGATTTAAATTGGTGCACGTGCGTCGTGTGGTTACAATGTTACCTGTTTTGCTGCTACCAGCTGCAGAAGTCTCTCAATATAGGACCGATTTAGTCACATACAGTTACCATTTTATCATACAGTTGCAGAGACTTGGTTAATATCCTTTATTCAGTATCAGTTTGGCTGCATGTCATATAAGAGTTTCAGGCGCTCTGGCAGGGCAACTCTACTTTGGTTGTGACTGATAGTTTGGTTAATAACAAACAGGATTTGTTCGAAGATATGAGATATTGTTATGCACTTTCTAAAGGCATGTCCAAGTCTGTCATAAAGGAAGAGAGCTTCACTACATACAGCAGTGTACTTAAAAAGTCACATGATCTGTCTTTACCCAATCAACAAAATATAAATTGTAACCACCAAGACAGTTTGATAAGCTTGGATCAATAAAAAATATTGGGATAATAAACAGCTAATCTGAAGCCCTGTACTAAGAATGCCTAAGAGATATTTTGTGGACAAATTAAAAAAGCAAACAGCAAGGTGAATCATCACAAAGCATTAAAATTAGTTCTCAATACACTACAAATGACTACAAATTAGTAAATTCTAGCTTGACTGTGGCTCCAGGAAGATATCTTGATGGAATGTCCTTCTATTAGAATTTCACGTCTATTTTCAACTGCTAGGTTTCTCAGAGGGTCCTTCAAAACTCACTATGTCCTTGGATGTCTCCATAGACATCTGTCTGTGTGTGTGTGTCCTCCTGTGTCTGCTTAGAGAATGGCTCCACGAAAACCTGCGACCACAGGTGAGACACAGATAGGGTCTTTCCCCCGTGTGTGTCCGCTGATGTTTTGTCAGTGATTTGTACCGTGTGAAGGTTGCCCCACACTCATTGCAAATATATTTCTCCGACTTAATATGAACATTTTGCTCGTGTTCTTTCATGTTGCCCAGCTGTGAGAAGCCTTTACCACACACAGGGCAAAGATGTGGTTTCTCTCCTGAGTGGGTCAATCCATGAATATTCAAATCCTGACGAGAATAAAATCCTTTTGCACAGATGATGCATTTGTATGGTCTTTCCCCTGTGTGGCTCCTCATGTGTCTTTTCAGTCCTTCTGAGCGGGAGAAGCAGCTCTCACACAGGGTGCATCTGAAAGGTTTCTCTCCCGTGTGGGAGCGGAAATGCCGACGTAGCTCTGAGGCCTTGAAGAAGCACATCCCGCAGTCGGCGCAGCAGTGAGGTTTTTCTGGCTGCTCCTCGTGAGTCTTTTCATGTGCTTTGCAGTGACCTGCCTCGGAGAATCCTTTTCCGCAGACCGAGCAGGTGAAAGGTTTCTCCCCAGTGTGCATTCGCTTATGACGGACAAGTTTATTAAGTTTACTGAACGTCTTCATGCAGTACGAACACTGATGAGGAACCTTTGGTTTCTTTGAGTGGGTGCGCTTGTGTCTCTCTAACTTTGAAGGCCTGTTAAACACTTTCCCACAGTCAGGACACGGGTGCTTGTTAGTCCTGTTGTGGCAATTCTGATGTCGGATCAGCTTCTCCTGTTGTGTGAAGCTCTTATCACAATGCTGACACTGATGAACAATCTTAGGCTTCCTCGTGTGGACAGGTTTATGCCTCTCTAGCTTTGACGGTCTGTCGAATGCCTTGCCACAAACAGAGCAGGAGTAGCACTTGTCTGAAATGCTGCTCTCCGGTTGTTTGGAGTTCTCAGGCTCAGTGGAGGTTGAAGCATCGTTGGAATCTGATTCTGAGATTACCTTCACAACAACTTCAGCTGGACCTGAGGGAATGATAACATCAAAGAATGTCCCTTGAATACTTCACAAAACAAAAAAGTCTCAGTGGGATACAATGATTACCATTTAACAATGACTAATATAATGTAATGATTCAAATAAACTGAGATCTGGGGATTTCTGTGATGGGTTTTAGAAGCAAAGAATTCAACTAGCGAGTCCAGTGAGACAAACCTATAATCAATGTTTTGGGTTGCAAAATTGTTTTACTTTACTGAATGGACATTAAATCTGCTGCAATATAACACTTTCTTCATCTTTCAATCTAGTGCTGAGCATCAGTCAAGCATGAGATGACTAATTTGTTATTGAATGTTGACCAAAAAAAATATGAAAATACAAAAAAGCATCAATACTTACTTTCCTCTGAGGATTCTGTTTTTGGGACAGATGCAGTGTCTGGGCCCATGACTGCAGCCTACTTACATACAACAAATAAACAGACACAAAAAGAGGAAATGGAAAATTACATCAGTAATGGAGAACAGTGATTCAGTGTTGGTCTTTCCAGATTTGTACAGTATAGTCTGACTGACCCTGGATTTTTGAGGATGAGACTGATTTGAGTTTTTTTTAAAAAATCTGCTGATGATATAGGGGCAAATAGCCATTTTTTTTCCACCATAAACAAGTAAAATAAGAAAACTATTGTGGCACTGATCCCTTAGATTTTTTTTTTTATTTCGACCAAGATACTTACTGAGCAAGACATTTTACTATTAAAGAAAATCTACCTGTCAGTGCTCTCTGGTGGACAAACTACTGTATTGAAGAGTGATACTTTCTTAATGACCAAAAACCTATTTTTGCATTTCTGTTCTGCAACGTCTTGTGACTTATTAACATATACAACGATATAATATATTTGCAGTAAGCTAATATCAGCCAATATATCAACCTGATTGATTTATCAGTCCAGCTAGGATGTAAAACAAATTGAAAGGCAACAAAAATTACAAATTGAAATTTGCACAGTGGATTACATATAATTCATCAAAGTAAAATCCTTTTTGATCAGTTTAGTAGCCAAGCAAAATGATGTGTAAAACACATGACAATATGATGAAAGCAAGAGAAGTAAGATGTTTAAGAGTACTTCGATAAGGTCTGGTTGTTACACTACAGCTTGTTTTGCGTGGATAGGATCAGAAATTTGGGTCAAGTAGTGAGTTTCATTATGCACATGTAGCTTTATTATTAGACCATATTCTTACTGCAGGCTGACAACCAGAAATGTGGTGTGTGTTGGATAATGAGGACACCACAGTGGAGCATATGAAGCAGAACAATCCAGCTTTTCTCTCAGCCAGTCCTGGCTGGAAGATTTCTGTTTCACATATTTTTTTGTTGACAGATAATTCAACCAGGTATGAACAGATGAAGATGTATTCATCTGATTACTGGGTGGCCTTCCATATACCGAGCATCTCTGAAGCAGGGTGATGACAAAGGCCCATTGTTGAGCATCTTTCCAGCAACAGTGCCTTCTGAGACAGATACTTTTTATATGCTTCACCAAACAGCTTTTTAGCTCGGCTATTTATAATGCTGACTTCTGAGGAATCAAGCTATACCTCTGCGACGTGTTACTTATTTCAGTAGAGGTTGAAGGAAACGAGAGACCAAACAGTGCAATACGATGATAAATATAAGAGACGATACCTGAGCTAGCTTTACAGAATATAAAGTTAGCCAGTGCTGATACATACAATCCCGTTATGTTCTTCGTGTATGCAACAACTGTAATTTTAAATAGGCAGGGCAACTACGCTGGAATGTTTTTGTACTGAGTTTAGCATGACCCAGTGTCATGACATAGAAACCTCGACCGTCGTATGTTCAACGCGAGCTAATTTATTGCCTGAGAGGCTTTAATAATGAGGGTAGATGACAGTTATCTGGGCCACACATGCACACTAACAGAACTAGGTAACGTTAGCTCACTTTGCTAAAGCTAACGTCGCTGTCGCGTTAGCTAGCATAACAAAGGCATATAACTTAACATTCAGCAGGGCATATAAGATTGAGTCCCACCTCTTTAATACTCCATAAAACCGTAGGCTGTTACATATTGTGTCCGCAACGTTTTAAATTCAACCTACTTCACATTTAAGGGTAGATAGTGCTGCAGGCTGCAGCTTGCTAAACAAGCTGTTACGTTAGAATAGTGGAGTTGAAGCCAAAAATGTCCAGCCCGTCCCCTTGTATGATACCTTAAAATGCCCCAAGTAAATTCGGGAATGACGGATTAGCCTATTATTTTATATCACTGGTAATGCCTAACGTAGGCTAGCTTTTTTGTGCCGATGTATTAGAACGCACACATTGTATACAGCATATTTTTTATTTAAAAGAAAAAATGTGTGGAGTTACAATAGATGCATCCAAATCCTACACTGATTTACAACTGAATCCAGACCAACTGATATTTTCGTTATTCCACTATTACTATTACTATTACGCACTATTGTCTGTTATCACATGAAAGAAAGAAACAAAACAAGCAACAGCAAACAATCAAACAAATCAAAAAACAAGGGTTGTCCCATTTACCACATACAGTACAATAGTTCCAACAGCACATGAATGCAGCAAAGGTAAAAGATCCTCCTGAAACTTTTGTTTCGTATAAATGTTTAATTTCTCCTAGCTATTTCGGATCAGTAGAACCCGGTAAGTGTAAAAAAAAATATATATATTTTTCTAATGATAATTAGGTCCCAGTATCCTCAGATGAGATAACAATAAAGTCCCAATGTCCTCAAACAAGATGAAAACAAAGTCCCAATGTCTTCAATTGAGTATTTCCTAATTAGCAGTGTCTTAGATTGTTCCCATTGCTGAAATTGGTCAAATTTATTTGTCATATGAAACTACAAACACTATCAATCATAAATAAATACGTTTCAACCATAAAATGTGATCAGGTTTTGGACCTTGTCAGCTACAGACTGAGGTTGTAGAGATGGCTGCCATCTTGTTTTTACCTGGATTAGTGTATTGTGCTCTTACAACCACGAGATGGCACAAAAAGGTGTCCACAAAGGAGGACAACAGGTCCAAGTTAAGCAGAATGACGTTTAAGGTCAATTAAAGCCAAAATGCGATGTCCTTATTTGAGGACACAGGGTCTCAGGAGGATAAACCTGCATCATTTATTTTTGGTAGACCAGGACCTCTAATGTATAATCAATGTTGGGGAATAGCTAGTTACATGTAACCTATTCAATCTAATTAAATTACAAAATAAATGTAATTATAAAAATATGTTGTTGAGATATGTTATTAAATTATAGCTACTAGTCAAAATGGCAGTGATTACAAAGGTATTTCATACGAAAATATTATTTTTGGTAACATTTATTCTGTTGCTTTGCACCTTTTCGCAATGCAGGAATACGGCCTTTTGGTACAGCCTATTTGTGGAAATTTTTCTGCTTTTTTAGAGAAGTAGTCAAAACATAATCAAATGTAGGTGAGTAACTTTACTTTGACTGAGTAATTAAAATAGTTACAAAATTTATTACATTTTTAACAGGGTAACTTGTAATCTGTAATCTAGAGTAACCTTCCCAACTGTATTTATAATGTAAGGTCTAATTTGGTTAGTTTTCTAGTATGTGCAATGGCACCTACTGTACAAAATACAGGATAATAATCAAGTCATTTTCATGGCAAACAAGCAAACATGCCTACACACAAGCACAGGCCTAGACACTTTATTAGTAATACACCTGTTAACAAAGTCAAGCTTTAAACTCAGGAAGTAAGAAAAGCGAAGCAGTGTACAGAAAGTAAAAATATGTTTTCAGTATGAAGCTCATTTGCTTTTGCCGTTACATACACAGTAAAAATTATTATGTTCACAACAGGTCATATATCTGAATAAGTTATTAGACAGTGAGAAAAAAAGATCAGCTGATCATAACATTAAAAAGTGCATGCAGTTTGTGTATCAAATGCAAATAAACTGCAAAATAATAAGA
Organism: Epinephelus fuscoguttatus; assembly: GCF_011397635.1. Taxonomy (NCBI): domain Eukaryota; kingdom Metazoa; phylum Chordata; class Actinopteri; order Perciformes; family Serranidae; genus Epinephelus; species Epinephelus fuscoguttatus. The sequence goes on along the minus strand of NC_064754.1, from coordinate 36,671,697 downwards.
AAAAATACATAGAAGCAGGTATACATCTTGAAGGTACAATTTCCCAACAGATTGTCTACACAGCAAAAACCAGAATTATTCAGTTATTTACTTGTATATTAATGATGATGAATCATGGATTTATTACTGCATATTGTGTTGCACTACATGCTTGCTCTTGTAGCTGGTGTGTATCAACCTGTTGAGATTTCCCTTGTGTTTTTAGACAGCTTCACTAAAATAGGAACCATTCTTTATGTGGGCTTGTAAAGTCCAGTAAGACAAAGCATGTGATATCAGGCTACACAAATAAACTTGACTTGACATGTAGATAACAAGTCAAGTAAAATATCACTCAGTTGCTTCACAGTATGTGCATATATGTGCATTTCACAAAATAAATTACATAATAATGTACATAAATATCAAGTCTAAAGACACAGCATCATGACAAACTGGTCCAGTGTTTACCAAAAGATGCAAAGTTACAAGGCTGCTCTCCCGTTATTTTACTGAGAGGGAAGACTGTGAGAAAGGGAAATAGAGTTCTGGATGCCCCACACTTCGAGGGCCTGGATCTTGAAATGTCCCTTGCAGAGTGGGATGCTCTTGAATGTGTCACAAGGCTCTGAGTATCCCCTTTCTAGGTCTTCCTGTAGGCAGAGTGCGTGGCCTCCATCACCACCTAAGAGAGGACACATACATTAGCACTGCATACACACTGTTAACTCTTGACTTTGAGACATTTTTCTAAACACCTAACTGGCATACCGATTATGAGCTGACTGTCACTGCCTGCTATGAACATGGATGCTTCATGTTCCTTGGGTCTTTTCGGCTGTTTGGCAGTCATGGGTTCTGCTGACGGGGCAGTGAAGGGGATCGTCAGGTAGCTGGGGTCTTGGGGGGTTCCAGCAGGACAAGTCAGAATTTTGGTGTCAGTGGTGGTGGTGGTTGTGATTGGGGAGATGCCACCATTGGATACTGGAGATGAGACGCCATTGCTGTCTTGCACCTGCCGAGGGGAGGCTCTCTTGGTCATTATGTTGACCATAGCCTGCTGGTAGCGCTCCATGCTGGGACGAAGCTGAAAGAGTGTGAAAATTTCTCGTTTGACTTAAGATAATAAAGATCAAAATCTACTGACTCGATACATGTTGCAGCAAACACATATGACGAATTCAAGTGGAAACAAGTGGTAAAGTGTCTTACCGTAAAAACAAAACATTCCCCAGTTCCAAAGAATGTAAGTCCCTCAGAGTCATACTTTTGTCTTTCTATTACATCTGTGGACAGGAAGGCACCAAAGACCTGAGAAATGAGAAACACAAATATTCAATATCACACCAAGTGTATTCCACAAACAAACTGTAGTCATTATTGGTATTACAGTACGACAGGTTCAAATTGAAGGTTGAATAAATAGAAATAAAATGGTTGTAGAATGGAATTTCCAATCCCAATCAACGTAGCAGGATGGTTAGGCGGTGGCCATTTTTATGTGTATGATTGTCAGTGCAACCATTGTAGCTGGCTAACTAACCAACTTGCAGCAAGTCTGAACTGAGGTTTATCAGCAACGACCAAACAAGCAGTGGGGTAGTACCCTTACATTCTGAAACAAGCAATTCCCTGCTTTTAAAATATTACCAAAACTGCTATTTTTCTGTTTCTTTTATTGCCATTAATTTTATGTTTATTGAAACATGATGTATTTTTTTATTTTTTATTTATTTTTTACCAGGGGCGATTCTAGGACCAGAGGTTTAGGGGTGTTGAGCACCCAGAGAGCTGCCTGGCCAGGCAAGATAAATTTCACTTTTTTGTACATTTTAACTCAATTTCACTCCCACATTTGTGAAAGAAAAGCTGCTGTATTTTTTTGTGTTAAAATATTACGTTGCAACCAAGTACTGTGTGGTTTTGACACTTTTCTAGCTTGTTAAAAAGGGACATACAGTAAAAAAATAAATAAATAAATAAAAGTCTCTCAAATTTGCTGGTGAAGCTGGTGATTGTTGAAACAGTGCACCAACTACTAGACTAACAAGTTTAACTAAGATGGTTTGTGTGTTTTATGCTGAGTTAACAAGGCAGTTAAGCTAACGCTAGTCTTAGTTTGGTGAAGAGAGAAACTTGATTGATGAACTTGACTGATCATATTTTTTCTGTTTACTAAGAAAAATAAGGGTAAGAATAGGCCACAAAATGGTGTTCACGGCCTCACTGATGTGTGTTGTCATCATAACAACTAACAACAATCGCCATTTTCTTTTGCACATGTCTAATGGCCACAGCAAAATGTCCTTTCTACTCATTTTATTTCTATAGGTGAATAAATTAGAAAAGCACATGCAGCAAAATTATCCTGTGTATCCAAATATAATCTGTGTTATCTGATGTTACCTCTTCATCCACAGTTTTGATAATCAAGACTGCTGGTTCGTGTCCCTCCACGTGTGTATAGAATCTATATGGGAGAGAAAAAAAAACAAGAGCATGAGTTGTTTTTAATATCCAATAAATTGCTATATATGCATTTTGAATCATAATAAGAATGAAATGGACAATGGACAATCAAATGGATCACAACTTTAACAATTAACATAACTTTCCACAGCATCCTACTTTATGTTTTACAAGTGGCCACTTTTCCTGTGGAGCACTGCTTTTTTGAACCATGAGTTAAACAATAAAAGTTAGGACTTGCACTTGACTTTCACTGTCATAGCAAACATGTTGATAGTGAAAACACGCTGCCTCTCTCTGTTATGTAACAGGACCTGAGAATCTGTTTTTCACTGCTGGCACACGGTATTCAGCAGTTATTGATCCATGACGACCTGACCTCATTTAACAACTCAGGTATAAAGAGACAGAACTGAAAGATATAAACGCTTTTGATATATGAAAGAAACACTCCTAGTCATAATTCATGTCTGTGGAACACCAACTCATTAGTTCTTTGTCTCACAGATGGTTTCTCAGTGATGTTAAAGTATTAAACAAAGGTAACTCACAAAGCCAGGCCTCTTCCTTGTTCAGCTGTACTAAAAAGCCTGATGGGGCTGAAAAGGGCAAATCGCTCAGGTATCCAGGCCCAGACGACTCTCATCTCAGTCCCTGTCACAACACTGGAGGTGAAGTTGTTAAAGTCCACCGTCTCAACCGACTGCCTTTAGGAACATAAAAATAGCTATGGTGAGAATATGAAATTGAAAAAAAGTTAAATGTAAGCAGTTTTTTTCCCAGCACTTTACTCATAGATCTCATGAAACATCCTTTACAAAACATAATGAATTATAACACTGTAAAAAGAAACTGGTTGTTTTAACTTTAAAAATGTATTGTCTGAGCTGCCTTAAATTTTTAAGTTGTCTGAATTTGAGAATACATGTTGAGATCATTTTGTAATGATTCAAAACAAATCAACTTTTCTAGTAAAATAAACCTGATTGTAATTTTGTTTAGTTATGTAAACTAAATTATTTAAGTAAGGGTAATAAGTAAGGGTAATTTGGGATCAAATTTACTGGACTAGAAAAGTTTATTTATTTAAATCATTACAAAATTACCCGAACTTGTCTTCTCAAATTCAGTGAACTTAAAATTTTAAGGCAGTTCATTCACTAACTTTATGAATTAAAACATCTAGTTTCTTTTTAAACTGTATTTGAAGCTTATTCAATCTCAATCTTCAATCTCCGTATTTCTTATTTGCCTCTCACTGTCCAATTTATATCAATTTTCGGCATTAACCCACCTCTTCTGATGTGTGCTGACACCCTTTTGCATGAGGGAGTCCTTATTGGCATTGAACAGGAGGTTGAGCTCTCTCCGTGTGGCCATCGGAATCATGAAGGCCTTTTCCAGAAGCTTCTCAGCCGTGATGTGGCGAGCTATGTTCTGAACGAACCTTTTCATATCTGTTCTGAAGTCCTCCACGTCCGCCACTCGAGATGAAACAGAGATTTTGTAGAGGCTAAGCAAAGCCAATGCCACCCTGCGCAAATAATAATTGTGAAATACTTTTACTGCATTGTTTCAGAAGTCATGGGTTATATCATGACAAATATTCAGATTACAGGATTTTGTTGACATGTTAAGATGCAGCAAAAACGAACCTGTAGAGGACCTTGTAGCCCTCCAATAAGTAGACATCCAGCACTCTGATGGCGTATGTGAACGGGAGGTCAGCGAATATCCACATGGTCCAGTCAGAGTAAAACTCAAAGAGGTTCTGGTGAGAGCTGGCGATCAGCTTACGGATGCCTCTGCAGCACCTGTTAGCGAGGTCTCCGAAGGTCATGCAAGAAGCACGGTACGTGAGGAAGGTCTGGTCGATGTAACGTTTGTTGGGGTCAGTGTAGCAGATAAGTCGTGACACACTGTGGAAACACTCAGCTTCGTCCTCGCTGAAGTGGAGGAGGAGGGAGACCAATTCGGGCAGGATGGGGCAGAAGTTCATGTCTGGGATAGATTGGCCGAGGCAAAGGAGGATCTTTTTCACAGAGTTCAGGCCTGCTTTGTTGAGACAGTATCTGGATAAGAGAAGAACAATCAATAACATGCTTTTTAAAGCTCATTTGGTGAGACTTCTATGTGAAGGTATACACGTATACATTACAATTCAACACTTAAAGGTCCAGTGTGTAGGATAAGGGGGATATATTGATAGAATATAATATTGAACATAATATTTATAACTAGGCATTTATTGGTTTAGAATCACTCGAAAACAAGAATCATTGTGTTTTCGTTACCTTAGAATGAGCTGTTTACATCAACATACGGAGCAGGTCCTCTTCCATGGTGTTCACCATGTTGTTTCTACAGTAGCCCAGAACAGACAAACCAAACACTGGCTCTACATAGGGCCATTCACATTTTAAGTTTTAGCATTTTTGTGTTGGCCATTGTAGCTTTCCCACATGCACACGGGAGAGCTTTCAGTTGGTTGCAATGTTGCAATCTTGCCACTAGTTGCCACTGAATCCTAACAGACCTTGAAAGCACAGCTGTGGTATTTTTTTCATGGGATCATTCATCTCATGATGTTCAATTATCTTTTATCACTTCTGGACAAAATTTGCATCTTGCATCATTGTCTTTCTGGGTAGAAGGCAATCCATTTTCAAAAGTTAAAAAACACAAATGGCCACTAAAGTAAAAATTAAACAAATAGATATCATCTGACATGCTTAAATATGATGAGGGCACTTTATGCTTTTTAGGTTTGTTCTTTTGCCAGTTTAAAGGTCAAGTGTGTAGGGTTAGTGGCATCTAGTGGTAAGGTTGTAGAACTAAAACCTCCACCATGTGACAAGCGTGTAGGGGAACTACAGTGTCAAAAAATGCGAAAATGCAATTTGGCTTATCTAGAGTCAGTGTTTGGTTTGTCTGTTCTGGGCTACTGTAGAAACAACATGGTGGACTCCGTGTAAGAGGACCACCTCCTAATGTAGATATAAACGGCTCATTGTGAGGTAGCGGAAACAAAACAATTCTTATTTTCAGGCGACTATAAACCAATAAAAACGTAGTTAAGAATATTTCCCTAAATCATACATATTGGATCTTTAAAGTTCATACAGTAGATCTATTAGCATAATTTCCCTGGAATATGTTTATCTTTTGTGTGTGTGTGTGTGTGTGTGTGTGTGTGTGTGTGTGTGTCTGTGTGTACATTGCAATATGTCGATGAAATATGAACCAATTTTCCCATAAAAGTACCGGGGTATTTCTCCTGCCTCCATGTACTCTGGGACTGGATGGTTGCTGATCTTCTGCTCTCCAAAGAGCGTCTTGGAGAGTTCATTGTAGACATCTCGGTCTGGAGTGACGCACCTACTGCAGATAAAACATCAACCCACATTCACAACATTAAGCTCAGTGGATTTAAATTAAAATGTGCACACTGATTTTGCAAAGGCCATATCAGTTCCCACAAACACACTGCCTTTGTGACAGAATGTATATATTTTATATTTTTAATTTAAATGTGAGTCCTAACCTGGAATTGATGCTGTGGATGATGTGATAGTACGCTTTGGCCCTCAGTGTGTGGGGCATGGCCCAGAATCCCTCTCGACCCATAATTTTCAACTGCTGATGATCACTCTTCAAGATCTGCTGGTATCTCTTTGCAGCTTCTGGGTCAATCTTCTCCCAGTCCACAAACTGGCCATACTTCATCCCTGAGCTGGAGCAAATTTCCCAATTGTCCGACTCGGAGATAGTCATCATCGCCACTGACTTGAGACTGCCTTTACTGCCTGAGCAAAGTAGACATACATATATTTAATTTTCATTTTCCACAAAAAAGTAAAAATATTTGGTGAATTGAATACATTATAAAATCATTATTTCAGTACCACTAAGCTCTCTTGTTGGTGATTGCTTGTTTGGTTTAGACTTGGACTTCTTTAAGGGGACTCGAACACCAGCCCCATCTCTCTGCCTCGGTGGACAGCACATTGCAAAGTTTGCCACATCGTAGTTAGTGTAAAGCTCTGATGTCTCATAACTGTAAAAGGACCTGGAGAGCAGTTGATTGTGTATTAATTATATATTCAGTAATAATTGTGCCTGTTTTTAGACTTTTTTATTTTTGGGCATGATCTGTCTGTTATCCAATTTTGCCACAACATTAAAATAAAAATCCACATAATTAGAAATAAACAAGCTTGTTGCTGTATGTTGTCTAGTCAGTAACATAATGCAAGCTGAATATAAAAACATACCTGGAGCGAGGTCGTAGAGAGGTTTCCTCTGTCTGTGTCTGCTCACCATAATTCTTACTGTCCTCCGCACTGTAATAGGAGTGAGACCTTTGCCTGCCCCTGCTTCCTGCCATAGATTCCAGGTCTTGGTCAGACGATGTGACCATCGAGATTGAATTCATGTTTCCACAGTTGGAGAACTCCGGCGTTCTTGAAACATCGATCATCTCAAATCTTATTCTTCCACAAAATACAAGCTGGAAGGTGTAATGTGTCCTGTCACAAGCCGCATGTTCTGAGGATCAGGGCTTTATAAAGGCCTGTGGGCTGAGGTCATGTGAGACAGGCATAGTGGTATGGTTTGTTTGTGGTGAGTCAAGTTCCAATGATTTTTTTTTCCCAGCACAATGAAGTGTTCCCTTCTCAGAAGTCTGGCAAACACCTACAGTGCCACCATAATTACAACCAAAATACAAAGAATAAAAATTTCCAGATCACATGACAAACAGACACATTTTTGAACGCATAATTTAACCACGTGTCCTTCAAATAACCCTTCTAATGGAAACTGTTATTTATGTTACATAAACCCAATCCACTCACTCTCTGTAATAGATTTTTCATTATTGCACTCAGAGATAGGCAGTATTTCAATTAAATGTATTTCAAATACATATTGAATTCATTCATTCATTCATTCATTCATCTTCTAACCGCTTCATCCTCTTGAGGGTCGCGGGGGGGCTGGAGCCTATCCCAGCTGACATCGGGCGAGAGGCAGGGTACACCCTGGACAGGTCGCCAGACTATCGCAGGGCTGACACATAGAGACAAACAACCATTCACGCTCACATTCACACCTATGGACAATTTAGAGTTATCAATTAACCTAGTCCCCAATCTGCATGTCTTTGGACTGTGGGAGGAAGCCGGAGTGCCCGGAGAGAACCCACGCTGACACGGGGAGAACATGCAACATATTGAATTACTTTTTAGTATTTCGGAATTTATATTTTGCTGATCAGAAAAAAATAGGATTTAATTTGTTACAACACACTTTAAAAAGAAAATACTTTAAGAGCTTGTACCTCTTTCTCTTCGCCTTTAAGATAACCTGATAGGCCATTTCAAATCTATGACGTGGGAAATTACCAGTATGTAGAGACTTAAGGACAAACCCATATCGAGGCTACTAAATGCCTTAAATGTGATTATATCAGTTTGTGTAGAATGTATTTTTCTATTTTCAAATGACAAATTACTTGTATTTCAATCAGTTACATTAACTTATATCAGTATTTTGTATTTTATTTTGACATTTGACAAGCAAATATTTGTAATTTTTAACAAGGTATCTTTGATGTATTTGCACCAATTTCTCAAAATAAGGTCATCAGATATAGAAGGGTTATCATGTTTCTTTCTCTGAAAGAGCTTCATGCGCAACATCCAAATGCCAATGAGCCAATTCCAAGAAGTCTTCCAAAGGTTATTATTCTACACAACAGATATATGTTTTGATCCAAACACGACTACTGTTTGGTTATGACACATAAAACCCTCTACGAGTACTTATCTCATATGCGGGCTCCACATGTAATGGAGTTGAAAAACAAACTCACTAGCTTCATGACGTTAGCTGGTGTCGATTTCCATGAAGGCTGGGATTCATACTTGTACTTTGGATACACTGTAAGAAATAATAACACACGCACACACACATATTTTGACTGAATACTGTTCAGTCTATCGAGACTCACACTGTGACAATGGCTGTGAGACATACTCTTACTTTCTATGTGTCCTGTCACTCTGCATCAGGCTTTTAACAAGAATGACCAAGCATCTGAAGAATGTACTGTTTACACGGCATTACTTTAGGTCTCCTTATTTACTGTCAACAAAAATGCATCTCTCTCTTTGAGGGAAACACTCCACGCTGAACATAGGCTACTTTTCAAGATGATTATTAAGTCTGAGTCTCTGGAGAGAGGATGCACAGGTTTACTGTTTACTATTTCTATAATAGAAAAAGGGAAAAATGCCAGCACTCACTACTCCTTTTGGTAAATTTAATAAACCAACTTGGGTGGCAGTACCAGAAGAATCAGAGCAGGTGTGTGGAAAGACACTTTACACTTCTGCCAGAACGGAAGTGGCGGAAGTGTAAAGTGTCTTTCCACACACCTGCTCTGATTGCTTCGAGCGTACTTAAACGCCACTTCCGTAACCTGAGTAACACACTGAAGAAGACTTTCTGTCAAAATGTCTGTGTTTCTGGTACTGCCACCCAAGTTGGTTTATTAAATTTACCAAAAAGACACTTGTGAGTGCTGGCATTTTTCCCTTTTTCGCTGTTTTTGGCTGTGCACCTTTCCAGGGGATTTATTTTGAGAGTGCTTGCTTCTTTCCTGCGTATTTCTATAATAGCCCAACAGTTGACGCTGTTTTCACACTCAGAATGTTGAGGTTGACAGTATTCTTTTGGAAGGTAAAGTTAGTCTTCAATGACAGTCTGTCCATTGCTCCCATAACAGCATCAAATGTGTTAAGACAATGTGTGCTAACTTTCTTACCCACACTTGGTGGATATCATTGAGTAAACAACCACCAACTTGAGTAAAAGTCATGTATATTTAAGGAAATAGCACTAATAAAATAAGTTTGTATGAAAATCTAATTTTCAGTAGAAGAGCACAGAGAGAAAAAGACATACAGAGGCAAGGTGCTTGGTTGTGGTGAGATGCTTTAAGTGAAGCTGGGCTGTGGGGGCTGGCTGTAACCCAGTGCAGCGCTGTGTAGCCATAGCCAAAGGACTGCTGGGTAGGCTACATTGGGTCCTGCTGTGAGCATGAGCTAGAGTGTGCCTGCAACAGAAACACCTGTAGTTAAAAGAGCATGGTTCTGGTCACATTGTCAAAATATTCTCTTGGTTTCCTGGACAGCAACACAATTATCATTTGTGAGTGTTTTTTTTTTTTTTTTTTTTTACTGTAAACTCAGTAGCCTGCTCCTCCTGTTTCTTCAGGGACTTGAAGGCTTTGAGCTTGTCCATGTGGAAAACACAACGACAGTGATGGTGTCAGTATTCAGTTACACTGCAGCTGAGGGGCAAGGGCTGAGACATTGGGTTTGTAAAAACTGACCTCTGGGTCATCTCAGCAGCTGACCATTCCTGACAGACAAAGATTAATACAGTCCAGATCTAAAGTAGAAAAAGAGAAACATGCAGATCTCCACCAGGTGTGTCTGGGAGCATGTGGGTGGGGAATAGGGAGTGCAGAGCAGGCTGTGTTTCCAACATGTCTGCATGACAGTAGTGGATTAAAGGGGGGACAATATACAGATAGAGAATGTGAGGTCGAAGTCACCCTGTATTTTTTTTTTTTTTTTTTTTTTTTTTTTTGGACATGGGCGCCACCTTGTGAGGACAACACTCTGTTACCTGTGACTGGGGGCTGGTCAAGCAATGGTGTTTGGACAACGTAGTCAGGATAAACAACATAGACCTTGGTGCACTACTTCCACTCATTTACGCAGATATTGTAAATGATCTCATTTTTGGACTGAGTGCAAACACTTTGGTGAGAGAGATGATGCCCCCATCTTACCCGTGTGATGTGGGCTACCTTCACATTCTCTATAAGAAAAGCTGAATCTGGGGCGTCGGTGTAGTGGCGTAGAGCAGGCGCCCCATGTACAAGGCTGTTGCCACAGCGGCCCGGGTTCGACTCCAGCCTGTGGCCCTTTGCTGCATGTCCTTCCCTCTCTCTCTCCCCCCTTCACACTTAAGCTGTCCTATCCATTAAAGGCTAAAATGCCCAAAAAATATCTTAAAAAAAAAAAAGAAAAGCTGAATCTCAACTTGGCGACAAATGTAACAAAAGTAAGGATTTATTCATCTCATATCATATATTGTGTAGCCTAAGAAATGAATCTGCAGATGCTCCTGTTGTAAGTGAGACCAAAGTTTTATGCACGTAAGTTTTTGAGCCATGACAAAGGCCAAAATGTGGCCTGGGACAGATTTTAGTGCCTTTTGCAATGTGATTTTGATCGCTTGTGGCCCCTACCAGTCAGCAGTCAATAATAGTAGAAAACAGTCAATAAAATAGTTTTTTTTTTTTCAAGAATTGTGAATCACCAGAACCATAGAGGTCCTTTTGGATACCTTCATAAATGTGCACAAAAATGTTAGGCTGATGGGTCAAGTACCATTCTGATAGGGCAGGTAAGAGGGGACAGGGCAGTCTGTAAGTGGTGAAGACAGAGACAGAGCATCTTTGGTGGTGCATTTTTTCATGCTTATCTGTTATTGGCCAATACAGTCATTGGCCCCCAGGTCCTGCACCATCTGAGCAGCACAGCGCTGTTGCAGTGGAGAATGTCCCTAACCAATCAACAACCTGAATACAGTTGACATTGTGTTGGCCTGATAATAATATCCTAATTTCATCTTCATTTCTTTGAAGTCTGACAAAATGCTCTGTGAGTCTGACAACCTGACAGTACAATAGCATATTAAAAGAAAAACAATGTGCAAATAGCAAACTACTTTTAAACACATAACTAAAAATGTCCTTTTTTCATATTCCCATTTCCCTTTGTTTATTGAGCTGTAGCTAGCATCTTGTGGCAGCCAATGCAAGAGTTACCTTGCTGTGGCGCTAAGGGACTGCTCTTTACTTATCAGAGGAGGAAGATGGCTGGGGTATGACTTTTTTTTTTTTTTTTTACCCTCTCTCTGTTTGTTTTTCCTCTGACAGAAGCATATTAATGGTGCGTTCCAGGCAACCCGTAACTCGTGTTTTCACAACCTGTAACCCGTGAAAGTGCACTGGAACTGCAGTCAAACCCGTAACTTCCCACCCGTGAACTCGTACCAGATCGATGTACTTCCAGTTACGGTTTCTGACGTCACACAGTCCTCTAAACCAATTACCTTACTCCTCTAAACAACAATGGCAGCCCCATGGATGTGGTGTTGCTGCATGTGATACATGGTAAGAAATAGACATAAAGTAACCCTAATGTTAACGCATTATTGGCAGCCGCTCTAACAGCTGGTTTCTAGTGCAAGAACACAAAATACGTTTCTAAACACACAGATAACGTAAAAAAATAGCCTATAATAGCATCTGTGACCCTATCCTCCTCCGTTTCACTCAAATGAACAAGGAGCAGGTACCTGTGGCGATAGCAATAATGGGGAAGCACAAACAAACGGTTCGCCATGTTCAGCGTTAAACAGGAAGTAACTGGCAGTTTGCCGTAACTTTCCTGGAACGCTACAAAGTCGTAACTCGTGACTTGAAGTCTTGACTTACGAATTCAAAAGCCTGCCTGGAACGCACCATTAGTAACGAACAGTCCCTACAGACTGTTTGGCTAAAGGCAACAATGCGGGACGCTGCAGCGGCAGGACGCCACCTGGGAGCGGATGAAGAGCTCCACTCGGCGGGCGCATCCTCGGGCCTCGCTGCCTCAGCTATCCGGACTGGATTCATGGCGGGACCACGATGGCGAGCGGCTGCTGCGGAAGACAGACTGTTGCAAAGGCCGCACAGCATGATTTGTGCCAGCCTTAATTTACGGTTGAACATAAGAAAGCGGGGACCAAACGCACGTTCCTCTCCTCTCATGTGTTCCCATGACAACAAACAAGTGGTCAAGTTTTTGAATAAACTTGTGCCATTCATAACAAAACGTTTGGCCCGTATTATCAGTCTTTAAAACTTGTTGACGACACCTTGGAAAGTGTTTATCAAATCCTTTAGAGTATTCATCCTCGGTTGTAGTGGACACCAACAACCATGGTAAGTTTTTATCCTGATAAGTAATGTCACTTTGCCTGTTTGCCAAATTAGCATCCTGCTTTTCAAAGACTTCTCTGTTCCGATCTTGATTTCTAATCCTGCTAGAAACGAGGATCCAGCTCCACGGATACAAGGAGCAGCTCTGACACCCGCCGCTATCACATGCGCGCTCCCACCTCTCAGGTTGATGAAAGCCTGTTTGGGAGGTCAACACAGGTGAGTTAGTGTGGCCATTACATATTGTAATCAACCATAGATGATTGACCTGTTGCTGAGCCCAGGTTCATAGCACCAGTTTATTGCTATGGTGTGACAGCAGTGCTCAGTGTTAGTTTGAAACACCTGTTACTGAGTCTGGGTGTGTGCAGGTGCAGAGGTCACAAGTTTTGACTTGGTTTGTGAGACATCTAACTCTGTCCAGATATCACAGTTAGACAAATGTGGAAACTCAGCCTCCAAGGCCAAGAATCAGTCCCAGAAGAACCAAGAAGGAGAGACTGTTCAAATCATCACCAATAACCTCATCCGTAACCTCAGGTAGGCTAACACTCACTGATAACCTCCATAGATTGTCTGTCAGTTTGCCCGTGGTGGTATGAAACCAGTAGTAATGCACACTTTAATAGATGTAAATTTAAGTAGCTACATTTAATTTCAGATTAATAAAAAGCAAATTTAAATGTCACAATATTGTAAAGATCCTTACGTGCCAGCTATCATGTACTGAAACCTCAAAAGCACATATAACAAACAAGCACCTGTCATTATGCCAGGATCCCATTTAGGGATCCTTCAAGAGAGTCCATCATACTGCCATCAGCTGAGTTCGAGCGGATCACTTCAACGTCCCAGGTTCTCACCAAGAAACAGAAGGAGGCCCTAAGGGAGGCTCATCAGAGGAAGAAAGAAGTGGACATTGTAGGAAACATGAAAAACTGAAACTGAAAAAAATGCTTTTTAACTTGCAGATTTACAATGTGACAATATTGTCTTACTCTTTTTCTCAATATACCTCTCATCCAGAGAGCTGCAGAGGAGAGGAAGAATCAGATCTATGAGGCAGACCTGTCCCGGAAGGACAACCAGGCACTGACCGAACTGGAACGTGAGGCCCAGGACCGTGCCAAGAGCTTGGTAGAGAAGGCCAGTGTCTCAAAGATGGAGCAAGAGCAGGAGATCAAACAGCTCAACACGGTAGGGAGCAGCTGCAGACATGAAAGTTTCAAAATAGGCCTGAAAGTGAACGATTCAATTACTGGCAGTGCTACTGATTTTTGTATGAGTGTTATCAGTGCATCAGTACTTCTGTTTGTGATCCCCTTAGCTGATTCTGGGTGCTCAGTGTCAAGCCACACGTGATGCCCAGATCCGAGAGAAGAAACAGATCCAGGCAGAGTTGTTAGAGGAGGAGAAGCGTCTGGATGGCATGATGGAAGTGGAGCGCCGCAAGGCCTTGGAGGCTGTGGAGCTGAATAATGAGCTGCGCAGACAGGAGAGGATTGGGTGAGGGGAGCTCTACTGGGATATACACACAAAATGACTCACACTACACTGTAGGGATGATCTACCCAAACCACCCATGTCCCTCTAATAAGATCCTCTTCCCAATCAGCAGTAAAGGCAAAGGGCTTTCGTGTACTTATCATCTGTGTGTTACGCTTGTGTTATCTTTCAGCGAACTGCAGAAAATTCAGAACCAAATCCAGCAACATCTGGAGGAGAGGCAAGTGGAAGACGTGATGAAAGAGAAGGAGAAACAGCAGATACGGAAGAACCTGGAGAAAATGAACCTGGAGGACCTCAAGGTGCAGATACAGCCCACACAGAGACAACACAGAAACACATGCAGCAGAAAAGAGAACACTGACACGCATATGACACGAATATGCAACCACATGTAAGGTGCATCTGCACTGGTGTCCCTTTCTTCTTCCAGGCCCTGGAGAAGAAGAGGGAGGAGCGGAAGCGTCTGCAGGAAGAGATCGTTCGTATCAATAATGAGACCATACGGGCCAAGGAGCAGAGGAGAGAGGAGGAGAGGCTGGCTGACATGAGAGATGTGGAATATAGACGAAACAAAATGGTAAGATAAAAGCATATTATTTCCGAAGACAGTCCACATGAACTAAGTGCTAATCTCCAGTGACCAGCAGAAAATACACGTAGACGAACAGTAACACAAGGACAGTCTATATCCATAAAGTTCAGTTAAATAACTCACTCTCAACATCCTATCACTGAATTTGTGCAGAAGCAGCAGGCTGAATATGAAGCAGAGCAGAGACGGATCAAGAAGGAGAAGGAGTTGGAGATTACCAAACTGAGGGCCCAGCAAAGAGAGGCAAAAAACTACAAGGCAGAGCAGGTTGGGAAATAAAACTATTGGCTGGCCACTGCCATAAATGTAGTACCTGCTGAATTCAATTCCATAACAGAGTTAAATACTCTAATCACTTTTTAAAGACACATTTCATACAGATTCATGGGAATTAAAGCCTCCACTATGTCCAAATTCTTTGTGTCTGCATTTGAAAGGACGAGCTCCGTGCTCGGAGGAACCAAGAAGTCACAGAGAGAGAATGGAGGAGAAAGGAGAAAGAGCTCACTGAAAAGAAAGCGCAGCAGGCAGAGATGCTGAGGATGGCTCGTCTGGAGCAGGTTCGTTGCAAAGAGCACCTCCTGGCGATGGAGGCTGACCGGGAGAAGGCAGAGTTTGAGAGGGTGCTGAAGTAAGAAGCTTGATTTTAATTTTAATTTATTTACACATCATCAAATCTGTAGGATGGTTCAATCAGTGTACTAATAATGCAGCTAGTATCAAGGCCTTTATTTCATTTATTCGTACTATCTTACACATAAATCTATACCTTTTTAATAGCATTACTTTTCACTGCTATTTCTGCTTTTCTCCACAAAGAGCGCAGCAGGAAGCACTCATCAAACAGGAGGAGGCAGAGGAGAAGCAGCGTCAGAAAGCACACCGCTACTCAGAGACCATCCGAAATCAGGTGAAGGCACATGAGCTCTCAGCCGCAGCACAGCGCAGAGAAGTCTTTAAGGAGGCTGACAGGTTAATGGAGGAAGCCCGGCAAAGACGTGTGCGCCTGGATGAGGTCAAAAAGAAGAAGCTGAAGGAGCTCAGGTAAGTACTGGCGGGTTAACAGGTCTTTTTATATGGCTTATGTTTTGACATGGCTGTCTTTAACTGAAAAACCTGACATGTGTTTGTCAATGTGCAGGGCTACAGGGCTGTCTGAAATATACTGCAGTGAAGTGGAAAGGAAGGCCTGCGCTTGTTCACTATGATTCACTCACTACTGTATATAAGAATGTACCAATAAAGGTTTCTGTTGCACTTGAATTGCTTTATAAGCTTTTGATCATTGGTATGTACACATGATGGTGTTTGAGGATGGCTCACTGAGTGACAGCATGTTGCAAAAACAGCCTTCTTTTTGAGACAGTACAACTTCCTATCACACAGGCTGACTCTGCGGGAGACTGGGTACAATTTTGAGTTTTTAGTTAGGATAAAATGGCCCTTACAATTGGTGGGGTATCCTTCTAAAAGTTTTCAATTCTTCACGTGCACATCTGTACATGCAAAAAAAGTAATGGTGAATAAAGGAAATATTACAACACCTGGCATACACGGACCTGAGCATGAGGAGGGTTCAGAGTAAATATGCACACACAGTAAGGAGTCGGAGTAAGGGCCCTGGGGTTTGCTTCTCATCGTTGTGTCATTTCCGTACATACAGTCTCACACAAGCACTGTACACACCACAGGAGGTTACCTAAAAACATGCAGCCAATGAAGGAGAGCTGACATGGAGGAGGGTGGATTGGACACTCAGTACAGGCTGATAGAGGGGGTTTAAATCTTTATTTTGACCATCAGGTCAGAAACACACCCTCATCCACACAGTGACATAAGTCTATATGCATTTAAATTCCAAAAAGCTACATACCTGTGCATAATATGTGCTAAGTGTGCTAGCTATAGCAATTGAAATGACAATATCTGTTCAAATATTATACCCTAGGTAACATTTTTTTCCCTTAGAAAATACAATGATAAAATGTATTTTACAGACTTACAGGGCAATGTAGGCTGTTTACATTTTCAGTACATCTACAGCTTCTCAACATGAAATTCTAAGAGTGGTCAATGGTTACTTGCTGAACTTTTGCAAGTCCACTCCTGCACAAACCATAAACCAATACAAATGTCAATAACATAAACACACAAAAATATTCTACACAAATAGAATGTGAAAAAACAAATGCAGTCCAATTTCTTGTTCAAACAATACAGATATCCTTAAATGCAGTTAAATGTCACTTAACAGGACAGGACAGTAAGAAATGGTACTCAAAATGGGAGGGAGCTGTGGCCTTGGTGCCCACTGTTGTAAGTAGAAGAGCATTGAAAGCTGGTGAGGAGGAGGAGGAGGAGGAGGCTTCGAGTTTGTCTACACGTGGAAAACACAACAACAGTGACACTGTGCTCCTGACAGTACCCTTTCTGTTTTTTATTCCAACTGAAAAAAGCGGCCCTGGACTAGGCTGTTCCTCGCAGCTTGCCGTAGTGACGTCACACCCAAACAAGAAGCAGTTTGTTGGCGATTACTGCCGGATGGTTCAAACTAAGTGGATTTTCTCTCTATAACTAACTGTTATCACAATGTCTCAGGACCCGTGGTAAGTAGTGTGTTCAAATGCAACAGGTAACTGCCCTAACTGCATTATTAATTGCAATAAATGGCGTTTTTAACCCTGAGAAGTTAGCTACTCTTTCTATATCCTGCTAGCTAAAGTGGTAGCTAGCTCTTCCTTGTCAAAATAAACCAAATACAATAACCTGCATTTCTAATAAGCCATTACAAAGTCAGCTATTTATGTGTATATGCGGTACTGGAACAGGGCAAGGAAATTCATGTTATTTTAGGGTTTTATTTACAATTCAGATTGGAGTTTAGTGACGTTAGCAAAATCGAAAGAGGAAAAAGACAAAGCTAAATATGTCACATGATGGTTGTAGCTAAAGCTTGGGCATATTGACTGACGTTAACCCAACTAAAATACCGGTACTTCAGTAACACAAATACCCTACAATACAGTACATTAGCGCTGTGTTAAATACTAATGTCGCAGCTAAAACATTTGAAGCTGTCAGTCAGTGGCGTTTATTTATCTTTCTTAGACACTCAGTGGTATTTTTTCTTAATCTCCAAAATCAAACCTCTCTAACGAGTTACATTAGGCCCTCTGGCAGTCCAAACACTGAACACTATGAGCTAGATAGAATACCTGGTCAGTGTTTACTGTATTTTATCGTAAGGTATTCTTAAAATATATGTATAGGAGGCTGCACAACATTAGGAAACAGATCAGTCAGTTGTCCTCACTCTGCACAGATCCATTGACCAGTGACAGTTTTCTTTAATTACCACATTAAACTCGTAATGGGGATAACAGGGGTCTCTCTGTGTTTATACAAAAAGTATCTGTGGCTGCTGTCTGTCATAAGTTAGTAATGACATGTCAATCTAAATGACTCTTCTATACCATTTATTGATCTATAGGTTACAGAATTATGATGCCACTTGTCGCTTGGCACAGGAAATAGCAGAAAACATTCATGAACGGAACAGGCAGCAAAGAACAGGGGGGAACCCTGCAAAGGTAAGGTGTTATAATCAAATACAGTGGCATATCGTGTAAATTTATCCTCAGGTTTCTCTAGTAATCAGCTGCTGTGACTGCCTTCTGTCTTCTCAGATCAACATGACACTACGGGCATCACTGCAGAAGCTCAAACAGAATATTGCCCAGCTTAAAGAGGGTTTGTTGCGAGCATCATCCTCTCGCCGCATGTATCCTTTCCTCTGAAAATGTTCCACTGAGTGGAAGTCATGAGATTGAGATTACATTTTGGGCTGGCGAGTTTCCTTTGCTTGCAGTAGCAGTGGTTTTCCTATAGAGGGCATTAGAGTGTTTTAAAAACATCTGCCCTAAAAGTGTTTGCTGTTAGAAAGGTTTCTGTGTTCATGGGTTAATTCCAAACTGACCCAAAGAAAAGTGTCAGAAGCATCCTGAAGCGTCCACATTCACTGACGCATGTTAAAGTAATGTTGACCTTTTGCATGACCTTAACATTGCTTCATCAGAATGCAGTCAGAAGCTGACAGGAGGCAGAACCTTATTGATGACCTGCTAACCAGAGAGAAGCAGCTCAACGCCACCTTCAAGGGAGACATCACGGAGCCTGAACCTTCCAGGTATTAAAATCTGGACAAATAATTGTATCGTTAATGAGAGGTCCACCAAATTATTTATATTTATGAAAAGTCTCTGCACATCTGAATGTTCAACATCCTCTGCGTTGGATGAGGTGCGGTTTTTAAGATGACGTCTGATTACCGACACGTTACCTTGATAAAATTGCAGTTACTACAAAAAGCGGGACAGCGTGCGGGAGCTCACTCTATCCTAAAATGAGAGGAAAAGTTAAGAAGGACAGTATTTGCAAATCTCAGTAAGCAAGTAGTATTCACTTTCCAATGGTGTTTTCCTTCATTTTGAAAAATATTCTTGGACAGCCAGCTTCATGCTTTAGTAGTCCAAGAAAATTGCGAAATATTTCTCAACCCTGAGTCTCTGTCTGCCACTGTCAGTCAGTGTAGGAGGGCCCAAACCAAGCATCACCCCATGTTGCTACAGGGAGCATCCTGCTCAGAACATGCCGCCTTTCATTTTGTGATTTTCCACTCTGAGATCTTTTTTTTTTAATTGATTTTTTTTTTAGTATCCAGTCTTGGACACCCAATTAAAAATAATGAATCCTCATTCTCTTTTCTATGACCTTGACCAGAAAGGTCATAGGCTCTCTTCTCCACTTTGATGATATGTCACTGGTCACTAACTTTATGTGAAAGTCTTCATACATCCGGTATGACCCATGTGTCCTGACCTCTCCCTGTGCTATCACTCGGAAGGAAGTCCGTCTGTCTGCCATTCTGACAGGGCGCCTAACTTCGTGGCTTTTTCCTTTTCATTAAGTGATTTGCTCTGCTGATCACACATTTGGCACCTCCTGAAATGGACACGCACACTCATTCATACGAATGTTCCTGGGTGTGTGTTTTGATGAACGAAGATGGAAGGAGTGAGTTTACAGTTAACAACTCTCCGCTGAGCATTTATTCTAGCACTTGTGAAGCCAATCAAAGAGCTGGATGCCGCAGCTTATATCCTCTTCATCTACTGATGTCACGTCAATGTGACAGCTTTGAAAACCTCAGGCTTCAGGCAGTCATTACTTTGCGCAATGTTTGACCTAGTCCGGCCCAGGTGATATTTGTTTGGACAGGAAGAGGAAATGGTGTCATGTTGTTAACTTCATCCAGCTCTTCATGTCTGTCTTATGAATTATTGTTTTTTCTTCACTTCAGTGCCGGACGTAGCACATTCAGTGCCCAAGGCAAGCCCCCCCACCCCCCCAAAATGTATTATTATTTTTTATATTTAATGTATCTCTTACAAACAAGATCAAGAGCTAATGAGATGACACAAATAAACAACCTAGCTGACAAACAACAATAATACTTTTTTGTAGCCCTCTCCTGGGTGGTGTCCAACATGCCACCACCTGTTGTCGCCTATGGGAAGATCTGCCTCTTTTTTTCTTAGATGGTACTTCCATGTTGTTTTTACATTGTAGAGGTTTGGCATGAAAGTTCCTGCACAGTACAACTTTGTACAGGGAGTTTTGGGTAGCAACCGAAATGAGTGTAGAATGAAACAAAGCGTCACTTCATCAGATCCGTTTGAACCGGATTAGAAAACCACTTTTATTGACGCCTTGATATGAGACTGCCTTTCTCTGATATCTTTCACAAGCTTTGGTTTTTGGGATTGATCTACTTAGCGGTGCTTTGCACACACTTTCATCTTTTTCACAGACCACACACCCAATTACATAAAAGGCTCTGTAAAAAAAATTCAAATGACATTTGCTAATAAATTAGCTTGGCAAACTGTAATCATGTGGTCATATGGTTTTTAGTTTGCTCAGTCAGACCTAACTTTTAATAGTGATATGTGGTGGGTAATTTGGATTTGTGGGTAGGACCCATTCCCACTGTGTGGTCTCTGAGGACAGAATGCGGGAGGGGGTGGATTGGCCATGCTTGGATAATCTAAGCCGCTCTTTTTTTTGTGAGAACTTGGTAGAAGGAAAGGGATAGAGGTTACCGAGGGGACTTTAATCTATCCCCGAAACAACACATTCTAAGCATCTCCATTTCAGACTAAGCACAAGAAGGACATGGCGCCTACATTTGAAGGCTCGGTTCACCCTGTCACCCCTCAGACCCACCTCTCCTCCATTATTCACTAACCTTTCCTTTGTATTTGATTGCACTGGAAATAGTTGTAATTAGTTAAATTTCCCCTGTCCAAGTCATTCAGTCAGGACCTGGGTGCTCAGGCCCCGGTGGCGGCAGTCTAGCGCTTTGTGGCTGCCAAGAGATGTGCCCGACTGATTTTGGCGCTCCCCACTGACTGGTTAATTGGATCTTCACACACTGGGCACTTTCGTGGAGGAAGTGGAGGGCTGGCACACAGTCTCATAGTAATCAAATATGTCAGAGAGATTAGACCGAATGCCTCATCTCACCTACTCCTCTGATGGTATCAGCCTCAGCTAGTTAGCCTTGTGAATGGTCTGACAGTGCTGTAGCGACCACTTCAGAAGCAGCTTGAGCTAGTCATCACAGTGTGAGATGCATGATGAGATAAAAGTAGTTTTATGTATTGCTTGTGCAAAAAAGAGATAACCTCAACAGCTTTCACTTTAAAATTTGAAACACTGAGTTTAAAGGAACAGTATGAAGAATTTAATTACATCTAGTGGCAAGGATTGCAGATTGCAACCAGCTGAAACTTTTTCCATGTGCCAATTGCAAACTCCCACTTGGGATTCCTTCAGTATTCACTGTTCAGAAGGTTTTACCAGAAGCTGAATTAATCACAGAGATTTCTTACTCTCCAAAACAAAGGGATGAGGTGATTAAAAGTGGTAAAAACACTGAGTAAAGCAGTTTCACATTACAAATCGGGGTTTTTCCTAAACTCTTTGGCCTGTCGAAGAGGTGCTGCCAGCCCAGCACCTGCTAATATGTGCTCACATTTTTTCTCTGATAACTTAATGTGTGCTCACCTTATTCCTGATCCAGATGTTCAAGAGGTTTTTAGTGGAAGCCAGATTCTTTGCAGAGGTCTCCTCCTCTCCTGAACAAACAGACTCTGTGATTTAAACTGGTTAAAACACTGTATAAAACAGTAACAAATCACTGTTTTTCCGACATTGCTTGTTATTGGCTGCTAGCTACAGTGAATAGCCCTATCTGGAGCCAATGCTTGGTTTGTCCATTCTGGGCTACTGTAGAAACATGGGTGAGGACCCACTCCCTGTGTAGTTATGAACGACTCATTCCAAGGTAAAAATTCTTATTTTCAGGTGATTATACACAAAAGAAAACATACTACATATGTTTCATTTCTGTCAATATGTCCCCCTAAATCCTACACACTGGACCTTTAAATGTGCTAATAAAAAACTGAATTATGTTAGCTTTAGTGTAGTAGTAATATTATTTCCTGACATGCCTACATGTGGCGCAGCCTACTTTTCCTAGGCTTGACCAGCAGACGACTTGCTCATAGCAAACTCTGTTAAATCCAGCCTCACACAGAGATTTTGAACCCGTCACCACAAGACAGCCATGGGGGGGTCTGCAGCACAGCTTTAAGCTATTAACAGAAGAATAGCTTTTAAACCACACAGCGGTGTTTAGCACAGCGCAGTGCAGCTCAGAGAGCTCTCTGGACTGTCACTTCGTCAGAGCGAAACCTCCCCAGCAGCCCGCAGTCCTGTGACAGATTAACATGCACTGTTTACACACTGCGCAAGCTGACCTGGTATTTTTCAATCGTTCAAAAAAACTTAAAAGAATAAATGAGTAAACACTTTTTTTCTGTGATCTAAAGGCTTTTGTTATTATAAAATGTTCAAAAGAATACAGTATTGAAAAGGGAACATGCCTCGTACAGATGTGTTTGTTGTAGGAGTTGTACAGATGTGCATTGTACTCCAATCCCAACCAGGCATATTGACTGTGTTTACTTATATAGCTAAAAGTCGCTGATGCACGATGGGTGTTTTAGACTCGTGTGCTGGCATGGTGATTGACACACAACAAGGGCACACTTGCCATCAACTTTAGGTTGTTGTGCACAGTTGGGTGATTTGTTACTTCAACCAAACCAGATTTGCTTTTGTGTTGTAATTTTGTGCTCTGCAAAACTAATTTTCATTTTGTATGATGACTCACATGTTTAAAAAAATACAATAAAACTTGAGTAGTGGCGGTGAAACATTTTTGAAACTAAACATTGTTATCATGATGTTTCACAGGTCGACGTTGATGGGCGCAGGGGCAGGAACGAGTGGAGGTGTTGCGGCCAACCCCTGGCTGGTCAACGAATCAGAGGAGACCAGAGGTCTGACCTTTGGAGAGATCAAACAGCAGCAACAGCGAATCATCGAAGGTAATTACACATAATTGAATAAATGGTAAATGGACTGCACTTGGGTAGCACTTTTTTTACCTTAATGGCCAAAGAGCTTTATAATTTGCCTCTCATTCACCCTCACACACACACACACACACACACACACACATGCACGCACTCATGGAGGCAGAGCTGCTATGCAAGGCACTGTCCTAACCATCAGGAGCAACTTGGGGTTCAGTGTCTTGCTTAAGGACATATGGACAGGAGCTGGAAGAGCCAGGGATCGACTCCGTCAGCACCGCCGCAGCTGCCCCAAATGAGACTGTTCCATTCCAGTTGTAATGGGTGATCAAGCAAACATGAATCCAAGTGTGCTGTTTCATTCCTTTTCGATTAAATTAGCAGCCAAACCAAATATGGGCATTGCAACCATCTGTAGCGCTAACAATTTCCTGCATCACTAAGATAATAATTGTAACTCATATTTGCCCATATTTGTACCTCTTCAATGAATACAGCATGGCCGTCCCATCATAAAGATATGTAACATCTCTTAATGCGTGTGTGTGGAAATATTGCACATTATAGTAAAATAAAGACAGTTGGGGGACAACAAGATTAAGACACAACATGATTTGTATTAAACTTGTATGGGACATGCTATCTGTGCTAACATATTAATGATGATCGCAATAATTCACATCTAGAAAACATATTGAACGCCCGCGCCTGCTCTTTCCTGTTTCCTGAATGACTCTGACATGACTTGAACACCCAGACATTAGTTCACCTGACTCCAAGTGACACTTCATTGCTGTGTCTCCATTACGGCTCTGGTTATTGTCAGTTTGGGATCACAGATTCCTCTTAAGACAGTGAAACCAAACCACATGGAGGTTTCTAGTCCCCTGTGGGATTTCTGGTGGAGTTGGGTAATGGTGAGCGCCTGAACCTGTGGTCATAAAAAAATTCCTGTGGTGGAGAGTGTGTCAAACTTGGAAACCTACAGAGGCCACAACTTTTTCTTCTCTTCTCTTCTCTTCTCTTCTCTTCTCTTCTCTTCTCTTCTCTTCTCTTCTCTTCCCCTCAGCTTCACTGTTCTCGCTCTCCACCTTGGCCTGCCACAGTTATAATAACAGGAGTACGGCTGAGTGGGGTAAAGTACTGAATGACTCACATGTGGCACTGTGAGCTAAGCTGGACCCCAACAGCCTGTCATTCCTATTTCCTAAATAGTTGCCTCATTATATCACAAGTACAGTGGACTGTAATTGCTCCCTTCTTACAATTGACTTTTTCAAAGGGGATTTCATCGTTGTTTTATAGTTTGTCCTCTGCCCCGTTGCTAAATTTGACCTCATATTGGTTTTATTTTTTATAATATAATGTGTTTTTCTTGAGTCTTTTTCTCTGTATCCTCGTCCTGCCTTGCATTATCTAAATGCCCTCAGCATTAGTCCCTTTCTTTGTCTCATGTTCAAGTGTTTAAAAGTTTCTATTTCCTTTCACCTCTCCTCACAGCCCAGGATGCAGGCTTGGATGCACTATCAGCTGTCATCAGCCGACAGAAGATAATGGGCCAGGAGATTGGCAATGAGCTGGACGAACAGAATGGTAAAGTTTGATCTGCACGTGTGTCTGTACATATTCGTCAAAATTCCAGACGTATTACACACGGCTGTGTGGAAGCAATCAGACATACTTGTTCTGCAATGGAACGACTTGCCTCATGTAACTTGCTGGACAGTGATACTCCCTCACACCACCGCAACACTGACATAGTTAGAACCAAAAACACACACACGCCCTCGCACTGCCATTGTCAGAGCAACTGACCTCACATTCAGGTCACGACCATGTCTACCGGGTTATCCTTTGTTATACATCTCACAGAGCAAAGTGACCTCTCTCTTTGTGTGTGCTCTGGAATCAGATCTGCTCAGAGATAATGTGCTTTTGAGTTATTTCTGGCTAAATGCCTCATCAGTCCATAAATAGCTTCCATCACAGGTAGAACGCGGTATACACAATGGAATGCATTGCTCCAGACTGTTTTTATGCACAGACAGGCGGTACTTGAGACATAAGACTTTGGGACGATCATCTGTCAACCGGTGAACAATTAGATCCCTTAATGCATCGCTCTCAGAAGACTGTAGCAGTTAATAGGCCGAGGCCAGAGAGTGTTACCTTACAAAGAGGATGTACATGTGTATTCCTGTTGTTTTTTTTTTTTTATTTATTTAATTGTGAGGGCTATCTCCAATGTTAACACTGAAAGCGAGCCCAGAATGTGCATTAGTCTGTCAGCTCTCTGGCAATCAGGGAAAGAAACTTCACAGTTCAGAAATTGCAGGTCGATAAAAGAAGAGAGTGGATAAATTACCCCACAGAAATAATAAAGGAGTGGTAAGTGGCACTGTGGCTAGGGGACTGGTGTCTTAGTCACAGAATAGACTCTAGATGGCAAGCCAAATACACTGCCTCAGGGTTTCAGTCATTAGTTGGCTAGTTAATGCTGCCACTCTGAGTTATATAGTTAGAAAGAAACAAGATAATAAAGCCTAAATCTCAACAGAGGGATGGCTAGACTATATAAAACAAATTGTAAGAGTGTAACGTCAAGTTAAAATGATAGATGTGAGTTTTTCTAATTTCTGTGGCAACCTCAGAAGAGATCCCTAACAAGCCGTTCATCTGCAGTTGTCTTTCACACGTATACTACAGGCAGTTATTGTCTGTTTCTACCCTGATGACCAGCAGTTGGGAAAAGAAGGCGTTGTACTATCCTGTAATATCCTGTCTGAGCAGTTGTACCAAAACAAGACCAGTGGTTGTATAACCGAGTGATCTCGGCATGGAAACAAACGACCTTCCCTTCTGCTGGGAAGGAATGGCAGATGTTTGGTTGAACACTGATGGGAGAATGGAAGAGAAAGAAAGGAAAGCTGATTGTTTTAGCCCACTCTCCTGTTTCCGTATTGAACTAGAGATGGATCATTGCTCTAATGCTCCAACTGGCGTGTTTTTCTTCTCGTTCTTTCAGCTTGATGTCAGTGTTTCCAATAATATGAACCTGAACGGGTGATGGGAGAGCTGAGAGTTACACCAGTTCCACTGCAAGTAAGCGAGAAGGCAAATGATTTTGGCCCTGGAAACAAAAGCTTGTCACTACTCCCGTGTTTAGACCCCCACATGACTCTTAAATATAAATTTGATGGGAACCCAACTCTTTATTTCTGTAATGGCCCAAAATATCTATGCCACCTGTGGGTATTGTAATCGGCTCCATGTGGTGAAATCCAAACCGTACAAATTTGTTGAAGCCCACACATTTCCACCATTATGTTTTTTCAAAGGAAAGCATATCTCTGTATTATGATTTCATGATATAATAATACTTATACACTGCCTTTTGTTTATTACGAAAGATATTCATGGTGCATGCAGTGTAACCAGTCCCTGTGTTCTTGCAGATGGTTCATAAAGTGTAGACATAGAATTTCCACAGGGACCAGTCCGAGTTCCTCACGGTTTCTCCACAATTTACGGCCAGGCTTCAGGTTCATAAGGCCTGCTGACACCAGGCAGTGATTCACAGAGCCTACAGGACTCTTCCACAGCTTTTCTTTACCTCCCTGTGTTTCTTTCCTTTTGTGGGACCTTTGCTGCCCCTTCATCTCTCATCTCACTCCCTGTTCTCCTTTGCCTCTTTTCAACAGTCCTTTATTTTATAACTGACTTTTCCATTGCTTCCATATCTGTGTGTCGTCTGTATCCCCTCACGCTGAGTTATGGGAGATATGCTAGTTCCTTCGTGTTTCACAGGGTGGAGAATGGGGATATATCATACCTGCAGATGTAGACGTAGTGACTGCTCGTGAAGTCCCCACGTTCCCAAAGCTTGGTTTAGGGTTCTTTAGAATAACTCACACATTTTGGTAAAGGAGAGTGACTAGCTTTACCTACCCTCAATGGGGGGGTTTGTTTTTATTTCTGTGTTTTTAAAAGTATATGTAGGCTAACTGAAAAGTCTCACTGAATTCTTGCAAGCATGTGCAATTGTTCAGACCTGGAAATGGATACCTCTAAATGAAAGTCATATACCAACCAGCAGAGATGTAGATTTGAGTCAAATGTGATCAAAAAACTTAAAAAAAAATGACTTGCAACTTGACTTCGATTTTAACATCAGTGACTCATAATTTCACTTGGACTTGAGCCTTTTGATTTGAAAATACTTGATACCGTCTCTCAAGCCCAACAATTGAGGTCAAACAGAAGTTACACTGTGGTCTTCAAAAACGATTTATGTGTGTTGGTCAGAAATAACAACTTCCAACTTCGTTCAACATTTGAAGTTGGACAAAGAACAGTTAGTCTAAGCTAAAATCAACATAGTTAGCAAGCTAATGCTGAGCTAACATTAAACATGTTACATGTTAAACAAATGCAAATAAATGCAAATTTAGAAAGCATTCACAATTTTTGTGAATTCATTACTAGCATTACTTTTATTGAAAAGTGCATTATGACTTGTTTCGAACTCTTAACTCAAAGTTTAGGGCATAGGACTCAATCTTGACTTGGGACTTGACTTGAGTGCAAAGTCTTGAGACTTGCTTGTGACTTGCCAATAACTTGTTCCCTATGCCAATCAGACTGACATGTTTTCAGAGCCTGCTCAGCAGGCAAACCAACAGGTTGCTTCCTATATTCTTCTTTGTTAGCGTTGTCCTTGTTTGTTTTTGCTTTCAGTCTTGTGTATGTTGTTTTCAGCTCTCAATTCTCCAAGTCACTGTGGCAATTTAAAAATCCCCAAATAAGAAAATGGCAGTTAGAAACTAAAATGATTTTCCTTCCATTCCAGCTGAGCAAACCAAGTAACCTTGTAGTAGGGCTGTTGCTATGGCACTTGTATTTATTACAAAATAAAATTCTGTGTGATATAAAATACGTTTATGAGAGTGTTGTGACTTTTCCGTTGAACGCCTTCAGACTATGCCACCCTAAAGACCCAGCCTTCACTCCAGCTCTCTCTGGTAGTTAATCCAGTATGTGAGGAACGTAGCTTTTGTATTTTTAAGTTTTATATCTTTGTTATTATAGTATTAACCTTGTGTCCATTCAGCCTATGTTTAAAATGTGGCCTGTCCTTGTACTGTTTTTACTAAAATGAGACATTAAGTCTCAATGAATTAATGTTTTCTACATTGAAAAAAAGAAAATGACTGTTTTTCTTCTCGACTTGTACTTAAATAAGTTTTTAGGATTATTACACGAGACAGCTTTGTAGGTGCTGCATTTCTTACTTGTATTAAATGTCAAAATCGACAATATAAAAAGTAACGGGATAGTTTAATGTTTTCGGAGAGGCAGGGAAAATGGACTTAAGTTATAAAGCAGGGGAATGGCAGGGCTCCTTGTTGATCTTGACAGTTGGCGTGTAACCTTGGCGTCCGACTGTCTTTCTGTCTTGTAGGGTTCCTTTTCCCCCTGATCACTGTACTGTAGCAGTGTTTTCCTATAAATAGATTAAGCTCTTTGTAGTTTGGCTCCTCAAGTCTAGCTCATGACCCAAGTGCAGTGGAGGTTGCAGTCATTTCCTTTTCGGGAAACAAATCCGGCTGAGGTCAGCAAGGAAGATGACCCTTTTCAGAGGTTTAGAGATGAACCCAAAGCCCTCAGTTACTCCCATCTCAGTCTCGACTGGATCAGAAGTGACTGAAACGTAGAAACTAGTAAGCAGGCCGATTACCTCAATTTCAGCCTGCTTTATGCATGGCTCATAACATTAATCCATTGCGTACAGAAGATTTTCCCATCGTACTTGCCAGTCATAACAAAAAGAGATATTCAATCATGATTGTTAGTGTGTTAAAATTAGTTAAATGATGTGCTGTCGTCAACTTTTTTATTCATATTTCGGTCATGATGTTACCAAAGATAGTATATTTTTATTACTGTATTAAATGTTGCAGAAAATAGTCCGGCACATACCAACTGAAACGGCGTGCATCAGCAGTAGTCCCCCTTCCCACTGAGAAAGATCAACATTAATTTCACTTTATTAGTGTTGATATTTCTCAGAATGTGGCCTGGAACGATGACATCAGTCCACGTCAGTGTCTTGTAGTCGTGAGTGACAGACAGTGGCTAACTCATTAAAATAGCAGCTTTGAAAGAGGCGGCAAGAGTCTGAGGTTGTCAGAGTTTTAGGGACTTCTTCTCTATTGGATTTGACTAGTGAGGTACCGCAGCTATGACATATGCCATGTACCGTAAAAGCTCCTGTCTAAAGTTGGTGTGAGTGAAAACTATGTGATGTAGACTGAAATCAAGACACAATGACACATGCAAACAAAGGGCAAATCCATTTTCAGGTGTATCTTTGTGCTTATGGCTCCATCAAGATCAGGAATTATAAACTCAGGCTAGACCAATTGAATGAATGAATGATGAGTTCATCTGTTTTCCACCCACTTTCAATATATTTGAAGTTCAACAGGAGTTTCCAGCTAAACTAAATCTGCTCCTCAGAGTTCACCACAAATAAACTTTTCAAGTGAATCAAGTCACTGCCAGTTGTTCCATGTATTTGTCTCCACATCCAGACCTAATTTTGAATATGCCTCAGACCCCTGACAGCTCTAGCAGATGTGTTCCCACATTAACTATCAAAACCATGGCCTTTCCATGTCCCTGTCCCTGTTTTCCCTTCTCTCTTTGATAATAATTCTTTGGGCTGCTTGGTATTGCAACTCCTATCTTGACTGAGAACACAGTAATAGCCACAAAGTGTACAGAATATCAGGGACTGGAGGGAAACAGACCCTCATTTGGATTGAGACCTTCTGGAACAAATTTTAGATGGATGCAAGAGATATTTTCTCTTAGGCACTGCAACACGTCCGACCACATGTGCACTCTGGTTTTGTCTTGGAGATAAGAAGAAATGAATGTCTTTTTTGCATGACACAGTAGCCTCTCACTCCAAGGTATGGATGCAGCAGTATTAGATTTTCACTGTATGATAACTGTTTCAGTAAGTATCGCAGTTTCATGGTATCATGGTATTACAGAATCGTTATCGGTCAGAATGACCCTTAAACGAATGGAAATAGAAAGGTTATTTTTGGTTTAAGAAACTTTTTAGTACTATAATTGAAACTTTTAATAAAAAAACTTATTGTACATCAGCAAATGTACACAGTATGATAACCATCAGTTTTCATATCAGGGTATATTTTAAAACTGATTTACTGCTGCAACCCTACTCCAAAGGTTGAGTCTTGTATTGTCTAGGGACAAGTAGGGGTGGGACAAATTATAGACACAGGAATATATCATAGTACTCCCTCTTGTGATTAATTATGGATACACTGGTGCCAAATATCTATATATTTCTTAAAATGTGTAGGCACTCATTTCACTTACCAGAGTCAATACTTCATGACTCCTCATGAAGGCACTTATCAAATGAATGAGGGTAAAGTGAATGCAAGTTAACTAGCTTGCGATGAAGAAGAAACTCACAGTGAAAATATGGTGAACAGTGCGGACAACGGGGGAAGACGAGTTAGAGAGGCACCGTCATCTTTCAAATCGAATATCTGGGCCCACTTCGGTTTTTACAACCCAGATAGGACAAACAAAATCAATAGACTTTGCCATATGCTTGAAATGTCTTGTGAAAGTAAAGTACATGGCAACCATCCCAATCGGCAGAATTAATGTTGACATTTTACGTCTCTGCAAACCACTGATATGTAACATTTGTATGTTATTACGTAGCAGATGTGTGTAAAGTTAACATTTCTGTATGTTTAGTTAGCGCTGTGGTGAACATGTGGTTATGTTTAGGCACAAAAACCACTTGGTTATGGTTAGGAAAAGGTCAGGTGGCACGATGATGGCAGGAAATGCCACTGATGTCTTGCTTTGGTGGCATTGTAGGTGATTGTCTTGGAATATATCACATATCACAGATTTGCTGCATTGTGATACCATTGTTATTGAGGGTGACATATTGTTATGGTATCAAACCATGAGTCACTTTGTGATTCCCAGCCTTAGTACCAAGCCTTTGCTGTTTAACAAACTTTGCCTTTCACTGTTTTACCTACCTTTCGCTATTATCCAGAATGATTTAGCACAGAGCGAGCTTGGAAGGTAAGTGGGCAAAACACTGTTAATATAGTACAAAGTAAAGATAGATCTTCGCAATGTTAATGTAAAAATCTTGCATTCTGGGACCTCAAACCTTCATGATGTTGACTTCAGAAAATTCTAAGCGTGTATGTGTGGATATATGAATTTACTGTTATTTTAACAATGCTAGTTTGCACCTTTAGTTGTGCTTAAATGGCTTCATATCCATTTGCAAGCTATGTTGCATTTGTAGTGACATGCTAATACCTTTTGCTATTACATATGAAAGTGGTGATTGTCAGAATATGATATATGCATTCATACTGCAAAGTAGTGTCAGTAAAGCATGTAGGAAGACTTTATTACTGTTTACCAGTATTGGTGTGATTGTAATTAACGTGGCTGTTTCTTTATAATGCACTTATATTTGCCCTATAAATGAGCACCTCCAATGAACAAAAAATAGCAAAAGTCATTACTTTAATAAACCAGAATTGTTTCCAGTATTGTGCACTTCCATTTTGGGATTTAGTGTCATTACTGGACCCCCTTTTGCAGTGAGTTTGTGACCTTTTGGTAATCAGAGTGTTTTTAAAGCACTTTGTCACCCAGCCTGATTACTGTTAAGGTAAAAGTGTGTTACTTCCCAAGTGTCCTCTCTGTTAGTGGGCCAGCTGCTAAAGAAACAGAATAGGCTTTGCTCCTATGATGGACTTCTTGCTGATAATTAGATCACTGATTTGATTTTGCCTCAGCCGAGCATGTATGAGGCCCAAGCTGGACAGCACTAATGACTTCCAAATAAACAGTAGAGCGAGAGGAGAGAAGCACTTTACTGCTGCAGCACAGTGACATCAGCAGCTGCCACAGTGAACACACAGCCCGCCGCTTGCTTCTGCTTTTAGAAACAGCTCGATGAGCAAATAAACCATACTAATGATGGCACTCAGCAGAAAGTCAGCGTGGTTCCAGTTGTGGATTGATTTATTGTTTGTTTGATTTGCTCCGTTGGAAAGCGAGGCTGGTAGTAGTGAGTAGCATTTTCCAGACGGCATGGAAATGCAGAGAGTCATGATGTGATGTTCAAACGAGTGTTGTCATCAGAAGAATGTCAAGCTTGCAATGAGCCACGAAAGAGGGCATCATTTTGTGTGACAACCAGATTGGCTGACTGGTGTTTGACTTTGGGAATTATTGAGAACTATAAATGATGGAGGAACAACACGCCCACACTGTAACATTATTTGGTCTGATTTTTCAAAAGAACGTGACAACTTTAGGCTGCTCTCAAATGCCTCTGAGAACAAGTCATGATTTTTTTTTTTTTTGCCTCAAAGATTTTATATTTAACTTTCCCGCATTAAAAGTGTCAAAAAACGGCTACAGCAATGTCGTATAGTTTGTTGAGTTGTGTACGTACACTATCCCGACTGTTTCCAACAATGTTCAAACCCAGATTTGGTCACCCTCACCTCTCAGTGGTGCAAGATCCCCTTTGTGCATGCATTAGGGTTGTGGTTGTCTGTCAGAAGCTGTTGCAAATTAACTTTTTATCCAGTTTATAAGCCACATTTTAACAAAACACATTTTAGATCTTGGTCATTTTTAGCAATATGTTTTAACTGCAAGAAGGATTTTAATTACTGGACATCTGGATCTTAGGTGATCAGAGAAGCAAGCTGAGCAAGCGTTCCAGCCCATGCCATGCTGAATGACACTGAAGAAACGCAGAGATTTTTAACATGAAACTGCTTTAATCAGTGTTTTTACCGGTTCAAATCCCTGGATCGGTTTGTTTTGGAGAGGAAGAGACCTCTGCGGATAATTTGGCTCCTGGTAAAAGCCACCTGAAAGTCTGGATCTTAAGTTATCTGAGAAAAAAGGTGAGCGCACGTTAGCAAGAGCTGGGCTACCGGCCCCTCCATGACGAGCTGAACAGTGTTGAAGAAACACAGATTTTTAACGTGAAACTCCTTTATTCAGTGTTTTTAGTGTTTTTTATCACCTGTCCCATTAGTTTGGGAGAGGAGGAGACCCTTGTAAAAACCTCCAGAGCAATGAACGCTGAAGGAATACCAACTGGGAGAAACTGACTACAATGAAGGCATTGCTTCGTATTTTAGATATAAATGTAGGCCTCCAACTAAGAATTATTTGCATTGTTTTTTTTTACTATATCTCTTTCTCTTTTTTAATTAATTTAATAATTCATCATGAAAATAGCAGAACATAGTGACAAATGGCCATTAAAAAGTAATCTAAACACCAGCATGCCATATTGCAATTATTTTGTTTACCTGAGAGTTCAACAACCAAAACATATCCAGATACATGATATGAAAAGGACACAAGCAAATCTTCCAAATATTGTGACATAGGTATGAATACCATAGATATGAACATTGACTTGATGCTGTCTTTTAATTTCTGTCCACACTGTGGACCGTGTCCAACCTCAGTGAATTTCCAGACTCAAGTCCCTCCATTCTTTCCATTGAATCCCATTGTGTGGGCCATATTTTTATTCCCCTCAAAGAGTCTTTTGCCACTTTCTGGGACCTTTCCAGTGATGTCAATATTATAAAACCATCAGTTCGGTTCTTATTGATTTTCTAAGCAGGTAAATGAGAACAGTTGATTAAGTTTCCAATGTATGACTCATACAGAAATTGTATTTTAAATAATCCTGGCATGTAGCCAGATAGGACAGCTTGTTCATTTTAGACAATAATATAAAGTAATGTATAAAGTTGAATTTTAATCAGATTTTGTTATATGTAATCAACCAAAGTCCCTACAAAATGCAGTCATTACTGACTTACTACATGCCAAGTATTAAAAACACCAATTCTATAGATTAAACTCTTTTGGAAGATTTGAGCTGTTCTAGAGGGTTTCAGTAAAGATTCCCCAAAGACACTGATAGCAGTGGACGTGTGATGGAATGACAAAAGACGGCCAAATGAAGATGCACCGCAAGTCAGCAGGCCAAGCCTCCTGTGCCACGCATCCTAACCAGGGTACAATCAATCATGAGTCCTTGTGTCCTTATTTCTCTATCTATCCATCCTGGCATCCATCTCTGTCTAAGGCCTGTTGGTGTCACACTGATAGAGTTGTGAAGAAGAGGGGGCTAACAATGACATGAGGGACTTGGGTCACATCAGCTGCAGCCAAGTGATGAATAATCCAGTTTAGGCGCAGCAGGGAAATTAACATTTTTGGACGGTAAAGAAAAACATCTTGAGACATTTCATCAATCACGCCTTCTTTTGTTTCTCTCAGTGGATTGATGCCCCCTTTTATCACTCAGAAAATGTGGGTTTAGACTTTGGTTTTCTTCACTGTCTTGAAATGCAACCTGATGTACTTTTTTATAATAAGTATTTTTATGCCCTAGTATGGTTTGAAATGTCTTTTCTTCTTCTTCGTTTCAGATGTAGGTCAGAAAAGTGTGATTTTGAAGTGACGTCACTTTTGTGCAGAATTGCTTCATGGTCTTGTAATGGCACCATAATCAGTGACTGATCTGAATGTGAAAGTCTTGGGTGGATTGAATGAAAACTCCATACATAATAAGGTTGTCTGAATGTTTCCTTATGTGGTTTTTCCAGACAGAGTGGCTCAGTGCCAGTAGGTTATTTTCCGTCAGACTCTCACTTCTTATTTTACAGATGTTATTCAGCAATAATGGAGAGAAAGTAGTCATACCTGACACTGATTATAAAGGTAACCCCACATATTCGGACTCATTTTTGGTGTAGTTGTTGCCTGTGTAAAACATCTAAAGGCCACATAAGTGGCACAAGATATCACTGACATTCTCCGTGGCCTGTATCCAAGGGAAAGCTTGCATGCCATGTTTGCCCAGGAAACAAGGAAGCAATTTACAAGAACCCTATTTCAATCAATAGTATAAACACAGATAATCAAAGATAAATATAGTAGTTTAATCTATAAATTTATCTGGCATAACTAACTAAAAGCTGTAATTCTTTAAATGTTATTGAGTGTTTTTCCAGTTAAAGATGTTTCTCTCAACAGAAGAATAAGAATTATGTCCTCATTCTTATGTCATTTTATTTTAATAGATGCCAGCATGTAGGAGGCTTTCGCACTAGGAGGTTTCCCCTCCTTCATTGCTTTCTGTGCTACACGCTGCAAGCTTTGTTGCTGATTCATGGCTTTGATTTATCCCAATCCATCTGGAACAAATGTGTGCTGGTGACAGTCGTTAACGGGGAAGGCCCCACATGAAAAAGCCGGTGGCAGAAATTCTCAGACTGCAGGAAGAGACGACTGATGTCTGGCAGTAGTAAAGGAGAGTGATGGTGTAGATATTGGTATGACTTTCAGGCCTGGGTTGGCAACAGTTTGAGAACAGGGCAGAGTTGCAGTAGTGATAGCTTGTATTGTGACCAAATGACATCTGTATTCCTACCATTGATCAGGGTCGGTGGCCTTAACTGAATCCATCAGTTCACATGATAGATATCGAATAAGGCAGAAAAAAATAGGAATCAAATGAACTACTCTATTGGTATCACTTCATGGGTTCTGGTTTTGGTACTGGGGTTGTAATTTTTTAAATGAGACCCAGCTCTGCTATTGAGGCAGAGCTTCCTTGTATTAAAAAGCAAAACAAATGTAAAGATCTTCCAGCTGTCTGTCACAACAGGAAATGCATTCTCACAGGCTGTGTGCATCTCTTCTGCATTATTCACTGATTTTTTTTTTTATGTAATAGCTCCAGTAACAATAACATCAGCTTGCCAAGCAGGTGTTGGCACTTTGAGATCTGACGATTTTTGTAAATCCTTATTATTTGTCGCCCAATAGATAGAATGCAATAAATACACAGGAAGTACAGGGCACATTGGACTGTGGTCCGTGTCGTCACGTTCGAGAATAATGCCATTTATCACAATTTGTTGGTTCACAGTGACTCATTTCTGGATGTTTTGCTGTACTGTTGTGTAAGGGATATTATAGCACATTAAGACCTATCCACCCCACAGCTCTATGGATCAAATGATCCTGACTCTGCATGTTCGTGGGAGCTGATGTTTCTTTGGGGTGTTTTTAGCTTGAAATGGCAAGGGAGAAATAACATCAGTGCCAACACATTCCTCTAACAAACAATATAGAATGTAATTAATCTTGCTGACATGTTTCTTTCCAGCAAATAAATTGGACAAATAATAGCTTTAAGTTTTATTTTGGAAGCCACCAGCTTGGAGAATGTATAGTGTGGAAGACAAGGGCATGGCGAGCAACTTGGTGCAGTAGGAGATTCTCTTACCGTGTTACTTTCTCTCTCTTTCTCACCTGCACACACACATATATATTTAAACACCACAGTCGTTCCGCATAAAATGAAACAAGCACCTAGAGAAGCTTAATATACAGTATGATGCAGGAATGAGGTGTGGTTGGTCCTGCTCAGCTCATCTGCAGACCCGGATCACATCCAGATGTCCACCAACAGGCCCGTGTAGAGACTGGGCGAGGTTGTTTCCCCTTCCACTCCCTACTCCATCCATCCTTCACGACACACACAGCCACCATGCTGGCAGTCGCAAGCTTTTTCACAAACTATCAATTGTGCAAAAATGCATACGCTAATAAGGAAGGAGAAAAAAAATCTAGGGAGGTATGATTTCACCGGTTCTTTCCCACCACCATCTTTAAAGCAGAGGATGACACAACACTTGGAAACAAACACTTATTGGGCTGTGTGTGTTCTTTGAAGGGTTTGGTCTCATTACCACGTCTTTGAGTAATCCGTCTTTTTAATGCTGTCTTAGTGGACATCAGAGGGGGTTTAGCTGGCTTTATGGGATTTACTGTGATGCTAATACTGTGACCATGTATTCTGAAATCTGTACCACACAAAGATATAGAATAACGTTTTTTCAGCTACTCCTACTTTCTTATATTATCATCATCTATATACAACCAGTCTCATTCCCAGGGCATGAAGTACATCAGCCTGGTCAGTGGCCCTTAGCTTCTGTTACCAACCCACAAAGCCCCTTACAGCATCTGTATGAGACACATCAGGCTTTTGGCTAACTAATGTAATCTGATCCATGGCAATAACACAGTAGAAAGAGCGAGGAAACTCCAAGTAGGCTGGAAGGGAGCGATGGTGGATGGTCAAACACACACAGGACGTTATCACAGGAGATTGTTGTTCGTGTCCCTTGTGAAACCAAAAGTCAACTGTTTTTCAACCATGTGATTTAGTTACTTGAGTACATCACGTGACAGAGTTGTCACATGACATAGTCTTTAAGTGACATACTCATTAAGTTACTGTAACAAACCATGATCATTTTTCTAAATCTAATCAAGACTGTTTGTTGCCTAAACCTTAAGTAGTTTTGGTGGCCAAACCTACCTTTCATGCGGAGATGGAAGTTTATTTTGAAACACATTAAAACATGTAACAAAGTGACGCTAGAGGGGTAAGTGAGCCACTAATGTTTATACAGTCAGGGTTCCCACAGATCCTTAAAAAGTTTTAAAAGGCATTAATTTAACTTAAAAATGACGCCTTAATTTGTATTAAAATGTTTTAAGACATTCTTTTAAAAGTCTTAGAAATGAGTTTTGGGAAGTAGCGTTTTATGAATCTTTTTTGTGAGGTATTGTGCATTTTTTTTGAAATAGTCTTTTTTTATTAATTTACTGAATGCTTCTGGCAGTAACTTAAACTTAAAATTATTTTTTTAAAATGTATTTATCCATCCATCCATCATTACCTGTTGACAACATTCAGTATCACCTCTTGGTCTAACACCATCAAGCAAGTGTGCACCATCACATTAAATGTTTGTTCTGCAGCTTCTCGCCAGTAAAATTAGTTCATGTTTCATTCAGATATAGTCAGTGAAAGAACACTTTCATGCAACATTTTTGGTATAACTGCAAAGGAAATATTTAGAGAACTTTATCACTGGCCATCACTATGTAACAATGAATGTGTTATACTACATTAATCACATCAAGAATATGAAGTAGCTACGGTTATACAGATACTACAGCAGCATTACCTCACTGGATTACCTGCTCAAAAGAAGGATGTTATGATTTGACTGCATTTTGTTTTCATAGCCAAGCCACTGCTATTTTTTTGTGGAGAATTGCCTAGTGCGTGTGGTATGTGTACAATTTAACGGCAAACTGATGTTGATACTTTGCTGTAATTTTTCCCTGGAGAGCTTTTGCGGGCAGATTGTCCAGGGGAAGCACATTAGCCGTATGTGTTGGTGGTATTGGTGGTTGGGAACCTCTGCAATTTCAGCTGCCAGTTCCTTTGGCTCGGAGCAAAGGATTCCCTGCCATTTAATGGTACCTTAGACTGACTCAGGCTTGGCCCGGCAGGTTCCTTTTGGCTAACGCAAGTGACAGCGGGAACAAATCTCCTCCTCTGTTTATTTAATTGCTAACCGCTCCGGTTTGGAGGCCACGTTCAAAGGGCCGACGAGCAAAGAGCTGCCTCGCGTTCCCTTCAGCCCTGGGGTAGCATGGGTCATCCCACATAATGAGTGGAAGGACTTACTTTACCAAGTCTGCCTCAACCTGAAGCCAGCACGTGGTTCCCATTTAAGCACAGGGGGAAGATTGCACCTTCATCTGCTGGGCATTTTTATGTGTTTATGTGTGTGCGCAAGTGCACATATATACATCTGTTCTTTAGCACTCAGAGTATGTGTGTATGTGTGTGTGTATGTGTGTGTGTGTGCAAACAGATGAGTGCGTATGTTTAAGTGTAAGTGCCTTGTCTGAGTGTGAGATCATTGTGTTTGTACTGAAAGTCTACACCACATGTCCAGCACATGTTGTCAGGTTGTGACTGGCACACGGGCCTTATTTATATCTGCATGAAGAGCTCAGAGGCCACTGGCCAGCCTGAGATGGGATGGAGTTCGAGGTACACGTCAGTGGAGGACCTCACACACACACACATGCACGCACGCAGACACAAACACGCCGACACACACAAATGGAGTGCGGTAGAGAGCAGGGTGGGCTAATCGTACAGATGCACTGTGCAAAGACAGTGAGGCAAGGGAATCTGAAAGTGAGGGGGCGAGATGGAAGAAGGGTGTAGGAGAAAATAAAAGTTGACTTGGGAGACTTGGGAAGAGAGCATAAGAAATGAAGAGAGCAAATAAGACAGTGAGAAAAGATACAAAGAGAACTTATTCTTTCAATGAAGAACTTTGCCAGTGTAACTCATAAATGAGGAACTGAAAGGTTTTTATCATTGATATTGCAAAGAAAGGAATGGATACAGGAAGAAGGAAATACGATTTAAAATGTTTTATCAGAATGATTCATATAAGAGGTGGGGCAAATTGTAATAAAATGTGTTTATAAATCCCTTTTCAAAACCAAGTGGCAACCTCTAGGGCTGACAAATTAAGCCCAAGCAGAAGTTCCAAAAACTGCAGTTCCTCAAATGGCCACTTGAGGCTCGCTTCAAAAGTGAGTCAATCCCATAGACCAGTTTTTCTCAAATGGTGTGATACCAATCCAGTTGTGCTGTGGGATTTTGTGATAACCACACATTATTGCTGCAATATTTATCTGGACTTATACAAAAGTTATGAATGAATTTTTAATTGTATGTGTCAGTATGCTGTGTGCACCCATTTCCTAATAAAGAGGCAAACTTTAGCTGACAATGTAATTTTAATTTGATTTAAAAGAAAACCTTCATGGAGAACCTATTTGTCACCGTTTGAATTCTAAGTTTGTGACACATCAAAAGGCCTGATTGGCAGCCCGTGTGAAGGTTGATAACATTTTAAAGGAGAAAGCCATGAATGGTACAATAGATCATTTTATTATATAGAGCAAATTACAAAGCATCAGTGAGGATGACCAACCACTGAAAGAAAAGAGAAAAAAAAATGTCAGTAGACAGCATCACCTGTCTTATTTTTTCTTATTTGTATTGTCTTATGTTATGATAAGAGTGATAACACAAATTATAGAAGCGAGGCTTGGCCTTTGAATTGCCTTCGGCACAAAAAAAAATAGACCATATAAAAATAATGGATGTAGCTATAGTGATATAACCCACTGGTTTGTGGGGTCTTGCTTTGAAGCCTTGAATTCAGCATTTTGGCTGCTGTCATCTTGCTGTTTTTGGAGCCAGAAGTGACCATATTTGGACAAGAAGGTGGAGCTTTGGAGGAGCGAGAGGTGGAAAGGCTGCAGTAATGCCTAGCAGGCAACCTGTCACTCAGAGTGACCACGCCCTCAATTTTACATAACTTAAAGCCTTAATAAAGTGTAAACATGCGAGTAATATGAAAATTCACCCCCTGAATAGTTGTCATGATCAAGGAAATTAGCTTCAAAGGCCAAAACCATTTTTCTCCAGGTTATAAATATGTTTATTTCTGCTGTAAAGTTCGACATCTTTCATGGGGGTCTATGGGGACTGACTGGCTTCTGTAGCAAGCCCCAAGTGGTCACTTGAGAAACTGCAATTTTTGGCACTTCACATTGGCTTCAGTTTTCAGCCTCGGTGGTTGCCGCTTGATTAATCCCCATAGCCACCCATGTTAAAATACTCAAATTTGCAGCAGAAATGAACAAGCCTGGTACAAAATACAGTTTTGGTCTCACTAGCTAATTTCCCCATTCATGATAACTGTGCGGGGGTTGAATTTTTATATTACACACACATTTACATTTTATTAAGGCATAAAGTTACGTATAATTAAGCCGAGGGCTGCTTTGAGTGACACAGTCTGTGAGCCAGATCCACCTCTCGTTCCTCAACAGCTCCACCTTTCCATCCAAATACAGTCACTTTTGGCTCCAAAACACCCAAGTTTACTGACAGCCAATATGCCAAACTGGAGGTTTCAAAAAAAGAAGTCCAAACACCAGTGGGTGACATCATGGTGGCTACATCCACTGTTTTTAAACAGTCTATGTTCACAACCCAGGGAACAATGTGCTTTACACAAGGCAGCAAATTAAAATGGATAAATCTATAGTTTTCGATAGCATTTGTTGTTTGACATCATTTCTGAAAACTGTTCACTCAACCTTTACATATTTATTATTTTACTGCCATTTTGTGCTGAAATATTTGCACAAGGTTACTGTAGACATAACACGTGTTGTTGTTGCATTTGAGAGATAGCTATCACCTAACCTTTAAAGTGATGCGGTACATATCTGCCCCATTAGAAACGGTTGCAAGTCTTTGCAAAAATGTGTCACAGATATGTCACCTTTCTAGAGCAAAACCTTTCAAGCGGGAAGCGCTTTATGCGCCGTCCGTTTCATGTGTTATCTGATAACCCTGCATGTGTGCTATCAGACACAATCTACAGGCCAAACTCAGGATGAAAATCCCCTCGAGACAAAAGACCAAAAGGTGTTTCAAA
The DNA here is from genome assembly GCF_011397635.1 of Epinephelus fuscoguttatus. NCBI lineage: Eukaryota > Metazoa > Chordata > Actinopteri > Perciformes > Serranidae > Epinephelus > Epinephelus fuscoguttatus. The sequence goes on along the minus strand of NC_064754.1, from coordinate 36,630,024 downwards.
ACCTTAGTTTGCCTCACAATTTAAATAAGAGGCCCTTTATTGGCCTCTTTTCTGTGTGAAATGTTGACGTCCGTTTTATGTGTTATGGGCACTGCACAGATTTGTGCTGCTCGAACAAGCACGGGCCACTGAAAAGAAGGGGCTTTTGATCTGTTATCTAATCATTCTCATCTGTTTCACTCTTGGCTTAATACCAGCCTCCCATTTTGTTTCTAAGCTGCTATTGTTACACGTTTAAAACAGGCTGTAAGTGTTTTAGTATGGGCATAGACCTGCACTGTCCAGACTAAAGAGGATTAACAAAGAAAATATTTAAATAAACTTTGTTAGGGATGCATTTAAATTTTTAACATAATTTTTGGGGTAATTTCTTAATATTATGCCATTTTTGTGATTGTGTCCAGACAATCTATATCAAGTAAGAGTAAGAGTAATTTTTTGATATTCAAGACTGCCAAAATTCTCTTTGTTGGCCAAACAAGGGATTTAATTATCTCTTAAAATAAGCATTTCTCTGTGGTTGTAAAACTATATCTACACTACAGATGCTCTCCATCCAATTTCTAAATAGCTGCTAAAAATGTGTCCCGTGGTCAGTAGCCTCAACATTTTCAGCATTAATTAAATAAATACATTACACATACATAAGAAAGCAGCTGATCTATTTTATAACTAATACAGTTCATTTGTAATGATTAGAAAAATTATGGTAAGAGTTGCTACTGTTGCTGTAGTTAAGAATTTCAGTCATTCACTTTTGAATTGAATTAAAATGGGAGGAATTCTAAATTAAAATCAAGAGCCATCTGTCTCTGCTCCCTCATGCAGCCCACACATGAACCCACAAGTGGGCAGTAGAGACAGTGGTGGCACATCAGCTCTGGTCCTCAGTAAAACTCTTGGTGTTTACACCTACCAACTGAAATGATTCACGGCTGTGTGCTTTCCCTTCCGTGGGATAGATGTGTTATGGTGGTGGAATGATCCAAGTTTAGGGCGGATGAGGAGGGAGTCACAGGATCTCACACAGGATTTGTTAATTTGTTTAATTCCTCTGAGGAGGTTTCTTCTTCTCCTCGAGTAATCAGCACCTCCTCCTTTTCGCTCATCAGCCAGAGGAGCTGGGTAATTACACGACAGCTGTAGGTGCAGCTGTTTAAATGGCTGCGGCTTGTAGCACGCTGTCAGACTTCATAGCTACAGTACAATGATGAGGCTCATACTAGTGTTGGTGCGTGTCATTCATTCATGGCTTTGTGTGTCTGTGTGTGAGAGAGTGCAGCTACCAGGACTACACTCGCATGTTCACACTAATGTGTGTGTACAACTGTGCGTATGCATGTGGTTTTACCCCGTGTCTAACTGTCTGTGCATCCAGCCATGTTTTTCAGTGCATCTAGCCCGCAGTGGAGCATGTGGTCTTGTTGCGTCATATTTTTTTGCTGTTTGCTCAGTGCCCTGCACCACTCTCGTCCACAAGCTATGTGGGAGGCTGTTTCCTCTCAGGATGGGAAGTTGTTTCAGCCGCACTGTTGGCCAAACATTTATTCTGGCCTCCATGAGTAGAGCGCAATTACCCTAAATCCACCACATACTCACTGAGATTTTCAGCAATTATGAACATCTCATGTGCTGGCATGCCAAGTGTCGCCTTTGTCTTTTTAAATTTCAGATTCACATGTGTGTTATTGGCATCAGGTTGCATGTGTAATGTAAAGGCCTTAGCTTGGGTTTGTATTTATCTTTTTTTGTCTCTTGGTTCTATCCTCATGTGGGCACATTGTGGGGACAGTTCACCCCAAAATCAAAAATACATGTATTTCCTCTTACTTAGTGCTATTTATAGGTCTTAAAGGGCCAGTGTGTAATATTTGGCATGGTTTATTGTCAATCTGAATCTGAATCTGAATATTCTACCCATTAATATGTTTATACAAGTGTATAATCGCTATAAAATAAAATTTGTTTGGTTTTCGTAGCCTTATAATTATGCTTTTATTTATATATATATATATATATATATATATATATATATAGCAAGGGCCTTGCTTTAGAGAGGTCGCCATCTTGCGCCGCCATGTATGTATGGCAGCCCGAACGGACAATCCAGCCAGCCAGAGAACGCGTTTCGCGTGTATAAATGAACCAATGAAGACAGCGGCAGCGGAAGGAAGAAGGAGGAGGAAACAGCAGAGAGTGTTAGTAGTTCGTCAATAGAGAGTAGTGAAAAGTTTTTTTAGTTATAAAGTTTGAGAATGGACCACACTTACCATGCAACAGGAGAGAATGAACCCGAACCATCATCTGCGAGGAAAAGAAGATGCAACTTCACTCCTTGTGATGCACTCTCTGCGGCGCTTTTCCTCCTGATGATATATCTCCCCAACGGTGGTAGCAGTAGCACCAAATCCCATTCTGTGCATTCAGCCTCTCTTCTCGCCCGCTCAACATCAAACACATGGAGTTCCTCATCTGTATGCTCCGGCTCAAACAGGTATGGCTCTGGGTCTGTGTCCGCTACAAGAAACTCTTCAAAATCGCGTTCAAAGTCGTCCATTGGAGATATTGCTAGGCTAAATAAACAGCTGAGCTCTGTTTACAGGCTACGCTGTCACTCAGTGTATGGGCTGGAGATTGGTGGAGCAGAGAGGGGAGGGGGGTCCCCACTCAGTATGGTAAATGAGTATGTGTGTAAAGTTATGAAGTGTGTCTGTTATGCTAGAAGAGTCAGAGTTTGGGACGGAGTCTTTTACCCCCTGGCGTGTTACCGGAGTTTCTGGAGTGCTCAAATAAACGGGCCTTTTTCCCGAACGCTCCTCTGGTCTCCTGCTCATTACAATATCGTAACGTGGCTTAGATTTCTAAATAAATATTCACCTCGTCGCTAGATAGACCTACTCCTGAAAAACTCGTGCGCAAGGCTTTTTGTCCCTACGAGGCCACCGTCATTTACCCGACGGGAGGGGTGAGCGAGTGAGCCCTGCAATCTAGAATTTGACCACTGATGTCACTGTTTTCAACCCATTTTACACACTGGCCCTTTAATTGTTTTTGTGTGAGTTGCCAAGTGTTGGAGATATCGCCTGTAGAGGTGTCTGTCTTCTCATGAGTATAATTAAACTAGATGGCACTTGGCTTGTGGTTCTTAAAGTGTCCAAAAATTTAAAAAACTCAACAGCAGTGTCCAGAAATCATGACCCGGTTACTCAAGATAATCCACAGACCTACACCAGTTTCATGTAGGGCTTACTGTCTTTCTACAAAACTACACCCACGCAATAATAGGAATGGGGCATCTACTCATGGACGAGACGCTCATGCTCTTGGCAGCGCAAGTTGTAAACATAAATGTCGTCCTCCTCGACTGGGCTGTAACCATAGCTAGCTCAGAGGTGCTCGGTGAGCTAGCAGTAGCTGCATGCTTCCCTCAGCGTGGTGATATGGTCTGCAAGTGTGGTTCAGTACAAAGATATCTAATGAATATCGTAAATGACCAAATCATGATTCCTGTTAAGAGACATTGCTTTAGAATTTACAAATGTATTTTTGGGCACTGCAAGCCGAGTGCCATCTAGTTCTGATATATTCAAGAGAAGGCGGACATCTCCACGGCTGATATTTCCAACACTCGGCAACTCAGAACAAAACTGATAAACATTGAATGATGAATAGAACAGGTAAGATGAACAATATGTATTTTTGATTTTTGGTTGAACTGTCCCTTTAAGAGGGAAAGTAGTGTTGTCCTGAGACTCTCTGAAGTTTGCCCCTGTCCTGCACCTGTTGCTGTATTTTAGGGACTCACTTTACACGGTGGTGTGAGGAGAGTGTCACTAGCCCTTGGACTGCCAGCATCTGGCTCGGAGGTGAAATTTATCATACTCGCTGTGTGCATGGTGCACTTGACTTTGTGCTCTGTTTCCCGCATCAAGAAAATAATGCCCTTCACCCATTTCACACCACTCTCTATTTCTCTATTTCACTCTCTCTCACGCACTTGCAATATAAGAATAATTGTCACCGAAACCTTTTTTTGCCACAAAAGGAAAGGACATTTGAAATGTACTTTATTCAAACTTATGTCACATGCTTCTGTCAGCTGCAAATGTTGTAATCTTGTGAGGCCTCCGTAACAACAGTTTGATACCTCCATAAAACTATATTGCCATGACTGAATGTCAAAGACACTATAACACTTAAATTTGACTCATTTGACCTGCTTGTTTTTATCTTTCTATAAACCACTTCCCATTGTTTTTGAGCTACAGATAGACTTCTCTATCAGAAGTGCCCCTTATTAGGACTTTGAACTTAAGATCCATATTGAAAGAGTTCTCAAAATGACGCTCATGCACAGTGCATGATCCAAAGTAAAGTCCACTGACAGCCACAAACCCAGACTTGATCCCACCTTATCTGAGAAGTTTCCAGGCTGAACAACAACTCTGTGATGTTTCATGTTCCACATCCCCACTGATCTTCAGCAGATAAATACCAGCTGGCCCTGAACTCTCTTTTCCACAATAAAACATCTCTATCAGGGTTGATATAGCTCTGTGTTTCTCACTGCCTCCACTCTCCCTCTGAATGGCACTGTGGGTTAACACTGCGGAGATGACTCCTCTATAGTCTGGGACACAAATGTTTGTCGGAAGTGTGTCACATCCGGGAAGTGTGTCTGTGTGTGTGTGTGTGCGTGCGGCTTCCTCTATTTGTGTGCCTGTTAGGGTGTGCCTGTCGGTATGATGCTCATAGGCCAGTTTGTACACACGTGTGTTTGTGTCAGCATCTCTGCATGGGAGCATATGTGTCTCCATGCGTGTGAGTGCATTATGAGTGAAACGGGGTCTGGCACAAAGATCAAAGTCCCTCCATAACTCCTCAGTCAGTCAGTCGGTCGGCCAGCCAACGTATTGCCAGGAAGCTCCACTCACCACGGGGGATGTTGAGTTATTAGACTCAGATCATTTCAATTACAACACAGTTGTTCAGTTAGTGAGAAATACACAGGCTCTCTGTCTTTTCCTTACTTTGTTTACAACTTGAAAACCCATTTGGATACTTAAAAAACAGCAGTAGAAGTTATAGATCACTGCCATGTTCAGGTAATAGTCACCATCAGAAATCAGCTTCCAACCCTGCCAAGCTTCTGTTGTAGTGTGTTGGAGTATAGATAGTCATTTTTGTCATTTAAATGTTTTCAATTCTGATTTATGTTACAAAGTTATCAAAGTGTCATTGACAGTAACCTTAAGTTATCTTACAGTTAATCAAAAGCATGCAACCCCTTGTCATTGTATTAATGTCAAATCATTATGTTTACTAAATATTAAGTATGCCAGTTATTTGTTAGGGGCCAATCCCATTTCTTATTTTTAAACCCTTGTTTTCGAGTTCCCCTTTGCCCCTCAGAGTTACAAGGAGTAGTGGTTGAAATCTTCTCCTATGACAAGGTTCAACCCTTTAAGACCCTGATACGTCATTCGTATTGTCATTGTAATCGATGGCATTTATGTAAATAGACGTGACTATGACATTAATGGTATTATCACAATGACATTTGCCATTTAACTGATGGAGAGAGAATAACATGGACACTCGCGATCTGTTTCACGCTATTATAATAATTAATAATTGGTCAAATTTATCATCAAATGATGATAAAAAAAACAAAACACCTGTTACACAGTTACATGGCCACTTCTCTGTAGGCTAACGTTAGCGACCCGTGCTCCTACAGCAACTTTACTGCTAGACTTAAGTTAAATTCTCAACTTTTTGAAATCAACTAATTAAGTTAAATGATGTCATGCGCTATCAAAGGGGGTGTGGGCATTGAAACTTCATTAAACTAAGGTAATACAGTGGTTATCGTCATTTTTAAAATCTTTCAATGATAAAAACATATTTTTGGGTTTCTTTTGTTGCTTGTGCAGCCATCTTGCCAATGATCTCTCATAATACTTGGGTTTGTAGTGTGCCTCTGAAAAAAACTGTTTCGAGGGCCATGTTGCCACAACACTTCGCCCAGCCTCTCTAACCCAAAAAGAATAGGAACAACCTACCTAGACGTGAACACGCAGAACAAATGGGTAAGGGCTAAGTGGTAGGGACAAGGGCTGTATGCACGACGTGATTTCGCCAAGTAGGACATGCTCCTGGATCAACATCCTACAACGTGCTCCTGGACCAACACTGCAATCAACCAAACACAGCCCACTCATCAGCATGCCGCTCCTGTGCTTATTTGAAAATTCCTTTGTGCTTCCTCAGAGCTGAGCTAGTTTTCTAAATCGAGGTTAGTACAATTGAACAAAATCATCAGAAACATTGAACAAAAACCATGAAAGCTACTGCAGTGTTGGTGAGTTAGCTTGCTAAGTAGGCAGGCTATGCTAACAAGTAAGTTTGTTGATAGGCTAAGCATGACATTAATTTAATTTAATTTAATTTAATATACTTTATTAATCCCCGAGGGGAAATTCAATTTTTCACTCTGTTTGTCAATTACACACAGGTCTGAACACACACATGCACAAACTGGACCTATACATGCACTAAGTGGAGAGACGTCAGAGTGGGCTGCCCATGACAGGCGCTCCGAGTGGTTGGGGGGTTCGGTGCCTTGCTCAGGGGCACCTCGGCAGTGCCCAGGAGGTGAACTGGGACCTCTCCAGCTACCAGTCCACGCTCCATATTTTGGTCCGGAGGGGGACTTGAACAGGCGACCCTCCGGTTCCCAACCCAAGTCCCTATGGACTGAGCTACTGCCGCCCCAATTATCAGGGCTGCCAACTTTTGACTTCAGCTTGGAGTGAGATTTGTTCCGGGAAGGCCTTATGAACCAACTCCCAGAAAAAACATGTAATTTAAAACAAATTTCTTGCATTTCTACACCACCTAACCTCTTGGATTAAGACAAGAAAGGACAACCATGTATAATGTTAACCAGAAATGTAAAATTATATTACTAGATTTCAGCATTGAGGTAGTTACATACATAATCCAGACTAAAATCCATGGCCCTGAGTGTCTGTTGCTAGTGCGCATCTTAATGTGTCGGGGAGTGAGGTTTTACGCAGAGCACTGTACCTGCTGGCTACCACTACACATACTGTAGGCATGCCAACCTAAAAACCTATTATTGGGAATTATGAGAAAGTGACAGAGACACAGAGCATTCCCCTAACCATAGTAACTCACTCACTCCTGCCTGTGTGTGCACGGCATGAGAGGAGAGGAAGAGACAATGACTGAGATTACTCAGAGCAGCATGCATGGGAATAAATTACAATATAATAGGTATCTGTATATTTCTTGCTTTCCCCCTGATGACCTGAATAACACGGTGCTGCTGCTGCGTTTTGCTCCTTTGTCTTGTCTGTCCGTGCGCCGTCAGTATCCTCTTTTCACGCCACGACGTTATCAGTTATGAATTTAATTTTCACTGCGTGAGAAAATGGACATGTGGCGTGAGAGTGTGTGAAAAGTCAGTTGCGTGAGTCTCACGGTCAATGCGTGAGACTCACGGTCAATGCGTGAGAGTTGGCAGCTCTGCATTATCCTTGTCAGTGAACAATATTTTAGCCTGTTGGCAAGTTTGCTTGTTAGCATAGCCTACCTAGTTAGCAAGCTAACTGGCTAACCCTGCAGTAGATTTCAAGGTTTTTGTTTAATTTTACTGAGAATTTTCTTTACTTGTACTAATATAATTTGGAAAACTATTAGCTCCAAAGAAGCACAGGAACAGCACACTGATGGTGTCAGAGGGCTGATTGCAATGCTGGTCCAGGAACGCAGTGTGGAATGTTGATCCAGGAGCATGTCCTACTTGGTAAAATCACGTCATGCAGGAGTGTATTGGGGTTGGGCCTTGCATTTCTAATGGCTGTGGAAATCTGATGAATGCTTTAGAGAACTTTGTTGCAGATAAAATGTATCCTTGTTTTAAGAAATTATCTTGTCCTATCATATGAATGGCTAAAATGACTATACACTTTGTATGGGTATTAATGTATAGAGTCATTAACTAATGGGTGGCACAGTAACCAGATGGCACAGTGGATAAACTGGTAACTGTGCCAGAATCCAGTAAATACTTGACCTGTCATTGTGTTCTACAATATGAATCTTGCCCAATAAAACCTATTCCATTTCTTCTTCTTCTACTTTTTTTTTTTATCAGTTCCTAGCTTCTCAATATATCACCCCCTCCTGGGTGTCCTCGCTAATGAAGTGTGATGGTAGTGATGAAGTGTAACAGCGGCTGGTTTGGAGGTGCCTTGCCAGTGACAGGGTGGTCCCTGCCTCACACTGCTGCTGTTGCTGCTGCTGGCACCCTCATGCTCATCATGCACACATTGTTCAGTGGCACCTGGCCATAAGAGGGGTGATGGTGGAAAGCCTGGTAATGATCAGACTTCTCCTCATTGCTGTTGGTCTTTACACTATGTTCTGCGAGTGTAAATCCTTGTTTTCATTAAGCCTAAAATGACAGAGCCAATCTCTTGTAAATTAATTGTTTGTAACGCACTAGTAACTTCAATTCATCATCACTGCATTCACTGTTGAGTGATGCCTGGCCATATAGGATGTGGGATGCTGGTGAATCTGGCAGCCCCACACAGAAAGAATTGCATTCAGTCTGAAAAGTTGATAAAGTGGTACAAGTTCTCCGTGATGCATTATATTGATGGTTTCCAGCTGTCTTGAACAGCCCAAGCTCATAATTGCTAAAACCTATGATGGCCAACACATGCCCAACTGTCCTGATGACATTCTGCTGATGAGGTTTTGTTTTTATTCAGCCAGTATCACACGATGACAGCATGACTCACCTGTTTTGTGTTTATGTGCACATTTCCAGTCCTTGCAGACTGGAACTACCCAGGTTGTTTAAAAAAGCTTGAGTGGTATTGTAGTCATGCAGTGTTCCTGAAAAGGCCCAGATTTCCTCTGCTGAAGGATAGATTAAACTCTGTCTGATTCCAGCGATGCACTGGTGTATCATAGGATGGGTAACTGTAGGAAGGAAGGAAGGAATACAGAAATAAATGTTGAAAGAATAAATTCAGTAAGAATGTCAAATGCAATATGCTAGAATATGTACAAGCATAATGTCAGGCTGAAAGAACAGGGGTAACGTTATTACCATAACATGCATGTAACATGCTTGAGATGGCATTCCCATAATTCACATGGACCTTGTCTTTGGAGTCCACCAAGTACAAACTCAATGGTCTGTACGTGCTAAAACTGAACCAGTGTGGAGGTTTCTCTCAATTTATGTGCTTTTCTTTGAAGTGTGTTCTTTCAACTGGAGGTTCAACTCTGAGAGATTCATTCATCAGCCGGTCATTCTTTTTGGTGTCCATCATGTGCGATGATGGATCTTGGGGCAAACGTAGCAGGGTCGAGGAGGTGAAACTGTCCGTGGACACACAGCCGGTTTCAGTTTCAAATAGGCACACAAATGGTTAGGATTAAAGCTGGAAATGTGGAGGCCACATACGTATGTAATGGTAGTCCTAATAGTGGGTGACAACTATTCCAGCTTTTTGGTGTATTAATCTCTTTATGTCCTCCTTGGATTCAGTTTTCATTGTAATGGAAACGAGGTCCAAGTCCTCACATCTGTAGTGTATGAAACAGTTTGTGCTGTCTTCACATTGTGTGACAAGACTTCACTCCATATATGCCAGTGGCTCTCTTTTTCAAGTTCAGCATGTTGTTTTGCATTCATGCCATTGTCATTGAGAATACTTGATTCTGATTCTTTGGGAGCGTACAGGCTCCGATCTAACAGCGCCAATACTCTTTAGAAATTAATATTCAGAGGTGGAAGGCTGCTTCTTTTAGCTGTCAGTGAGCCACAACTTCTCTTGCTGGAGTAGTAAAGCTCCATCTCTTCCAAGGTTGAACAGTTCCAACACAAAATTTTCATTGAAAGAGTGTGTTGCTCCACAATATGAACAAACAATACTATGTTTTGATCATTGGCAAGTGTGGCTGTGGTATAAGCAGCATAAAGCAAGACATTTGTCATCACTCAGCTAGCCGCTACTCTAGCAAAGAAAAAGTGTAATGATGCAATAAAGAATATCTTACCCCCAAAAGTGTTGACCAGGGGAGCCTGTCAGTCCATTTGGAAGGACTCAGAGATTCATTGGGGTGCTTGAGGGGGATATCCAGCGGTGAGACTAATCTGTACACATGTGGCCCGGCACTTCAGAAGTCCAGATGTTGGAATGGCGAATTGTGTGCATGCTGTTGCCTTCACGAACCCCATCAGGACATGGTCGGAAGGATGCAAAAACAGGGTAGATGCTAAGAGTACATTATAAAATTGAATTTACTCACAGCAACCATGTAATTTGATCAGAGCATATTTACTGGAACAGTTCTGTTCTGATCTTGGGACATGGGGGATCTGATACAGGCAGGCAAAACACTTATGACAGTTTTTAATATCAACACTTTTATTACGTGCAAAATAATGTTCCTTGTAGCAAGGGGTGGGCAATATCTTAATGCTTGATGTATCACAGCTTGTTCCACTAGGGATGTATTAAATGTTTTTTTTTTTAAGCCACTGGCATGACACTCACTTTGGTGTCTCTTGGACGATAGCTGACCCCCAGGAAAGCCACTTAGCTCTGCAACAAATTTTTCCCAGTGGCCACAGTGGTATTGCAGTGAAAACATGAATCTTTCTACTCTGAACTTTTGAGCCATGGTGGTTTTATATTTGTAAACTTTACTCGAGCCAAGAAAAAGCGATTTAAAAATCTGTGACGTCATCACAACATAAAGTGTATGAGTTGAGTTGAAACTTGTGGGCAGGAGAGTGATATGGCAATGATATGGCGTCATCTTGACTTTCAGTATCCAGTTATTTTTAAAATATGCGGGCGATAGTGTGAACAGACGAGGCGTGTGTTTTTGTATGTGCTGGACTCCGGACTGTTAAGTTGCATTTTGCAACAGTGGAGCACCAGTACAACTTGCAAATACTATTAATATATGAACAGGAGAGCTGTGAGTTTGTTTCCCGCTTACAATGAATAACAGCACCATAGTAGCAGTTTAACTTGTTGACTGGAAGCTTCAAGTTCACAGCAAAACTTGCCCAAGATGATCCAGTTGCTTTAGAATAAAAGCACCACTCATTCCGCTTTGATTTATTTCATTATGATAATACTTTATTTTACTTTAATGTAATAGCTCTTTATTTATTTTCTTATATTTAACTTTGTTATAACAGTACTTAATATTTACACTTACTGTAACAGTATTTCATTGAATTTTATTATAACTACTTTAGTTAACCTTATTGTTTCTGTGTCTGTAATTTTTATTATGAGAGTACTTTATATAACAGTTGTTATTTTATTTAACTTTACTGTAATTATAGTTTATTAAGTGGTTAAGTATTTTAGTGGTCTACAGTAGTTTAGAGGATATTTCAAAATTTTGTGATATATATTGTGTATCGTGATATAACCTAAAAATATTACAATATTACTTACAGGCCATATTACCTAGCCCTACTTGCAGCCGACATTGTTTTTCAGAGCGATAATATCCTTCCTCAGTATTGTTTATTTCCCATCTCATATGCTCAAGTGGGCAGTTCTATTTATTATATTATTATTGCATTTCAGAGAAATGTTACTTAATAATCATTGATTTCTAATGAATGACATGACTGGTTGGCCCCTGAGTGAAAAATATAGCAGCTTTTCCTGAACTGTTGGTGTTGGACACCACAGATGAAATCGAGTCATTAACTATCCATCACCAGTGTGAATATTTAAACAATAATAGAAAGCCCATTATGAATAAATAAACTGACGTTTTTATTGTCGTGCTAGAGGATTGTTAGGAAAAGAAAGTGGCTGTGTTTATGTGTCCTCGCTCCTAACATGTAAGATTGGCCAAACACATTTTTAGGATTATTTTTATACTGAGGCTCATCTTCCACAGACAGACATAGCACATTTCTTTTTTTCTGTCTTTATTTCAGTTCGTTTTTTGGCAAGCATTCAAATGATTTGTTGGCTTATGCACTCAGTTTGAAAACTGGTAAAACTCTGAGGTTTTGAGTAAAACTCCCCCCTAATCCTCACTCCCCACAGATCCTCAGGGTGAGTTTGTTTACAATAAGCAGCCGAGAGCAGGGGGGAAAAAAAGAAAGAAGTTGAAAGAAACTCTTCCAAGACTGTGCAACTTCTTGTAAATACCATAATTGCCTTGAGTTGTATCATCATGCTGAGTGCCCCGTGTGTGCCAAGTGAAGTTCCAGTTACATCCAGAGATGTGTGTGTGTTTTGGTTGGCAACAAAGCACTACCCTCTATACACAGTCAGTCACACCAGGGCCAATTGGTAACAGTTGTGGTCAGACCCCCTTGCACTACAACAAGGGATACAAGAGTAGGTTTGGGTGAAAAAACTGTCTGCCTTTGCCTGCCTCTTTCTCCATATCCTCAGGAGAAATCATCTCCTGAATAAGCACATCAGAATTAGCCCCACTGAGTCAGATTGCATTTAAATCGGAGAGAGAAAACAAGCATTTTCTCTGTGCGCTGTGCCCTCTCTGGGAACAAGCCCTACAATAACACACAAAGTTAATACAGCACATCCTGGAGCCACACTGGGGTGTCACTGTTTATGGCAGTGCCTCTGCCACATGCACACACATACACACACAAGCCAAAACCGCTGCTGCTATAGCCTCTGTTAAGATGAGTCAGCAATTTCCCAAGGCTTGGGGTGGATATAGATCTGGGATGCGGGAATTTGATCATTAAAATAAAGAGCGTCTCCCAGACTTCTCACCATAGTCCTGCGTGTGAGTGTCATATTTGCTGTCTGACTTGAATTAGGCTTTATAATATCATGTGATGATTGGCTTTGAAATGGATGTTTAGACCTCATGCTCGAGTTGCATTTACCCAATGTGGTATCCAGTGATGATCTGTGAAGGAATGGGTAAGGATCCTTAACTGTGTTGATTACATACTCACATGCGTTGCAGTGCTACAAGGCTACATGACAAGATGAGATGAGAGGAAATTCCACACAGGATGCTACATTTCCGAATTCCCGTACCTCAACCTATAATATACACACAAGCACTGTATCTCTCTCTGATTTCTCCTTTTCTCTATCTGCACCTTTGTACGTGTCCCGTTGTCTGCAACCCTCTCTCTTTATTCAGTCAGCAATAATTAAAATCTAATGAGCAACATACTTTCACTGTTATCTGGGACTGCTTCTTGTCCATGCTTTGGCCTGACATTTTCTTCCCCTTATCCTTGCTCTCCACTTGCTTTTGTGGGTCTGGATAATGTATCACAGCTTTGCAGTTCTTTAATGACCTTAGATCTGGCTTATTTTGTTGTTGCTTAAATTGAAGCAAACAGTCCACTAATTGCTAGTGAGGTGGTTTATCTCCATTCTGGGTTGTGATGAAGGAACTGGGTTGGTGACTGAGGGTGTACTCCTCCAGGGGAGTTCAGCTGGTCAGCACCTCCAAGTCAGGCCTCGGTGCACTGCTGGAAAACAGTGTGTTGCTCCCTTTCGGCTGGAAGTGAGTCACTGTCCCACATGAAAGAAGTACCTAGGGGTCTTGTTCATAAAAAAGGGGGTAAGATGGAGCAGGGGATCAACAGGCAGATCAGCACTATGTCAGCAGCAATGCAGACATTGCACTGCAGTGCCATAGTGAAGGGGGTGAAGAGTTCCTGATTCATAGATTGATCTATGTTCAACCCTCAGGTATAGTCGTGAACTTTGGGTAATGGCTGAAAGAATCAATTCACGGATACAAGTGCCCAGAAGGGATTTCCTTTGCAGAGTGTCTAGGATCACCCTTAGAGACAGTGAGAGGAGCTCAGACATCCAGAAGGAGCTCAGAGTAGAACCACTGGTCCTTTGCATTGAAAGGAGTCAGTTGAGGTTGCTCAGGCCTCTGATGTGGGTGTCTTCAGGAGGCCACCTTTTGAAGGTATCCCAGGCATATCTAGCTGGGAGGACAGGAGACCACAGGCTGACCCAGGGCAATTTGGTGAGAAAATGCCTTTGGTTCCCCCATCAAAAGTTAGCTTGAGAGAAGGAAATATGGACTTGCTTAGTTTGAAGCCAGTGTGACCTGGTGCTAGATAAGTGGCAAAAAATATAAGGAAGGTTATTTCCAATATGGAAATACTTTTGGACCAATGTCCACTAGGCTGGGTATCAGTACTCAAAGCCTTTAAGGTACTGACTGAAAAAAACTGTTCCAAGCAGTATTGAAACTTTATCAGCAAACAATGCTTTATTCAATCGTTTTTGTACCCATATCTCGGCAAAAATGACTACTTGCATGGTTTTGCTTGTGGCAAATCACCACAAGTGTTCTTCAGTTTAATGTAATGGTTGATTTGCCCACTACCAAATAAGCTACAAGCCATACAGTCTGTGGTGTGATGAAGCAACTGAATGCTTCCAATTACATGATAGGTATTGGATGGAGTAGAAAAAAGAGTCATCAAGTGAAATACTTTATTGGTACTGGTATCACTTTAAGGGTACTGGTATCATAATATTTCAAACAACACCCAGTCCTAATATCCACTGCTGTCCTGTGAAGGGGAAACTGTTCCCTCACCTGGGAGCTGGGACAGCAGAAGCACCATCAGCTCCAACACTGAATATGATACACTTGGGAAACCTCAGAGGATCTGAGGACCATCCATAGATTACAGAATCCATAGTTCCAAAGACATTATAGACAATGAGATTCATTACAAATTCAGAGCCAGTAGAGCCAAGCCAGACCAGGATTATGTGAAGTCCTTTTTAGTATTTTTTTTTTCTGTAGTATTCTGGCCTAGTTGTAACTGAGTTACACCTTCTTGAAAAGATTACAGTGCATTGCAAGAACTGAGCTAAGAGGAGACATTAGCTGGAGGGGTTATTGTGTCTGAGTGACACCTTCATTCCAGCCATGAGGCTGATGGGTGGGTATGCTGTAAACACCCAGAAATGAAGTGGGAATGCTACATCTGCTTGTGTACACCCTGGGCTAGTGGTATACTTAAATTGTTAGACTTGGCCCATAAGTATTTTCCTCCAGTTCGTGCCTTGGCCACATAATCATTTAGCCCAGACCAGCAGCAGCCGATCCTGAGGATAGTAGGTGTCTGTCCATGGTTCCAGATGACGCTGACAGCAAGGTTGGAAACAGACCTGTTAACTAGTTAGCCCCCAGAGAGCGGGATGGCCACAGTGAGAGGCTGTTTATATAAAAGCTGCAAAGTACTGGAACCGGGATGAAATGGCATTGAGATTGCACAGAGAGACGGCAGCATGAGGGAGTAGGTGACGCCATACAAGAGCAACATCTGTCTCCTATTGGTTTGTGCGCTCCAGGGCCCTCGTGCCTCTACACAGAAGGGCCAGGTTGTACGTACATTGTTTTTTTGTGTGAAAAAAGGCTCTGTTGGTGGCAAAGAAACAGGATAGAGAGCTGGCAATCCTGTCGCTCTCAGCTTAAGTATTTTGCATTTACCGCGAGCTCACAGGCTCTGGCACTATCTGCTGCTTTTAGTATTTATAAAAAAACAATGTATTACAATGATAAAATGGATTTTGTCCTTTTATGCAAATTGCTACATATACTTACAACTTTATTTACCAGGTTACTTTACTTGCCACTGTGTCATTGTCATTGTGCCTTCTAAGAGTTGACTAAGCATAAAAAAGTTTTAAAATCTATACAGTGTTTTTGAAGTTTTTGTTGTGAGGTAATACTTTACCTTATTCAAAAGAATTTACCATCCATTTTCAGACTTAAACTTCTGGTCATATGGTCATATGGAATTGTTTTCCAGTCTACGATATGTGGAATCTTTAAGACTCATTTTATGCAACAGCACCTGCAGAGCGCTTTGCCCGTCTCTCTGAGAATGTTGCTGAATGTCTCACTGAAATGGAGAAAGGATCTTCTGGAACCTACATGAAAAGAGACACCAGTACCATTGTTGGACAGAAAGTCAAAAGGTCTGACAACAATATTTGTGACAGCTCCTATCAGTGGTTTAATCGAACCTGGATTGCCTAGTATTGTTATCAGTCATTATATTGATAGCTTTGCCTCTTGGCAGCCAAATAATTGTTTTCACAATGACTGTTCACAGAACCACCTGATTTTTAGTTGCTGTTTGTGTTTGTTGTGAAAAGAACAACAGAGACTATGGTAACAAGTCCCTTGGCCCAGAGAAAGCTTGCTAATGACCTCTTGTTTTACATGCAGTGGATATAATTAGGAAAGGGCATAGTCAAGCGCTTTCACAGCCTATTGGGATGCTGATGAATATTCAGTTGCTGTCCAGAGTGGAGACGGAAAGAACTCAGTTCAGATCCTTGACCCATCTTCATCTTCAAGTTATGGTGAACTTAGGTAGTACTTTTTGTGACTGATATTAATTTTATTACATCAGAGGTTTTGTGAAAGACTAATATAGTTAAGCGTCTTATCTGTAGCTTTTAACTTGGACTTGTTAATCATTGATGTGCATCCAATAATAAAGTATATTATACTACATTCTAAGGGAAATGTGCTTAATGAGCTTTTAAAATGAGTCACTACTATGAAGTGCAGACTTATAGAAATGTATGCTGTGAGTCACCAACTGATTTTAAAAATAAGATAAAAAACAATCCCATTCATTTTCAAATAATCTCATTGTTCATTGTGCTTTAGAGGCCAAATAAGCATACATTAATGCATCAACTGGCGAAGGGTAAAAATAAAACTTTGTGTGTGTTAGCGCACGTGCCGTGCTCTCCCACACTGTGGCTTTGGAGGTTTATCCAGTGTAATAGCATTTTAAACAAACAAGCCTTGCCTGAAACAGGGCTTTCTTTGTGGTCTGGCAGATGCAAGCCAGGGCCAGCAGCTGTCATACATGGAAGCAAGCATTACTATAGGAAATTGAGAATTATGCTGTTAGAAACATGACTTGATAACAGGGTGAATTGAAGGGCCATGCATGTGAAAAGCCAGCACCTTGTAGGGCTACCATTCTGAAAATTGAATTCATTGTTTCACTGCAGCTGTAGTTAAAGGTCACGTCCCAGCACTGCTGCGCCTTGGCACAGTTGTGAATTCATCAATGAACTGAGATGTTATTGCAGGGCCAGAACTGAATCAAGAAACTTGGCAGGGGCAAACCAAAAACATCCTTTATGAGTAGTTGGAGTGGCGCGCGGCAAAAATGGTTCAGCGTCTACACCCCCTCCCTGCCAGTAAAGGAAGAGTTTCTTCCTTCTAAATTGTTGCCTGATGCGTAGATGATGATGTGGGAGTCTCCAGGGACACTGTACATACGGCGCTCTCACGTCTCCCATCTCCTCGTCCTTGCCCCTTCGCACTCTGGCCCCTCCAAACTGACATGCTTTACTTTCCATCTTCAAATTATTGGTGCAACTTAATTATCTGATGTCAGCCAAAACACAGACTGTCTTGTCAAGCTGTGATGGGGCCTGGTGGAGGAAACATGTTCTCTCACCAATCCAATTTAAAGGCAGCTAGAGACTTCAGACAAGTGTGCTCACAAAGAGAAATGCTGCAGATGACCCTGAGCACTCACCTTTGGGAATTCGGTGACGTTTTGAGAACGAAAAAATGCCTAGATCATTCTGACTGTGTACTATTTTACCGTATAGCAGCAGCAATAAAAGGTTGTTCCATCCCTGGAAGGGACAGTATGTTTAACTTGGCACTGAACTCTTGTTTGTGGATGAGTCTAGCTTCCCATTCCTGTAAAACATCCATTTATCAGAGGCCGATGCAAGTTTGTGAAGAACTTTCTTTCCTTTGACTTGACCTTGGTTTCTGTTTTACTGGTTTCTTTATTGTTTAGCCACTTCTTTTTTGTCTTTTTCAATTTGTAAAGCTACTGGAGAGGACCTGTCATCACTGTTTGAGTAGAAATAAAAAACAAATCTAGATCTCTAGACACACAGGTTTAAGATGAAGGGGCTAATTTGAGTTCTGTGTCGTAATCAATTTCCTGATTTATAATAAGAGTAATGAGCCATGTTGTGTGTTGAATCCTTTTGCTCACATACTTTTTAACATATTTTCTATAGTGTTGTGTCATTGTGGCAGTTGGAATGATAAAAGAGAATGATGCAGTTAGAAAGAGAAGATATACCTTTGCAGATTTGACAGAGTTATAGTTAGTTTATATTTGTTTCAGCCACTTTCTTCGTCAGTCATGGGCTCCATCTGTGACTTGGTTCTGACTCAAAACCACAACTCCAAGCTGATATTTTCTCTAATCAATATCACATTTTAATGCCTAACCTTAACAAATCAAGAATTTGGAAATCCTTTAGCAGTTATCTGTTTTTGTTGTTGGGCCAGGCCCTCTGGAGATGCCATGTCAACACAGTGGCTAACTCTAACAAATCACACAAGCTTCCATCTGGACGACCTTCAAGTCAGGAACTCCTACTGAAGGACCCTGGCCACACAGCCAAACACACACACACACACACACACACACACACACACACACACAAAACACACTCTCCCTTTCTTTGGACGCCCATAGTCCCTGAAGCCTCGGCTTACGTCTTTAAAACTCAGGAACAATGAGGGCCTGATTAAATCCAGAATGGATTCAGGAAGTAGTGAAACCATCTGAAAGCGCAAGGAGTGCTTTCACACAGCCAACTCCCTCCATCACCACCACTCATGTCTGTGTGTTAGCAGCCTCTGCCTTTTGAAGTTGTTGACTGCTCTGATGTCAAGTCCTTAGTAACCTGTCACTTTTTCATTTTGATGTAATTTCTTTTATTACATGAAACATATTGGGAGGTCTTTCATGTCATAAAGTTCTATTAAATTAAATTGAATTGAATTTAAAACAAAAGAAAAATACCATGAAATCTTAATAATAGCAGATAGCAGTATAATTCAAAGCAGAAACTAATTCTATTGGCCTTGTCTTCTCTCTCTTTTCTTTGTCTGTCTCTGTCTCTCAGAAATCATCGACGACCTTGCACATCTTGTGGACAAGACAGACGACAGGATTCGCAACGAGACACGAAGGGTGAAGCTGGTGGAAACGAAGTCAGCCTCCTGTGGTGAGCCTTCCTTGTTTTCCTTCTACTGTGGAGCATATTGGTATAGTATCAGGGACCACAGCAGGCCTGATATCTGATCTGTGTCCTTGAAAACAAATCACAGTTAATCTGTTTATTTATATGAATGATTAGCAAACATCAGATTTCTCCTGTTGTTCTTGTACTTCCTGCAGTTTACAGAGCAGATGTCTAACAGACTATGTCTTTTACAGAGAAAGTAACTTTGGTTGGTGTGAGACAGACTTGGACAAAAAGACCAACACTTTCCTTAGACAATATATAATTTGTCATATAGCGGCTGTCATGTTAAGTACAGCTTTTTATCATTCTTACCATTCAGATATTGCGCAATGTTCTCGCTGTTTCTGCCTTGGCCTTCGTCTCCAGAAAGAATGATGCTTAATGGTGCAGAAAATATGATGCTGATCAGGACCAGCCCTCCTAGCACAGAGGATGTGGGTAGTGAATGGTGGGTGGACTGCTTCCATCTGCCACGCCTGCTAAGACAGTGCCCTGGGCTTTGAAAGAATCCTCAGTTCAGTTTTAATTGTAATACATTTTTTAGATATTAGTCATAGTATTTGGATGAAAATGCTTCTTAGTTTTTGTCACATTTCAGTCAATTTAATCCTTCATAGTTTAGTCTAGTTTTAGTTGAGTCATTCCATTTTAGTCAACATTTAGTATCAAGTGTTGGATTTTCATCTATACAGGTTTTTCTTTCCTCCAACAACAAATATTCACTATTTTTTTTACAAACTTGCATTTTACCAGCAGTTTTTCACAGGTTTAAAGGAGGATTTATGCACATACTTACTGATCATCACTTGAAAAGCTCAAAATACCAAATGTTGAGACCATAAATAACTAATTTGAGACAAATAGACAGCCTGTTGTACCAAGGTTTACTTTAAACTTTGGCACATCAATCTCTCAGTTAAGAAGCAAAACAAGGCTAGGCCTCTACTAACATTTAAGTCCAGTTTGTCAACGAAAACAAAACACACATTTCATCATAGTTTTAATTATCACAGATGTAATTTTAGCTTGTCAACGTCCCATCTCTGTCATGGAATTAAAGGTTGTTGAGGATCATCATAGCTTTTGTTAGCAGAATTAACACTGCCTCAAATGTGTGTTGAGGATCACAAAACAGGCCCTAACGGCAGTTTCCAAAAGAGCCGTTTCAGCCATGTTTGTCACTGTCTGTTGACTGTGCATCTGATAGAATAGCTTTTTTAATCAGTCCAGCCATCTCTACAGACCATGAACGGCTCAAGTTTCCTTCCGTTTTATGTCTGAAACTGTGATTGTGTTTTGGGCTTTGCATGCTTGAATGCGTCCTACGTAGACACACATGCACTCAAGCTGCACACTTGCTGCTCCCACTTCACATCCTATGTAGACACGGCATGAGTCGTCAGCCTCTATTGTCTCAACTCCAGATTTTGGTGATTTGAGTTGTTCACTAAGAGGCTTTGTGAGTGCACATTCTTCCCTCGCCATTACCTCAGTTCTGCTTCAGTTTGTTTAACTTTTGTTTTGCCATTTACAAAAAGACTCTTTTTTTCTCAGTACTTACTGCTTTTCAGAGGAAAATGTTGCCATGAGAGGTGTGTTAGCTGGCTAAAGCCAATCTATGGAATGTGGGAGCTTGAGCCAGGCTCAGTTTGCCCAGTGAAACGCCAGACAGCATTGCTATGGCAGAGGCTGCATTGTTGTGCTAGGAGACCTGGCTAACAGGCGGTCACAGACAGAAGCAGAGCGGGCAGTGGGGAGGTCAGCCCTCAGAATGCTTCATTCTGTTGGTCGTGTCCCCATGGTGCCTGAGCGTGAGTGTGTTTGAAGATCCCAGAGCTCATATTGTGTTAGAATCAGGACACTTTTCTTTCTGTCTTTCTTTTTTGTTTAACTTGTTCTTTTGCTGCCCCAGCTCCCTCCTCCCTCTCCTCAGTCCCAGGCTGAAGAACATTCATGGGGCATGTGTGTGTGTGTGTATGCGTTTGCCTGTGTGCATCTGCATGTCCATATACATCATTTCTATCAGTGTCTGTATGGTGCATATTTTTTGGAGTGCACAAGTGTCCATGCAAAATGTATACGACTGTATTTGCACAGTCTGTTCTTGTACATGCTTGTATGTATCTGAGTATGTGTGTGTGTCTCAGACCTTCTCTGTGAATGGAAAATTCCCCTATGGTCTTCTTCACACTCACCTCAATGCTCTCTTTCTTTTTTTTTTTCCATTCCTCTCTGTCATCCCCCTGTTCGTCTCCTCAGTTGTTTGACACTCGTCTTTGTGTCAAGCAGAGAAAGAATTGAAAATACTACATGCCACAAATTGTTTGGAGGGCTTTCCCTCTTTCTCCATGGCAGCGTGTTTATAATTCCTTAGCTTTAAGGCTTTATTTATTTTTGAAACCACCTCTCATCCAAAGCCGGCGTTTGGTGTTATGTCTCAGCCGAGTTGTAGTGAAGCTAGAAACGTCTGGCTTTGACAGGCGAGAGCATACTTAACATAACTATTGGTAGCTGCCTTGTTGTAAAAGAGACATCTTAGTTTTTACAGAGCGAAGCTGCGCTAAAAGTTGGAAACATTTCCAGAAATTTAAAAAATGTTCTTCACTCCAGGATTATCAACATAAATCATCAGATGATTGCACTCTACAGTTAGGGGCAAAACAGTTTTGTGTGCATGCACCACAGATCTCTAAAAAAAACAGATGAAACCTGGAGAAGAATGACCTGAGCTTTGGGGAGGGTCATCTCCCAGAAAGTGAAGGACCCACATATTGCTCAGCCATGGTTCCTGTGGCATACTGTGCATGACTGGGTTGGAACTTACTGGATTCTTCTGCAGCACAGGCTTGTGGAGACATCTATCTTCTAAATGTACACAACATTTAGACTTGATTTAACCGCATTAAGGCTGTTTCCAATTTGAAATAACTCATTATTTTACAGTCTGATATAGATAGAAGGGAGAAACAAAACAAACCTAGACGCACATAAATCAAAAAATAAATATGCATTATTGAGAAAACAATGCTTTTAAAAAAAACTTTTTTTTGATTGCTTTCAAACCAACCTTCTTTGAGATTTCAAAGAAGGCTGTACCAAAGCTGATGATGCACATGCACAATAACATCTATAAACTAAACCTCAATATCTTTTGAGTACCGAAATGTGTACATAGCATCTAGTCTTAAAGGAACAGTTCACCCCAAAATCAAAAATACATATTTTCCCTCTATGTAGTGCTATTAATCAATCGAAAATTATTTTGGTGTGAGTTGCTGAATGTTGGAGATATCGGCCGTAGAGATGTCTGCCTTCTCTCCAGTATAATGGAACTAGATGGCGCTCGCCTTGTGGTGATCGAAGCGCCAAAAAAAAAAAGGCAATTTTTTTAAACCGCTGGTCCAATGCTGTCACTTAAATAAGCTAAGCCTGATTCACAGAGTCATTACCACTTGTTTTAGATGATGTTGGTGGGAACTGAGGAGTGGAGGCTTTGAGCTGAGTTGGATTAGTGTGGCAGATTAGTCTACGGGACCAAGGGGTCTTTTGGAGAGTAGTGTGAGCTCCCCAGAGCTTAGGCACCACCATCAGGCAACATCAGTGCTTGAGCAGCCCTCCTCAACAGAGATTATCCTCAGTTTGTTGAGGGCCACTTCTGCAACCCCGTGAATCCCGCAGGTGGCTTGCATCTCAAGTAGGTTTGCACTGTTTGGACTAGAGGGGACGTCTTAAGAGACTGTGGGTGAAGGGCAGCATTTGACAGCGTCGGAAAAAGAGCTTGTGGGGCGAGTAACTGCACTGAGACTGTAGTTGGGAGTGAGGAGTTGTCAAGGAAACACTTATTTGCTCAATAGAGAAGTCTAACTTTAAAAACTCCACTTTAATCGGTTACATCTTTCTTTCCAGCTCTTGTTCGTCATATTGCCCTGACAGTTTACTGTTGGAAAACAGATATGCCAATTGAGTATTTTTCACACGGTTGATGAAAGGATTGCTTCAAGTTATACATCCTGCTAATGATGTTTCCACTTCTTAGAGTCTTCTTAGTGAGTGGCAAGTTAAACTTTCATTGAGAAATCTATAAATATTTGAAACTCTTTTCACATCTCAATTTTTTCAGTGTTTCAGCAAGAAAGATTTGGTCCTAGTTTTTGGGCTCATGCCACCGAATTACCCTAAGGCACATATAGTTTCATCTACCAGCTAATTTATTGGCAGACCAGTGAGGTAAGTTGCATAGCAGCAAATAATATTATAAAATGAAGAAATATTACTATTATTAGCATTTTCACTCTGACCATGTTAGCAGGCTGACGTTGGCATTTAGCTCAGAGGACCGCTGTGCCTAAGTGCAGCGTTACAGAGTTGCTACATTTCTAGTCTTGTAGGGTATGAACCAAAGCTCGCACTATGTCTGTTCTGTTAGAAATAATAAAGGAATACATATGTTTTAGATGTGTATTTAATACTTGAAGCCAAAAACCATTGAAAGTTTGTTAGTCTTCTGTTGTACTGTGAGAAAAATGATGAGCATCACACTAACCTTGTTAACATAAAATCCCATAAAATGTCCCTTTTCTTTAAAGGTCATCCTTGCCTTCTGTGGTCCAAAAAGATCTTTGAACCATAAGCAGGGGGCACGGAGGGAGTGGTTAGGGAGGTTCGGGGTTTGTCTCGCGGCCTGTTCAGGGCTCTCACCAATTATTCATTTTCTCTGTGATTTGTCTTACTGATGTGTCTGAAAATTGCTAAGATGGGATGAACCCAGACTCTGGCCCCTAAAGCTCCTGGGTGGTCAGTCTGTCAGCAGACACCAACTATCTCCCTCAGCATCAGTGTCACACCAGATCCCTAATCTATTTGGCAAGCAAATGCCATTATTGTCATTAGTCTCTGGAGGCCTCCCGGGGGTCAGGAGTAGCTTGTTTGGTTACTGAGGCAGACAGGGTGAGGGTCAGCGCGGGTGTCTAATGTGGCTTCATGACTGACTGTTAGATGACATTAGTGGGTGTGAGAGCCTTGCTCCACACTAACATATGCGTGTGTTATAAAGCTCAGCCTTTATTGCTGTTGTTGCTATGGTGTTGTCAGATGGAGTTGCTGACAGATGTTGGACAAGGCTGAATGAAATTCTGATGTCTGAATCTAATGTGGACTGGGTGTTGCGTCGGTATCGTTTACACCCAAACAAAGATAATTGCTGGAAATATCTATGCGTGTGAGTGTGTGTATGTGTGTTTGCTTTAAGCATGAGGCTTTTAAAGAGCCATCATGCTATTTGAGCGTGTGTTTCTACTTTGACATTTATATTATGCTCACATGTGTAAGTTATCAGGAAGAGAGGTCCTGTCTAGACCAGTGATAACTTCTAACATGCATGACCTGTGGACCTATGTATGAACACCTTCCCCTCTAACAGAACAGAAACACACCGGTTTCAAAGTTAAACTACAACAAGTTCGACTATGTGCAGAGTAAGAGGCATAAATACCTAAAAGAATCAAAAGAATGGCACCATGAGTCAAAGTGGTGCAAAGACATCTGGAGCCCTTACAGCCATACCCTGTATCCTGGCAAAGAATCCAGCATCAGCCTTCCATTTCATCAGACCACCACGCCACCACTACCACCGCAAGCAATTAGTTCAGCATGGCTTATATCTCGCCCTGTCTCTCTTGCTGTGGGAAAGACGACCAATTAGGCCGTGGAGGGGAACGCGGGAGGAGAGAGCCAAAGAATGAGAGAAATGTAAACCCAAAGTGAAAGGCTGGGGAAAATACCAGCCGCATGCTAAATAACAATGGACAACTTGAGTCAGTGAGGGGACTGTCAGCCCCAGCCAGAGATGCAGTTGTTTGAAATCTTCACTCCTGTCCCACTTGAGAGGGAATGAGATGGGGGAAATGGTGGGTGACTGCGCCCAAGTTCTCCATATCTTATGTGTGTGTGGTATTGGTCACATAATATATACATATACTATACTGAGGGTAGACCACCACATCCTAAAGGCATTCAAATGTTTATGATGCGCATGATATGAGCCTCCCGCCATAATTTTTCTCTTATATTCCCTAAAAGACTTTACCAGCTGAGCTGTATAAATATATATCTTGTACATTAATCTGACCTGACTGTCAGATATTAATGTATTTGATCAACCACTCTTTGAATTCTTAATAGTGTTAGCATAATGATAGATGTATCAAGGATTTTCTATGGTTGAGTTTTTTCATAGCCATCTCTGTTTTTGATTCAGCTATAGCCAAACCAATACTGGATTTTGAGGCGGATACAGATGTTGATACAATTAAAAAGGTTGGGACCCTGTGTAGAACTAATAGAATGCAATAATTTGCAAATCTTTTTGAAACTATATGTAATTTAATACAGTACAACGACAAGATATTTAATCTTCAAACTGATAAACTTAATCGTTTTCTGTAAATTTACACTCATTCTGAATTTGATGTCACTAACAGGCTTTAAAAAATTTAGGACAGGGACATGTTTACCATTGTGTTATGCCACCTTTTCTTTTGTGTGTTTGAGAAATGAAGACAGTTTAGTTTTGAAAGTGAATTTCTTTTCCATTCTTGCTTGATATACGATTTTAGTTGCTCAACAGTCCTGGGTCACCATTGTTGTATTTTACGTTTCATAATGTGCCACACATTTTCAGTGGGAGACAGGTCTGGACTGCAGGCAAGCCAGTCTAGAACCTGAACTGTTTTACTACAAAGCCACACTGTTGTAACACGTTGCCATGGCTTGGCATTGTGTTGATGGAGTAAGCAGGAACGCCCCTGAAAAAGACATTGTCTGGATGGCAGCATATGTTGCTCCAAAACCTGTATGTACCTTTCAGCATTCATGGTTAAGTTACCCATGATGCCATGGACAGTAGCACACCCCCATACCATCACAGATGTTGGCAGCTGGTAACAATCCTGATGGTCACTTTCCTCTTTAGCCCAAAAGGACACAACGTCCATGATTTTCAAAAACAATTTGAAATGTGGACTTGTCAGGCACACTTTTTCACTGTGTCAGTGAATCTCAGATGAGCTCAGGCCCTGAGAAGTTTGCGCCATTTCTGGATGTTGTTAATATATGGCTTTCACTTTGCATGGTAGAATCTTAACTTGCATTTGTAGATGCAGCGACGAACAGTGTTCACTGACAATGGTTTTCCAAAGTGTTCCAGTGTTCTATATAACATGACGGTTTTTAATGCAGTGCCATGTGAGACATCGAAGGTCTCAAGCATTCAGTGTTGGTTTTCAGTTTTGTCCCTTACATGCAGAGATTTCTCTGGACTCTGAATCTTTTTATGATATTATGGATTGCAGATGGTGAAATCCCTCAGTTTCTTGCAAATATGCATCAAGAAACATATTCTCAAACTGTTGGACTGTTTGCCCATGCAGTTTTTCATAAAGTGACCATCCTTGCTTGTGACACCAGAGCGTTTCAAGGATGCCACTTTCATACCCAATCACAATAGTATCAACTGTTACCAATTAACCTTTTTACCTGTGAAATGTTCCAGGTGTCCACAACATTTCCCGTCTTTTGGTGCTCCTGTCCCACCTTTTTTGGAATGTGTTGCAAGCATCAAATTCCCAAAGAATGTGTATTTACCAAAAAAAGTAAATAAAATAAGATAAAACAAGTTTTTTAGTTTGAACATGAAACCTCTTGCGTTTGGACTGTATTCAACTGAATATAGGTCAAAAAGAATTTGCAAATCATTGCATTCTGTTTATATTTAAGTTTTACACAGTGCCCCAAGTTTTTTGGAATCAGCGTTGTTTTTGAGAGTTGAAAAAATCTGTTTACAATAAACTAACTGGTATTAATTTCCTTGAAGGATCCCTTAAATTCAGTAATTGTTACAGGATACAGACTGAGCCAATGCTTCAACTTACAAAAACTTATGAAAATTTTATTTGAGCTCTCTCGTGGAGAATTCGAAATCTTTAGCATTTCTCTACTATAATTACGTCTCAGTTATTGGCTAGTGAGATATTGATACAGATGAAACCACTCATAGTGATCACGGTTGCAGTGATAAACTGCTTATATAGATCAAAAGGCTTGGGGCAAAATCATTCTGATACAAATGCCTATTAAATAATTTGCTTATAGTTTTCAAATAGTTGGCTTACAGTGTTCCTTTTGGGGTCTTTTTCATACATATGGAAAAACAACTGAAAATCATGGTAATTCTATTGTTTTTTTTAACTTTACTCCCATGATAAGTTACTTTGCCTTGCAGTAACTCGTCTGCTTCCAGCTGCCTACCTGAGGCTTTAAAATCATGACAGGAAAAGGAAAGTAATCTTTTCTTTTTTTCATAAATCTTCGAAGCTAATGACAAACTAAGCCAAAATTAAGCCAATAAGCTATATTAGTGAAACCTGGTGTTCTCAGACTACACTGTGTACTCTATTCAAACGTGGGAGAAACAGTTTTGGCTGCTTGTGACATAGACAGACAAGAAATGTGGACGGGGAAAGCACTTGTGGTTGGACCTGCCCTCGTCAAGTGAATTGATAATGCAGTTGGTCACGTAATGCCCATGTAATGAAACAGCTGTACTGTATTTTGAGTCAGTCAATAAAATTCAGTAAATAGCAAAGCTGTCCGTTTCATTACTTTTTATTAATGTAATAAAATCACACATGTCAGTTAGGTGGTAATCTGCATGCGAAATAAAAAAGAAGAAAAAATGGTTATAATAGTGATCTGCTTATAGTGATTCATTTGACCCAGACAGACTGATAACTATAAGCAGTTTACACTGAATATCTGCGATAAACTAATATCGGCCAAAATAGCGGCTCAGCAATTTTATCGGTTGGACTCTGGCTTCACTTTTAAGTTGGTAACATTCAATAAAATTTGATTGTTAAGTTTCCCAAAAGATATCCATCTTTTTTATAAATAATGGGAATTCCACCTGTAGTGGATTTTACAACAGAAAGTTTTTTTTTTCCTTGGGTGGTGACTATAATAAAAAGTGTAATATTTTCAGTTCCTGGGGGTAAAGCTCTTTGATGAAGTGTGAGTGAGCTTTTGCACATTTTTCTCTGCTTCCATGGTATCAGTGAAAAACAATGATTATCCTCTCAAGGCAGAATCAGAAACATATGCCTATCACAGTGTGCAATCTGTGGCAATAAAGCTTTTGTGGCTGTTGAACGCATGTAAATTGCATTAAGTCATCAAGAGAAAAATGGTGATACGCTGCGAGGGCATAAGCACTTGGGACTTGCATTAGATCAAGGATTTTGAAAATTAGTGGTGAGGTATGAAGGCTTCTTACCTCTTCCAAGTGTATTCCCTTGAGTCTGCTGCATTCCCCTCCTTCTCTGTGAGTCTGCCTCAGATCAGGTCAGGAGTTCCTCAGCTGCTTGACATTTGAATTTGCAACATTAAAGTCAGAGGGAATTTGTTGAACTGCAAAGGTTTTATCACAAAGAGCTACAGCAAAGTACAAATAAGACAAAACATTTTAGGATTAAATGCGGGCCTCATTTTAATAATAAGATTGTCTAACCACTTAGTACCAAAAGTCTTCTTTTCAAACTGCAAATGTCACAGTCACCAGGTTGTGGGTAAAAAAATCACAGCTTATTAGAGGCGAAGATTTCAAACCAAAGCTTGGGCCACTTTAAGATTTATTTATAGCCCAATAAAGCTGAACCTTATTTTAAAATTCCATTTGTTTTTATGCCTCCGCACCAGCGATAGCCATGACTGGAGACTTTATGTTTTTGGGTTGTCTGTCCCCATACCTCTATCCCATAATTGTGAATACGAAATCTCAAGAATGCCTTGAGGATTTTTTTTACATTTTGCACAAATGTTCACCAGGGCTTGAGAATGAACTAGTTAGATTTTGGTGGTCAAAGGTCAAGGTCACTGTGACCTTGCATCTGTCTAATTTTCATGAATGCAATATCTCAAAAACATCTTGAGGGAATTTCTTCAAATTTAGTACACACGCCCACTTGGACTCAAGAACAAGCTTATTAGAATTTGGGGGTCAAAGGTCAAGGTCACTGTTACCTCACAAAACATGTTTGGCCATAACTCAAGAATTCATGTACTGATTGTGACAAAATTTCACCCAAATGTCTATTAGGATAAAATAATGAGGTGATGACATTTCATGTCCAAAAGGTCAAAGGTCACCATCATTGTGACTTCATGATTTTCTGCAAAAACACTTCTTTGGCCATTACTCAACATCATGTCTCAGGAACAGAAGGGGAGACATTTGGTCAGATACTGAATTGGTGACACTTATCTTTGGTGTTCACCTTGAAACTGCGCTGATTGTATGGGTCCATTGTGCTGCCAGGGAGGAGATATGTGTGAGGCATCCTTGTTTTTGCAACTTAACAGTTTCACATTCTAGTTTCTCTTTTTTCGTGCATATATATTTTGAACAGTGATCAAATTTTTACCCACACCTAGAAATGTATAGAATGCTAAATACATAAAAATAGCACATAAAACAGTGAACAAAGTGCTCAAATCAGAGAGAGTTTGTTATAAAAAGATTGCAGATCAGTTCGCTAAGTTGGCATGATGACATTGTGTTATGCAGTGGGACATCTAGTTAATGAAGTCTTTAAAGGACAACTCTGGCATTATTCTAATTTCATCTTAATTTCAGAAAATCACATTAAAAGACCAAAACCAGCAATGCATTAGTCCATCCCTCCCTCCATACTCTCCCTGTGGCCCTCAGCTCCAAGTCAGTTTGTTTCTGCTAAAGATGTTAAAATTGTATAATTTATATTATTTTACGTTTTTTTTTTATAAATGGCCAGTAAACTTCTCTGTTTGGAGTAAGCTGTGCATTTGTTTGGGAACTATTTTCAGCTGCAGATTAACGCACATTTGGTAGGCTTGTGTGTCAGAAACATTTTTGGGATCAACTCAGACCACATACAGACTAATACATTTCAAACAACCTCCGTACACCAGAGTGTTTTAGCATCATTTCTGAAATAATTTTCATCCATGCTAACATGCTGAAAACAGGAAACAGATTGTCTACTCTGCAGTTGGTTGCTTAGTTCTAGAAAATACTAGGTGTTGTTACAAAAAAAATACAACAACATATTAGAGCGGTGCCAGAAGCATTATTCATCAATGGAGGAAGCCATGGCAGTGAGAAATGAGTTCCTACACAAGAGGGATGAAATCACAGAAGCCATGTGCATTAAGCCATAGTTTTTGACTTGACAAGCTGTAATTGATAAGACCTAATTTGGACGCAAATGTTGGTGTCTGCATTATTGTTTCCAAAGGTCTCTGCTTCCACCCGTCCAGACTAAAACACAACTCCAAGGTTTTTAAATTAAAGGGCAATTTCAGTTTATTTCAACCCTGTCTCCTATTGTCCTAAATTTGTTTCAAGTCACTGGTGACATAGAAATAATAGTTAGCATGTTAGCCGTTAGCTTAGATACAGCCGTAGCGTCAGACCTGTTAAAACTTAATTGAACGGGCATCCTTTCAAGTGCAAAGTTAGTCCACTAAACAAGCTTTTTTTCCCACAAAGACCGCCTCATATCGTTAGGATAAATGTCAGAGAACATATAGAAAAAGACATGTAAACGTGTTGTCTTACCTTACCGGTGTGCTGCCATGTTTGTTGTTTACCGTTTAGCTAAGGCTGCAACCGGTCCCATTCCTTGCAACAGAGGTATTCCTCTTCTGTGGGCACTGGGGCACAGCATTCACAGGTAACGTTACACCACCAATCTCCAGAGCTAAAGCCTTCCAGCAGCCATTCCTCATCTGTCGTCCTCTAACGTTACCTGTTGTGCCTCTCTCTCTCTCCTCCTCCGTTCTTCAATTTCACAAAGCTCTTCGTCAGTGTAACTGGCTCAAATAAATAAGGGCGGCCGTCGCCTCTCGATGTGGAAAGTCTATATACTACCATTCCACATTTAGGTGGTCTTACCGTTTACCTCTGCTTCCCAAGACGTGGCCGAAATATCGCGAGAACAAGCAGCAGCAGCTGCAAGGCAGAACCGGACAGTAGCCTGAAAGGTTCATTCATTTATTTTATGAAAGATTTATAGAATAATGGCTGACTTTTTGCCAGACTTCGACTTTGTGGAGGAGGAATTTGATTTTGCAGAGTTTGATGGCCACCCTTATTTATTTGAGCCAGAATACACTGACGAAGAGCTTCGTGAAACTGAAGAACGGAGGAGGAGAGAGAGAGAGGCACAACAGGTAACGTTAGAGGACGACAGAGGAGGAATGGCTGCAGCCTTAGCTAAATGGTAAACAACAAACATGGCACCACACCGGTAAGGTAAGACAACACGTTTACATGTCGTTTTCTGTATGTTCTCTGACATTTATCCTAACGATATGAGGCGGTCTTTGTGGAGAAAAAGCTTGTTTAGTGGACTAACTTTGCACTTGAAAGGATGCCCGTTCACTTAAGTTTTAACTGACGCTACGGCTGTATCTAGGCTAACAGCTAACATGCTAACTATTATTTCTATGTCACTAGTGACTTGAAACAAATTTAGGACGATAGGAGACGGGTTGAAATAAACCGAAATTTCCCTTTAAACAGAGTCAGCAGCGTTTCAAAGGTCTCTGTTTTAGGGGCAATAGATACAAGTTCTAAAAACCAAAATGCATTATAGTGGTTGTAGCCTCAAAATTAACTACAGTGGCCATGTTCAAATTGATGAGCTTTTTGACTATTTTAATAGTGTTTCCAAAACAATGCAAAGCTATGGCACAGAGGAGGAGGATGTATCAGGCTTTTGATGCACATACTTTGTTAGTAGAATCAGTGCAGTGTTGTTTTTTGTCTTCTCATGGAATTTGTTGACATAAAAAGTTGATTTCCTTTTCTCCCACTTTTCCTCCTTCAGGGATGCTGGTGGTGATCGTGCTGCTTCTCATAGCCATCATAGTGGTCGCCGTGTGGCCTGTGTAGCTGACGAAGACAGAAGTAATCATGGACCTATGCTGAATGACTTCAACAATGACAGTTTGGTGCAGATTACTAGTTTGAAACTTTATGCATCCACAGTGCACACATGTACAGTCATTTAAACACTGTCTCCCATCAAATTTTATTATTCTTTGTCTTCATATTGAGACAAATGTGGCTGTCCAACCAAGCCACTGTGAAATGAAGACTTAAGTCCTTTAGCAGCACAATTACATTTTTGTATACAGTAAGTCTATTGGTTGGGTGAAAGGCATTAGTAACCGTACAAAAGGTTTGTTTTTATAATAGAATATATTGCCTAGGTGTGAAGTGTACTCTTTAACAGTTGTTCAAGTGTCTGGCTCATTAAATTCACAACGTATCAAATAACTAAATTATTTGGAGGTTTGTTAGCCTTTTGAAAATATTTTTAGCCTGGACTGAGATGAATGTTGACCCAGCAGTAGGACCTCCCGCAGGTAGCAGGAGCTTTTCCTCTCATAAGTCGGACTGTGGTCTGGGCTCAGGCTCACACTGGGTACGGTAATTCCGCGAGCTTTGCAATATTCACACTCTCACACTTATATTTACCCATGCATTACTGTAGCAGCTGTAATGTTATCATTTGTCTTGGGATTTTATAACGTTTGTAGAACAGCTCGCAGCCAAAACAAACAGCTCGGCTGTGTAACTAACATGGCTGTTTTCCTTCCTTGTAAATCAATTCAGCTTGTAATTTCTAATAAATGACATTTCCAGTTAATAGTCCCTGGACTCCGGTCTGTCTGTGTTAATGCTTAGAGCGTACTCCGGAAGATTGCAGTGTTTTGTAACATGATATTTATCTGGACACAGTAGTACCAGTAGAATATTTCCATTGAGAAATTTGCATAGTGGTGTTTTGTCTACTGTACTTTTAGAAAAGCTGACTACATGCCTTAACTTAAAGTGGAAATGGACAAGTTTTTGCTTTAACTTGTCATTATGAAGTTAATTTTGATTGCACAAAGTGATGGCATTTGACATTTCCCTGTAAGCCTCGCTTTCACTATGCAAGCCTGTCTGCCACTGGGCAAAATCTCCTCACAAAAATACAAGGTCAATTTTTTCCTAGTTGCTAAAGAGTATCTGTGCTGTTACTATCTCTGGGACGTAGAACAATAAATGTAACTGTTGAAACTGTGTTTTTTGTTCAGAAAGCAACAGTGTAATAATAACACTTGAAATGCTAGGGGGGGAAAGTTGTCTGTTTCTATTTAATAGCGGGGTAGGCAGGTATCTGGAAAAGGCATAAAAATGGCAGAATTTGAAAATACAACCCACTCCTGCAGCTCTCCCCTCTCTGTACCAAGCTCCTCCCACCAGATGACCACGGATATATGCATATGCTTCATACAGTAAACCAGTGTTTTCCCTCTTTACCCCGCTCTCTCTCTTTATCAGACCACAAATGAGACAACAGTTAGCTAGCTAGCCACCCCATTGTCCTTCCGCCTTGCTCCCCACTGCTGTGGACTGCTTGCCTGGGGAGGAGAGTGGGCAACAAGACGGACCTTTGGTCTGCAGCTGAAGCATCTCGAATTTAGCTGGCGCAAACCCCACAACATTGGGTGTCACAGCGGGCCGGTGGTGGGGTTTAACCTGTGTAACAGCAGCAACTCAAAGTTTGTTGTTTGGGCTGGGAGTCAAGGTTGTCTGGTACCCTTGAACTGGGGTTTGTGCTGGCGAGATACATGTTCCTGCTGCAACTGACTGGGAGCCTGTCTTCACAGCTGCTGCCAGTTCTCCTTCTGGCAAGGTAGTCAGTAGTCTCATGTGACCAGCCTCCCTTACTTCGGAATGGGAGTCTGGGGACATTTGTCTTTCGTTTTGTGATAGAAATGGGCGGGGATATCCAGACCACGTGACGGCGTTGCCATAGGTACGGCACGTGTGTTACATGTAACAGAGACGTACCAGAAACACAGAGAGCAGATTAACAGTGTGTAGTACTGTGATGTAGATTCGTAATGCAGTCAGTCATGGCTCAGGCTACTACACCGAAGAAACTTGTGGATATTTGTCAGGTTTGTTCAGAGTCTTTCCTGTCATCGAAAAATAAGCACTGGATATTTTTTGTCGTACTACGGACAATAATTCGGGGAACAGCAATTCCGGTGTAGGCAGGTTTAAGGCAAAGCTAATTAGCCGTTGGTCGAGGAAGTATGGAAGTACACAGATTTGGATCCAATCACATCACTGCCGCTGGGAGCCAGTGCTAGTTCTATTACAACTTTCCTATGGGAATGTCCACAGAGGACAGAGTCAGCCAGCGTGCTGATGTTATCGGCATCTGTGTAAGAGACTAGGTAGTCAGTTGCGGTGGGGAGTGAGGCGGAGGACACACTGTGATTCGAGGCTCTAGCTAACATTTATTACATAAACGTGAACTTGAAGCTGCAACTGTGAGCCTTTGGCTCTGGTAACTAGAAGACTAAAATATTTTCTCTCCATTTCTGAAATGCTTTGCCAATATTTACATGTGTTTTATGTGATTTACTGTCAGACTTTCTTGTAGACTCTCTTTTCGATAAGTCCGTCTTCCTTTCTTTGGGGTTGCTTTGCAATGTAGGCAGATGGTGGCAATACTGGAATAGCAACTTTCTCTGCAGGATTCTTTGAATTGAATCAGGCTTTCACCCAAAGGTACGTGCACACGTATCCACATTTGCAGAACAGCCAATAGGAACGCCCTCTCTCTGAAATGACCCGTGATTGGCCAAAGTGTCTCCTCATGGCCCAGATTTTCTAATGCCTGAAAACAGAGCAGGAGGTGCAGAACTCTAGTGTTCTCTCAGACCAGTAATTACCATAGACTCAAAGTTTATAATGGGATTTTTGCCCAGTAACGCCTAAAATAAACTGCCTACCCCAGCCTTAACAACTAAATAAATAAACAAGAATGATTCAAATCAACAGAGGCAAATAGTTTTTCAATGTAACAAGAGTTTATTTCAACTGAAAATCTGAATTTAGTTCTACCAGGTTGGTGTGTTCAGTAGTTATTATTTCCTTCTTTAATGGCAACGATCTAAACAACCACAAACAAGTAAAAAAAAAAAAAAAAAAAAAAAAAAGTTGAAAAAGACAATAAAATCCACAATGTCTTGTGTCATTAAATATATTCATATATAATAACCATAATATATTAGTACGCATTGTAAAACAACATTGCAAAAAAAGTCTTGGCAATGGTGACAACTAAACAACATTTACAATTCATAGTATGAACACAAAGCAATGCTTTGACAGGTATGTGTGTAGCGTTTCATCAGGAAGCTTGTCAAACCATCGCTCAGGAGACGGATGTAGAATTTACAGCATGAGGCTACAGAGACTACAGAAGTGTGATTACAGATTACAATGTGCCAAAGGAAAAAACATTGACATGTAATGTTATGTTGTAAGATTAACGATGAGAGGCAAGAACATGTAAATATACTGTATGTGTGAGTATGTTGTCATCAGTAGAGCATTGTGATGGACTGACCACACAATCATTTGAGTGATTGTACATAAGAAAAAAAACTCCATCAAACCTTTATTGTAAATACTGAGAAGTACTTCAGCAACAAGATCATCTGTTCTTTTTACCTTGCAGTTGAACCCAGGTGATTTTGATTTCTCATGGTTTAAAAAGCCCTTCTAATTTGTCATCATCTAGGAGGCATTTCAGTCCATTCAGAAAATTCCTGGACAAATGAGTCGTTCTCTGAGATAGAGGAATCAGAAATTATTACCATTTAAAACAGAGGAAGTCCATTAGATTAAAACCATGTGTCTTGAACAGACCTCAAACCTCATTTCTACAGTTACTTGTGCTGTGGTACAGATTAAAAGGTGCAAAATGTGATTTTGTAAAACAAAACAAATACCAGCAACATCAAACATGTTGCTCAAAGTGTTTTGGGGTGGACTGAAAGGAGCTCCAGTTTATGATACATCAGACACACTGTGGGCTTTTACAAACCTGAGCTGTGTTTTTTACCGCGCATTCCTTAGAGAAATCCAAACCCAACTGCATACAAATAAATGAGCAATGTGGTTTGAATCAAGCAGCGTCAAGTGATTGCAATTCACCCCTTTTCTCCCTGTGCAAGTGTTGAAGTGAAGAGAATTAACGTGACAGGTCTATGGGAGACTGTGGCTTCTGACTGGTCGCACAGTGAATGTACAGTCATGCATTGTGTTTGCTAAAGAGTGTGTGGACTGCAAAGGTATTTATCTGCAATCTCACAGTACTGTAGGAATTATTCTAGATGAAAACAAGCCAGTGTGAGGTGGATTTCAACAATGCATTTAAGCAATGGTTGAGCACTTTTTTCAAAGGGCAGTTTGCACTTAGATTTTCATTTTTCTGTGCTATGATTCATTGCAGTGCCACATGAGGTAAGGACATGAGTTTCTTTTCATTGTTCCCATCCTCATAGCTGTTTACAGTCTGCATTGATTGAGTTTAATCGAATATTTTACTTAAGCTCCTCATTCCAAATTAAAATACACCCAATTTTGTGTTTGCTGGCCGTCCGCATTGCACTACCTGTTTCTCTCTTTGTGTTGGTCATACACTTTTCTAAATATAACTTTTGACACATTGTATAAAATATTTTTCATGAGCTGCTGTGAAGGAATACATTTAAAATCATACAAAAATCTTGCACTTGTGACACACTATATGCATGTCTTTGTCAGTATCCTCTGAGAACATGCAGTACTTTCATCTGCACAACAATATTGTGACATTCACTCTGCACAATGACCTACCTTGGGTATCTTTCACAGCTCTAATATTTTGTGGTAAGACAAGTAAATATTAGAATATAGATGAAATGAATTGATAAAACAACAAAAAAACGACAATTATTTTGTAGCCACTTGCGAACCCATATTCATTATTATGTATTTCTGTTGTCGTACTATCCAAGAGCAACACCTGATTTTGTGGATATTTTTTTTAAGTCTTTATATTGCAATTAAATGCGGCAGACCTCTGGCCCTTTCGTAAGTCCATTGTTAAACTCCTGCTGGAGTGGCAAAGTAAAAAAAAATCACAGTTACTGTAAGTACAGAAAGTGAAATCAGTGAATTTAAATGCAGTCCATCTTCCCGAAAAGGTATAACTTTAACATTAGTACCATAAGCAGCACCAGTTAGTGAACTGAACATTACAGTTTCAAATGAGATGCATTCACATGCAGGTTTGTACAAATACTGAACCACCTAAATTTAACCAGCCTGACAGCTAAAATGTAGGACTACAGATTTCTCGAGTTGCAGTAACCTGAATTTATACAACAGGGGGGAAGGAATGGCAACTCATTGACACCTAAATGTATTACGCATTTCTGTGGCTTGCAAACAATAGTTTTTATGGCACGATTTTAAACAGAGGAAATGTTATTGCCTCAATCTGATCAGTGAAAACTTTTGATGAAATAAGCTCGCTTCTTAGCCAAGAATACAACAAGAAAACCATGCAGAGGCAAAATTGCAGTGGTTATTAAGTGGCTTTTTTTTCTGTGTCATTTTTGCACCAGCAGA
The DNA here is from genome assembly GCF_011397635.1 of Epinephelus fuscoguttatus. Lineage (NCBI taxonomy): Eukaryota > Metazoa > Chordata > Actinopteri > Perciformes > Serranidae > Epinephelus > Epinephelus fuscoguttatus. The sequence goes on along the minus strand of NC_064754.1, from coordinate 36,592,296 downwards.
AAATGTCCATAAAATTAAAACATAAAATATAATGATTTCATACTGAGATAAAGAAACACAAATAACTTTATATGCTGGTAATAGGTGCAAATTCGGCAAATCCACAAGAGAGACAAATCTCAAAGTAAAATAAACCATAAAACCAAATCTGCAAGGTGAGCTCCTTCAACAAAAGTTCACTAGAAAAACAAATCATCCTAAATAATTCTCTTCATGCTTCTACACAAAAAAGCAGCGACATAAACAGTCTCTTGTCTGTCCGTGGTCCTCTGTCTGCCTCTCTTTCACTTTTTTTTAAATTTTTAATTTTTTTTTAAGTCACCCGCTCAGCTTTTCTCTTGAATACCTCCCCCTCTCCGGCATCCTCTCCATCTTCTTCCGCCTATGGCTTCTTGCACTTGCCTTTCTTCTCGCGCTGCTGGAACTTCCTGAGCCTGCGCGCCCACGTGTCCCTCCACTGGATAACCAGGCTGCCCTTGTCTGCCACCACTCCGCTCTGGCCGGGGGAGTCCTCGTCATTCCCCAGCAGCAGGTACTTCTTCCCAGGTTTGATTTTGGGACACTTGCAGGCCACGTCTTTGGCACGGACCCACAGGAACTGATCCCCGCGGCGGATGCGGCTCTCGCCCTGCTTGTAGACGGAGATGATGTTGACGGTGAACTTCCACCACTCGCCAGCTTTGTCTGCCTTCAGGATGTGCACCTGGACAGCTGCAGGGGGACAGCAGAGATGACACTTAAGCACTTATTGTGAGATGTCTTACATTTAGCTGTAAAGATTACTGCCTCAACAAGACAACATCCACACTAATATGCCGTTTTAAAATGAAAACAATCTCCATACACACCAAACAGTTTCAGAAATAATCTCTGTCCATACTAACACACCTGAAAAGGTATATCACATGACCACTCACATACAGTGAGCATGTGCTTGTCGGTGTAAACAGGAAACAGATTGTCTACTCTTTGGTTAGCTGCTTAGTTGCAGAAAATACTATAGTGGAAGAACAGCAACAGCAAAAAGTAAGATTAGATATTTCTTTGCCCGACAGCGAGGTGGAACTGTTTCTGAGAGGTGTAAGGCTGTCAAGGTGGCAGTAAACATAGATAGGAAGTCATTGCAAAGCAAATACGATAAAACTGATAAGACCCAATCACGAAGCGAACATGGGCATCATCGTTTTCAAAAGTCTGTTTTCACGTGTCTAAACTAAAATGCAATCCTGGAATTTTCAAAATAAAATGCAGGATTAGCATCAACAGGATTTTCAGAAATCTCTGTTTCAGGGGTCAGAATATGCTGGAGTAGTGTGGATGCTAGGTAGCAATAGTTAATGCGCTTTAAAATGACAATGTACTTGTGTGGAGAGTCTGCTAAAAGCCATGCTAGTGGCTCTGTGAAACTGTAATTAGGCACAGTGGTCCTTGAGCTAAATGCTAACATCAGCATGCTAACATGCTCACAATAACAATGCTAACATGCTGATGTTTACAAGATATAATAATTATCATCTTAGTTTAGTGTTTTAGCATGCTAACATTTGCTCATTAGCACAAAACAAAGTCTCCCAAAGGCCTTCCTAGTGTAGTGGCTAGAGGACTTGTCTTCCACGCGGAAGGTCCAGGGTTCGTATCCTGCGGGGGTCGATGTCAGCAAAGACAAGGCAAAAGATTCACTGAAGCAAATGACCTTACATTCCTCCAGGAGGCTTTAGGATAAGAGAGTAATTCCCAAATCTGAGCCAAGTACTAAACGAGGGCATATCTCAAGCCCGTCAAAGACAGGAGGTTGCAGACGAAAGAGCAGATTCATTCAAAGTATAGCTGATGGTAATTTCAGTTTTGTGGACTGAAGTCATTCAAAGTCTACCTCTGGACACCATGGATAGCCTACCTGCACCGAATTCCATGGTAATCCATCAATTAGTTGTCAAAGTGTAGTCAGTGGATTGCTTAGTCAGTAGGACTAATCCTATGGGGTCCGTGAGGTCTGTAAAAAATTCAATGGCAATTCATCCAGTAGCTGTTGACATATTTCAGCCTGGACCAAAGTAGTGGACAGAACAACTGACAGAGCACCGCAATTCCTATGACAAACGTTTAAGAATACAGAGTTTGTCCAGTGGTTCATGCTGTGCATTTACCTTTGCATCTAAACAGTCTTTCCATGCCTTACCATAGTCTTTCAGGCAAAAATACTCCTGACATTCTGAGCCAAATATTTCCCTTAAAACAATTTTTGTTCCACTGAATTTTCTCTGTCATTGAATATTTATTGAGATAATTAAATAAGATACAGCTGGTCAACTAACCACCGCTCTCCTGCATGAAGATATGTGGCCATTTTTATTATTTTAATGAGCACTTGCTCTTTGCTTCAATTTGCTGCATCAGCTTCTCATTGAAGAGTAACCACCGCATTCAAAGATCTCTGCCATGATGGAAGGAAAGCGTCTTTTTTCTTCCAAGCACACCGGCTCTTTTTCCAAATGTGGCCATTATTCAGACATCAGAGACACTCTTCCCTCTACAACCACGAGCGTAGGGTTGGCAGCTAAAATCACACAGGAGAGAGGCTTGCACTGAGTGCTGACCCAGGCTGCGGCAAAGAGGGATCATGTCACAGTATCGAGAGCTCTGACACCTTCTGAGAGGAAAGAGCCTCTTAAATTTAGGATTTCTTTGGTTGCATTGCATTAACGCAACAAAGAGTCTTACAGGGTCAGTTTGCTTCAAACTCAATTCTTGTCAGATGATCAACAGCTTCCAAAAGTCCCATCTGAGTTAGGCCAAATGTGTCCAACAATTTTTTAAACTTTCCAAAACTGACAGTCCAAAGAGCTTGACCACTTCACCATGAACGCTTTTGAGAAGAGACTGCCCCAACTGTGTGTTTCATCATGTCTCCCTACTTGCAGGCTTTTTAACCAGCCCTCCAGCGTGACCATTTGGAACAGGTATAAACACTGTTACCTTTAGACATGTTCGGACGACACTTTGCATAGTGTCATAGTTCTCCTCCCCTACTGCTATTTGCCTAACGTTCTGCAAGGGAGTATTGCTACATCCTGAGCTTAGCACAGCTCAAGGCAATTGTGATTAGTTTAGAGAAATACAAACAACCCAGGGGTATTTTTTCCCATATACCAGAATGATAACTGGTGCTTCCTGACCTTTCTTTGGGAGTGACTAAACGTTGTGGAGATAGTTCTGGCTACACGAGACTATGTTTGCATTAGAATCAAAATAGCCCACTTATTGCGTCCAAAGATTTGTTTTAACAATTCTCGTGAAATGCCAAGTTTTATCCGCGCAACTTACGGTATCACTGAACTGCATAGAGATTTGTCCCACAAAACACAAGTTGGTAGAGATGTCGATGCCGATCTGTGCATATTTTAATGGATCGACTAAAGTGAAGTTGATCAAAATTTGACCCTCCTAAGACTAAACTCTACTGTGTTATGTCCACCTCAGCTTGCTAGTGTGCTCTCCTTTACCACAGCCAGGATCTGTTGTGTAAGCATTTCACTGCAATATGTGAAGTGAATATTGGAGTGATGGGGGAAAAAATAATTCAGCCTTACCAGCGAGTGACTCTAAATTCAGGCACTGATGTTGGCATAATGCATGGATTTGCTAACCTACTACGCTACTGATTAGGTTAAAGTGCTCTGTGTTGTCTGTGCAGATACATATTTAATTGATTTAAGTGAATATAGGTATCAGACTGGATGCAATATTAGCAGATACCCAATATTACAGGACATGGGTCAGGATCTGGGCCAAAACAACTTGATTGGGACATCCCTACATGATGAATACTATTCTAAAATTCAAGGGACTTTTACAGTGCTGAAATGATAAAACACAAAATATAGATGTTGTTATTAAATTTTATACAATAAAACTTGATGATTTTCTCTCATTTTTGACTGGTCATGAAATATTAAAACAGAAATGCTTTAGGTAACATCCAGCTTGTTGCGGGTAACAACACTGGTTCATTCATCAACACTGTTGTCATCAAGCAGGTATCAGCTGCTGATACCACGGACAAATCCACTAAAAACATTAAAGAGCTGCTAGTGAAATGAGAAATAATAAAAGTGAGAAGATCACAGAAAGACCTTGGTCGGCCTTGGTGAACCTGGCACCCATGTCCTGTAAATCCAAATAAACTACAGTCCTGTGGTATAAATACTGTTCCTATCCTCAGTGGAAAAGGCTGGCCCATGTGCCAGCTATGAAGTGAACCCCTACGTGCCTTATGTCCATTACTACTGACGGAGCAGTGTGATTTGTAATGTGATTAGGAAGCAGGGTAGGGCTATTAGGGACGTTAGCTGGAAAGACACTCAGTGATATCACATGATGGATCAACCAGTATGGACCTCAGAGAGAAGGAAAGAGAGGGCTGCCTCTCATGGATCCTAACCCAGCATGTATCAATATGTATTATATTGACCAGATCTCTATTAACTTCCATTATACCTCTACTGTACTTATGGGACAGCTTTTGAAATGTTTTACAGGGGTCACTGGCTTCACCGTCAGTGTCGAGCTAATGGAGCTGAACATTACGGCAGCATTAAGAGATATATCCTGTATATGTTGGATCACCGCCTTGGGAGTCACACTCTATGAATGGTGAAGAGCTTAAACTGGCTCTAAAACTTCCTGACTTGGGAAACTGGGAACACATCTGTTTCTAAATTACACTTTTACTGTAGTTTCCAATATTTTTGATACTTTTTGTGGCATTCAGGGTCAGTACAAAATCTGCTGAAGCTTCCTGCAGGGGACTACTTTCAAAAGTAGTCTCAAAATGTGTTTTTTCCCCTTTTGTCTTTTAACAATGACTATTATGTCTTGAATATTTTGTGTGCACTTTTCTGTATGCTTTCTTTGTATTTTGTAAAGCACTGTCTGTATATATCAAAATTCATTATTTGGATGCTGAGTCCAAGTCATGCACCTCAAATACGCACCTTTGCTATACATAGGCTCCTATGTAAGATCTGCCTTGCCTTACCCTTACGATAACAGTATAAATGTGAGTTTCTTGGAATGTTATCCTCAAGGTTCTTCAACATAAGAATGTGGGCGTCTACTGGGTTATAAAACATTAATATAGGTTTATGTTATGGCCACCAGTTTGAATTATTTCAACATTTTTGTCTGGGAAATTATCTTTTCCGTCAGTTTGTCTGATTGGATGGATCAAACTACTACACTACCCATGAGCGTTTTCAGCTGCAGTTTAGTAGTTTTTCCAGTTGTCTTGTACCCATTTGCATCCAGTAACACCACCAGCAGTGCACATCACATAATTTATAGCTCTGTGATTGGATTTTTTTTCTCCAAAAGCACCGTGAGAGTCATACAACTGCTCATCTATTGTACTTACTTCTGGAGCATGTGCACCCAAAAGACCTGAACTCTGATTTCGTCTACAAATCCTACTGTCTTACTTCTGCGAGTGTTTGTAGATCGTTTTCACCCTACTTGTACTGTTTGTCCCCTGAGGCCCTTGGTCAATAGAGACTCAGTGGCTAATCTTGTGTGACCTGATGCTGACCTTGGCACCACCTTGCACCTGCCAGCTGCCACCAGGCGCTGTTCTCTCTGATAGTGTTTAGCAAGCAATCGCTGTACACTGCCTAGAGAAGTTATACCCAGGATTTCACATCAGACATCTCCAACCCCTCCCTAACACCCCGCTCCCTCCTGTGATTCTTTATGTGCGTCTGTATGTCAACCGCAGAAGCTTGTAGCATCGTTTCTCTACGCAGCATGGAGCCCCGCTCCCCTGCTGATCTTTTCAAAACAGTCCAAAGCTATGGCTCTCTCAACTTATCCTGTAGATTTACATTGTGTTTGACTTTCTCGATCTGCTCCGTTGAGCTTGTGTGTGGTATATACTGTATGGAGATCTTGGTCTGGTCTGTTACGAATCTTGAATACGCTGCTGCAAGTTGAGGGTGGATATGACAAGAAGCTTAATGGTTCACATGCACATCTCCAGCTCAAAGCCCCTCCCCGGTGAAGGCCAGGCGAGGAGAAAGATGATGTAGCGCTTAAAAATAATGGTGGACAGATTGATTAAATAAAAAAATACCTTTATAAAACTACAAAGATTCAATGGGACAAACACAGGGATCAGTCAGCATGTGTTTTAAATTGTATTTATTTAAAGAGCACGACTAATTACCTGTTGTTGTCTGTTGTGTATAAATACAATTATGTGTGGAACTAATCAACTATGCACTATTTTTAACAAGACAATGAAATCTTCCCTGTTGTGTTTGGATTAAATTCCTTGTCTCTTGTCTCATCTACACTTAAGTGAACTGGTGCAAAAGAGGAACTTCTAATTGTCTGTTTCTTGGTGTTATCGCAACCATCAGTACCAGCAGATCCCCTACACTTCACACACACACACACACACACACACACACACACACACACACACACACACACACACACACACACAGCACAAATCAGTTGAGAAGCTCTCCTTGCTCCACTCTGAGGAGATGTAAATACATGATAGGACCAAGAAACATGACGAGTGATGGCTTCTCCAGCAGGACATCCTGATGTCTCTTTTACCTCTACACCTCTCTACCCTCGAATGGATGCAGCTTTCTATTATCATCCAGGTGTAAATGTCCTGCTGATAAAATCACTGTTTGTTATCTATAAGTGTAGACTTAAACTAAAAATTGAACCTGATATTGAAATGTTAACAAAGCTGCTTTTTGGCCAAACCAAAGAAAAGCAAACAGCTGTGTAGCTGACACATTCATGCATGAAGAAACACATATTTCAAGAGGCAAGGCTCTTCTCACGACATCATCGGCAAGGTAGGCATTGGTGGAAGAGGAGGTGTCAATAAGCTGACCCCCTAACTCCTCCAAATCCCTGCAGAACAAAGCCCTGGCCTGTCTGTCAAGCTGCTGAGGTATGCTGCAGGATGCCGCTGCTTGGTTGACCGGTTCAGCAGGCTGACTTCAATCAGAGGAGGGGACAGAGGGAGGGGAAGAGGGGAGAGGTCATATGTCTTATCCACACCTTGAATGGCGTGGCGGACGGACGGTCACAGGAATGCAGCGAGACTTGCATCGATTGTGGGGGAAGTGGGCTGCCTTAATGAGGATCTCTGAGAGAGCACCCACTGTCCGTCACACTGTCTTTGCTTTATCCGCCCGGGTCTTAAATGCCTACTCAGAGACGACCCTCCCCACACACCTCTGCCTAATTCTTCATCCTGCCCTTTCTCTCCCTTCTGTTTGTCTGCTTCTCTCTTCTTCCTTGAAGATCTGCTGTCTTCTGTTTGATCCTTTGTCTCTGTCCTCAGAAAGCTGGAGTAAGCCATCAGTAAAATGCCTCCTTTGTAAACTATAGCAGCTCCCCAGCAACGTGCTGGACTGGGATGTATGGCATGGGAAGCATTCTGGGCCCAGAACTTGGCGCAAAAGGAGTAAACATATCTGTTGCACAGTGATTCTACAGCTCCCAAACAGTTTGACAAACACTATTTGTTCCTGCAGAGTTAGAAACTTGTTTTTTATCCAAAGCCAAGTCAGTGAGGAAGGAAACTGTGTTTCTTCCATCAGACCACATGTTTTTAAGCTTTTCCGCAGAACTGAAATCCAAGTCATTAAATGATCAGTGTGTTGTCTGTTGACTCACCGTAATCTTTCTTGCAGTACTTCTTCATGTTGATCTTCAGTTTGCCTTTAGATGCTTTGCAATAAGAGTCACAGTCTGCAGAGATATGAAGGGAGAAAATACATGTTATTTTATTTAGTAATGGACGAATTAACTTGTTATAAATTCATTGGTGGAGGAAGCTAAAAACTTTCATTAGCATTATTATCTCACATTAAACAATATCCATAACATAAGAAAAGTTGATCTACAATGCTGTGTAAAGTAAAAAGCCATAGCATGATGGCTAATTTTGTTTTACATTAATTTTTATAAAAGTCTGTAAAACATTTACCAGAATTTTACTGTCTAAATTTTGGTAAAAGCACAATTGGAAAATAAAAATGAACTGTTTATTACAAACTAAGACACTGGATTAAACACCCACTTTAAAAATTATATTTAATAATTTATCATACGTACTCAATTGCACAAATAATCAATAATAACAGTAATAATAATAATAATAATAATAATAATAATAATAACAAACGATAAGAAAACAAACAAAGAAACAAACAAAAAATCATGCAAATATCCCCTTTAAAATGACAGACAATGTTTAATGTTTTAGAAACAAATCATTTTTAATGTGCAAAAATGGTGGTAGAATGTATACACACTACAGATGAGCTGGAAGTTTGATTGGCGCTGCTGTTAAAATAAAAAAAAAAAAAAAACATGATGAACTTAATAATTTCCACAAGAATGAGGTGCACAAAATAATTTTCTCTGCTGGGCAATTACGTGTATAGCAGATTCTCACACGTTTAAATTTTTTTGCTTTACTGTATTGTACTGTATTGTGATTTTAATGCATTTTCTAAATTGTAAAGCACTTTGAATTACTTTGTGTACAAATTGTGCTCTACAAATAAACTTGCCTTGCCTTGCCTCACACCGCTGCTTTGGCACCACCTTTTGTTTTATGTCTTTCTTTCTATTTGCAAGTAACAGAGTGCAAAAGGCAGATGTCTTTTTTGGCATTTGACTTTTTTTTTCTCTTTTTTCACTAAAACTGCCTCTCTGGCCCCAAAATGCACAATAGGACAGGAATAAAACAAAAGGTGGTGCTAAAGCAGCTGTGTAAAACACCTTCAGAGAACAATAACAATGGCAGCACCTCTGGCAATAGCTCTTTTGTCTGACTGGTTGACACACATCTGTCTGATTTGATGCTGCTGTGGTGCCATTGCTGGAAAAAACTAGAGTGCACGTGTTTCGGTTGCAGTGGAGGCACTTTAACCTTCTAACCACGTCTTCTCATACATGTGTGATGGTGAGGGGTCTCGGAATGGAGCTGATGGTACCGGCAGCAGTTCAGCAGAAATACAAATCACTGCGACCCACTCACTGCCTGTCACACTGTGGGAATGAGTCAAGCCTGTGCGGACCACCCCCCGCCCACTTCAATCCCCCCCCCCAATCTCACCTCGCTTGTCACCTTAGCCCCCAACCTCCCGAAAAAATAACCCAGGGATCACTTCAAGGCCCCACCGAGGACTATGTCAAGCTTTTGCATTTATTGCAGTGTGGACGGGCAGGAGGGGGAGAGCGCAGAGGGCTGGCAGCTATTTGAGGGAGTAGAAGGTGGGGGGTGTGAAGGGGGTCAATGCCACACAAAGGGAGGTCAGGAAGGGAAAATTAGCCATCCATGAAGCACTAGGCAGAAGACCCTTTTTTTTGTCAGGAGGTGGGGGGCGTCCACTCTGGAGGCGTGAACAAATAAATACCTCACGCAGGCAGAGGGGTCACCCAAATTGCCTCACGGCTCACACACACATATCTGCATGTGAGGTAGCTGTGTAAGTGTGTACTTAAAGTTGATTTTAAGCTTGATTTATCATATGGATAACAACTTCACAACAGAACATTTTATATTTGCACAAACTGTAAGTAAGCTGTTATTTTATTAAGATGCATTGAGATTAGAACCAACACTGATCCTTGTCCGAATAAATCTATGAGGATATGTATATGTCATCAGTTTTATGATAGATTACCAGGAGGCGAAGAAGGCAACATTATATCCCTCCCTCCACTTTGCTGGCCCCAGCAATCCAGAGAGTCCATATAGGTTCAGTGATTGCCCCATGCTATGCTGTCATGCTGCCAGCCACATACTGTATAGTGCGGGCCAGAATAACGTGACGTAAAGCCATTTCACAAAAAAAAAAGAACTTGTTTTCCCTTCTTTTCTGCTCCTTTAGTGCTCCTCCAACTGGCATAAATTGGATCCAGAGTACTGATTTGGTTTACACTTCAGTGCTGCAAGTTATAATGAGTATAGTAAAAGAAAGAAGGGGAGGAAGAGATGGATGGACAGCGAGTAGTAGCAGAGGAGAGTGATGGGGTGGTGGAAGAAGGATTGGAGCTTTCAGGCAGCCTGAATATGAACAAACTTCATTGTTGTGAGCAGATCTTTGCTCCATGCCTTTACTCCCTTTTATACTCTGTTTGAATGAGGTTGCCTGGGGAACACCACGACAAGAAAAAATGCAGGGAAGGAGGCGGGAGAATGGATACTGGTAGAGAGTGAAGGGGTGGAGAGGTTGACAAAAAAAAGAAGACAGGAGTGAAGTTTATCAGGGGGGTGGGAAGAAGAAGAAGGAGAAGAGGAGGGTCGGGATTTTGAGTAAAACCCCCAAATCAGCAAAAAAGTGTTTGCCTCACAAGCTGGAGCTGGTAGTAAATACAGAGAGTAACAAAAATAGGCAAAGTAAATGAAACAGAGGAGTCTATATGAGCTGCACCTGATTACCATGTAAATGATGGAGGGGGGAGCTGTGGAAAGGAAGCTTTGTTTTCTCATAACCCCCCTTGATGCCATCATGATACTTCCCTTTGATAGCCTTTCGTTCCCCATTAGTGTACCCCTGAGACACAGCTCCGGGCCCCGCTGAGAGCACCCCGAGATCCCCATTTAGGGCCAGGCAGTCCCCTACCGTGAGGACAAATGTTCCCTTTGTGCGCGCGTTACAAGCAGGGGAAGTGGGAGCAGTCCTGTAGCACTGAGCTAAAATGTGCTTTGGGTGTTCTGAGTAGATGTAGTTACTACAGCGCTTTGTTTCCTGCCTTTCAGAGCACTGAGAAGTGCGTAACTGAGAGGTGGACCTCTGCCCCTTCTATCAAAGTGCTGTGCAACCCTGTAGGCTAATCGTTTTCATTTGGGATGCTTCTTACTAAAGCTGCTTCAAGACAGAATACAGTACTGTAGAGTTCTATGTGACGGAGCCAGAGCTTTACAGCGCCAATAGGCGGAAGCAAAGCTAGGCCTCAGTAGCCAGTGTAAGGTAGTGCACAGTAAATCATGCCCCAAATATAAAAATGCTGGTGGACAATGCTTCTTAAAATTATTGTTTAAAATCAAACACGTCTGTAAAATCTAGAAGATGATGCCACATTGATCCAATTTATCAAACCAGAAGAAAAAAATGAGTTTATCATGAGATTTCAACAAAAGTTATGAACAGGAAGAAGAAAGAAAAGACACATTTCTGCAAGATAAATTGAGCAAACAATATTTCACATGATTAAAGTCAACTACACAGCAGGACTGGTGTGCAAACAGTTCAACATTCAGCCCAGAAATCTGCACACACTGCAGAGTCTATAGCCAAGTTGTGTTTTGTCCTTTAGTCAACAAGAACTTAACAAAAAGGTCTGCAACACCCAGGTTCAATTCTTTCTATGAGATAATCATTTTTACAAGAAGGGATGTCAGGGTCCCTGCTTCCTAAAGTCAAATCAGACCCACTTTAGCACCGCATGAAATAACAAAATCCCCACAATCATTTGAATGAAGCCAGTCCGGTGACACAGCAGGGTCTACGTTGTGTGCTGTCATTGCACACTGACATTAGATGTAAATCGTGAGATACAGAATCATCCAATATGGATGCCATTTCAAGAGATTCCTGGCTGATTGTAAGATATAGATTCAGATCATTCACTGGCCACATTCACAGCACCTCAGTGAGATGTGTGACTGCATATACAGTATGACACTGTGAAAAAAAAAGTACACTGAGGAATCCTAATGAACTTTGCAGTACAAGAATTAAAGGGATATTTTGCCGATTTTCAACCAGCTCTGTATCACAACAATGTGGGCAGTATGTGTAAATAAACTATTTTAAACTTCCCTCTATCTTATCAGCGCCCAGATCTTGCTAAACTCCCAGCTCAGTTTTTTTTAGCTGGCTCTAGGCCTGTTGCTCAAACCACAGATTGTACCTCTGCATGTTCATATGGGGACACAACGAGTATAGAAGCGGATTCAGAGAAAGAGACATACCCCTCTTTTTCGCTCTAATACTCAGACCAAACTCAGATCAAACTGTAAAACAAGGCAGTGCTGATCAAATACAAATGCTGCCCATTTGTCGCCTGAAATGACAACAGACCAGCCATCATCTCCTGTGTCAAAACAGACAAGCTGACATTACATCACCCACCAGCAGGAGCGTTTATGGGTCCGGTACAGCACATTGCAAACTGGTAGTTGTAGGTTTTCTACCTCTTAAGCATAAGCGAATACCACCGCCTTTTTATTCCCCATGTTTTCTCTGGTCATGTAACACCAATTGCAAAAATATTTGCAGCTTGAATGAAAAGACCATCCTCCAGCAGTGAAATTCTTCTTTAAGGCCTTTACACTCCAGGAGCATGAATGAAAAATGACACACACACGCAAAGTACTTGCATCAAAACTATTCATTCCAGGGGCAGTGCAAATTTGCGACAGTTGCAACAGGTCCGCCATTATCGTGATGTTGTCCTGTGACGTCCCCTCCACACAATGTGATTGGTTGATGCTTTTATTCGGGCTGTGTTAAGCAAAGCAAAACAGCCTTACTGCAGTAGTATGGCTGAATACAAATATTTATTATGTTGTTCTGTTCAGCAGCTCTCACAGTTTCCACACAGATAAAATCAAATGCACCCAGGCAAGTGAAACACGATCTCAAATGGTCTCTTGAGTCAAAGCCAGGTGTGAACAGCCAATCTATATCAACTAGATCTAGACACACTCTGGATGTGTCTAGATACAAGATACAGGACTCAGTGTGAACATGACCACAGAGGCATGGCGGCATCAGAGGTACCAGAGCAGCGAGACAAGGAGGTGTAAATGACGGCCCAGGAGGAGGGCTTTCTCCCTCAACCAGACTGATTGAGAAACAAACTGCGGCAAATAAAGCATGTAATTAGATTATGGAGCCCAGTGTGCTGCCCTGCGCTGTTCTCCTCTGCTCACACAAGAGCCGTGAGTTTGGATCCTGTCCAGCAAAGATGGAGAGAGAAAGGAGGAAAGAAGGAGAAGGAGTCCCCCACTTCTTTTTCTCATTGTTTCATCAGCGAGCAAAAGATGGTTTGTTTTCAGGCAGACAACAGCCAGCAAAGAGGCTGTTTGAGTTCTTGACCTGATTTGAGATTTCACTTTTCGGGTGGCATGCAATCAGTTCTGATGAGCTGTGTCGTTCCTCTGTTACTGTAACTGATGAGTTTCAGATGAGTCAGCAGGGATTCCTGTTGGTCATCACCCAAAGCATGGACGCAGAGAGGGGAAATAACCCTGCCAAGGTTTTCATGTCATTATAAAACGGTTTCGGCACCAAAAAGTAAATAGCGTGCAAAAGTTTGATATTGATAATGAGAATTTGATACTGCGCTGTTCTATTTTTGGCCCCGCTTACTGCAGAATGTCTCTCACCATTATTTCTTCTACAATTAAGTGGCGTAATAAGATCCCGCGTTGTTATGAGTGTGAAATACGGTGGAGTCGACGAGTGCTGAACAGGGTGTGTGAGGCAAGACTCATGTCCAAAAAATCTGAGGAGGGGTCCGCTGCAGACTCTGATCACTTCCAGCCTCGCCTCGGAAACACATATGAGAGTGAATCTCTTACAAGCCTCATCATCGTCAATCCAATTCTCCTCCTCCTCATCATCATCATTAGTTACTTTCACATCTTGTATCCCGACAGGCCTGGGGCGACCATCACAGGTCATCAGCGGTTAATCTCCTCCACATTTCGTTGCTGCGCAGACGTCTCTGTCACGACCCGTGGGAGTGGCGACTCACACCATCCGTGACCTACCAGCACAATGTGTGTTTTGTCTGGGCCACACCATCGGAGGTATTCTCCATGCATTCCAGCCCTCCGTGTGGTCGAGAGGGGGAGAGCCCTGCTGCAGGAGACAAATTAATATCCACTCCATTTTCCCTCATGCTCTCCATTCACCCTCCCCCCAAAAAATACCACCCCCCCCCCTTCGTTCAGCTGAGGCGCAACAAGGCACCTGCCTCACAGCTGTCAGCCCAACACCCCCTGTATCACACACACTTGTGGACACTTTTACATATATAAATATATGATTTCAAAATTAATTTTCTACATTCTTAAAGATATATTATGTAACGTTGCTGCATAAAAATGTCTTTAAACAACTAGAATAATGTAAAATATTTTGTTGAGTTGTGGACTTAGATTGCCCAAAATGTTTCCAATATATCCAACCCAGAGATATCTGTAATTTTAATCAAGGACTGGTCCGTGTCATTTCCTTGCCATGACCAGTCGGTGACATCACATCCCCTTTGCGCATGCATCAGCGCTGTGGTTGTCTGCCGGAAGCTGTCATAAATGGACATTTTTACAATATACTTTTTAGATCTTGGTCATTTTTAACTATATGTTTTAATTGGATAAAGGATTTTGGTCATTGGATGTCTGGATCTGTCTTAAGTTATCAGAGAAACAAGCTGAGCAAACGCTAGCGGCAGCTCAGCTCAAGGGCCAGATTATTACTTATTTTATTTTTTTAACTCAAAACTGAGGAGACCTCTGCAGATAATTTGGCTACCGGTAGCAATCTACTTAACATATGGATCTTACAATTAGAGAAAAAAGGTAAGCACATATTAGCAGGAGCTGGGCAAGTGGCCCCTACTTGAGGAGCCGCACAGTGTAGGAGAAACACTGACTTTTAACGTGAAACTGCCTTATTCAATGTTTTTCCCGTTTTAATTACCAGGTCCATTTGTCTGATAGGAGAAGACCTCTGCGGACAGTTCCGCTCCCGGTAAAACCCTCCTGCTTGAACATTGAAAGAATCCTAACCGGGAGAAACTGACTGCAATGATGTCATTGCTCCAGAGACCCTGGCGGCAGAAAATGAAATACTGTTCATTTAATCTATCTTAAAGTGTCTTCTCTCAATTTACTTCTTGTGGTTTTCGAATTTCCCTCTCTATGATAATAATGATAATAATAATAATAATAATAATAAGTAGAATAAGAATTTAGCCATTTAATCAAGGTATATTAACAACCTTTACTGTGGTGCAGGCACTATTAGTGGGTTGGAAAAAAACTGTTCAATGCTCTGATAAAATCCCTGCATCTGTTTGCAATCCCATATTAGGTGATATCATAGCTGTTTGAATACCAGGCTGAGCAAGAGGCGCATTTGCTCTGCAACCTTCTGAGCAGGCTCCGAGGGTAATGTATGCATCCTCTGGGCCTCAAGCCTGAGAGGGTGGTCCAGGGGGACCCTCGGCTACTCATGATTCTGACATGGCCGACGCGGGACGCCCATCAAGGTGCACCACCTTGCACTCTGCTTGATTTTAAACTCTGTGGGTCGAACAGCCTCGTGCCCATTATACATATGAGAGAGAATTCCCAGAACTCTGCCGTGATTAGATTATCTTTATAGCTACATGGTCCGAGTCATTACACAGTCTCCTCCAGGTTGTGTTTACATTAGTTCAATGACACGGTTTAATCAATAGGATTATAAGATTTTTAGCCTTAAATCAGGTCATAGCCACAGGGAAGATTTCACATGATAACAGTGAAATGGAAGGAGAGGTTCAGGGGTCAGTTTTCATATGAAAAACCACAAATATCCAAAACACTCTCAGGTGTTGACGTACTAAAACAGATAAGCAGTAACTGATCAACTTTGCATTTATTCAAGTTGATAAAGTAATACGGGTCCTCTCACTTATCCAGTAATTCCTGAATGAGGTGAGGAAAATTTCCTACACCCCAAAAGCAGACAGATTCCTGACAAGGGGGCCCAGAGAAACTCCAGATATTCTAGCTCGGCACCACCCACCGTGTTATGTGAAGACAAAGCGTGAAACAGAGGGAGACGAAGGAGGTGGAGGAGAGCGAAAAGAGACTGAAAGAGAAAAGAAAAGAGGTGGAGGAGGGCTGGGGACCGGCAGTATCCTGACTGTGCTGTCAATCGAAGCTGTCCAGGGAACGTCAGGGACCTCGGAGGGCCCAACAACAGCTGCAAGAGCCTCTTACGCACACATACACACACACATATAATATACCTTGGGCCTCCTGCAACTTCATGGGTGAGACAGAGCAAACATGCCGCAAGCCAAATGACTCAAGTTTTTCCACCACAAGGCCAAAAGACAGGGTAGGTTTATGTTTATGAAGCACAAGATGCAAGTTTTTGTTCTTCACACTTGTAGATTTTACACCGCTTTGCATGTTGAATTACCAACTTAATAAATCTCTTACAGTTTCAAGTTTACTCATATCCAAGGAGGTCGGTTTCGTCGCAACATTGGGGGAGGGGGCACATATGAAACGGGAGGTTTGTGGGTCCTCCAACAGAATTTTGATTTTTAGCATGAGCAATTTTGTGGTGAATTTTTATGCACTAACTGCCTCCTTTTGCAACAACTTCTGACATATAACCAGAAATTCAGCCAATTAAGTTGCTCACAGTCCAGAAACTTTAGGTGATCATTATACTGCATTAATCACGTCAAGCATATCAGAACTGAGCTGGCATGGAAAAAAAATCTCATACACTGATATATTAAAAAAAAGAACAACAATAAATAAACAACTGATAATAGTGATATTTTCCATTACTGAACCCATTCTGGCATTTAATTGTCATATAGGTTTTAGGTTATGTCATCTATCTCTTGTATCTGTTGTACCACAACTTATCCTAATGTCATATCTCGTCCCTATAAATAGGAGAATAAAACTCAACATTATGGTATAATTTCAAACACAAATCATCTGGTGAACAAACAAAATAGGTATTGTTGAACTACAGTGCTGCGTTGAATTACAACATCAGTCCTACCCTGACTTCACTGCATCAGACTGAGAAAGAGCAAGTTTGGAGAGATGAAAAATCATCGAATCAAACAAACTGCCAGGCCCCCGAGCTGTACGCTAGACCAACACCCCACTGTGCCGCAGTTAGACTGATTAATTGTGAAAGTGCGAGAGATTAAAGGAGGCACATCCCAGGGAAGCTGCTAATGGTTTTAATATTCATGAAGCCTTAATAAGGAGGGGGGAAGGCAAGAGGGATCCAATTTATCCAGCAGTCTGTTTTTTTTTCCATTTGTGGAAAAATATTGTGCTGTTGAAAATCCATTTAAACTGCCCATACTTGCACAATATCCTCCACATCTTTTCCTTAAGGCCAGATGTGCTCATATGGATGTGTAGCAGCGTACAGATAAACATAAGAACAAATAAAATAAATGTTTGACTCTGTAATGTACTCACCTGAAGGCTCCTCTGTACTGCTGGACGGGGTTGTAGGAGGTGCGACTGGAATCTCTACTCCCAGAGAAAACATGACACAGACACAAAGAGAGATCATTATTTTGTGTATCCATGCATACATGTCTTTTTTTTGTCTTTATGCGCATGCATGTTTGTGCAGTGTGTAAATGTGCACATTTGATGAAGGCAAAACAATGCAAAGAAATGAAAATATATCAGTGTGAAGGTCATGAGTTGCACAGAGCTAACTGTGATTTTTTCGACAGACAAGCTTTTTGAGTAAATGTGTTATTGTTGTGGTCGATAGTGGGCTGCAAATTTGCTAAACACCCCCTGACGCCAAGGGTTATCGTCCACTCTCTAATCTGGTGGTCAAAGTGTGAAATGTATATATAAATTAGACTTTTGTGAAGTCCAGACAGAAAGTTATTCTCCTCCAACTCCCTTTTATTGAATATTTATTATTTCTTGTCCTTTCCAACTTCCTCAATAGATTTTTTCCCTTCAGGCACTGTCCAAGCTCCTTATCCACAAATTTCGTGTTTAACCACAACTTTCTTCCTGCATTTTACAAACCAATCAAATGTTAGATGTTCACATTAAAATATAGTTAATAATCATAGATGCCAACCTCGAGACCATAAACATAATGACAGATTTTGAAAATCAAAGCAGGGAGAAGAAAAATATGAGTTACAGAGACTTTGTTTCCTGCATTCTCGTGACTTTTAAAGACTGAAAATAAAATAAATAGTAAAGTACATGAGCATTTTTTATGTTAAATACATTTACTTTGGGTTTAGTTTTTGGTTTATTCCCCTGGTACGCCAACAGAGTACCAGGAGGAGGGAGGCTAGGCTGTAGGCTTGGCCTGCACCGGGGACCCACAGCCAGCTTTCTTCCCTGGCTCCTAGGTCCTGGATGCCCAAGCGAGGCGAAATGGGAGGCTCGTGGTCTTAGCACAACTGGATAAGGAGGGCAAGCCAGGGCCTTGCAACCCCTGAGCCACCCTTGAACACCTGCTAGAGTGTCCAGTTGGACTTACACATGGTGGTCAGAAGGGAGATAAGGTGCCGATTTTCAGCCCCAGATATTGTAAGCCTTCTTTAATTAATCTTTCAATATTGGATTGTTAATTCTCTGTTTCATCTCCTCCCCTGTGCCCTGCTACATCAGAGCTGTACGATTGTCCAAAGACTTGATTCTCTCAGCCCTCCTACACACCCTTGTAATCACAAGTGGGTAGGAAGTTGACACTCAGAGAAACCATGCATGAAGAACGGCTGTCTTATCTCCAAAGGAGCAGGATGGCAACAGGAGATATAAAACACATATAATGCTGTTTTGTTATTGGGGGCAGGAGGGACAGAGGAGGCTCATCAAAAAGTCTGTACAGAGCAGCAGGGTGGGGGGAGAATACAAGGACAAAACCGCAGAGATGTATCAAAGACACATGCAAAGAAAGAGGTGCACAACAGTGGTGGTTTGAGCAGAGGTGAGGACTTTGTGTGTGTGTGTGTGTGTGTGTGTGTGTGTGTGTGTGTGTGAGGGGAGAAAGAAAGAATCAAGTCTTTTGATCAGGTTAAATTTCCTCAGCTGGGATCAAGCAAACCTGTTTCCTACTCTCTGAACGTACACAACATTTATGTCACCATAAATCAGAGCCTGTGGAATGATGTACATGGCTGTTTGTTGCCTTGTGGACATAATGGGGCCTGCTCCCATGACGAATTGGTCTATATAATGACAAGAAAAACAATTGCTGCCAAAACAATGGTGCCTGAAGCCCATAGGTCCCTTTGTCCATGTTGTTGTTGATCAGCAATCTTCTATATAGTATTCAGCTCCAACGCGTGCCAGTTCAAATAATGAGTCTGTTTCTCATAATTGACTTGTGTAGATTTATGGCCGACAGAGCTGGAAGGTGTACACCGAGTCAAAGATATAATATGACTCCATATTAAAATGAATCTTGGCAAGCGCTGCGGTGGAGTCTAACAAGGGGGCTGTTAAAGATTAAACTAGATTACATGGCGATCATCAGAGAGGGACTTTATTTCCATTCCACACTGCGTGTTTGACACATCAGTTCTCACTTGACATTCCCAGGAATCAAAGATATCTGATAAGTTGATTTAATTTATTCCTTGATTGGACCTCAGCCATGCATATCCATGTGGAGATGTATCCCTCATAAGCATTTAATTCCCAGTATCTAATTACAATGGCGAGAGCACCAATTAAAATGTGTTTTCAGAGTGAGACAAAAGAGCCAATAAATACCCACAAATTGTCATTTGCTATGGGGCTATAATTCCATGCAGCTTTAAGGCTTAACCCTCAAGCGATGCTTTCGTTTTTCCATCATTTTAACTGCAACACAAGGGCGTATTTTAGCTAATAAATGATCACTGGATGGTGAGAACAAGATTGATTTTGTAATTCAACCCAAAGCTTCCTGCACTTTTATCTAAGACACTTTGGGGCTTGGAGATGCTTGTGTTAACAGCTCTGGGTCAAATTTATGGAGATCAGCAAGCCGAGACCATAACCTTGAGGTTCAGTTTTAATGGTGTGTTTATTTAAGCTAGCAGATTTACTGGTCAGAAAACCCACAGTCGGACACTAAGCACTTGTCTGAAGAAAAGACGGCTTAAGCATTGTAGGAGTGTCTGCTCACAGTGTGTGTGTTTGTATGTGTGTGTGGCATACTGTGTTGACTGGTAAATTAAAGGGGAACTACGCCCATTTTTTTAAAATTCATTCAAGTAATTTATATGGTCTAAAACAGTCCAAAAACATTAGTAAACATTTACAACTCTCCCAAATCCACACACTAGAGAAACTATGGAAAAGCATATTGTAATTAATTTAGGTGGTGTTCCCCTTTAACATGTGTGTATCATCACATTATGCTGCATCCCTCCTTTTGTCCTACAGTGAGGCAGATATGGTAAAGACTGGGTTCCACGTACTTATGCAGGGGGCAATGGGCGAGCGGCTCTGCTGGTAGCCTTTAGCACAGCGGTTGCACGTGATACCAGTCACGCCGTCTTTACAGGGACATTGGCCTGTGGTTTGGTTACAGGTTTTGCCAGCAGCGCCCACGGGATGGCAATCACATGCTGTGAGGGAACAGAGGAAGAAAGAGAGGCACAGTGAGTGGTCACACGCGCACACACACAAATGTGGGGAGATACAAACATATACTATCTACAGAGAGTGCAGGTGGGTACACAGCAGTGGAGGCAACAATAATAGAGTGGTGAGAGACAGGTGGAGGCGTGCACAGAAAGACAGGACTTACCACAGTGCTCGTTTTGAAGCGAGTGTGGCATCATGACTAAAAGAGCAACACATCCTCTAAGACATTTCTTGACATTTTGCTAATTAGCTAATCAGCACGTAACCATCACGTCTACCTCAATCAAAAGCAGCCAAGAGACAGTATACAGCATGATCCTCAATCACAATGTATCTGCGTGAATGTGGCTGTTTGGCTTTGGTTCCAGTGTGTGACTGCAGCTGTATGTGTGAGGTAAAGAGAAAGGGTTGTGCATGTTTACCAAATGATAAAATAATGGCGGGTAATCCTAATTGCCTGTTTTTGATTAATGCCGGGCTTTGAACACCAGCCCAAAGCATCTGTCACACTTCCTCCCAAACTGGGGGGTCTATCGAACACACATGCTTCAGGAATGTAATCATTTTCCAATTCCTTTCCCCCCCAGACCCAAGCCCTTAATTCATTTTACAGCCAAACCCCTGTCAAGTTTGAAATCGGTGTTGAGTAATAGTTGTCTGAGAGTTGTTTCTTTTCATCTATTTCTGGATATGTATAGAAGTGGCTCTGGTGAGGAGAGGTGGCTGAATTAATTGTCTGTACAGTAAATCCTGACAGTCTAATCCAGACCAGAGCAGTCTTGATAATCTATCAACATTCCCACCTCTTTACTCGAAAAACCTACAAAGCCTAAAACGCTGTTTGTCACCAAACTCTCACCACTATATTCCTCATCCCATGAGTGATATATTTTCTGTTTATTTCCTATGGAAAACCAGCAATGCCGACGCTCAGCCTCAGGGCTGGGCCGGCTCCGCTCGTCGTCTGCCCCTCCCTAAAGATTTTTTTTCTGCGTTGTGTCACTTGTCACTCTGAGCAGCCTTCAAAGGCGTAGCTGAATTATGTACTTTGAGGTTTGTGGGGGTATTTAGTGGTTTTGGCTGTTTTGTTTTTAACCGCACAGAGTGAATCAGCCCACGGTACAGTATTACGGCTTCAAAACAATCTGTTCATTTCGGCTCATTGCATTAACATCAGTGTTTAATATGTAGAAATGTCAAAAATGTTAAAACATTTTAATTAATAGCAAAGCTCATGTGCATAGTGAAAACTGCAGGTTTCTGATGTGAGTTGTGAGTTAAATAAATGTGGTCTGACAGCATAGCACATGTTATTTGATTGTTTCTGTTTGAATTTTATGCTTAAAAACTCTCAGTGATAATGAAATGTGTTTTTTATCTTCACTTTGACCTGGAGCATTGATACGGTTGTTATTCATCCAGGCGGTATGAGAGACATGCTCTTTAGGAGATCCACATTACAGCGGGCCTCAGGGAAAACACTGCTGTAAAGCGGTAATGTAACACCGATTCTGTACTCTTTATGATTGACCTCGGACTGTTGGAAACAACATAATTGTTATTCCCTGAGATATTTTGACAAGTGAAGTGCTACAAGACAACTCTATTCTATGGGTGAAGGCCATAATTTTGGGTTTCTAGTGGGCCACCTCCTCTCTGTCACACACTCTCTCCCTCACTTTTATCTCTATTGCCTGTTTCCTGTGATTCAGCTTCTGTTGCTACTCTTATCTCTCCTCGGTGTGTGTGTGAGTACTTGTGCTGTTCACCCTTCTTATCAGGCTTAGAAAAGCCTCCTCAAAAGTGTGTGTATCTATTAGTGCCTTTATCAGACCAATCTGTCACTGCTTTCATTGCTTAGTTGTGTCTAGCTCAGTGGGAGGAACAGCACACACACACACACACACACACACACACACACACACACACACACACAGCCTCAGGAAGCCCAGTAATCTAGTGTGGAGGCCGGTGCAGCACGTCTTCAGGCCTGTAAATTTAGGAGCATGTCAGAGGAGTTTGAGGCGCAGGAGGGCAAAGTGCGTTTTTGTTTGGAGCTTCAGAGAGCTCAGGTTATATTTTTAAGAGCGTCTTCCTGGTAACCACAGCTCAGAGCCTCAAGCCTGCCAGTAAATCAAGGTGCACAGCACATGGTCTACAGGTGGGGAAACACTCTGCCTCCCTCTACTCCTCCTCCTCCTCCACATTTGGTCTTTGAAGGGCTGACTGACTCCCTGAGCCAATGTCCGCTCGCATGACAAAGTGTCTGACTCTCTGCCTGGATGACCCACCTGTTGGCTAAAAGGACTGGAAGTGTGAGTGAGAGTTTCTGGTTTAAGTGTGTGTCCACTTAACGGTTAAGTGGCAGTGTGCTCTGCTTCATGGCTACCACAGATGGCTCAGGGAGATACAGGGACAAGAGGTCCTCTCTGTCTCAACCCGTGAGGAGGACTGACAGAAGCTTATGATAAGAAGTGTAGGTATGTGTACATAAGGGAACTTTTTCCTCACAACACGGAGCTGAATCTAAGGGATTAGCAAAGTATGACTGTCATGTTTCTAGATGAAGACAGAATTCCTAAAAGAAGCTCTTGGCGCCGGGAGTTGCATATAAAAGAATGAAAAATGTTCTTGGTTAATGGGGAGAGCGGAGGCTTTTTCAAAGGCAGGCAGTCGGGCCGGAGTCTGAGATTGCACAATGTGAGAATTTTGAACTCTGCCAATCGTTTACCATAAAGCTGGTGTTTGAAGTCTGAACTCCCCCCTCATTTGGTTTGTGCACTCTGTGCCAATAAGAATAATTTGTTGGCCCTGGAGTGAAGCCAAGCTACCCGAGTCTGTGTTCTATTATAATTAGGTTTATGCTCCTCCGCAAGCATCTTTGGAGAGGATAAAGAGATAGCGTTATTGGGTTGTTTGCGCTATACATAAACAGCAATCTAAATGACGTGTTTATCTAATAGAGGGCGTGTCTCGCTTGTTGTGTTGTTTGGTGTTTTATTGATCAGAATAACAGGTTGCAATGGCCCAGAACAGTCATACTTTTGGCCACAGAGCCAGCCTGAGATGTTGGACGTGAGCTTATATTTGCAGACCATGTTTGATGCAACACTGCACATGTGTGTTGTTCTAATTGAAAACACGCAGATATCATGCACACCCCGATGGAAATCCAAAGCTAAAAGTGAAGTCATGAAAAACAATATTTTTCAAATCCAAAGCAGAAAACATTTTATATGTGGTCAATAAAAAAACCCTACTGTGTCAATGGAAGACATATGCTGAGGAGAGGAAAGTAGGTTTCTTAGCATGTTATTCTGATTGAAACAGACCGTCCCTCAATCAAAGCCTAATTTCCCTCTGTATGCAAAATATGTTCCTCATCATCCCACTGACCGATGCAATTATATGATGGTTGATGTTCGGATTCGAACGTGAAAGCCTGAATTCAATCCATCAGTCACAGAACCGTCGCCAACCTACTCAAGCTTGATTTTATTAAGTTTCGATGGCCCTCTGAGGAGGACTAATCAAGAGCAGGGCTCATTACTTGGCATAGACCTCTCATGTAGTTATCACTGTCGTTCAATATGCTGAGGACCAGCGTCAGGATGGTCTCTTAAGGAAATCACTCGTAAAATTTTAAAACAGAGTTATGATAGGCTTTTAGGGTGACATATAGGGATAACAGCTGGGCCTAAGACCAAACCTAAGGGGGTTGGGGGCAGGAGTGTAGCCCCTCCTCCCCTGTTCCATGTCTCTCTAATGCACCTTTTGAATTTTTTTTACAAAGTCAGTTTGCTTTCTTTTCCTTTACTTTCTTCCTTTCTTTTTTGGAAACCCAATTGCCGTTTTTTTGGGGAAAGACCTGACAGTGTATGTTGGTGCTTCAGTAGCATAAGCAGTGACTTGACATTTCAGCAGCTGTGTCTAGAGATAAACCCTGGTGCCGGGGCAGATTAAACCATTTTGTGCCTTTAAGGGGTGAGAGGGGCCTCAGAGAGCGTCCACTATTAATATTCAGTCTTTCAACTGATTTATTCAGCTAATCTTAATTTAGTTATGGCACTAGTACTTACTTAGAAATAAAAAATTACATAGAAACCCAAACTTTTCATTCCAGGCTTTTCAAGGGCCCTGGGTCATCAGTCCCATGTTTCCCCCCCTACTATGATGCCCCCTGGGTGATTCCCCCCACCCCTCCCCCCCTGGGTGATATGCACTATTTGTCAAGCTATTTAAGATAATAGTATGCCTAAAATCTGTACATAATTTGGGAAATAACATAATAGATGCCTACAGAAAAAAAAATCATCCTGTAGAGCCTATTCCCTGTTATGTATCTAATTTCTCTCCAACTATCATTTCAAAACCATAACACAACAAATCTTGCGGGTGACAAATTTTTACTCCTGCCACCAGGAAAGTTAGTGATGTTACTATTTTCTAATTACATAACATTTGGTGTAAACAGTGTTACTAATCTTGAAACCTATTTTTGTCATACTATGCTGGAGTAGAATTCATAGAATGAATGTTTAGCTGACAAATCTGCTACATTTGAATTAGGGCTGGACATTCATTCATTCATTTGTTTTCATTCATTTATTCATGATACTAGACTAGATATTGTGTTAAGATTTTGAATACTGTAGTATCGTGCAATCTTATCCTGGTTTTAAAAGCTGCATTACTCTAAAGTGAACTGAACTGAACTGAACAGACTGTTCTAGCTTATCAGTTTTTTGCCTTTACACACTTGGCTGCTTGGATTGCAAATCAAAGGCCTTCACAATGCCAAGTAAACGTGGTCCTTAATACTCTGAAATTAATATTAGTTAAACAGAATAACAATTACTCAATTAGATTTCTTTAGGGAACAGCACAGACTCAGGGCTTTTGAGAAAACATTCTGGGCTGGAGCCCCAGAAGCCACCCTTCTGCTCCGCCCCTGAATAACACGTAGCTGATTAAACTCTGCATAGAGCCATCACTGCAGAGTGACATTTGTTATCTCAGTTATATGTCAGCAGTGTTGAAAGACCACCCAGAGTGCTGCATCTCATGGTCTTCTTAAATCTCACTATCACCATTTTAAGTCCATGCGTTTCTTTGTCAAATACGCTCAGTTAAAGATACAAACAAGAGCTGCTTGAAACGTATGCTGTGTTTACTTTACACTCTTGCTCAATGAGGGGTGAAGTTATAAATTTCGCCGTGTAAATGTAGCCACCGGGCACGGCTTGCTCCGCAGTGGGTAGGCCGCTGCTCTCTTTTACTCGTAATGGCCTCCTATGGAAATGAGCTGCTTTCGGGGAGGATTGTATTACGCATATAAAAGCAAAACTCTTGTGCTCCTCGACCTGCCCCGCACTCCTTACAGTGCCCATTCTCTTCCAAAAAGCCACACAGCAAAAAGGGCTCTCTCTCCCTCTCGTTGAGTTCAATAAATAACCAAACCTCTTAATTGCTGTCACTTCAGTGCAGCCCTCACACTGCTTGAGGAGCGGACAGAAATTAGTTCTGCGGTTTGAGTTTCATTGAATTATCTTGAGTTATGATGTGGTAAACCTGAGAGAACTTGGCAGGGCAAGACTTGACAGCACACATAGGTGTTTGACGTAAGGAAAAAGCTGTGTGTGGTAACTTTAGGTTTATTAACAGAGAGCGAGAGAGAGGGCATGTAATACAGTGACATACATCTTTAAAGTCTTCATCTGTAACTTTCCAAATATAGTTTGCGAAAATGTTTTAATTGGCAAAGGAAACAGTTCATGCTTCGTATCATTTGTCAGCTTGGGGTAATTACCACAGATCCTTTATTGTAAGTCTGTTTTGATGTAACTGAAGACCTCAGTAGAACTTGGACAGTGTTTGCTTATAATTACACAGAGCTGGGAGAGGTGGGACGTGCATAAACTCTGGCAAATTTCATGGATTAAATTGAACAAAACCGTTTGGATAAGCTGACAATTTTATAAATGATGATGAAATGTGTTTAGATTTGAGCTTGGTGAGAGGCCGGCAGCAGAGAACGTGAAGGAGGCAGGAGTGAGTTTCTAGTGCGGGTGAGATGATTTAGTATTTACTAATTTGGAGACTCTGATGTAATGAGTGTATGACATGACTGCACTCCTGCTACGAGCCTATGGGACTCTCATTATCTTATAACAATAATGCTATTATAGATGTTGTGAAATTCCACTAAAGGTGCATGAAACCATAACACAGCACACTGATGCTGTATTTTTGGGCTATAAGTTAGTGAAGTCAGTGAAACTGTGCATGATGTTGAGTCATGATAATGACATTAATAATGATCAGAGCAATAATTACAATACCGTTTAACCTGTTGATTATTTTGTCAGTTTATCAATATATATTTTGCTCTTTAAAATGTCAGAAAATTGTGAAAATTGGCCACTGCAATGCTCTCAGAGTGCAAGGAGCAGTCTTCAAAACTGTCCAATAAATAAAGACATTCATACAGTAACAGGAAAAGCAGCAAATCTTTACATTTGAGAAGCTGGGAGTGGAGAACGTTTGGAATTCTTACTTGAAAATGACGAAAAAAAATGTAGATTACTTATCAAAATTGTTGCCGATTTACTAATTTAAAAATAATAAAAAAGGTTGTAGCTTTTTGAGAGTTGAGAAAAACAAGTGACTCTGAAAGAAAGTTGATAGAGATATTTCAGAAATACACACATGTTGCATGTATACATCACATTAACAGCAGGTTTCCCTCAGCGAGAGTGAAAGCAGGGGCAGGGGAGATGAGAAAACCAGCTTGACAGAATCCATGCATGGAGGACAGATGAAGATGAAGGAGGCAGAGTTCCCATCAGGCTCCAAATCAGTAGCACTAGTTATCAAAAAACCTTACACAGACTTAACATACAGAGCCAGCCTCACATATCCAGGTGCACATGTTCTATACATGATCAGTTTACTCCAGATGCCAGAGGTCCCTATCAGGTGCATTTTTCACAGTTTTTGACTCACTGTTTTGACTTTCACCTCATGACTCATTTATCCAAAGTTTCCTAACATAAAGTTAGTCATCGTCGTCGTATGAGAGCAGATTTCCACATCAGTGGAAACTGATTTCTCTTTCTGCAGGCAGGCTGTTTTCTAGTTACGGTGAAAAACATTTTTACTCTGCTTTAATTTGGCTCTACAACAAAATCATTCATGAATTTGTTCTCCTCTGGTGACCCAAATGTTGCCTGCTTACTTCCAAGATCTCGCATTTCAGTGGCTAGCAAACTGAAAAACTCACCAGTGTAAGCAATAAAACAGTAATGAAAAGCAGCCTGGAATCATCGGAAATATGTTAGATTAATCGTGCATTTGCTGATTGAAAATGCCAAGGTCTCCATCATCTTCAATGTGTAAGGCATTAGAGAAAATTGTGGTGTAATGATATATAATACGGTCAATTGCTAATTCAAATATGAACAGGATTAAAACATTTGCTGTGTTTTGGTACAGATCTTCCAAATAGCACAAGTTGTTATGCTCTGTATATTTTGTCTGCAAGTAAACAGATTTAACAATTCTTTACTCTGTGAAGAAATGCACTGCAGGACCTCGAGGCCTCTAACTTCAAACCTCCAAGAAAGTGAGTTATGGGACGCTGAAAGAATCAAGTCTCAGACACACGAGAAGGGATGTAAAGACATCAACAAAAAAAAGGGGGTTAAATCTCCACAATTAGCCAGCCTGGTAGACACAGTGGAGGATAGGGGTTAATGATACACAACATCCCATCGTGATGAATGTGTATTTGCATTCCTGCTTGACAGGAGAATGGGCCCAAAGCCACGGAAGGTGTTAATGTCAGTTTAGGAATATCGCTCATGAGCGGCTGGAGGGGCTGAATAAAATGGATGCATTTGTCAGGGAGCTTTGTTCTGAATTTGTGCTCATGCAGGGAATAAAACATGCTCGATGTGGTCGCTGGATGTGAGGAATTTGATGAGACTGAATGCAACATGTGTGACGTTCTTCTGTGCTAGTTTAATGAATGTTTTGTCACAGCTGCCTGAAGTGTGCCATCGTAGCAAATGCACTTTCTCCAAAGGGAAACTTACGGAACGACAGATTTTGTTTTTATCAGTTAAATCAGCTGTATTAGTCTGTCATGATCTTCAAACATCATGGTCTTGTCTGAACATCAGCTTATTTTGCTGTGTTTTACTCTGCAGACATGCCTTCTGTCAAACTGACTGATTGGTCAGTTTATTTATTTACTCCCTGGTGAATGATGTGAGAAAACTCAGGCTTAAACTGTCAGCAGGCGGCTAATATTTCCTCTTTGGAAGTGAGCGCTCTGAAAAACCTCAAACAGGTATGCATGTATTTCTGTGCATGTGTGTATCTCTATGGAGCGGCTCGGAGGTGTCTCTGGGCTTGTTTGCACAGGGATTCAGCTCCTGTTATCTTTCCCTGCAGCTATAGAAGAGGTGAGAAAATATACCCTCTCTCTTTTCAATCACCCCCTCCCCTCCTCCTCCTCCTCTTCCTCCTCCTCCCTTTCTTTGACCCTTATTAGCTACGGTGAGGGCTGATGGCAGGCGATTCATCCAGCACTGAGTAGTGAGCACACCTGTGTGGGGGTGTGTTCCTCTTGTCCTCCTCTCTTCCTCTGCTCCTCACCCTCCCTCCCTCCCTCCCATCTTTCACTCTCTTGCCACCCCTCTGAACCTGAGTTTTGCTTTGTCTCCCTCCTTTTATTTTCTCTCCGTGCTGCACCAATGTTCCTGGGTTCTCATTCGTCTTTGACCTGCACTGAGGATCACTTCACACCTCGGCTCTGTTTGTTTTGCTTGTCCTGTCATCCCCTCGCCCCCTCGCCCCTTCTCCCCCCTCCCCGAATGAAGCCAAATAACTCAACTGTCGATGAGGGAACACCCAGCCCGACCCGCCCCATACCACCACGACCTCCACAATCCCAACAGACCCCCAACTCATCTCCGCTGACAGAGGGAGATGAGGGCGAGACAGGCTCAGGAATGAAAAGACTGCTGGCTCCCCCCACTTCCTGTAATTCATCTACAACTGTTTCCTATCAGAAAATAATCTCAGTAGGGGCTGGTATGAAGTCTGTATATATTGGTATGTGTGTCTTGGTAAACATTTTGATGAAATTTCAATATTTCAGAACTTTTTTTTTTTTCAAATTCAATCAGATATTTGTTTTTTGTCTTCAACATGTTCTTTAAAATCTCTCCCTGACCAGAGAAGAAAAATGAAAACAGAGAGAAAACACTGTACCTTTGCAGGCTTTCCTGTGTGAGATCGGTTTGGACAGGTCCCTGTAGTAGCCCTCCTTGCAGTAGTGGCAGTGGCGTCCAGCTGTGTTGTGGCGACAGTTGAGGCAGACTCCTCCGCTCTTCCTTCCCGACAGCTTGTACAGCTCCATGTTGAAGCGACACCTTCGGGCGTGAAGGTTACAGTTACATGCTGTGGAGGAAATGGAAAAAGGATGCAAAACAGGTTAAATTAGCACAAAACAAACAGGTTGCAGCAGAATTGGTTCCAGTTATCGACAACAAACTAATTTGATAGTTGGTAAATGATGACCATGTCAGAGTCGGGGGAGGGGGGAGGCAATTATGTTTCATATTGTCCTTATTCTAATGGTAAATTATTCTTATTATTACTGATTTGTTGACATGAATAAAAACGACTGCCTAAATCCAAATAAGTAATAATGCCTCCCTACAGGTATGTGATAATGTGTGATGTCCTGACATGCAAAACAATGACCTTGGTAGTGGAAATAAATCTATTCACTATCATGCTTACACCTTTTTGAGAATATTCGTAGTCAGTTTAAGTCATAATGGTATTAATCTCAGTTATTAACTAATAATTTAGCATGACTCAGAACTAGTTTTGCTATGGTTTTGCAGGTATGATCTTCTGGGAAAATGAAGGCTCAATTTATGGCACAAAGGAAGGGCGGATAGAACCTGTGCCTGGCCTGGAAAGTAGACAAGAACCGGCAGCAGCAGCAGCGGGGAGCAGTGAAAAAAGTTGCAATCAGGTCAGACAGTTGCAAGCAGCCTTCAAAGAATCTACAGAAAGTCAATATATGATTACATCCTGTTAGACCTATCTGTAGGCTACCTGTAGTTTGCAAACCACATTATAACCTTTATCATTATTACACACACAAGATGTTTGTTAACAGGTTAAACTTTCATTGAACGGCATGAGACTAACAGCCTACAATCTAGTATTAAATATAATAATCAGACAGAAAATTAGAATTTCCACAATTTGTGGTGTTTGTGGTCAAAACTGAGAGACAATCAGCTCTTTGATCACGTGATAACCAGGCGTGTCCCATCATGCCCAGGGTCTTGCAGTCAGTTGAGAGCAGCTGCAGTGTCTGGCTTTAAAAACTGCAGCCTCCTCAATCCAGTAAGGTTGTTGTTGGCCACATGCGCATGACGTCATGAGCAAGTCCGTATCAAGTTGGACACAACTTTTAGCAGCATGCAGTGTGAGGCGATCACCAGTGATCGATTCCGTACAGGCCTGGCTCATCTCGAACGAGCCTATTGTGAGTTCTTTGCAGTTATTGTCTCTAGTAACAAAGTTACTGTGGTAGCTGCTAGGCTCTGAGGAAAATGGAAAGCGATCCAGGTGTCTTTGCAACAGCAGGCCAACAAACTTCAAAACACTGGGGGTAGAAGTTGAAAAGATGTCTGTTTCCACTTTAAACTATTGATACTAATATACAATTTTAATGGACATCTGCTGGCCAATCAGAAATGAGTATTCTCTGTGACTATATCTCTAGGATCCAAGACTGAAACCTGACTTGATGCAGTGCTGCCACACATACTAAAAGAAGGTTAGAGAGTTCTCAGATAATGAGGTCAAACACTGCATCCTTTTTCTACCTCTCTCCAGTTGTCTTACTCTTTCTCTTACTCAAATACTCTACTCATCACTCCCTTTTTCCCTTCTCTAGCTCTTTCTCTCAAGGTCCTCGCCTGCTCTCAAGAGTCCAAACTGTACTGAACAGAAGTGAAGGCCTGGCATTACCATTCCTCCATTCCCTGCAAATCCCTGTGAGCATGTGCGAGACCCCTCGCTGCCGCTTGTTTACTGATGAGTACAGTTTCCAGCGCTGAGTTTAATTAGCCGGCTGATGTTTATTCATGATTCTCTGGCAGCCAGAGTGAGGCAGACATGCCCAGCTTCATTAAGGCCGGCCGGCCGAGACACCGGTCCTCCACCACCACCACAGACGCATTCATGCATTATTAACAGCAACGCTTCTGATACAGTTTGGGGCTCTACTGTGCATTAGTACATACTGTACTGTATGTGTGTGTACATAGGGAAATTGGGGGTTATTTGGGTCCAACTGGGGTCCCCTGGTTGGTTTATCTGCCCGTGCTTTTCTGTGCTACCTCTTCACAGGGCTCCTCTCATCATCTCCTCATCATAATGGAGGAGCTCTCACTTCCCTGAACATCGCTCAACCTGACTTCTCACTGGCGTGTTTGTGTATCTACTGGTACTTGCTACATAGTGAGGACTGGAACACATTTTTAACCAACACAGTGAGGACATTTTGGAAACTGAGGATATTTGGCCAGTTTTCACTCCTTTAAAGGCCTGTTTGAGGGTTAAGACTTGTCTGTAAGGTTCAGGTTAATGTTTGGCTTTTAGTTGTGATGTTTGAGGTTAGGGTAAGGTGCTAGGGAATGCATGTCATTGAGGGTCCTCACAATGATAGAAGTACAAGGATGTGAGTGTGTGTGTGTGTGTGTGTGTGTGTGTGGGTGGGTGGGTGGGTGCGTTTGTGTGTTAAGAGTGTGAGCTTTTTTCTGGATGTGTGTGTGTCTGTTTGGGACTCCTGAGACTTCTTCTCTCAGCTCCAAGGACCTAATTACAATATCTTTTCTAAAATACACATACAGTACGCACACAGACATGCACACACACATTAGCAGCTCCGTGTCTTATCAGTAGTGACTTGGCTTTCTGTCTTTCCTGCAGGACAGCAGGGGTTTAATTAATGATACGTCTCTGCTTGTTCTCTTCCCTTGATTCAGACTGTCTGTCTTAAGCCTCAGTATATAATGACTGCAATGCAAAAAAAAAAACCCCAAGACTTTTAATGCCACGAGACCACAAGATAATATTTCCATTATTTTTTCTGGGAAAATAAGATCAGAAAGAAATCCCTGATAGACTCAGATTTAAACAATCACCTCAACTCCCATGTCCTGTAAACTCACCTGACTTAACCCAGTCTCCAAAAAAACTGTTGGCATTGCATTTCTGCTAACCATGGATATGTTACATTTTCACATCATTATGTAGCGGATACATTGAAACTTTACATTTCAACAATGCTGTGGTTAACAACTCAGTGAGTTTAGGCACAAAAACTACTTGGTTATGGTTAGGATAAGATCGTGTTTGGCCTTAAAATACCCCATTTGTGGGGCACAATCCTGCAGGAAACAGAGGTGTCACGGTAAAAAACAACTGTTTTCCGTGCCACTATCAGCAGTGAAAAAAATAGTGACAGGTCACTTCAAAACGGCTAAAAGCCACTGGAAACACAGTGGTCTGCAGCTTGGCAAGCATCTCGTCTGGGTGAAATGCCATCCACAATCCCCTCCACCTCCTGACGACAAAGACGGCTCATAAACTAGCTAACTTTAGAAACCTTGATATGATATGTTTAAAATGTGTAATGTACAAAATGTGTTCTTGGTTTGCAGAAACATACAGTGCCATCATTTCTTCTGGTGTCTGAGCTGCCTGACTGGATTTATACCTATCCTTTCCTCAAAGTGACACAGGTCTGATGTTTCCATTGTTGTCTTAAGCTAGATTTACACCTGTTCATGACTCACATTGTTAGCCTTTCAGACAGCAGAGCTTTCCTTCCTGGCTCCACTGGAAAACCCCTGAAGCCCACTGATATCCCCAACCTGACATTGTGTGTCTGAGATATAAAAGAAGTTAAGGAATAAGCATGTCTGAAATTTTCATTCAGTCATGACATTTTGTGACTAAATGGACATTTATTTTAAGAGATCAATTGATAACACAGTGGATTTTCTTCTTCTGTGTTTAGACAGCTCTGAAATGATCTGTGTCACTGAGCCGGCTGTCAATCCAGCTTGTAAATGCCAAAGGGCAGGTTCAGTCTCTCTGTGATTCTGGGCCACACTTAGTGAAAGCTATCCCCGGCTCGCCTGCAGGTAACAGGGATCACTGCCAGTGGAGGACCTAGACCTGCAAACACATCTCTGTTACACTACAAAGATTGTTTCACACCTTCCTTAAATGAAGATGGGGGAATTCTAGCCTACCGGACGACACTGCCCCGGTGAGAATAATGCCGTTGTCCTGGGAGGCATGTAGGATATTGAAGAAGAGACAGCATACAAGCTGGATGTAAAGGTGTGGGGCAGAAGGCCACATTGTGTCTGATGGTATCATGCTTCATGAGGTATTATGTCAGATAATGGGGACGAGTGAGAAGCACTTTATCTTAACTCACCGACACTGCGCGTGATGTAAGCTTGTTCGCACAATACCTCTTACACACTGAAAAAAATGTATGCTATTGTTGGCACAATTCCAAATGTTTCACGAGCACAGACTGTATAAAAAATGACATCATTACAGTCGTATCCAAATTAAAGCACATTTAATTAAAAAACAATTGAAGATTTGTAAGCCAATATGCAATTTGTCTGGCGTGAGCTTATCAGGTTTCCTTTGGCGTTCGTAAACAACCGCCTGTCATTCAGACATCTGAGTGTTGTCCATTCATGTGGAGTTCACTGTTTCCTTTCATAATTCCTTATCTGGCAAACAATCACCTTGTG
Organism: Epinephelus fuscoguttatus; assembly: GCF_011397635.1. Classification (NCBI taxonomy): domain Eukaryota; kingdom Metazoa; phylum Chordata; class Actinopteri; order Perciformes; family Serranidae; genus Epinephelus; species Epinephelus fuscoguttatus. The sequence goes on along the minus strand of NC_064754.1, from coordinate 36,557,985 downwards.
TTTAAAGATAACATTATGCTGTCAGTCATGATCACATATCCCTGTGACACCGGACACTCGGCTCTCAAACTTTTAATTCAACAAGACTCTCTTTGCTATGGTTATTTATTCATTGTGATGTAATCTAATAATAAAATGAATCAGCACTCACACAATAAGTGCTCCATTCAGTGATTATCGTAAATCAGATAACTATCAAATGTTTATAGTTTTAAAGTGGTCTTTATTTCCATCACATTACCTCATGTTTTGCACTATGCTGATTCTTGCATGTGTTATGATATAAATTGTTGAATTTTAAATACCAAGGTTGACTTAAATTTCACAGCTCACACAAGACCCGGTTGGGTTTGCCATCAACCACAAACACATTCCTATCTACTTAAGTAGGGATGTCAGTTTGTTGTGTTATGGAAACACCTTTGCCAAACCAAAAAAATGAAAGCATATTTGATAAATCCACTCTTGGCAGGAAATCTGTGAGTTTGACTTTTCAAATAAAACAATCACATCCTCTCTGTCACCATAAAAAGCTCAATACAGTGTTAGAGACTTTATTAAAATTCCCGCAGCAGCAGCAGCAGCAGCAGCAGACTTTTTTTTTTTCTCTTTGAGTTAAAGCAAAATTAAACTGGACCAAAGTGACATAAAACATGTCTGTCACAAGCAACGGTGACATCATTGCTGGTCCCTTCCAAAGGCTAAAAAGGGAGATAAAAATAGAGCAGAGTATTTAGTTAAAACTTGTCCATGACTTCTAAAATTACAGAGAACAAAATATGATGCTTTTTTGAAACCTATTCAGCAAAAAGTGCACAGCAGTGTAGAGGTCTCATGACTAGAAGTGCAGATGGATGTTTCCTCTGAATCATTTTCTGTAATGATACCAAGACAGATTCAGAATGAACACCTCACTGCTAACCGCTGCTGAAATACCTGCCATCGCTTTTCAGCAGGACCGCTGTGATAACAGTGCACAATAATGGCAAAGAGGACCATTGCTGCCGACACACACACATGCACACGCACAACATTCCTCACTCTTGCTCTTTACAACCAGCAGGATTCAGGTTTTCTGCCCTTCAGAGGAGACACAAAAGCTGAGCCAAAGTTTATTTCAGCCGAGCAATCAGCTCACACACCTTCACAGCAAACAAAAGCTACTGCTTCCATTCACACACAACACACACGCCGAGTCCACCAGGTGCACATTGAAGACAAGTCTGCACCCAGCTTCCTGTGATTCAACATTTCATCTATGTGTTAATATGAGAACAATAAATGGTATTGTATAATAATGAACCATAAGACAGAAAAAGCATATACAAGAGAAAAAAAAGACATTTTGTTTGTTTAAACATAAAACCTCTGATAATTTTTGGTTGTTTAAGACATATTAAATGACAATTCGAAAAGCTTTGTAAATTATAATGTGTTGAAATCCTATTGTTGAAAACCAATGCTAATAAAGACTACATTCTTCTTTTAGGACACCTTAAAATGTTTGGTCTGTTTTCAATCACACTAACTGCTTCAGGCTGGATTAGCGAGTCAGTGGGCGGCTGTAACCGCCCCCCAGGTGAGCAGTAAAAAGAAGTGTGAACTGACACCTTTAAAACAAGAATAATTGAATTAGCTGGATGAAGCTAATCTTACTCAAAGCTTTTCAACACCTCCTGTAACGTGCACCCGACTATCTGAAATGACAAAAAGCTGCATTCGGATCTCGCAGCCGTTTCGACCTCTTCCTGCAGAATTTGACAGGAAACTGATTTGTTTATCGGGTGTTGCTGTTTCCCGCACTTCCTAGGAAACATGGGGGCCTCAGAGCGGCATCTGAGTGTGTTTCTGGATAAGTTGGCTAATTAGTTTCTTTGAGTGGTTCCCAGCGTCTATCAACTGACCTCAGTCGTGTAGCAGCACAGAGGATGCCTTCCCTTGGCTAATTAGAGGGAAAACTCAAGCAGCAGAGCTGGAGGTTGAGGTTAAGCTCATCGTACTTACGACAAGCCTGGAAATTGAGGGATGTCGGTCACAGCCTCGATTTGTTCTTAAGAGACACTCCAGCAACTGATCTCTGCCACTTTCACTCTAAATTCACAGGCTGGATTTGTTGTAGCTGCTGGCTGCTCACTACCCCAAATATAAAGGTACAATTGAGGATAAACTTTAAAAAGGGACGGCTCATTGTATATCTAAACATCCAAAGTGAGACACTTCTGTCATTGACATTCTTGTCTGATAGAAATTTCCCATCATTTTGGAGGTCGCGGGGGGTAACAGACCCTGACAAACATTTCTCCTCCATTTTTTCCACAGCTTTCAGGAGATGTCAGCCTCCCCCGCTGCCGTCACCTCCACCGCTCACCCAAACAGGACAGGAAAACCAAAACCCAACACCACCGCCTGCGAGCAGGGGACTGGCAGGAGCTCTGCTACTCTGCTTTTAAACAAACACCAGGCGGAGTCCACACATGCACAGTTTGCTTTTAATCCTATGGGCGCCCCCCAAAAGTAATTAGATTAACTTCTAAAACCCCCTCAAGAGAAAATGGAAAAATATTGGGTGTCCTCTGAGAGAGAGAAAGTTTAATGTAGTATATCTTCACTGTGACTTATTTTGAAAAATGTTTTCATAAACTGTGCCCCCAAAATATCTGGAACAGCTTGATACCCCCCTTCTGTATGGTGCATTAAATTAAATCATGGCAGTCTGTAAAGCATACCTCTTTTTATCCCCTCACACACACACAAACACACACACACACACACACACACACACACTATAGTACCAAGCTGGATCCACAGCACTTGTGTGAGACGCTCTCTGGCCCTCTAACCTGCAGCCTGCTCTCTGTCTCTACGTCTCTCTCAATGTCTGTCTCTCGGGGGATCGATGGGGAAACATAACACGCATGCCGGGAAAGTTTGGGAGGTTTGCTGCCTGACGTGGCCAAACATCAGATGTGTGTTGAACACTGATCCCCATGTGCATCCAGTTCATAGATCCAGTGTGTTAGCAACTGATATGAATGTGTGTGCTCATGTGACTCACACAGGAACAATATGTTTGAAGAGAATTCAAGGAAATGTTTGGTTGTAATCACTTTTTGTTTGTTTTCGCAGATCAGACAAGTTCACTGCTGTCTTTGCAAACATTCATTAAATAAAAAGGCATAAATCTGCCTGAAATGTTTGTAAAGCAATGTAGATGTGAAGGAATTTGAAAGTATTTCTTGCCAGAGATCCTTTTACTTAAGTAGGAGCTCTACTCTGTAAGTATGGTCCATCAAAGGCACATGAGCAGAGCTTGAAGTGGGCTGGTACTCACAAAAATACAGTCCCAGCACTTTCACGTTCAACTCTCTGGTGCACCTTGACCTTTTTTTTTTTTTTGCACACCTGCACTTCTCACTAGCTGCCAGTACTGTTTTCTGCCCCCTCCACATAAAGATCTCTGGGCCAGGGGTAGGCAACACAATGCCCTTGAACACCTTGTCAGAGCCTTCGGAGAGTATGGCTGGTCTTGCCTTCGCTATACTAGGAAAATAATTTTGGCAATAAAGAGAGCTAGCATGGACATGGTGAAGTTTGTGGCAAATACCAGCTCAGCTCACTCCCAACACATTGAATACCGTCCCTCTTTCAGTGGATTTTGCCATCAGACACAGAAGCACAGAGGCACCCTTTGCCGGGGTGTGAGTCACGCCTGGCATTCACAGTTTGTGGCGCTGCAAGCAACTATCATATTTAAAAGAGCGAGAAAGTCCGTATAAGGTGGGTGGGGGGCGAGATGGAGGGTCAAACAAACTTCGGACTTCCACCCAGGAGGCCGCTGTTTGTTTATCGCGTGAAACCAAAAGTCAGTGGAGTTATTTAAATAACAACATAGTGTGCTAGTATGTGGGTTCCATTCTGAAAAGGTGGCCTTTTGCTGCGTGTCCCCTCTTTCCCACGGTTCCTTTCTATCTAGCTGTCCTATCAATACACTTACATTAAGCTGAACCATGATGTTTTTTTGCTAAACCTAACCATGTGCTTTCCTTGCCTAGTTCTAAGAAAATAAACCTAAAAACAAAGTGATTTACCTACATTGTGAGTTTATTTTGAAAACGACTGTATGCATGTAACGAGCAGAAACTGTATACATTTTATATTAAACAGATGTAAGTGTATTTTGAAAAGACACAGTGCATTAACAAGCATAAATTGGCATGCTGTCCCTGAACATCCAAAACTGACACTGGAGGGTTACTAGTGCATCATATTTTGACGTGTAGGTCCACTGACAAAGCTGTAGTATGTGACAAGTTGGGATAAGAATGTGTTGAAAATACATGTGACTTTGTCTAATTTTCAAAATAAGGTGTTTACAAAGGGTATACACAAAATACATAAATGGAAATAAAATTAAGTGGTTTATATTCACAAGAAGTATAAAATGTTTAACCTGTGTTCCTCAGAAATAAACCCTCTAATTTGAGAGAAAAATGTCTTTATTCTTTAACTAGATGTCCACCCCATCCATATTTTTTACTTTTTTATTTTTCTTTCAAGCACCGTATGTAAGTATTATACGCAAAATTTACTCAAAGTATTAAAAGTATTCAATGCAGAAAAAATGGCCTCTGTGAGTGTTACACTGTTATATTTTATATCTTCAAATGATTAGTAACTAAGTAAGCAGTATTTTACTGTTGTAGTTGGTTGAGGTGGAGCTAATGCTTAACTATTTTACACATTGTTGTGTAGTTTAATCTATAACAGTGCATCATTCTTAAATTCTGGTTTCATGCTTGCCATGAATAAAAATATATCTGCTTGTGTATTTACATTGCACAAGGATGAATGGTGGTAAATGAGCTCAATAATAATAGCTTATAATAATGCATTTTTATAATGCCTTTCAGAGACAGACAAAAACAAACAACTCAAGAACAGAAAATACCTCAGATATTTACATAACTATGCTGACTATAAACAGCAGAAGAACGTAACAGTAAACAGAGAGACAACATTTCAACAATTGGCACAAAGTGACAGAAAACAACAGTGATATTTTCCTTTAATGTCTGGAATTTCTTCTTGAACACAGACATCACAAACAATCATTTTGTGGCCGGATTAATTTGGTGTTGATATTCTCTCGGGGAGAAGTGATTTAAAAACAGATCTCGGTGACAGGTGAGTGCAGCGCCTCTTGTTAGACTGATGTGGGACCACACCAATGAAGAGGCTGTGATCCACAGACGATGGAATTTCATTATGAAGAAACGATCGCACGTCGCTGATAATGACTGTTTCTCCCAAAACAACTGGAGAATTTGACTTTTTTTTAAAGCCGCCATAATAAGTGTTGAACCAAAACACAGAGTGATGTGAAATTAAAGAAATATTTATGTTCACTCAATAACCACTGTATATTTTGCTCTACGTTACATATCAACTAATAAATCTGTTTCATGGCAACTGTTTATTTAGTCTCGTATGAATCAGAACAATACTGCTTTTTATCATGTGTTCGTTGACCCAGACGCTGGCGTGATAAAGGCGGGAATTTCCAATTAAAATGAGAGCTATTGGAAGGATTGAGATGACAGATGGAGTGCTCATCTCAGTGTTTTGTGTCTGACGTTCTCTTAAGATGCAATTATGGCTTTATATAAATGCCATTTACCATTACAATTAATCCTTTTAAACGAGCAAAGCATTTGTCTTTCATTAGCTGTTGCCACAATATGCGCTGAACTGCCGTAAATTATCTTCACACAGACACAGACAGAAATCTGTGCTCTTTTTTCGTTTGATATGCAATCAGTTCCACCTTATAAAAAGCTGCTAAGTGGCATGTTTTCACCACACATCTCTTATATTTAATCTGAAGAAAAACAGGACTCTAACGCACAAATCAAACTGGCAACAGAGGACAAAAAACTTTTCAAGTTTTACAAGCTTTCGCAAGATCCGTAAACTTCTGGAAATCGGGATAAATAGATAAACAAGCTCCTCTGTGACAAATACAAACCACTGCTTTTTATCACAGCAATAAAAACAAATATACATGTGTTGAAATCCACTGACATTTTTAAAAGCTCAATCGCCTTTCACAACGCTTTCAGATTTCTTCAGCAACAATTTGAAAACAAATTTATTTCCATCCCTTCATCTCTGCTGAAACACTGTGCGGCATATTGTGCAAAGAGTGAAAGTTTCGGAAAAATTCAGAGTGCAAACAAAAAAGAGTGGGAGAGAGAGATTATTCCAGTGTCATGGAGGATGAACGAAGTGTGCGGGGAGTTTAAGGTCAGCACTGGTCAGTGCATATTGGGGAGCACCCTGTGAATGCCATAAAAACTACGGGGTGATGGAGCGAGGGTGAGTGGGAAGAGGGAAGGGAGAGGAGGATGAGGCGCCCGCTGCAGAGATTATATCAGGCTAATTTAATTCCTTTATTGCAGCCAATTAGCCGCAGCACTTTAACCCCCTGTGAGCCCTCAAGCCCTCTTCACTCGGTCTCTAATGACCCCCAACTAAACTCTGGATCTCAGCGGCTCCCAAAGAAGGCCATGTTTCACAGCGGCTGTATTTTTAATAAGCAGTTTGCCTCGCAGACACTGTACCAAAGATGAGAGGGAGAGTGAGGAAAATGTAAAGAGAGAGATGAGGGAAGTTGGGAAAAGAAAGATGAGGTGGACAGAGGAAGGGAGAGAGATGAGCCGGCTGCTTGTTAAACCCCACGTCTGACTCGGAGGAGACTTGGCTAATTGAGACCAAGTCACACAGAATATTCATCAGTCCTGCAGGGTTATCAAAGGCACATTAAATATGCGGTGAGGACTGATTTCCAGTGGACAGACTCCACTCCCCGTCAAAAAGCCTTTACACGCTTGTCTGACCTTTTTTTTTTGTATCAGTCAAGCTGTTTATCTATTTCTCCTGTCTTTATTTCATAATTCAACACTCCCATGTTTTCTCATATTTGGTCAAATTATGGAATTCCCGGTGCAGGCAGAGTCTACGGTGCATGTTCTGTCAGCGGGTGATAAAATGTAGTCTGGTTATCCGACCGACGCAATTAAAGAGCTGTGAGAACTGCCTTGCTTCAGTGCAAGCAGGGATCCCTCATGAAGCTATTAGCAGTGGAGCGAAGGTTAATGTTAAGCAACGGATTTACAGTAGACTGCAAAGTAAACACCAACAGAGCAGGGCCCAACTCTGAATCTATACAACTCCTTCTACAGCACAAGTATTCAAGATATATGAATTCTGAATGTACAAAGTATCATGAAGCTGGATATCTTTTGTATACAGTATATAAGTATTTCAAATATTTCTAATAAACTCTCATACTGGCATTAATCAAATGAGCAGGGCTGCAGCTATGTTTCATTAATTATTGCTATTATTATGTCCACTTTCATTTCTTTCTCTTTTTTAATTACATCTTTTTTTTACCATCTATCTCTGAATATTAGTTAACACAGCAACTTTGCAGGACACATTTAAAAGGATAGTCTAATAGCCATTGTCTTCACTAAAAAAACAACAAACAAACAAAAAACACAACACTTTTTACAGTTACTGCGCTGCTGCTGATTTACTGATGCAGCAACTGAAAGGACACACTGTGTTTAGAGCGTCTTCCAGTACTGATGCAGGACACTCAAACCCTGTATGTGCATTGGTAAAGGCATCATTTTTCTGTTGCCTTTCGATACACATACACGCTGGCGTTTTGAATCCACAAAATAAAAAGATTGGATTGGAAAAAATGGTCTCATATTATGGCGTTAATGGGGGTGAATTCAACCTTTTGAAAAAAGAAAATCTACTGTAGAATTATATTTGAACTCTAAACTTGCTTGTATTTGGTTATATCTTTCTTTTTCTGCTCAAAAAATGCGAGAACGTCATTTGGCGGCAGCATAAAGCTAGCTGAAGTTGTTTTTCTACTGTAAATACAAAATACATTTACTCAAGTAGTGTACTTAAATACAATTTTGAGGCACTTGTAATTTACTTAAGTGTTTCCATTTTCTGCTACTTTATACTTCTACTCCACTACATCTCAGAGAGAAATATTGGGCTTTTTACCTCATTACATTTAATTGATATCTTTCCTTACCACCTTTCATATTCAGATTATTAATACAAAATATTATTCAACTAATAAATTAAAGTACCTAGCAGTATATAAACTTTTTAAAATGAGCCTCACCTTTACCTGTGACATTACACTGAAGTGCACATTCATGCATCAAAAAATATAATCCAATAATATGATATACATTATTCTGATAGCATAATGAGTACTTTAATTTTTGGGACCTTCAGTATATTTCGATTGTAATATTTTCATAATTCTGAATGCAGGACTTTTACTTGTAACAGAGTGTGTCTACATGGTGCTGCTTTTACTAAGTGGAATATCCGAGTACGTCATTCACCGCCAGGAGAAAACAAGATGCCTGCATTTTCCTGCTGGCCTACTAGCCTGCAGACTTTAACAAACAAATTGAAATGCACAAAACTGTACGTCTTTCTCACTCTTAAAACAGCTATATTTTGCACATTTGTTATGTTACAGTATTTTTAAATTCATATTTATATTTTATCATAAATTTTCTATTCTATATTTATGTTCTTGACTGTTGCAGCACTTCATCATTTTTCTTTTATTCTCTCTTAATATGTTTATTGTATGCACCAAACACCAAGGCCAGTCCCTCAGAAGTCAAAACCTTTTTGGTAATAAATCCTATTCTGACTCTGGATTTACTATTGTGATCGTAAATCCTTTGACACATTAACACCATCTCAGATGTACATTAACATTCACGAGCACACGGCCTTACAATCTGCAGCAGCCTCCAGCAGCAGGCCAGCCTGCTCCATGCTGAGCTAAATGGCCCATATATTCACTCTCTGTCTTCATGTGGGGGCTAATAAGGCCTTTCCTTTTTCAAGAGTCTAACTAGCCACACAGAGGCATAACAACAAAGAAAGGCCTAATGGCCTCCAATTTCCCGCATTAGTGCCCATTTAATGGCTGACCTGCCCTCTCGTTAGGCGGCGCAGCATGGGAGCACTTCTCAGCCTTAGTGCGTGAGCACACACATACACACACATACACACACACACACTCCTTCAGCCCTCCACAGCCACACTGCCTTGGGCCCCTGCAACACTTCCACCCCACGCTGAGACCGCATAATAGGCCAGTTTGTAAAAGGGCTGGCCTGTGATCAGTGGTGCATCCATTTGCTGAGTAATCAAGGGTCTTTTGTCTGAGTGGTGTGTGTAAAGCAGTGTGTGTGTGTGTGTGAGAAGGTGTGTGTGCATGTGTGTATGTGAAAGCGTGTGCACCTGCATGAGAGAGAGAGTAAGAGAGAGGGAGGGAGATTCTCCCTGCCCATCTGTCTTTATTTGTGCGCCCATCGCTCTCAGAGTGTGTGTCTCCATGTGAGTGTTTGCGTGAGTAATTCCAAGATAAAGTGGCGCTGCCTGGAAAAGATCTCCACCAATTCATGTCTATGGGAAAACACCAGCTGACATACAGTGCAGGAATAAAGGGAGCCCGGCTAGAGCCACGGAGGGGTTGACGAGAGTGCGTTGTGCATATGTCAGCTATGCCATAAAAATGCCATGGGTGGAGGATGACATTGGCAGGTCCTATTCAGGGCTATAGCAGTGAAAGGCCCTTTAGGGTGAAAAAAGATTCCTTAGGCCTGTCAGGTCCCCATAGCGCCCCGCTGAACAATACCCACTAAGAGCAGCTGTCTTAATAGCGTGAGGGACTGACAGCTTTAGGAGCGATGCGATGCTCAGAGCAGCATCCGTGCAAACTTTAGCCCGAACAACGCTCCGCTGTGTGATAACATAATGCAATCTAACAAGATAGTTTACTGTTTGCCAGGTCGTGAATGCGTCCTGTACATTTCTATTACACATAAGTCTCTTAGGAACTCGAACTGACAGTGTTGGCAGAGCTGCACCACCTCAATGTTCAGGAACCTCGTGTGTGAACGGATGCAGTGGCACGATGTCAAAAGATCCTTCATGAGCGTGATGATGATTGGAACTAAGTGGATTTACAGTTCCCTTAGCAGAAAGACCAAAAATCTCTGCTCTCACTCTGGAGAGTTCAGTTTTTATTGAAGGGCTATGAGTGGGAACGGTGTGTAAATGTATTGTGTTTGACTGATGGAGCAATGTTTCCTTTTCAAAGTAAAGGCGGATTACTGAAACAAGTGGCTGACGTTTCTTTCTGCCATCAGTGTCTGATCTGATAATCACAGTGTGAACTTTCTGAGGCTCCGCCCCCTCCAGCATTAGCTGTGAATCAATTGTGCAATGGTTTGCAACCGCAGTGCAGCTCCCCGCCATCAACCTGGCTGTCAGAGCCAAGTATAATAAGGTCTTTGCTATCTATTGTTTTACATCCAGCCATTACCTAACCCTGTCTCCTCCGCCTTGAGCCTCACACATCCACAAACACCGCTCGGGCTTTCACGGAGGGGACGCGCATCGGAAACACGCGAGACAGATCTCCAAATCTTCCCTAAACAAGGGCTCTCCTTGCTCATGTCAAGCATCTCCTCCAGTCTATTTACTCTGTGAGTTTGGTTTCTATGGGACCAGCAGATCCATAGTGTTTTGAGTTCACATAACTCCTGGCAGGTCGTCTTGTGCGTTGCTGGCCCCGAGGCTGACAGGGATGGGCCAGCGCTGTCAGTGCGAGACAATGAGACAGAGCTTACACTCACGCTCCTCCATAACTGTGATTCATACTAATCCCACAGCCTCTGCAATTAAGGCAATCACTCCGCTCTGACAATGTTAACTAAAGATTTTAAACCCGGCGTATTATAGCAGAATGCAGTCAGCCAACACTGATTGGCGGGCCGTGAGCTGAGAAAATAAACAGTGTTTGAAGATTAGATGATCAGAAGATTAGATGAGTTAATTTGGCCCTTCAGGCAGTAAAAAGGCGGGGAGCGTTTCCTCCTTATGTGAAGACACTGGATATCTTCATCAAACATCATAATGGCTCATCTTTTTCTCTCTTTCTTGTTTTTTTTTAAACACATTTAACAGCATGTGAAGAGGAGCCCTGTGGGAGAAGGCGCTCCCTACCTTGCTTTGGAAAGTTTTTTTTTCCCATATTGAACTGACTCAGCCTTGAGGATAAGCAGATGAGTCTTGGATTAGGGATGAGATCGGAATGCTCTCTTGGAATTCTCTCCGCTGGGTAAACGTTTATGGTTTCCACTCCCTAATAAAACGCACTTTGCATAAGCCGATCTGGACACATTCTTCTCGGAAGTGTCAGAAATATGATGGAAATTATTGATACAGGTAGATTTCTGGGAATTTCTCCCTTTTCAGCTCCATCTTTTGTTGAGACTGAGAGTTCATTCTTGACCTTGGAAAGAGCAGTCGACCAAAATATCACTAAAAGGTCCATTAGTATCCATTTTCCATCAAATTAACTCTGGTTATTCAACTCTGATTCTTGGAGCCTTGTGAGCAAACCAGCTGTTGTTTCCACGAGTTTTGAGTGGAACCATTGTAATCAAGGACATGGCATAAACAAGAAGTAAACAGTAGTGGCACAATCGCAGATCACATTGATTACCCGTGAACTTTTGTCCTGTCATTACATTTGTTTTATCCAGAAAATAAGCATAGACCAACTAATGAGACCACTGCATGTTCTTTTTTTATCTGATGATTTCTCATTTGGGGCGGCACGGTGGTGTGGTGGTTAGCACTCTCGCCTCACAGCAAGAGGGTTGCCAGTTCGATCCCGGGTGTGGGAGCCCTTCTGTGCGGAGTTTGCATGTTCTCCCCGTGTCAGCGTGGGTTCTCTCCGGGCACTCCGGCTTCCTCCCACAGTCCAAAGACATGCAGATTGGGGACTAGGTTAATTGATAACTCTAAATTGTCCGTAGGTGTGAATGTGAGCGTGAATGGTTGTTTGTCTCTATGTGTCAGGCCTGTGATAGTCTGGCGACCTGTCCAGGGTGTACCCTGCCTCTCGCCCGATGTCAGCTGGGATAGGCTCCAGCCCCCCCGCGACCCTCAAGAGGATGAAGCGGTTAGAAGATGAATGAATGAAGATTTCTCGTTTGACTCCATTGTTGCTTTCTCCATCCTCTCTTTCCAATCTGTAGAATACACACCTACTTATGTTGTCTCAGTTTGCACGTCTGGGTAAAAAAAAACCTGCAGTTTTTTTCGTTTATAATTGGTCAAAATGCTCTGAATGGATCAAAATTGGGGGCAGGAACCAGAACAGAACCCATTTTATGTTGGTGGAAAAAGGGTAAAGCAGCCGTTCCAGAGCTGTCAATCTCATCATGATCTTCCTCTGTAGACGGGGCTGCCTTGATATTCAAATTTCTATATTATCTGAGCATTTTAATGACCTCACATTCGCGTTGGCTTAGAAAACTTTAACAATTTAATGCTCATTCATCCATCCAGTAACGAAAATCATGTGGACTTCGAGGGTAGACTGTTTTGTCAACTTCACTGTATGTGTCTAAAGTTCTTCTCAAAGTTCACTAACTTCCACATTAAAAAAGTGCATGATTCAAATCACTGAAGTTTTTTTTTTAAAAAAAAGTAATCTCTGTCATTAGTCCCAACAGTTCTCTATACAGTGGACCCAAAGAAGTTGCTTTCAGGGGGACGCAGGAGACAAAACCACTCTCTATATTTAGAACATGTACATTTTGTCCCCCAGTAAAAACATAAAGTAGCAGAGGACTTCTATTTTGACAAAATTACAGATACTCACGCATAAATTGATGCAGAAAAGTCTCAAATTGGTGCATAAAAATTCACCAAAATGCAGAAAAGTAAGTGCCTGATGCTCCAAATCCCTCATTACATATGTGTCCCAACCAAAAACTGAAACAAAACCTACGCCCTTGAGTGGAGCAAATCTTTGGGATGCTTGCATTTACTGCCCAGTGAGGGAAACGCTGTGGCTTCACCTCACTGGGCAGTAAATGCTTAATTTAAGCTCTGCTCAACACTATTTTATATTGTAGGCTCATTAGCAACCACAGCACCATGGCCATGCTAAGCAGGTGGGAAACCTTTGACCTTCACGCACACCCCCCACATTCTTCTGTCAAGTCCCCATTACCAAGTTACCGCTCCTCCGAAATGGGCCGTGACCCTCCTCCTCCTGCTTTCCTTTTCTCCTCTGGGGAAAACTGGGCCTTCCCTGCTGCAGATGTCATTAGTGAGTGCTACTCTGGACTGTTGAGACAAATTTCTCTATAAAATTTAAAAGCCATGCAAACGGCTTCAGTTGGGCAGTCGAATAGAGAGGACAGGAGAGGAAAGTTGAATTATCTGAAATGTAAGTTAATCTAGTGACAATGGGGAGTGGAGGGGTGGCGAGATGGAACGGAGAAGAAATAAATCTCAACTAGACAGACTTGAAAAAAAAAAAGTCACTGCTCTTCCTCCTGCTTTCCATCCCTCAGTATATTCCCTCCCTGGAATTGAAGCTCCACTGCTGAGCTGCCTGACCTTTTGCAGCTCTTTTACAACCTGCCAATTATTATTAACACTGGTCTGGCTCGAGACCAAGTTGCAATGAAAATCATTTTAACAGCCCCGTTTGATTACCGGGAGTACCTGAGCTCATGGTGGAAACGGTTTTGGTGTCAGTGTGCAGCAGTGGTTTTACACTTGTGCATCGCTTTACAGGACTTCTCCAAACTGTCTAGTTGAATGACAGTATTTCAGTCGTAACGCAAAGGGCTCTTAATGCACACAAGCTGGCTGAAATCAGAAGCTGACCCGCTCATGTACAAATTGGAACCAGAGGATGGTTTGAATCCGCATGCTGCCTGAGAATACCACTGGCATTTAACACTCTGCAGCTCCAGTTGTAGGCAAACTGTACTGTGCAGGACAGGTAGATATGGATTTAAGTTAAAATAAAACCTTCCTGGATGAATAAAGGTTAGAAAAATGCACCGCATTGTGCATCATATAGGCACAGTGCATGATTACCCAGCTATATAGGTGAGAGTGTAAACAGAGAGTGAGGCTGGGTTGTCAAAGTGCAATCACAGAGACATTAAAACTGTCTCAGCCAAGATAAATCACAACCTGGGGTCACTAATCATCTCGGTACATATCGCACTTCTTTGCTGCATCTGGCCTTAAAGGCAGACTTTATGCAGACAGCAGCATGCAGGGGAATGATGAGGGAAGTGTTCTTAAAAAGGTCTGTGTGTGTGTGTGTGTGTGTGTGTGTGTGCGCCTGTGTGCGTACTGTACATTTTTGACTTCTTGCCACCAAGTCAAGCACAGTCTCTCCTATCCAGAGGAGGGAGTGAGCGGGAAGCCGCTGAAAGCCATAAATCTGAAACCCCACAGCGCAGTTCCTTCACTTCTGTGACACATTTATTGTCCTCTTTTCATTTTCCCCTTCTCCTTATACTGTCTCCCGCTCTCATCCATTTTCAAAACTGCACACTCTTAAACTTTAACCTGAATTCCTCAATGTCCTGCACTCCTTAGAAAATAAAAAAACAACCATCAGTGTGTACCTTCAGAGTGTGTGTGGGCAGGGAATTGGGGAGGGGGGGGATAATTTGCCACTGTAGCAGCCTGTGTTTTCTCATGCTCTAGGCTTTAAAGTCTAGATGCTTTGGTCACAAATGGAGTGTGAAGCCAGCAGCAGGCATTGCATCTGTCACAGCTCAGGCGTTTTTCTTGGAAGAGGCAGAGTGGAGCTGCATGTGGAGAGATGAGCTCACAAAGAAACAGATTTTTTGCCAGGCTGTGGCTGAAAAGCCGAAGTCAAGGCACTATAGTATACAGAACAAATGAACAAGATGACCTGTGCACATTATTGGGCCGGGAGAAGCATGAGTAACAACTTGCAGCTTTAGTGTGAGTGTGTGATGGACAGGGAACACCAGTGAGTGACAGGACGGACTCCCCAGTTACCTTCATGCCGCAGGCTATGATTAATGATGTGTCATTAGCCATGATCAGTAGTTCTTGTGACTTGATCATAATCCCCTTAGATCTCTCAGACTCACTAGTACAGTTCACTTTAATCCCAAGCTTAATATAAATATGGTTGCCTAATGAAACTGTGGGGAAAGTCAGTGCATGCAGTTACAGTAAGTGATGGGGAGCAGAGAGGCCAAATAGTGTTAGCACATTTCAAAGAGAAGGAGAGGATCAAAAGGATCAGAATGTGGCGTGAGTGTGCGCATGCATATGCATCACTTTTATGACACATGTTGTCTTTGGGCTCTAAAAAGAAGTCTTTGCTGTGTTTCAACCTCAGCTATCATGAGTCATAATCCAAGGCCATCAGGAATATGATGCTATAAATGTAAATCAAACACATCGAGTGTTGTTTTTCCACAGCAGCTCACAGTCATTTTACATCCTTCTACTCGGTGAGTTGATCTTTAAGAGGTAACACTGTCCAGACGCAACCACCTTAAATATCACTTTTCACTTCACCCACAGTGATGGCATGCTGACAGCTGGCAGAAAATGCTATGATCTGTATATATTTCAGCTGCTGCAAGGCAAACAGTAGGCCTGGTAGGCAGAGAGAAAGCAAGGTATTATAGATGAACTCTGCTTTCTTACTGCAACTATAAATATTCAACAGGTGGAATTACTGTCATTAATATTTTCTTTTTTACATGGACATCATCAAAGATGTGCATAAAATGTTAAACTTTAATGTTGTTTAATTGATTTAATTTACAAGCATTTTTCAGACTGAGAGCATCATGACTGGTCTGCTCCTTTCACTGCAAAATTACTGAACTGACAAATTAATTGGCCAACCTTCATGCAGCAAATTTAGCTCATTGGAGTCTGAAGAGCAACTCATCTCAGTCAACTAAGGATGAATTCATTCTATACCCTTTTTTTTTAGAGCTGGGGTAGGCAGAAATCTGGAAAAGGCAAAAAAAAACACAACACCCCTCCTTCAGCTCTCCCTTCTCTGCCCTAAGCCCCTCCCACCAGACAATCACAGGCATATGTGCACACTTCATACAATAAACCAGTGAGGTGGAGGATGCACACAGCCACAGTAGTGAGCCGTAGCACAAAGATAAACTATTAGCAACATTTTCTCTCCATCTCTTCAGTGCTTTGTCGAAATTGACATGTGATTTGTTTATTGTAAGACTCTCTTTTAAATAAGTTGGTCGTTCTTTTTTGGGTTGCTTTGCAGTGTAGACAGTTGTTGCCAATGCTAGATTTGCAACTTTCTCTGCAGGACTCTCTGACATTGAAGCAAGGACATACAAGCGCATGTGCATTTGTAGAACAGCTAATAGGAATGCCCTCACCCTGAAATGGCTTTTGATTCTCCTGTCCATGGCTAAATTTTCTAAAGCCTGAAATAAGAGCCAAGGGGAGGAACATAAGTTTTCTCTCAGTCCACTTAAATTACATTAAGTTTAATTTTATTATGGGACATTTGCGCAATAAAGTCCAAACTAAACTGCCTATCCCAACTTTAATCTAACTTTATTTATATCCAAAAATCATGACCATCTTTACTTCATACCAACCATGTTTATTTGAAAACCAAAAAAAATAACAAAACAGATTAGGATGATGGCATGACACACCAATACGGTGCATGGAATATACATACATCAAAGTCTGAATTAATATTTTCATAATAAAGTTGAAGCACATGCAGTACATTACAAGTTTTTCACTCTTTTCTGCGTTGATATTTTAGTCATTATTTGACACATTGTCAAGTTTTTTGTTATTTTGTCATTATTTCCTCGACTTTATTTACCGTAACGTATCCATTTCAGTTCAACACGTTCTATTAAATAAACAGCTTCCTTTGGAGTCTGCCAATAACTCTGTAAAGTTTTGGTTGGGTTCAATATTCGTGTAAAAACAGGAGCGTGCTGCCATCCTGCAGCAGCCACAGCAGACTGGTTTCTGCGTATTAAGGCGGTGTGGCAGCTGCTTTGGTCCATGCAGATTGTTTCTGACACTGATGGAGTGGAGATGTTTTTACTGTACTGGCTCCAGAACCACATTTAGTGCACTCTCTCTGCTGTGGCACGGTGCCTACTGCTCAGTACGAATTAGGCCCTGGTGCACACTAGCAAGCATGCATGCTGGTACACACACACACACACACACACACACACACACACACACTTCATATATACACACACATTTACATACATCCACAGCTCTAATTACGATGTTGGAACAGTAGCTCTTCAAGGTTGTTTTTTTTATTCTAGGGGGAAATTGTTTTCTAGCAAAAAATCGCAGCACTTCACATCTTCCGTAACCAAATGTGACACTTCTGACTCAGGCAGGAAGGATACAGTTGGGGAAGTGGAGAAGGAGGAAAAGAGACCCCTCTGATCCAGAAACCCAAAACCTCATTGTAATTTAGTCATCGGTAGAAGGCAATTAGCAAGGGAAGGACTGGTCTTTGCCAGAGCAAGCAAACGGCTGACACACACGGGGAGAGTAAACTCTGCGTTTTGCAACGAAAGCACAATTTTGCCGTGCTAATAACGTGACGAGACAATGGTTGTTATTTCTGAGATAATAGCGAGTGCAAGTTGAAACTTACAAAGAAAGAACAAAGAAAGTTTTATCTTTGGTGGAAAGGAAAGCAAACAGGAGGTGTACAATATCTTCTGAACAGACAGACCGCAACAGTCGTCTAATGGAGGGGCATAAGTGAAGGCTTGATGCAACCTCTCGCATAGAAGATTAAAGGCAGGAGGTGGAACAGCTCTCTTTTTGTCTAATGTCTCGTGTCAAATGAGGATTCACTCAGACAAGGCTGGGCCAAAAGTTCAAACTTTTTTGAGAAGGCTGCAGCAGCCAGATTGTGCAGAGCTACGATACAAACTCCCGGGTGATATAAGAGGTGGCATGACACCTTTTGGTCCAGCTGATCATTGTGGTTCAATATATGGATAACTGAATGAAGACTAAAGCAACCTGGTATGAAAGTGCTGGGTGGCAAGGTTGATTAAAAAGGAAGATATCTTTAAATTGTTATTGGGAGAAGAAATAGTAATAGACGGACCCGCGGCACTACCTCCAGGGCCTCCATGCCTTTACCCAGCTTGCTATATAGGGGCAAACTATACTTCCTGCATGGTAGGCTTCTCATTCTGAGGTGCAGAATCACAGGGATAGTGACTAAACAGGGAGGATTTCAGAAGATTTAACAGATTATCAGTTTAATGCTACTGAGGAAAAAGAAGCTACGACTTCTTCCTGTGTCAGCTCACAGATTCAGCTCACAGGTTTCCATCCAAATACTACGACTGTTGTGAGCTCTTTGGCTGATGAACTCTGTGCTTTCCAGTGAGATGTAAGTGGCTGTGTAATTTAAATGTCAAGAATAATATTACCCCCAATGTGTTATTGATTGTGTAGATATTCCTTAATATTTGCTCTGGCAGGAGGCTGACTCTCAGCTACAGGATGATTGCGCTGCTCAGTGGACCAGGAAAATTGACTGTAATTATCAAATAGGCCACTTAAACTTAATCTAATGAAAATGACTTCAGAAAATAGTTTGACCTCTTAGAGGAGGTTTTTTTGTCTCAGCATGTTGCAGCTGATTTCAGACTGAGAACCCAACAAAGGGCTCTTCCACAACACTTGATATGGATCAACCCAATGATGTTGTTAAGATTTATCACATTTTTTATGGTTGCACATTTCTGAAAACACTTGTTTCAAATATCTATTTTCCCATCTGTGCAAATACCCTCCTGTCAACACGTTCATAACTTGCCCATCGTACTGTAATCTACACTGTTGTGTCTAAAATATGCAATCCACTGTGTTGGCAAGAGAGGTGTCATTTCCGATGAGGTCAGCAGCCGAGGCAGCAACCCAAACACTAACCGCTGTTATTCTTTTCCTTAAATCCCGCTCCTCTGTTTCTTTTTTCTCCCTATCTTTGTTTGTAATCGCCTCATTCTTTATTTTTGCACTGACCTTGTTTGTTATTGGGGCTCCGAGTTCACTTCATTTCCCGCCCACTGCTATGGAAACCCCACACAGAAACCCAATATTGTCTTTCTTTCTAAAAGTGGAAACCGTGCTGCTTGATGTGCCTGCATAATGAAACGGTGGCTGTCACAGGAGGACGGAGGCCATGAGTTTTAAAGACTAACTGTGTGTAGTGGTTAGTATCTGTATGATAAATCAGTTCTCTGATAGAACTGTTTGTGGTTTCAGAAGTGAAATGAAATGTATTATAATGCCCTCTAAAGCATCTTTTATTGAGAGAGTAATTCCTCATTTTGGTTTCCAGACTTGAAGCATTTAAGATGGTGATGTACAAAATGCCCCGCTGGAATTATTAGAACTGAAAGTTGAAAAATCACCCCAATCTCAAGGAAATATGTGACATAACCGTGACTTCGTCAAACCTCATTGCAGAACATGGTGGTGGTAATGTCTAAAATTATGTGGTGGCAGCACGTTTGGGTTTAGGCACCAAAACTACTTGGTTAGGTTTAGAATGTGCTGTTAAAATAACTAAGTTTGTTAAGTAGGGGATGTAAGTACCTTGTAAAGTACATCTGTGTATGAGCTTTTAACCTCAGGCAGATGATAAAGAAAGCCCAAATTTAAAGGGAATTGTTTTAGAAATTGATTTCTGCGAACCTCAATCAAGATTTTAAATAATTTTGCTTGATACTTTAGGGGTTGTGTTGTGCTTTGTTTACGGTGCTCTGCTGTGTGTTAGTGTTAGGTGCAATACATGAATGTTTATGTTTATATGGTGTATGCTTCATTTCTTCTGGACTGTTATTGTAAGACAACAATACTTGTGCAGCTCCTGAGTCCAAGACAAATTTCCCTACAGTGACAATAAAGTATATCATATCGTATCGCATTATATCATATCGTATCATATCATAAAGTATCATATTGTATCACGTAACATGATGAAACTACATAAAGGATGCAAGTCTGTAAAGTTAATAGAAGTCAAGGCTGACTTTTAGTGTCACATGGAACATGTACTGTGGTCTCCCGAGTGAAAGTCCTGTGTTTGTTTGACCCATCTACCACCACACCGACCTCCTCTGTATGCAGACTTTTACTCTTTGTGGGGTCCTGAGGTTAACCATTCCATGAAGATGTTGAACCAGGGAATTAGCGTGTCCACTACAACAAAGAATCCTGATTGACTTTCCATTGTCGTTGTTTTCATGGTGCCAGCATGTCATTTTAACACATTACGTGACACCATCATGGAATTGTGGGTCAAGAGGTCATGGTCGTTTCACGTATTTCTGTGAAACTTGCTAAAAACTCTGCTGCAAAAAGTTACATAATAATTAACCCCTCATTAGGACTTTATGTACAGTACATTTTTAGTGCAATTTTTAAACTACTTCCTAATATATGGCTTGTTTAGGAAATTTACTTTAACCAAAGTGCTTTTGATTCGCCTCATTAGCCTTGTGTCTGGCACTTCTAGAAAAAGTGAGACTGCACCGGAAACAAACCCTTAGGAGCAAGTGAAATAAGACTGAATGCTTAATTACTATATGTGTGTTATTGCAGGGCATTGAAATAGCAAGAGTAATCACCGTCTCCTAGAAATTATAACCTAATAATTTGCAACAAAACACACGTCTCCATTTGGTTTATGTTTAGGCACCCACAGCACTTGGCTAAAGTCAGGGGAAGATTGTGGTCTTGGTTAAATAAGTGATTTGACAGGACATGTTTACTTTATTAAAGTTTAACTGAAACCACAGTCTTTCCCTAACCCTAAACCAAAGGGCTTTTGATGCCTAAACATAACCACTAGCAGGACTTATGATGCATAAAAAAAAAAAGTCTTGCACTTTTGTACGACCACCACCTACCCCGACCAGCTTTCAGCAGCCAGTGCACGGTACATACAGGAAGTTCAACACTTCCTATACAAGAAAAAAAGTTTCCAGGGAGCATAATCCAGGCACAAATTATATTTCCGCTCATATACATAATTGGAAATGCAATTTCTAAAAGACAGGGTTTCAAAAATAAAAGTGAGTTTAACATTAAAAAGACTGTATTATAAAATTCCACAAAGCCACAAATTACTGACAGGACTGAGGACTGCATCAGCTACTGTAATGCTCCCACAGCACCCTGACAGACCAGGGGAAAGATGAGGCCGAGGAGACGAGCGCTGGAAGCAAGCCACCCTCCTGGCGGCTACCTATCTACCTCTTTCTTCACCCTGCTCTTTCTATCTTCCTCAGAGACTCTAGGAGACAGGAGAATCATCTCCTGTCGCTTATCCCTCACGCTACACCTCGACTTTCATCTCCAGCCAATGACCTGTCCTGGAGGAGAAAATACGAGAAGAAAAATACAACCAAAATAAGGGCGGGGAGCTTGAAGGAGGGGGGACAAAAAGAAGGTGAAATGCCTTCTCCAGGTTCTTTTTTTTATCATCCAGTAGACATCTGGATATCTACAAAAACCTGCTGCATAATCATTTCAATATCTGTGAGTGTCTCTGGAGGTTAGAGAGCAGGAGATAGACAGAGGGAACGAGGCCGAGGCCAAGTTTTTCTTCTCGTGTCATACAGGTCCAGGTCTTAGCTTCAAAGAAAACACAGAGAGGGGCCCCATTTGGAAATGAATTTCTGCTGCGAACTATCATCTCATAACACAAATATTACCATTAATGACTCAATTTCCTTATAATTTCCTTATCGACCCCCCTAATTAGGCCCATTTGTTTGCTTTGTCATCCTCCAGTGATACGGGCCTTTTGTTATTGGAAGCAGAGAGGGGACTCACGTGGGAACCTGATGACTTTATTCTGCTGGAGGAGGGGGACCCCCACAGCTGCTGAGGAGCCCCTGCAACACACATTACGACTGTGGCAGCCTTCATCCTGCACCCAGCAGCAGCAGCAGTGGAAGCTATTTAAATAGCACTTACTGGTAGCACGCTGAGTCAAGAGCCTCTCTCTGTCTTTATCTCTCTCCCCTTCTCTTTTTCTCTTGCTCACCCTCTCTCACATTCTCACTATGTCTGTTCCCTTATAGTCTCTCTTTCTCTCCCCTCTCTCTCTATAATAGGGCTTCTACAGAGCAGCTAAATCAGCTGAGGCCAGCGCTTTCCGAGCTTCTCTCCTCTCTCTGCTGGACACCGAGCCTAATTAATTGGCTGTATTGTCCCAAAGGGAGCAGAGCCAACAAGGGGAGAGAGGTTAATAGGGGAGAAAAGTGTCGGGGAAAAGGAAGAGAGGGCATGGCTTTATTCTATTTTTTTTTTTCCTGAAAGACAGAGAAAGAGCACGTGTGTTTTTGTGTCGGAGGTGACTGATAGAGAGAAAGAGAGGCAAAGAGAGAGGGAAAGTGTGGATTCACAGCCCCACACCCCACTATGAGTCTTATCTGTGAGAGCTAATGAGTGATGGATTAACCTGGGATCACCTCTGGCAAATTGAGATGACCCCGCAAACTTACCCTAAGTACCCTCTGCATTCCACTTCACACAACCAAACAAATACACACACATACACCATTTGGTATATATACATTTGGTATTATCTTTTCATTAGAAAATATCATCCTCTTTAAAAGTAGGGATCTGTGTTTTGATATAAACACAGGCTGCTTGTAGAGTTTAATGGTTGGCATATATTATTAGGCGAAAAACATAAAACTTGCAATGTAAATGTTTTGTATGTTTTTCTAATGATCGATATTTCTTTACCCAACATTGTCTTGTTTTTAGTAGGGTTGAAACGTCTTGGAATATGTGGTCGCTGAGCGCCTGTGGAAAACTTAAAGGGACAGTTCATCCCAAAATCAGAAATACTCTTGCTCTTACCTGAAGTGCAGTTTATCAATTTAGATTGTTTTGGTGTGAGTTGCCAAGTGTTGGAGATATCGGCTGCAGAGATATCTGCCCTCTCTCCAATATAATAGAAGCACAAAAAATATATTTGAAAAACTCAACCGCAATGTCTCTTTCCAGAAATCATGACCCATTTACTCAAGATAATCCACAGACCTTGTTGTCAGCAGTTTCATGTAGGAACTATTTTCTTTCTACTGGACTACACCTGCATACCTTATCACTGCACAGAAGGAACCGTGCATCTACTCATGGACAAGTGGCTCGTGCTCATGACAGCGTGAGATATAAACATTAATGGCAGTGATGTGTTTGGTGGTTGTAGTTTGGTAGAAAGAAAATAGTTCCTACACCTGCCCACAACAAGGTCTGTGGATTATCTTGAGTAACCAGATCATGGTTTCTGGGAGGAAAAACTGCTGTTTAGGTTTTTTTTGTTTTTTTTTTTACATACTTTTTCTTTCTTTTTTTTGCACACCACAAGCCAAGTGTATTCTACTTACATTATATTTGAGAGAAGGCAGACATCTCTACAGCTGACATCTTCAACACTTGGCAACTCAAACTGAAACAATCTAGACTGGTAAACAGCACAGGTAAGAGGAAAAATATGTATCTATAATTTTTGGGTGAACTATCCCTTTAATCCAGACCAGCCTGCAAACATGATCTCATGCTGCGCAATCTGATTTCCAACAACAAGCTTCAAACTCTTCAACTTTTAATTAGAAATCATACACATCACTATAAGAGCCTGTATTGTTTCCTCAAGTTTACTGTAAATCTGTCTACTTTGTACTGACCTCTGCTGACAGAGATCCTTTTGTGCAGCTGGTCTTTTGTCAACCTGCTGCCTGCAAACGCAGCTTAATTTACCAAACAGGCTGCCAACAAAACAAAGATACAAATCTGACATATGACTCAGCTGCCTGTACTACTGCTGGTTATATAGGCAATCACAGGCCCACACACACACTCAGACACACACAAACACAACTGTGACTTCAAGGCATCCATGACGACCGGGGGCTACAAACCTCCAGTGACTTGCTGGCTGCCACACACACACACACACACACACACGCACACACACACACACACACACACACACACACAGAGGCTGCACCATGACTTATATGGGAAAGACAAAGACGTCGGTGATAAATCATCGTCACCTATGCAACCACACACACACACACACACACACACACACACAAAGAATTCCAGGGCAAGTTTTTTTTCTGGCAGCGTGTGAGCATGTTTGACGCAAAATGAAATTGTTTGACTCTGCTTGATCTGTCACAGGTGCTTTCTCCCACTCTCAATGTGTGTGTGTGTGTGTGTGTGTGTGTGTGTGTTTGAGAAAGCCACAAAGAGAACAACAGTGTGTATAAGAGAAAGAAAAAGAAAAAGAACAGATTAACCCATCCGTGTGCAACTAAAATCTTATATCATTGCAGAGTAACTCTTCGTCACAACCCTTTGCAACTTAATCTGCATCTACGGTCTAAATATTTACAACATAATCACCCACCGCAAACACTTTATACCTCAGAAGCAGGTTCCAGATGAATGCCATTCACTCAGATGGTGACAGCAGTGTGCTACACAAACAGTGGGGGGCGCTCTGATCCGCACAACATGCTACAGTATCGGGGTGTAATGTCATCCAGCCATTAATCATCTATAGCTGTGAGTGTTGAGGACCCCTGCTTCAGGCCCTGTGTGCTCACACTCGTGCTAGGTGGTCCTGTCGGCGAGCGGCACGACTGCTGCCAGAGAGGTTTTTGCCAGGACTTTCACCTTGAATCAAACGCTGAGCTGCTGCAAATACAAAAGCCTCCTTCTCTTTGATTTCTCTCTCACACACGCATAAGCGAGTATCTGCTTTTTATTGTTGCTGTTGATGCTGTTACAGCCCTATCAGCTACAGGGAGATTCTGGAGGAGTTGTAACAAGTTGTGCCAAGGCTTTCACTTTTAAGTGTGAACAGGCTCGGATAATTGAAGCATAATGTAACAACACATGCTACACCAGCTTCAGTGCTTGTTCTGATGTGTTACTTCTACCTGAAAGTACAAGAAGGAATGCAGTGTGCAACGGTTTTTACATTTAATCCCATTAATATGACATTAACTAATCACTGCGAGGCTCAGCCCAGGGCGCAGCGCAGAGGAATGACGTTCTTTCTTCTCTTAAAATCACTTTCTCTCTTTCTCGCTTCCTCTCCCGCTCTCCCTGCCTCCAGCCCACATTATATATTTGCTTTGGCTGCAAACACTCGCCCTCCTCTTGGTAACCGTGCAGTAACCTGCTGCCACACAGAGGTGCTGAGGTCATCAGCCCTGATCCTCTACAGCACCGCTGGCCCAGGCCTCAGGATCAGGTCTCACATATGCACACACACACACACACACACACACAAACACAAACACACACGCACAGCTTTTTAACTCTAAAAAGTTGCCAATGCCTACGCATACATCATCTCATACACATGCACAGAGCCCAGCACTCTCTCTCTCACTCTCTCAGACACTCAGAATGTTTTCTTACCCTGTTTACTGGTCCCTTTATGGTCCCTTGTTAACATGTGAGACCGCTCTGGTCTGTCTATGGTGGCCGCAATGAATCAGGATTGTGCTACCAGTGTGTGTCAGACCTGATGACTGCATGACTGAGGGACGCCGGCTTGTGCAGAAACCATAGACTGTATAAAAATAATGGATGTAGCCACCGTGACGTCACCCATTGGTTTGTGGACTTCCATTTTGAGGCCATGAGTTTGGCATTTTCGCCATTGCCATCTTGGATTTCTGGAGCCGGGAATGACCATATTTGAATGAGAGGGTGGAGCTGTGGAGGAGCGAGGGGTGGATCTGACTCTGCCTCACAAACAGTAGCCTCGCCCTTAATTAAGCATAACTTTGAGCCTTATTTAAATAAAAACAGGCGAGTTATAAAAAATAAACCCCTGTACGGTTGTCGTGAGGGGGATATTAGCTATAGAAACCAAAACTATTTTCATACCAGGCTGTAAACATGTTTATTTCTGCTTTTAAGTTGGGTATTTTAACATGAGGGATTTGTAGATTTACTCACTTTTGGCCATTTGGGGAGCTGTAGTTTTAGCACTTCCACGTTGGCTTCATTTTTCAGCCCCTTAGACTGATGCTTGACAGAAACTAGGGAGCTTAAAGAGAACATCCACCAATGTTATATATCAAAGTCTGTTTACAAGTCTTTAACTGGCCTCAAGTGATGTCAATTGGTGTGGAGTTAGAAAGAAGATCTCTGTGGGCCGCTGTTTATCTCCACTGCAGGCTAGCAGCTCGAGGCTAAACTGAAGAGGCTGAACTGTTGGCAGTCAAGAAGCACTATGGGGAAAATGTAGGTGGCAGATTTTGACAAGGAAAAAGAATGTGTAAAGACTAAATCGCTTACTCTGCTGCATCAGTTTTGAAGATTTTCATTTTTATCTTTTTAACTGTCCATCACAAGTCTGTATTAGGAGCGCAATGCTGAATCGGTGGAGTGGTGAAACAGCTGACGTGGTAGCCAATATGGAAGTCTCTCATTAAGCATCAGTCTTCTACTGGGGTCATGCACGGCTATTTTTTGCCTGTGGTGACGAGAAAAAAAAACTGAAACAAAACAAAAAACCAA
Organism: Epinephelus fuscoguttatus; assembly: GCF_011397635.1. Taxonomy (NCBI): domain Eukaryota; kingdom Metazoa; phylum Chordata; class Actinopteri; order Perciformes; family Serranidae; genus Epinephelus; species Epinephelus fuscoguttatus. The sequence goes on along the minus strand of NC_064754.1, from coordinate 36,531,405 downwards.
GCATAAAGCTGTTTTTCCTCAAATTGCAAAATTGTCTTGTGTACATTCAATGTAAGACAATATGTCAATTTTCCAGCCAGTTCCTCTGGGGATAAAGCTTCAGCGCAACACAAACTCTGTGCGCAGTAAAGTGTTTTCTCATTGAGTAAAGCTCTGCATGCTGTTTATGCATCCAGCTGTTATATCGCAACAGAAAAACAACATTTTTTTGATAATATACCCCCAAATCCCAGACAGGGAGTTAAAAACACTGTGAGAACATGTTCTGCTGTTCATTTCCAGTAAAATGGGACAGACTGTGTCCCTGCCTGTTCGGCGTCTGTCTCCCCCCATGTGACAGCGTTTACTCAATACGAGAGACAGGTGGGCTGTGATTCACAGAGCTGATGAGTGAGGTGCTGGAGTGTCTTGTGTCTAATGTGTGAACACATGCTGATGTTGTTCGGCGCAGGTTTTAATTACCCCTAATCATCTGGTACCCCCTCGACCCGAACCTTTCCATACACACAAACACCTCTGTCTCTCTCCTGCTCAATCTCGCTCACTTACACACATACACACACACTCATCTCGCGGTTCACGCCAAACCCACAGCACACACAGAGATCCTCCCTCGGCTAAGACGAGCTTTCACTGTGGCATCAAGTCACCAATTAATTCATTAACAGACATCTCCTCAGGCGCTGAATAGCTGCTCACATCCTGGGCAGAATTACTGTTTGCGTAAACTCCCACTGGCAGACAACACAGATTAAGAGTCACACTCACACATGCTTGCACAATCTCTTGTTCTCAGACACACACTCTCGCTACAACAAAAAGAAATACACTGTATAATGTCAAGGCCTACTGGCAGTGAAGAAAGACACATGGAAACACTCACACAAGCTTGCACACACACAAATATAAAACAGGTAACCAGCAGACGACAGAGACAGGTATCAACAGAGACTGAGAAGAGCATCGTGTGTCTGTCTGTCACTGGGGGAATTAAACATGAGGAGGGACCTGTTGAGTAGCGTGTGTGTGTGTATACAAGCAGCGCAATCCCCAGAATAAATGTTGGTTTCGTACATTTCTGAAAACCACTGACATTTTACATTTCTACGTTGTTATTTAGCAGATACGCTGAAACTTTACATTTCTTTAGGGTTCAGCAACACAGTGGTTACATGTGGTTATGTTTGGGCACAAGAACCACTTGTTTAAGGTTAGGAAAGATCATACTTTGGCTTAAAATATCCACTTTTGGTACCACAATGGCAGCTTTAATTTGTAACCATTTTTGTTTTTTGTTGGTCTCGAACAATAGTCCGCACGCCAATCACCATCCCCTCCTCCCCCTGACGACAATGTTAGCTCATGTGCATGATATCAGACCTACTCCAATTAGAATCATTCATAGGATACTTGTGAAACGTACATCTGTATCCGTGGTTTGCAGAAATTTACAATGCCAATTTTCTTGGCGAACAGGCTGATGCAAGTGTGCGTTGGTGTGTGTGAAAATCTTGGAGTTGCCCATTTCCCTCATGTCCTTCAAACACCTTTTCTGCCACAGCTAGCAGCACTTTTGCAGATGTTTGGGAGCCATCCTAGTCAGAGTTTGAAAACTGTTTTGAGTGAATATGTAATGCATTTAACTTTTTGCACCTAGAGCGACCAGCTACGATCGAAGCTCTCGGCGCTGTCAGAGGGTCCAATAAAAATAATGAAGCAGCTGTCATCGCTGTAAGAAAACCTACTTCAAGTCTGTGGTTTGAGAAAGATTAATCAGATTGGTGAAAATGCAGTACGCCCAGATTTCTCTCTTGAGAGTGTACCTGACAGTGTAAAAACATAGTATGGAAGAGTGTGTGTGTGTGTGCGTGTGTGTGTGTGTGTGTGTGTGTGTGTGTGTGTGTGTGTGTGTGTATGTGTGTGAGCCTCTTCTGCAGAGTGTGGCTAATATTAGAGGAGTGCTGTGTTTTAAGGATAGAAAGAAGAGGAAAAGATCCGCTGGATCTCATCGGGCAAACCAATTATCACCAGCTGCTGCTGGAAGAGTACACCACAGATTGGATGGAAACATTTTAAATGCAAGACACACACACACACACACACACACACACACACACACACACACACAGAAAGCATGTTTTCACCCACAGGTATGTAGCAGCGATATTTCTGATCATAAACAGGAGAATGATGATGATGATAACGACAATGTGAGTTTCTGGCCCGGCTGGATGTTGTGATAAACCAGCCTCGGTGAGTTCAAGAACCAGCGAGGGTGACAAGAGGAAGTGAGCGCAGGCCAGAAGCCAACAGAGTAACGCAATATGGCTTTCCTTCAGAGGCAATATGGCTTCCGACCAAACCGTTTCTCAAAAACAAGGTCGAGGTTCCATTTCTGGTACGAGCCCGCGCGCGCAGAGAGACCCGTGTGCGCACACTCACACTGGCTAAAAAATGCGGACTCACACTGTGAGCGGGATCTGTGTTGCATTATGTTTGTAGCCAAAGCAATGAAACAAAACCACGGCCGCAGAAATGTTCACTTTGCCCAAAGGACCCTGAATTCAACAACAGACACACAGGCTGTGAAATTTCAGACCAGATCTTGTCTTTTCTGACAAGTGAACACATTCCATCACCCCCAAGCAGTGCGACCTGAGCTTTGTCAAAGGCAGTAAAAGGGATTGTAATGAAAATGATCTTTCTTCACTTGAGACTAATACCATACAACATGCAGATAGCTCTAGTAAAGCACAGCTACAGATGTGTTTTGAGTTTAGTTTTATGAATGGTGGCAGTCTTCCTTGTATTTCTCGCTCAGCACAGACACAAACACCTTCTCATTACCGTTTTGTGTGTTGTCTTATCTGTATATTGTCCCCAGACACTTTTTTGTTAGAAACTCATTTCCACTCTTCAAAGGCCTGTCAGAATTTATTATCTGAGCAAAACTGGAATTCCATCAAAATTGGATTGTTTCTCAAACAGGCCTCATGACAAGCAACAACTAGCTCCAAAATTCCAGCTCCAAAAGGGCTGCTGCCAAACACTGACATTAATAGCTTCAAGATCTTCCATGCTTCAACATACTCAACAGTATATCTGCATTATTTGTCACATCTATTGCTTTCATTTGAGCCTAAATTATCAGGATTACAAATGATCTCACTCCTGGGATTGTAAGGTCTCTGGTGACAGAAGTACTCAAAGTAGCAGTTTTATAAAAGTCGTTTGATTGTAATGGCTTCATTTAATCATTATTATTGTTTAATGTGTACAACGTGTCTATTTGCATCTGGGTGAGCATAGTCACACTGCAGCTATTTGGCCATTAACACCCATCCCTACAACCCATTAATATGGATCCACACTGTATGCTGTGACTGGCTAGTACTCATTGTGTTGATGCATTGAGGTCAGGGGGATGGGAAAGGATAAGAAAAAGGTTAGGATTAGGGCAAAGGGGTCGTGGTTAGGGCTAGTGCTAGCCAATCTCAGATATTCCCTGAGATTCAAGTGGTAAATGTATGAGAAAAAACTCATAAATGTGCTGCCAGAAAGTCAGGTGACGTAGTATAAAGAGCGACACAGTCCATAGAGGGAATAAGATGTGGTGGATAAATTGGTCACGCACAGGACTTTAACCCACAAGACCAGGGTTGAGTCCTATGTGAGTCAAAATTGGCCTATTATTTACAGAGTTAGTTGAATTTTTCAGTTTTTAGGGTGTATATAGCTGCTTAATGTTCACTGTGTACATAAACTTTAACTGACCCCTTCATATTAATGTCACATGTTGACATTGCCAGGACACCCAGGAATGGTGCAACAAGTTCTCATCCCAACTCGTCAAAAAACGGTGCTTTGTCAGCAGACATGCCAGGTAGTCCTCAACATCTGTTTTGGACATTCTCGGAGGGCGTGTCAATTTACGCTTGTAATGTGTAGTTTCTGCTCTTTACATGTATATAGTCTTTTACTTACAACATCAGTAAAACACTTCTTTTTTAAGTTGATTTCTTTAGGGTTAGAGTTAGGCAACAGAAGCACAAGCTTTAGTAAAAAACACAATGGTTTGGCTTAAAATACACATGAGAACCAAACAGCAGGCTCCCAGGAACTGCCATACTGGTATTTACAGCTCAGGTGTAAATAGTATTGTTGGCCATGGACACCTGGGTGCAAATAGCGTCTGTCTTGATACAAATACTTTGACATGCTTCTAGAGCCAGACATCAGAATTATCATACTGAAAAACCAAAATGGATCTACTTTTGTCCTCCTATGACTCAGGCCTGGTGACTAAAAGGATGGTTCAAGGGCAAGGAACAGAACTTACCTCCTGTCACCAACCACTCCATTAAATCTATTTTCAGTTGGCAACGTAAAAACCACACTTAAACACTGTTAGATGTTGAATAAACCAACTGACCTCACTGTAACATAAAAAGACGACATATCATATATATCATATCACATCATATCCTTGAGAGTGTATCAGTAAATCGAACCAACTATGCATTTTTTATTATCAGTGTATGTACTGCTCAAACAGTACTGAGACAGCCCTGAACAGCTGTCTGCTGAACTTCCACTTCTTTAAATTTCAAATACAATCACCTTTCAAATTCTCTGATTCTCTGAAAAAATTAGCAATGAGCAGTGTGTCAGGCCTCTCACCTTAACCCCCCATGGACACACACACACACACACACACACACACACACACACACACACACACTCACAGTATATATACTCAACAGGAGCATTGGCAGCAACTGGACATTTCAACACATACATGTCCCCTGTGAATCCCAAACATGCATTATAACTGCCTTCTCGCGGCGTGTGTGTGTGTGTGTATCTTTTCAGAGTGGTCTTTTTTTGTGTTTGGTTACAGCTACTTGATATACCGTACCGTCAGCCTTGCTTACAGTATGTGCTGGCTCAATGGCCATGTTTCTGTCTGTCTGAGAGATATAACAGGTTTCAAAATCTAAAACAGAAGGGTGAGCCGGCAGTCTGGACCACAAGAGACTTATTTTTGCAGCGGTTTACAAAACGAGTCATAAACACTGATAAGAGCTCGGCCGAAAGAGATTGTTGAAGGGAAGAGAGAGGCCATTCCCCCCGTTTGAACTGGTGACTTAGGACCTAAAGAAAACTCTGTGTGTTTGTGTGTGTCTGTGTGTGCGTGCGTGCGTGCAAATATGCATGCCTTCAGGTGTGTGCCTGTCAATAGGAGGACGTGGTTGCTGACTGAAGAAGTGAAGGTGAGGAACAGTGGGACAGTGCAAAGTGCAAAGCTCCTCTGTCAGTTTATTCCCAGCTTTGTTTGCTGTGAGCGGGACCAACAATGCATCCTGCCGGCACCTTTGAAGATGAAGAATGCCGGTTTATAAAGGTGCACAGTAAGCTGCTCAAACATTAACCAGACCTTCATTCACGTCTGAAAGGTACCAAACGAACATGACAGCAAGGAGACATCTGAGGAAAGGCCTGCAGAACATCACTGTTCCCAACCTGATTTGATGTATTTTAGGTGAAAAGCATCGCTTCTGTGTGCAAACAAAGGTGGAATGATACATGTCTGACTGGTAAGATTATACATAATGCAGTTGATTCTGCCCTCTGTTTTGAAGACTTGATTCCAGTTTGACTGTCATTATCTGATATGTGCAAGGATAGGTGTAAACACCTCACTGAAGTAGGCAACAAATCCACTGTCTAATATTCTAACGCTGCCAGATAACATTAGTCTTTGATTGTTTATTTCTTACAATTTAGGATGCATTAAAACTATTTTTCTTCAACCTGAATTATGCACATGACCCTGAACACAAAGCTACCCTAAATCAGAGGTGGTTCAATAGAAACATAACTACACAACTTTGGAGCTACACTGAGGTGTCTCTATGATCACAGCAACCATTGCTTAAAGCTGTAGTTGGTAATTTTTCTAAAAAAATAACTTTTTGTCATACTTGCCGAAACTGTCATTACATCCACACAAGAGTACATGAGACAGATCAGCTGTAAAATAAATAATAACTAAATAAATAAAAATCTGCCTCCTTGTAGTGCTTGTAATGGCATTAGCAAGAATCCGCCACACGTGAACAAAAACAACCAATCAGAGCTGAGGAGTCTCTGATGTAACTGTCAATCATGTCACTTACTGCTCCTGAACTGTGATCAAACTGTCAAACAAGGCAGCGCTGATCAAATATGACTCAAGATTCTGTCACTGCATTGCCAATTTCTTGCTTAAAATGTTTTTAGAAACATATTATAGTGTACTGTTTATCTGTAAAACTCTCAACATCCCCTCCATGTTGAGTTTCAGATGCTCCCATCAGGGCAGAGGGTTAGCCTCCCTAAATGCAGCACAAAGCATTACAGATCATCTTTTGACCTAGCTATTGCTTCTCTTAACAAGCAGTGACTCTTAATGTATATGATTTACCCCTGACAGTGTGTGACACTGGATACTGTGTGTTATGTACTGTACTGCCTGTTTTGTTATACTCATGACTACTGTCTGTATCTTAAATTGCCCCTCGGGGACATTTAAGTTTTACCTTATCTTACCTTAAAATAAGAAAGTTTGCTCTGGCCTGTGGATTTTGGCTCAGCTGTATCCAACACAGCAGCCTGGTCACACACTTTCTCATTTTACAGCTAAACAGTACACTAATATATGTTTCTGAAAACATTTGTTGAGAGAAAAAGTCAATGCAGTGACATAATCTTGATTCATATTTGATCAGCGCTGCCCAGTTTGACAGTTAAACTAAAGTTCGCAAACAGTGATTGACATGAGTGACAGCTGCTTTAGAGACTCCTCGTCTCTCATTGGTTGTTTTGCTTCAATCACGGCAGATTCTGAGAAATGCCATTAGAAGCACAAAAGGAGGAGGAACATTTGACAAGAAGTTCTATTTATAAAAGTTACCAACCACAGCTTCAAAGCACATCATGTCTGATGATGGCATTGAGTTCTGGACTATTTAGGGCACAGTTTATATTTGCATTTTCTATGCTGGATTCCTCTTTTCATGATTGTTGTAAGTTGGTGCACAGCGGTTAGCAAGAAACTTTTTCTTTTTTAATTCTGTCAGAAAAACTGCATGAAATCCTGAATTTGATTGCTCCTGATACTGTCCCTGGAAACTTTTCTTTTATCAAACTCTGCTTCAGCTGTTTTGGAATTATCTTAGACCTCATTAAGGTTTGGGCCGTCATCCACGAAAGTAAGAAATCTACACCACCAAACATGAGTACGCGCACAGCTGTTTTTAAGTGTTTACTTATGTTTGCTTGAGCATTTTGAGTTAATATTCACATCTCGTCAAGACCTGTTAAAGATTTTTTTTTTCACGGATTTTTTTACCCCTGATGGTTTCGACTTGGAAACCCACTCGTGTATCACAAGGCATAAAAACAACTTAAATTTTTCTTTGTCTGCACAAGTGGTTGTGGCTTTAAAACTCAATTATTTTAATAGGTATCAAATCAACCGTGGCAACTTTTCTGCACCGCATGTTTGCTCCTGTCAGTCAGATGCCTCTGCGCAGCACCTGGGAACGTTTGAGTGTGATTTCTGCTGTTTAGATTTAGATACAGTGAGGCAAAAAACAAGCAGCAGCCCCTTTCCAAATCACCCGGCTAATACAGGGCTTTAGGAGTGAGAGACTCCTCATGTGCAAACAGGGATAAAGGAGGAATAGCAGCAAGGCGAAGACGAATAATCTCTTCCAAGTCTGTGATATGTTACAGTATCAATGCACCAAGAGAATTTCTAAGTGACTGAAAGGAAGAAAAGTTTCTTCCTGTTCCAGCAGCCTTTACAGCCCCATTGGCCCAGTAAGGCGGCACCTGGAGTAAAACACAATTGTCAAAATACTCCACTGTCCCACAGGCCATGGAAATTTCACCCTACTGGCCCTTTTATTTCCCTGTTCCTCTCCCTCACACATTTTCCTCATCATACTCCCCCTCTCTCTCTCGCTTACGTCTGTCTCTTTCGTTTTCACTACTGTCGTCCTGCTCCGTCTCCAGCCCCTCCTTCTGCCCCTGCTTCTCTCTGTGGTGCAGTCCCCTCGTTCTGCATGCCTTCAAGCTGTCTTTCTAATCTGCCTGAATTATTCAAGGCACTTTCTCCTCTTCTTTTTTTTCTCTCTACCTAACATGTCAAGTAAACTGCACAAACCTGAAACCGTGAAACTGGGGGATGAAAATTACATTTACAGTTAATCTGCATTAAAAGATCTCCGGAAGGGACTCTGACTGCAGCCGTTTCTCATCATACAACAGTTAGCTGAAACAATGTCGCTTTCCTTAATTTGTGAGATGGATGTCTATGGAGGGGCTCAAGTCTACAGGAGCATCCTCACAGTAAAATCACAGACATTGCTGCAAACCCAGATTAACATCTCAACATAGAGACTGTAGCAGGTCTCTGTTGTTTCCTGTGGTGCCGCTTTGAACCCATTGCATTAGAAGCTTTTCCTTTACTGTGGGGAGTCAATAACCCAAATGGATCGAGGTGTACACTCAGGAGTGTCCTTTAACGTCCTGATGGAAGTAATCAGTAAAGTGCACTTCAGGAGAAACACAGAGACGGACCTGTGTGTGTCTAAATGTGCTTTTGCGATTTTTGTTTTCGTCTCTTTTTTGTGCGCGTGGGAAGTGAAGATCAGGGAACATTGGAGGAATCGACAGCTTACGTCAGTTCCGACACCGTACAGTGCCAGACCTTTTTACTGCACACAGAAACACTTCTGTGCTAACTAGATCCTTATGAGAGTCCAGAGACACTCGCAGCGCTGTCATTAAGGGGAGCGCAACGACAAACTCTGAAGTTGTCCCACTGAATACACCCATCCATCTAACACACCTCCTTCCATTGTTCGCCGCCTCTACAGAGGTGTGATTTCTTCTTCTCTTCGAGATTCTGTGTTTTCTTTCACTCATACACACACACCCAAACACAGACATTTCTATAATCTCATTGTCAAAAAGTAAATATCTTGCTGACAACATGATGGATGCAGTAAATGATAGGCTTTTATGGCTCAGTGTGAAACATATTATACGCCCGCTGGTCTGGTAAAAAAAATTAAAATAAAAAATTGTGGATATTGACTACAGGAGACAATTTATTGTATGAGTTTAAGGGCTGTGCCTTAACATTTTTATTTTATTTTCCAAATAGATTTTTTTTTTTAAATCTCCCTCTTTCTTTAAATTTAATGCGAGCACTGACATATTTGTGTATTATCTGAATGCTGAGATTTTCACCATGACAGTGACTCTAATGTTGGCCAAATAACAATTTAAAGTTTATTGTCTTGCTGGACTCGGTAAGCTTGGCAAGAATCTCAAATGTAGGAATAAGGAGGAGGAATAGGAGCTTTATCTGCTTTCTTTCTTTCTATGCCTCCTTCCTTCATGATCTCTCATGAATATTTTGAAACCGAGATTTTAAAAGTCCCACATGTGAAATATATCAAGTACAAGTGATAGTAAATTGAAGGCTGGATTATGTGAAGACAAAATCAATCGGTAGGGTCGGTTGGCCTCCATTAAAAAAAGTCATGCAGACTGCTTTAAGCAGAGTAAAAACACACCTTAAGTCTTGGTTTCATTACTTTCTCGGGAGCCACACAGCATGTACAGAATGTAGCTCTTTCCACAAAACTGCGCCTGTTGATTTAGCAACACCCTCACATCTGCCAGTGAGAATATGTCAGAGCTTTAGAAACACCAGCAAACAAAACCCTCTCAAACAGCTGCTGTGCGTCAAAGTGGCTGACATGTGTCGTGACTGTCAAACAATATGGAGCCCCATTCTTTTCCCCTGCAGACCTGCAGCAGAATGGGAATTAGAAAAGGGAGTCACTGACGTCTTAGTATTTTAGTCTCTATCATCGACATCTTTCCGCCTTGCCTTCTGTTTCGCGAGCTGTTCCTCGTCATCCTCCTCACTGTACACCTCATCAGCAGGAGCAACGTCAAATTACTGCAGGTCCTCACAGTTCAAACACTCCTCTGTCCATCAATTAAAATAAAATGAAACTAACTGAAAACAAAAAAGCCATATCCCTAAAAATCTGTGATGCACAGTCTTCTTGCAACACAGCAACATAATTAAGTAATATAATTAATCTGCACAAACAATCTTCCAATCACCTCTGACAGCATACTGTACCTGCATCTCACAGACAGAACTTAAACAGACAGAAACCTGGCGGGGGCTCTGCAGTTTCTGCAATCTACAGGTTCATGTTTCTGTGCCAGGTTGTAATAAAACTACTGTAACTTTGTTCACTCAGCAGCTGGTGAAACATGTTGGCTCTCAGACACAAAGAGCAGCACAGATATGATCAGAGATTTGCTCCTATCCTTTGCTGTTACACCTGCTTTCTTTTAAGGATAGAAAACACTGTGTTATGCAGTGGTTATATTAACATTTTCTCAGGTTGTATTTCAGTGAATATTGTTAATAATAATTATGAAAAAAATATCCAAATTAAAGCAATTTTCATTTGTTATTTTACATTGTGTAAAAGACAGAATTGCTGCAATAAAACTAGAGCCAGTTTGCATTTTTCAAATTTACAATTGGAAACACGATTTGTTTATAATATTTTAATATGTCATAATAAGCTAATTATTTCTACATTAATGGTGATAAATTTAGCTTTTTATTCTGGATCACAACGCCTGGCATTTTGATAAATCCTTTCATATTGATTTTAATGTGGAAAATAATAACGTGACAACATAATAATAATAACAACAATAAAACTCTGTGTTCATTTTCCATTGCGGTGAGTTTGTTGCAGGATTCTTCAGATAAATTAAAAGCCATCGCGTAATTGCAGCGGTAAAGTGGAGCTGTGAGAAATGTTCCTGTGGATGATTGGGCTCGGTGGTCCCGTTTGAGGTGGTTTAAAAGCCTCCATTATGGCCTGCAGTAAGCTAAATGGACTTTCAAATTGCATTTCCATGTTGCATGTGACCTAAACCCAATTTTGTGCTCTGTAGACGTGCGCCACAATATCAAGAAAAAATGTGGCTTTGCTGTGGTTTTGTTTAAAGGGGATGTTCGAGTTTGGATTTAATGAGCTGGAGCTGGAAAATTACTCGTGATTTAGTCATAAAATAAAACATAATAATAATAATCTTATTACTCAAATTATTATTATTTTGTATTTTGATATTAAAGACAATCAGATGCGCGTGATCACATTTCACTGATTTTAATTCCTGGTCATTCTTTTTCCTAAATATTACATATTTCCTCTATAGCCGATAGTGTATCTGAAAATCACACCAGTCCACCTACGATAAATTAAATTCACCCTACATGTAAAGCAGCTCTGATGAGCCGCCGGGATGGAGGACGTGTGGATGGACTTACCGACACACTCGTTGGCCTCCCTGGCTGTGGCTCTCTGCCACGGTCTGTCGTAGTGGAAAGGTTTGCACCTGTCGCACTCCGGCCCGGCGGTGTTGTGCTTGCACTCACACACCAGACTCCCATCCCGGTCCTTTACGCACCGAGACGCGTGCCCGTTGCATTTGCATCTCCCTCCGACCTGCAGGTCCGACACGGCATAGAAGTACGAGTCCCGGGCCAGCTCCGAGTCGTCCTCGTTCTCGTCACCAAAAGTGTGCAACCGGCTGAAGATGACTTTAATGTCGGTGGCTGTCACCCAGTCCTGCAGCACCGGGGAGTTGTCAAAGTCGTGCGCGGACGGTCTGCCGTCCAGCGTGCTGAAGGCGATGAGCCCGCCGGTCAAAGGGTACATGTCGGTGTGGGAGTCCGTGCACACGGCCTCCTGCTCGTTCTGCTTCGTGATAACGGCCCTGTTCGGCTTGTTGTACATCTTCCTGCACTGGGTCGAGTAAAACTGAAAGGGCACCCAAGTTTTACCGTAGTCCATGGACTTGTAAATAACCATGGACTCAGGTCGAGGCGAGCAGAACTGCAGGCTCACGTAAGTCACCTCAAACTTCTTCCCGAGGGACAGAGTCAGGGTGACGTTTTGCGGGAACTGGATGAAGTTCTCGGACTGCCAGCAGGTGAGGTTGTGTGGATTGTTGAGGTCCGTCAGGTACGCCGGAGGGTGGTACTTTTTGGGGTCCGAGGCATCGCAGGTGTGACAGTTCCTGGTTCTCTCGTCTCCTTTCTCCGCCGATGTCACCACGCAGTAGCGGCTGGGCGTTTTGCCGCAGGTGCTGGACACCTTCACTTCCTTCCCGAAGGCGGAGTTGACGAAGTCCGGGATGCAGCGCCGCGGGTTGCCGTGCTCGTCGTAGCAAGGGTCTGGGGGAGAGGTCTGCGCCGCGAACAGGCTCATCCCGTAGCCGCCGAGGGCGCTCCGGCATGACAGGGACGCGGCGAGCAGCACAGTCAGCGCAAAATCCACAACCCGTATCATGGTAGGTCCCTCGGTCCCCAAGTGTCTCTGCCGCTGGAGGAGAAAGGGAAAGCAGTCAGCGTGTGGGAAGAGAGAGAGAGTGAAGTTTGGTGATGGCACAGCAGTCTGCAAACATTTCCCAAACAAACAAACACTGGGACAGGAATAAGTATCCGACAGGGATATAAAAGTCAGTCACACAGCATGCATGCCAGGTTGTGTGAAATGTCTAAAGCCCACTTTACCTGAGAATAACTTAAGATGTCACAAATACAGTCGATGTGAGGCTACTTTTCTCTGCCGGGCTCCAATCACAGCTCCTCCTGTTTTGTTGTTTGTTTCTTCAAATCTCCTGCGTAAAAACAGAGGAGCGGCTGGATTTAAGAGTCGCTGGTGTCCTTATAGCAAGTCCCACTCCTCCTGCCGGTCTTTTCACAATCGCTCTCTCTCCCCCCCCTCCTCCCTCTCACGCTCTCTCTCTCACACTCACACTCACACACACTCTCCCGGATCGGATCTTGCTTGGCACAGCTTTAGGTCAGCTCATCTTGAGGGGTGACACCAGGCGGAACAACGACATCCACTGGTGGCGCGTCAGAAGATTTGACGCAAATAAGCGCAGGAAGAAAAAGAAAACAACTGGAGCGAGCGCACAGCACTGATTCGGAGCATGCCACACCTTCAGTCTGAGCTACACCTGATAGGATCATGTTGTTAAACCAGCGGGACGGGCAGTAAAGCACCTTAAGCAAAAACTATGTGAGGCATATTCCCGCAAAATACAGTATAATGATCATAATTGTCACCCTTAAAATTCTGAAGCATGGCATTGAGATAAAGTTGCAATTTGTAGTGTAAAAAGTACTAGAATCTAATTAAAGTGGAACTCCATCTAAATTAAGGATTCCAGTATGTTTTTTCCATGGCCTGGAAGTTCAATTAATATTAGTGAGCATGAGCTACTCTCTCAAAGCCAGAGACCAAAGGAGTAAGTCTCAAACTTGTGATGTCATAGGGTATAAAGTCTGGAGCTGCTCCGTAATCAGACTGATTTTGTCAACCCACATTTGTTGCCTCTCTTTTTCAAACCCAAATGAGCTTTATTCTACTGTAGTGTACCCAGTTCTTAACCGAAAATGCACCCATATACTCAGAACACTCCTATGGGTGCTCTCTGTGTCAACTATAACATCTTTCTCAATTCATTGTGGAGCAGCTCCAGACTTTACACCCTATGGCATCACAAGTTTGAGTTTTAGCACTCTAGTTTTTGGATTTGGGAGAAAGTTGTTCAGGCTTGCTTTTATTTTTAGACTGTCTTAGACCATAGGAATAACATGTATGAATTTTGAAAATGGGCATAGTCCCCCTTTAAAGTACATTTTTATACTAGCATTATTAGAGGATAAAATTGAAAAAGTGACCTGTGTTAACCTAAGTCTTTGAACACAACACCATATCATGTATAGCCACCTAAATAAATTGAAGACTGAGGAATATTTTAAGAGATTCCTTCAAAATAACACGCCTTAGAAACTAAAATGTTAAGTGTTCATCATGTGGAAGTTTGCTTAATTTCCGGTTAAGTTAAATTTTCATTGTGTGATACAGTTCTCAGGTATTTTTGTAGGATGACTCGGAAGCACTTGTGTTTCCAGAGTAATAATACTCACTGAAAACCACAGGGAGTCCATCGGATACAAAATGACTGTAAAATCTACTTACATGCAACCAGCATTCGGTCTTAAAGAACAAAACCTGACTGTTTTTGCAGGATACATGTCTCCTGTATTGAAGCTCCCTCGTGCAGTCCAACCTGCTGCAGCTGCAGCTTCACTCGACCTGTTGAATGCTGGCAGTAGAAGTAACAGCGCCATCTTGCGCCCATGGAGAGAAACAGCGGCCTCAGCCTGACACTGCAGCGAGTGGTGCCTCTACTTTCCCAGGCGGTGGAGGTATAACACCGTTTGTGTAATGAGCATGAAGATGATTGGCTGCTGCAGGTCTGAACGGTAAACACTGTATTACTAGAGTGGGTTGCTGCAGACTGCTGAGTTCAGTAGTGAGATTTTTAATGCAACAATTCGATCTAAAGTGTGAACACACACACAGATAGATAAGCATCTTTTTTTAGGGAAATGTGGCCATAGAAACAAAAATTAGAGGCTACACCATTATGTAAATAACAAGCCACAAAAAAGGCTTCATCATGCCTCATTAAATCAGCAGGCAAAGCAGTCAACAGAGCTTAGTCAAATGTGGTTTCACTCATATAAACAACACCGGATGATCACGTTTTCTTGAGGTTGACAGTTGTTTGCTTTAAATCTGCTCTTGCATGGACAGAAAAATAAAAACATTTTTATCTAATCTCTGTCAGATCTGCTGTGGAGACACGCTGCCCACATCACCAGCTGGTAAGAAGAGTAATGTCTGACAGCTGCTGGCCTCTTTCTGTCTGTACAGGGGTTGAACTAGGGCAACCAGAGAAAGTGTCAACAAGGTTTACACCTATACAGCAAAACCACACAGTAACCATGATGCAAAAAATATTAGGCATTCACTCGAATTTTGTGAAATGAAGCGACTTCCCTTATCTAGAAATCATCTATAATTAATCCTGCAGAGGCTCAGAGATCATCTCCGTGAGGAAATTGAGTAACACAGAAGTGAAATTTAAAAAAACAAACAAAACAATAAGCCCTCTGAGCAACTGCTGTTTTTTTTAAGGGCATTTTGAATACACGTTCAATGCATTTCAATAAGAATATATGGAAAAGCTTCCACAGAGGAGCTACTGCAGAGATCAGAAGCCTTTAACAAACAGATCTTTGTACAGTAAAGCACCGTGGTAAGGTGTAAAAAAATCTTTTTTCTTTCAGTCTCTCAGAGGCTCTGCTTCTTGAATTTCAACCACTTTGCAGTTCTGAACAATTTGATCAGGTTTGTTTCTTTGTTCACGATCCTGTTCTTTGTTTACCTCCTCCCTAACCTCAGTCAGTAACTCATTTCTATGTGTTTCTCCTGTAGTTTGTTTTCCATCTCAACCTACCTTGGGTTTAATCACTTCTGCATTTGCTTTCATGAAGCCATTGTCCCATCAGTTTGTAACATTTTTAGGGAAGCCCTTAGTTTCTGGGATAACTTGCCTGGCTGCATGGTTTGCCTCTGTTTTGTTATTGAAAGTTAGAGGTAGGCTTAAATCTTGACTGCGAAGGCTCATGCACACCTTTTTTTAGACAGGTGTGCAAGAGGAAATGTCCATAAGCAAGAGGAGAGAGAATTTCTGTCTTAGAGAAATACATTCTGGTCCGTAGACCTTCACCAGGTGAGTACTAGACTCACAAGTCAGTCTTTAGACGCTTTGCTTAACTAGGTGAGTACAGGTAATGAAAAAGGTAAATATACAAGTGGCAACACTTGTTCTTTGTGCAGTCCTGCACACCCTGATCATAACAGCAACCTGATCAATAAATCATACAATGATTTTTTTATCTTTTCATCACACCATGTATTTTTATAGAACCACCTTTACTGTACTAATGCTGCGTAATGACATATAACAATAAAAACAGTTTTTTTTACCGGTAAGATCACATCAAATAACATCAAATTATGTACTTTGAAGCTCTGTGGAATTATTGAATACAAGAAAAAGTTCTCTTATGATTTCCAACTTTCCCTTCTATCTTTTATTAGTTTTGAAGTACTGAAATCGCAGTGTTAATCATTCACACAATGGTGTCTTGTAAATAAGCCTTAATACATGCTCTGATGTCACTCTCCAGTCAAAATGTGTGCAGAACTACACCGGCTGAATACTGTTAGTGTTTACTGTCACTGTTTTGTATAGCTTGTCATTTCCCTCACTTCAAGAGAAGGGGAATTCACAGTTGCACTAATACATGAAATGTAAATGACAGGCAAAGCAGGAGGGGGAAGTAAGGTCAGTGTTTCCCTGACTGAGGACTGAGGGGGGGGGTACAGAGAGGGAGCACAAATATGGACCTTGCAGTCTTTGAGGAAGTAGACACAAAGCAGTACATTATTCTCAGTTATGTAAGTATAAATAGATAAATATATATATATTTATATTATCTTGAATTTGACTAAAATTCAGATCTCATAATCACTTTACTTACCACATTTTTTTTTACTTAAGTAAAAGAGGCAATAACACAGTGCATTTAAAATTTTACCCAAGTCAGAGTACAAAATTATAAGCAAATAAATATACTTAGTACCAAAATTAAAAGTACTCATTTTGCAGAATTACACATTTAAGAATAATGTATAGTATTCGATTACCCTATAATTAAAATAAAAACATTAATTTTTAACATCACTTTAATGTTGCATCGGATAAAGGTGGAGCTCATTTTAATTACTTAATATACTGCTGGTTAGTTGATCAATAAAGTCTTATCATAAGCTATAATAATGAACTTTATTTTATTATTTAATTATATTTTGTATTATTCATCTGAATCTGTAAAGTAACTAGTAACTATTACCAAATAAATGTAGTGGAGTAAAAGGTACAAAGTAGCAGGAAATGGAAAAGTACAGAACCAGAGCCTTAATATTGTACTTAAATACAGTACTTGAGTAAATGCTTTTGTTACTTTCCACCACTGATTGCCATTTACCACAACACACTCAAGCTACAGTCTGTTCAGACAGTTATTAAGACAAGTATTGATCTTGTTTGTCCATTGAAATCATTGATTTTGAAACACTGATGGGTGAAAATCACTGAAAAACAAAAGCCCTCTTTGTGTTTGTTGTGTTAGGATAATTAATCACAGTACCACCAATACTTTCCTAGCCCAAGAATATAATGAACAAAGCCTCAGCACCCAAACAAAGACACTTTGCTCACAAGTGTGAAAATAGCATGAAAACAAACACGTCAAACAGATGACTTCCTTCTAGAGGCCAACATCCCTTCAAAAATCCACATGCAGCCTCTTACACACGCATGCAGAAACACACACAATTACACTTCCCACCTATACACACACTAGCAGCCTCCCTCATTGTGCTCACATGCACCTCTCTCATACACTTCCTGTTTGTGAGGCACAGTGTGTGTGTGTGAAGCGCAGAAGTCTTTGAGCGCAGCAGTGAGCTACAACCAGATACCAGCGGATGATTTCACGCTTGTTTCGCTGCGCTGCTCCGCCGTGCCCAGGATGTGGGTTCGTCTGTTAAACCGTGATGTGCGTGGTGAATGAATGGCAGTCGCACTGAGCTGGAGACACTTTGCCTTGGATTCTTTGGACTCTTTAGACACATTCAGAGGGTATGGATGCTGGACAGTAAACTGCAGGTAAGACAATGGAGGCAGTATATTTTATTTTGAAGGGCATCTGCTCTGTGGGCTCAGATGGGGACAACAGTCACTGACACTGCCACCCTGATGAGCTGGGGACGTACTTTGTCTTCTCTGGTAATGCTCAGGGAATAATGACTGACAGTAGGCTACTGATTTGAAAATATGGGCATGTTTGCATCTAGATATGCATGTAGTATCTCAGGATACAATGATTTTTGACAATATATTTTTATTGCAAACTATTTCGCTTCATCCATCCAGTACG
Source organism: Epinephelus fuscoguttatus (assembly GCF_011397635.1). Lineage (NCBI taxonomy): Eukaryota > Metazoa > Chordata > Actinopteri > Perciformes > Serranidae > Epinephelus > Epinephelus fuscoguttatus. Next base: position 36,513,371 of record NC_064754.1, on the reverse strand, counting down.
ATGCTACACTGACATCTCAGGGACTTCTGTCTTTAAAGCAGGTTTGTCAGTGTCAACGCTCAACGTCATCTTGTTTTGACTCATGAAAATGTGTTCTTGGTCATTTCTCTGCATTGTGAACACCACGGTTGTCTTGTTTTCTGTCAGAGGAGCTGATGGGCAGCCTCAGCCTCACAGTGATGGGAAAAGCAAGGCTGGTGTGTTGACAGTCGTCCCCCCCTCCACAGGCGCCCACTGCAATACCACTTCGGGCACTTCTGCTTTTTCAGATGCTCAAAATGATTCATACTTTTAATAAATGCTGAGGAAGTAAAGACACTGCAACACGTGTTCGATGCCTGGACGTTATCTGTAAATGGAAACAAGTTATTTAAGCCAGTGTGATCTACTGGTGTCAGATTTCTGTGTCAGCCACATAGATATGGGCTCATGTTCCTTATTTCAGTGGCTGTAGTTGATTTTACAGGGCAGGTGAAGTGTAATTGATTGATCTACATGCAGTTGTAACTGAACTTCATAATATGACAAACACTAGTTGATTCATCATTTATGTGGATAGATTTAAAATTTGTGCTGAAAAGTGACACCCAGGGTTGCAAGCATAGAATTCTCTTAACTGTCTCTGAAGCATAAATACACAACAGTCTGTCAGTGGTCTTTGAGGGCTCCACCCCATAGAAACTCTACTGAGCCAACGCCTGAACTCAACATCCTTTTTTACTACATAAACCAACCACCTGTCAGCCGCATTTGAATTAAAGGTACAGTAACCATAAAAAGTGGCTGTAGGTGCCTTTTGTGTTGAAGCTGACTTTTAATTCAGTGATGTAGAGGCCTCTGAAGACAGCAAATCTTGACCTCCAGTTGACTGGAATGATTACAATCCATATAAAAAATTAAAAAACAAGATATTTTGAGGGCAATTTGCCTTTAATTGATAGGACAGTGTTATCATCAAAGGGGGAGACAGAGAAAGAGAAAGAGAGGGGATGACATGGTGCAAGGGGCTGGAGGTTGCTGCTGCAACATGGACAAGGCCTTTGTACATGGGGCACCTGCTCTACCAGGTGAGCTACTGGGCGCCCCACAATCCATACAAAACTTTTAAAAAATCCATATGTCAAGTTCAAGTCTCAAGATGAGCAAGTACATTGCACTCACAATTGGACAATTTAAAATTCAGGACCATAATCGACACAGCAGAACCAAAATTATTGTCTTTTTTATCCCTCACATTCTTCGTGCCTACATTACCCACAATACAACTCTACTACTGACAATTCTATGAGAGATTTGCATGTATGTGTAAAGATTGCATACAGTGTTGGATGTAGGGTCCTGTTCATTCCTATATGTTTCTCAGTGGTGCTTTAAGTCAAAAAAGGTATAAAATCACCTGGATCTTTTGTATCTTTTCACCGATAGAGCATGCGCACTACAAAATTTTGCGAGCATAGAAGCATTATGTTAGTTGGCCGAGCAGCTAACTTCCAGTATAGCCCTCCGCTAATTTCAACCGGGATTAAATGATTTGATCCCACAACTCCTGGATCAACTCCACATGGTGGAACAAATCATTTTGTGAGAGTTGCAATCATCAAAAAAATATTTTCTTTTCACAACGTAAGTCTATTGGAAAAAGTCTTTTTGGGTCCGGTGGCATTACATGACTCATCCAGATGTTGTAATTTCAAGGTTTGGTCACTATGTAAAATTGGTTTCAGAGCCCAGCGCTGTCACTGGGGGATTCCTGGGAGATTCAGGATGTTATGCTAGTAGCAGCTAATGTAGCCTTACGCTGCTAGCCTCAAGCAGAGAACAGGAGGAGGCTACAGTGGTCTGGTAATCTCACTTCTTTCTGACTCCAGAAACAAGACACAACTTTTTTTTTTTTTTTTTTTTTTTTTTTCAAACCGGCAGTCTTCAGCCCCATCCAGTGCCGACTTAAGTGATATCAAGTGACATTTGGTAAATTTTCTCAAGAATTTACCAGATTTCATGCAGCTCCGTCTGAAGTCATAGATTTCTCGATACAACTTTTTCCAAATTTGCAGAAACACTCCTCAGTACCTGTAAACAGTCTTTATATGTAAAATCAGTGGAGTAACCCTTAAATTCTCAAGTAAGTCAAGTCTCAAGTCTTGTCAAAACAAGCTTCAGGTCGAGTTAAAAAGTCTTCTTCAGCAAATAGCAGGTAAATTGCAGGACTTTCAGGTCACAATGCTGACCATACTGTTAACTCAACATTTCTCAAGTGCTGACACAGTGCTGTGGAGACAGGTCTGTCTACACGAGACTAAACTCAACAGAGATTTGATCCCACAAAATCACAAGTGGCCAAATGTAGCTTTGATTTCGGTATCGTTATATCCATGAGGCACATACTGTCACATGTTTTAATGAACAGCTTCTCTCTCTTGGTGGTGGTCTACAACATAATCAGTATTAATACCATCAAGAAAATCATAAGCCTTAAATGTAATGAACTCCCCTGTTGCTTGCCTCCCGCCTGTCAGATGACGACAGACTCTTCCTGCGCAACCAAAGGAAGGGATCGTCTATTCTTCTTAGAAATTGTTCAATTTCACAATCAGCTTGAATACATTCACCTCCTCCTGTTGGGAAATAACAACTGCCGTATAAGTCATGTGTCAGGCCTGAAATAATGAACGCAGATTAATGTTGTTGATTGGAGGAAGCAGATACTGACAAGCTTTGTTGTTTACCACACATCTCAGATATGAAGAATGAAGGCCGTCACTACGTGCTCTCACTCTCTTTTTTTTTCTTTTAAATTTGACATCTCGCAGAGCTTGACTATGATATCTAAGTGCAGCACTGTGTGTTATTCACAACATTGCTTCCTGTTTGTCTCTTTACGGCTGTGGTATCAGTGAAATCTTCATTTTCACCTTTACGACACACACTTTGAGGTCAACACCCCCGTGTGTGTAAACACATGCATCTCCGAACATGCACAACACACCTGTTGTTGCAAAAAAAAAAAAAAAAAAAAAAATTAGGGATGAAAGCCTTAAAGCACACAAAATGTTTTATTTACCCATATTGCATTTTAACAAATGTAAAAGCACATGATTGTCTGCTGGAAATCATAGATATCTGCGTCATCTGCTGAATGTTGTTTAGTGTGAAATAAGAAATACAGCAGACGAGGATTCACTCAGTCCTGTTTGTGTAGCAGAGTCACCACTGGCTCCTGTTGCTTGGTGAAATGTCATAACCTAATACAACATCACTTGACATTTGCATTAATGGTGGTTTCATCATGTGTTTATCAGGATTTATTGCGGTAGTTAAGACCAAAGGTTATTTCAGTGACAGAACAACCTTAATGTTTTGATGCTGCAGTAAGTGATTAGAGCAGACTGTTGCAATGTATATTTATTATTTAAAGCCAAAACTTTCTGCTTGGGTCACTTCTATACAGCAGTTGTACATACTAACTCAATAAGTTTCATATAAAGGGAAGGATTCGAAGTACAGCAAGATCTTGCACTAAACCCAAAAAGGAAGATTTTAAGTCACATTAAATGTAAGATTTTTTTCCCCTAAAATTGCCAGCAGAGAAAAGATCAAGGGTCGAGCTTCAAAGTTAATCAAGAATTCCTGAAAGTGGTTTAAAAAATGGGAATTTCAGCATCTGCAAGATCATGTAATATGACAGCAAACAGACTGAGAAACAGACCCAGACTGCTGAGTTCTCACCGGTAGCTCTTGTTTGAACTAAAGGGAAGCACTTAGTTACAGAAGAGCTTTGGAGTTGGACCACTGTGATTTCCTAAAGCCATAAGAGGCCAGTTCACATCCAGTAGGTCAGTGGAGAGAAAAGGGGGGATAACAGCTATGTGGGCCAGCAGAGGAAGACTGGATGTGAATATCAGACTCCATCAATCACACGCACACACAAGCTCTCCTCCCTGGTCTGTGGGAGTATATGCGAGAGTCTGATCACACCACAACAATAGGGAGGCACCTGCTTCCTCAGCTGAGCAGGGAAGCTACCTTCCTGTTAGGAAGCAGTTGGTAATGGGATCACTGGGAGAGATGGGAAGCAGGCTGCGAGGAGACTAAAGGAGGGGGAAAGAAAGGAGGACAGCATGAGAAAGAGAGACACAGGTGGAGGTGAAGTGCTAGCACTCCTCGGCTTGTCTGGGAAATGTTGACACTTAACTTTAGAGAAGAGAGGGAGGCTGACAGAGAGGAGAAAACACAGAGAGGCAGCAAAGAATGGGAGGGGAGGGGATGACTTGTTCTGTGCTTTCTATCTCAGTAAGAGTTGGTTAATCCAGTCAGTGTGAGTGTTCCTCCACTACATGAGTGCAGCTTGTTATTGTCTGACTGTTGCAAGTTGCAACCAATGAAATGTGGAAGTGACCTTGTTGACTCTTAGGGATGTACTGCATACATCCTCTTATGAAACACCACAGACTCGTGCATTTGCAATTTGACTAGCAACTCCTCGTAAACAACTGTGATGACACTCTGGAGTTAGGACTGAAATTTTCAGTTACAATCCTAGTTAGTGTACTTTGTGATGTGTTCATCTGGTGTCATGTCACGGAAATTGACAAATAAAGGGAATGCAGTTATTGAATTGTGGTACAGATATTTTTGCTAAATTTTGATGCTATAGAATATTTGTGTTGGGAATTAACCGTTTATCAGCCAACTCGACCTTAATGAATGGAATTTTTCATAAAAATATCACTTGGTGACTTTAAAAAATTGTTACATTACGAAAGACTTAATATATGTGATCTTTGTGACATGTTTTGTGTCTAACTTTTCTTTGAGAGTTTAAATCATTCCAGCGCTGTTCTGTGCAAAAGGTTACTAGTGTGAAATAAGTTACATCAATGTAAGTGCTAAAACAGTAATGATGTCGTCAGCAGAGCAATTACTAGCACTGATAAACTTTCACTGAATCGTGCCACCTCATATGAGGTTTTCACCTCCTTTATTACCTTTACACGTCTCCACTGAACCCCATCCTGGATGCAGGAGTCATCACGACTCTGACTTATTAGTTCCTTCCACTCTGACCGGGCTCCCATCCAAAGCCTTGACAATGAGCGGAGCCCTCAGCACAAGTGTCCACCACGCTCGGCCCTGTACTCCTGCTCAGTACCACTTGGGACACCTCTCAGACACAATACCTCTCTGGGGAGGAGGGGCCGCTGAGAAAAAAGGGGGCTACATGGATGTGTTTACCTCTGGAGCTGTTGGTATTGTTGTTGAATGGTAACTGTAGGAAACAGAGCAAAGTGGTGGGGGATAATTGAGTTTCATTCCTCTGCCCTTCTGAACTCGGGTTTGCATGAGCTTCCTGCCTCACCCCTCCACCGGTGTTAATGATGAAGCCGGTCGGATGTTTGTACAGTGTATGTGTGTGTTGGTACTGTATGTGTGTGAGCATACATGTGTGAATGGACAGTTGTTTGTATGTATGTGCGTTGTGTTGTTTGTGTTCCTTTTTAACGTTGACTTTTGAGTTTGCACGCCTTTAAAGGAATAGTTGGACATTCGTATCAGAGGCTAGTTACCCTGGAAACAAGGGGCCTACACTGGCTCTGTCTGAGTGGGGCTACCGACACTGGGGGAACACCAGGGTCAGTTGTCCCGAGCACTTCCCTTTAAATTATCTGTTAGAATAGCTCCTCAAAAATACATAGGCTAGTATTGGTGAGTCACATAAAACCATGTTATTCTTCACCCTCTTAATTTTCCTTGACATAGTGGCTGAAAACGATTTTAATTTTCCATGATTAGGTCGTGCCTCTCCCCTCCCACCAGTGAACTGCCAAAATCACCAGGCATCAAAACATAACAGAGATGCAAGGGACTTTATGGCCAGATAAAAAAGTATTTTAGCTAGCCTTTATTTGATGATATAGTTTTTGGGAGAGCTCTCTTGCCGCACGTGTTTTGTGTGCAACCTGTGCACATTCGGGATAGGGAGGGAAATGGGGCACATAAGACGCACAGAGGGCCTGTGTCTGATGGTAACAAAATCTAACAACACATAATATCTTGTGAGTTTAATACATCAATAACAAAACAAAAAATAAGTCTTGTTATCACTGTGTGGTTTCCAAGCAACTTCAATGAATGCTTTCCCCCAACCAAGACACTTTTACACCTTTTTATACGGATGAAGTAAACAAAATAATATGTTAATGAGCCTTAGAGATCCTGGTAGATGGATTTTGTTTACCTTCAGGCAGAACCAGTTGAGCTGTTTCCTTCTTTTCCTTCCTTCAGATATGACGGTGGTATCAATCTTCTTACCTTACTGTCAGAAAGAGGCAAATAAGCATATTTACAAAAATGTCAAACTAGTGTGTGTGTGTGTGTGTGATAGGGTTATTAGGTGAGTGGGTGCATAAGAGCAAGTGAGTCATTCATTAACGCAGTTCATTTGACAGCTTTCGTTTATTTCTAGTTTTCATCTGAACTGGGGAATTTGTCACGCACTGGGGAAAGTTTGAGAAGATGTAATCAGGCTAAAACTGTTTTTGATGTCATTGCTCATTTCTGTCTGACCGACTTCACTCTGTAAAGAATCACAAACACACAGAATGCCTATTTTTCGTCACTGAAAGAAGCTCATTGATTTATGTGTGCATGTTTAGTTCTGACTAACATCATCAAAATAATGTAGTTCCTGAGAATTTGGCTTTAATGTGTCAGAAACAAAAAAACTGCTAAGCTGGTCAAATTCTAAAAGAGCAAATCTTTAAAAAGCTTCTTTAGGGAAGTGTTGTTGTTCCACTTCTGAAATTTGGACATTTCCCAGAATTTCCACATGTACATGCGTATACTGTATTTCCATGGTAAAACTTTAATATGAGGTAGGGGGAGCTTTAAAAATACATCAAGTACAAATATAATGCATCACAAACAACATGTGACTTTTCAATGAATATTCATTAAATGTTACAGTAGCTTTGATTCCAGTTTAAAACACAAACATCCTGACACACTGTGGTTTTTATAATCATTTTCTAGATCACTAATAAATTTCAGTTTTTGTACATCCATATACAAAATATATGTTTATGGTACGTTATATTTTGTTTTTTGTTTTCTTTGTTTTTTAATATGTTAGATAATGATTTTGTCTTTAGCACCTTTGGCAAACAAAGCAAAGCAGAAGCAAGACTCCTTAAAGGAAAAGCCAACAGTAACGCCAAACCAAAGCAAGACATAATTAAGGTAAAACTTCAATGAGAGAGAAGATGCGAAAACATCGGAGCGAAGACAAATGATGATGGGAAATAAAAAATAAAAACAACAACAACAAATTAATTAAGACAGTTACAAAAATGAAAGCAATAAACACAATAAAATAACAATGAGAATAAAACGGCAACATCACATAAAAGCCAGTTTATAAAGATGGGTTTTAAGAGGTGATTTAAAACAGGTCACTGATGCTGCGAGCCTTATATCCTCAGGCAAGTCGTTTCAAAGCACTATCAGCTTTAGATTTAAGCCTCAACCATAGGGGCCCTACCTGAGGATCTAAGGCTGCAAACTGGGTCATATGGAGTGAACATTTCCACTATATAACTTGAGGCCAGACCCAGAGGTGATCAGTAAAATGTTAAAATGAATTCTAAAATGATCGGGGAGCCAGTGAAGAGAGGCCAGGATTGGGGTGATGTTGTCTGTTAAAACCAGCGAGAAACCCAGCTGCTGCATCTGATTTAAATGTCTCTGAACTAGCTGTTGATCTTTCTTGCTTCATCTCTTTGTCCAGACAGACAAAAGACAAATTTGTTTGTCATCTTTCAACCAATGGAAAGTAACAGATTGAACCAAATTGCTTTGGTTGCCTTATCTGCTATCACCAATAACACAACATATATGGTAGAGAAATTAATTCACAGCCGACTTGTCCAAATCTCAAAGAGCTTGATAAGACATGTTTCCGCGACAAATGGCAACAGGGCAGCAACATAGTGCGCACAAAGTGTTGACCACCACCTGCTTCTTCGCAGAGTTTATTTATAAGCTGTCCCCCGCAAGCACATCTGTGCAATGTCTAGGGGAATTGTTGTTACCATTGAAGAAGTGGTCACTGTAGCGCTCTGAGAATATGTTTTCACAGAAACATTCTCATTGGTTTGGGTGACATTAGAGGTTCAGTTTTGGTTTTGGTTGGTTGGAGGTCGCAGCTTTCAAACTGTGTCATTAAACACCTGCCAACATAAATGTTTATCTGCACTGAAAAACAGCCAGGATTTATAAATCTGTCACTCAACTCTTTCAAGTAGCCGACGGGATGTCCCTGATGTCTTGTTATGCATATTGCTCCTGATGAGATGTGTTCATAACAGAACTGAAACAACTTGCCACACCTGGGTTGTCCTCAGATGCCGCATGATGAGCAGCCAAATGCACTGCTAAACTGACAGATACAAAAAGTGAAGTTCAACGCAGCCTGATGAGTCAGTGGTGAAGACATGATGTACTTATAATGCTGTGGTTTGTTTTCATCGCATCTCTGACCCTAAGCGATACTGATTTTTAGTTTGAAATTACTGTGGGCCGTTTTTCTCTTTTTCCCTTCCATAAAAGTCATATTGTGAAAATCGTGGGCTCTTGTTTTGGTTTGTCTTTAAGGGTACAACATACATAGGGTAACTTGGACCCTATTTTACAATGATTTTCTGTCTAAGCCACTAACAGGAACACCAGTTTCTGAAATTGTTCCTTTATCGAGTGAGTGGGCAGCAGCCGGCAGCGGCGAAACATGCTGAAAAGTCCAATTAATTGAATTACCTCAAATCATTTGGGGTAATTATGTGCTGTCAATGTACATCCACTGAAAGTGCTCATTTTTGAAACTTTAAGAGTTTAAATTGTTATCATAAGTGTCTGACAGCATTAAAGGAAAGATCCCCAAAGAGAATGATTTTTCTGTTGTTGTTAAAGAGCAAGATCAATTTTGTTTAACTAGAAACAGTGCTGAAATTGCTATCACTAAACCCACCACACTCATTTAACTAAACAGTAATTTTGTCATCGTAAAACACATTTAATTCACAGAAACATAAATTCACAAAAAACATCTTCGTTAGTCTTTTCACTATTCAAACAAACACCAACTCTGGTTAAAGTAAGCCCTTAATTCACCCACATAGAAGTGAAAACATGCTGGCTCGCTCAAATGCTAAAATTACTGTTTTAGCCTGGTGGCTTTGGTGAGAGCTAATTCGGGGCTTTTGTCAGCTCTTGTCAAACAAAAAGGATTTTATTCTTAAAAAAAAAGTGAAACTCTGTCGGCATTCTTGTTATAACTCCATCAGACACTTAGAATAGTAATCTGAGCCTATCAGTGGCAAAAACAAACACTTTCAGTAGACTCAGAATGATAGTGCATAATTCCCCCAAGTAGCTACGTTGCAGCTTGTTTTGCTGCTCCTGGCTGCAGTGCTCTCAGTCGAAACTGGACCAATTTCAAAAATTGTGGTTCCCATTAGTCACTTAGACACAGAAACTTCAGAAAATAAAATAAAAATTGAAAAATATCTTTAGTATTGCTGTTAATAATAGTAATTGGCAGTGGCAAGAGTTTCATTAAGACTTCTGTTTGTAAAACTGTCAATCCTTCCCACCATCTGTGTCTGTGGCAGCATCTGGAAAGACATAACTAACATGGAGCTGGGGGAAGAGGTTGTTTGTTGTTGTATAGTTTAATATGTACAAAACATGATAGCATGAGACATTTCAGGAAAAAATACCAATACAAGCAACCCTTTGTCTGTTTTCCCTTTACCTTAGAAATGTCTCTGTATGGTTTGTGTATCTTCTGTAGGCTGATTTTCATACTTAGCGGGTGATCGGCCTTCATGCAAAGTGGACATGATAACACATGCTGGCAATGAAAAGACACCGGCATGTGTTGTGTCTGTGTCATCATGACAGTGTACACGCATACAAACAAACTGGAGGATAATATTCCACTGAAGACATGAATGGGAATTTATAATGTTTTGATGCTTGATATGAGCTCCGTCTCCTCTCCCTACACAGAACCTGAGCGGTGAAGATGCAGCACACCTCGTGCACAGAGGACAGGATCCAGCATGCTCTGGACAGGTGTCTGGACGGGCTGAGACGAAGTCCCACAGCAGCGCACCACTGGAACGGTAAGACTACAGGGGCCGCACCAGTGATGAGGACCACAGATATTTGGTTTAAGAATTTGGCACGAAGCAGTGAAGCATGTAACAACAACTTTAAACTGTGTTTCAACCTGGTTTTTAAGCTTGTTTACAGTACTCTTTTGACTTTCTTCTCCTATGTTTTTCAGCCCATGTCGTCAGAGAGTATTTTCATAATACACTTAGCTCTTTAATATTTAAAAATCTGTAAAGAAAAAAACAAAACAATTAAAAGTCCTCAGATAGTACATTACTCTGCCAATATGCACCATCCTCTAAATGTATATTATATTAACTATAGCATGCGTGTGGGGGCAATGGAGGGAAACATTATATTCTTTTGGGTTTTTTTTTTAAACAAACAGAAATAAATTAAAAGAAAAAAAATTTAAACGCTGCTGGCCATAGAAATTTGTGGATCTGAATTAGGAAAGAAGGAGAAAGCATGCACATGAGCGTCCATTAACTGGACCTTTTAAGGGGCCCAGCCATTTCTGTGGGTGCATGCAGCTCTTGTTTTGGGTGGTAGACTAGGTTAGATTAGTAACCTTTTTCACAGCAGGCACATGTTATTAAACTGATATAAAATCAAACAAATATTTTTCTTCATGTTTTTCTTGGCTGTAGTGCCAATCTAGAGCCACTTATAATGACTGAGCAGTCTTGTGGCAACCCTGTGACCTTCTGTTTCTAGGAAGGTACAGGCAACACATTTTCTCCGAAACATCAACCCCAGTACACGCATTTGAATGTGATATGTGCTGTTTACAGCTTCTGGCTCGAACAGAAAGCAGTTGTTTCTTAACACAAGGGCAACGTGTGACAGACACTCTGCCAGGGGCATATGAGCTTGTTGTTGGTGACACTGTCACTGTCAGATCATCGAGGGGTGTTATTGGCTGCTGGAGGAAGTTGTGTGAATAGACAGCTGGGAGGAAGTGGTGTCACAGACCGCAATGTGTGAGTGAGGCATCATGGGGCAGGAGTTACTGTGGTACAGGGTGTGAAAACAGGGCAGAAGATTAAATCGGCATCAGCCCCCCACATGCCAACCAGCACCGGATAGAGTGACGCACGCTTAAACCTGTGTTAGTAGGTTTTATCCCCTGATGTACTGTGATGTGATTTTGACATTTAAAACATGCTTGCTGAAGCTGTTTCATGCTTCATTACATGACTCCATCATCTGTTAAGACGATTTCCAGGGCTGTGTATGTTGTCTGTGAGTGTGAATACATCCATGTGAACTGAAATAATCGAATTTTCATCTCAAGAGGATTATTCAAAACTCACAGGTACATTTCCAGGGCTCGCGGCTTATCAAAATAAAACCTGTAGAGCTCTCAAGTAAATTCTCTTGATGCAGTTACACCTAGCTGACCTTTAGAGATGTTAGATCAAACTCCTGGGTGCACACAACTTTAGAGATATGCAGCAACTGACAAGTTTCTTGGAAAACATTTCTGTGAAACCTGAACAACTGCTGATGTGTTACTTCCTCGGAACCGGAGCTCCTTAGAGATGCAGTCAGAGTCGTTGAGACCGCGGGATCGAATGGAAGGTGAGGTGCTTGTGAGGAGTCAGCAATCACCCTCAGTTGTTTTTGTGAGTGTGATAGCGATCAGATTGGTGAGGTTTGAGATACAGCTCTGTTTTATCTTGTGTTTCCATTTCACACTGTAATAGAAAACCTGCAATCAGAGCTCAGTGAAACCACACGTCCTTCCTTTACATCCCAAAGCAATTACGTAAAAATTAAAAGTTTCCAGTGGGCGTCTGTGGTAGAAAAAAAAATGTAACTTTGAACCTACACTTTCAATAACCTGGGCAATAACAATCTGTGTGTTTAGTTATCCCCAATTCCAATATCCCCAAGATTCTTTTTTTTTTAGTGTAGCACTAAAACAAGTCTTTAGTTAGTTAGTTTATCCTTTCGGAAACTCTGTTTGTGTCTGTGGCAACTGTCTGACAAATACAGCCACAACAAAAAGGGAGGATACCTTAACTGTGTTCTTGCGACAGGAAATCCGTCCTGCCAAAACATTCTAACTGAAACAGTGAACAAAAGGTGATAAAACACACCCCTGAAGTGCGCCAGCACTGACAATTGCGGATTATAAAGTCCTGATGTGAGTAATTGCAAACCAGTCTTTGCTTCATGCTAGTCCGTGATCCATACGCAAGATGATCTGAGACCCACCTCATAAACGAGGTGTTGTATAATGATATTAGATGCATTATAATTCCAATAGGCTACTGTATGTAATCTGTTAAAACTACAGCTAATTGGCAGCGTCCTTGATAGTATAATCAGAGTTTGGCTCAGATAGCTTTTGTCACAGTGCCCACATGTGCCAGCTTGCATCACCAGTGAGGGTTCAGTCTTGACCCTTGAACAGCCCATGTTGGGAACAAGTGTGTTTACCTGCCTACAAATATTTGGATATTTTATATGGCTGTCATTTATGCTAGTTGCCAATGTACTGTATGTGCACATGCAAACCCAGTGGCTTTGATTGAGGTATTCCTCCCTGGGCTCATTCTACTTGTATATATACAGTCAGGGGCGGACTGGGACTAAAAAACAGCCCTGGACTTTGACTCGGCCCAGCCCTATGGGCCGGCTGCAGGGCGTAAAATTAACATTTTACCTCATCTGCCATCGGCTAGTGACCTCCAAAAATTTATTGGCCAAACATATTTTTCACCAGCCAAATAAAAAAATTGTGCCTTATTTGACGAAAAATAATTACTTTACGTTTTTAGTATGAAAATCCAACTTTAGGAAAATCCAGCCCTGTCCTCTGTGTTTCTTTGGCATGCTTGCGGCAAAGGCTGCAGTAGTAGCATCACGATACCGTGGCAAAAATGAGGCAGATGTGCCTTTTGTCATTTATAAAAAGATAAATCACTTTTCTATAATACATCACTGATATTTCAATGGAATAAATTACTTATTGACTTATTCATACTTCAAAAACAGCATCAATAAGTGATTAGCATAGGGGGGATCAAAATAAAATAAAAATCAACCAGCCACCCTCCTCCCCTGACAGTCCCTAAAGAACAGTGCGGTGAGGTTTGTGGAAGTGTGAATGGCTCGTTTCTCCTCTGACACCCACATACCTGTGTGCTGCCACGGCTCGGTTGTCCAGGTACTACTGGGCAGTCATGGCACCAACGAAAGAGGAAATTACTGGACCTGCAGTCTGACTTCTCTGTCACCGGTAAGCTGTTATCTTGCGCCGCAGAGCACTATGAACCTCCGCCGTGTTCCTGTCTGTGACCCCCGTTCAACCCACAACCTCCAGGATTCACATTTCCTTTCTGCTGCTGGTTGAAACGTGATAATAGGGGCGCCACAGCGCCCATTTCACTAACTTGACGTGGAAATGAGCGGTAGTCTAGAAAACTTTTTTTTGTTGTTGTTGTTGTTTTGTTTTTTTTCGAGGGCGCTCGTGCGCCCTCACATAGATTGCGCCCTGGGCGGTCGCCCACATTGCCCATAGCAAAAACCGTCCCTGGACACAGCTGGCAGAAATGGTCGAAGCACATAAAAACCCACATGCAATTCAAAATTTTCCATCGGCCACTGGTGGGTGTGTGTTTTTGTTTTACACGCCAAACTCATTTTTTACCCGCAATTGGTGCTTGGCGGGTGTTAATTTTATGCCCTGGCCGGCTGGCATCCAATTTAAAGGCTGCCACATAGCGGACTGGACGTGGAACAGTAGATTATCAGGGATAACCAGCCATTCTGTGATTCTCCAGAACCTCCAGATGGCCAGTCCGCCCCTGCATACAGTGTATCCTCAGAGACTAAAACCAATATCGGTTATGCTCTCAAAATGTCTTACAAAGGTTCCTTTGCAATATTGGCACTAGGGACAAAATGCATCTCTTCAGTGCCTCTTCCACATGAAGCAATACACAGAACAACTAGATACCGTAAGACATGATCGCCTGTGCCTTTGGTTAATTCAAGACAAGACAAGGATTTTAATCACAATGGCATTTATACCTGACAAAATAAAAGCTAAATAAAGTTGCCTTTAAGTCTGAGCTCTGTGTCATCAGAAAGCATGCATTTTTGTTTGCATGTTAAAAAGCACAGTAAGGTTTGCTTGTATTATTATGATGCAAAACTACCAACACATTACCGCCCTGATCATATTTGCTGTCAGAACATGCGCCAGCTACATTTCAATCAGCAGAGACTTTTTTGTGAAAAGAATATTTATTTACTTGTGCAGATAAGAATGAAAAAAATTTGAAAAGTCTTTGGCGATTAGATCCTATCGAGATGGTATATTTCTGAGGAGGGTGATGAATCCATAGTAGAATAGAGAACGCCGGTGGTGGTAGAGACGGTAAAGATGGAGAAGTGCTGATGATCTGGATGAGCAGTAGAATAATCCTTTGTTGAGCTCTCCTCCAGCTCGTTGTTGAGCTGGAGGAGAGCGTGACAATCCTGCCTAAAATGGCAGCCAACAGCAGATTTAAAATTATGCAGTGGCTTCCTGACTGGCTGATAGAGATCTAGGTGGAGTTTGATTGGATACCTAGAAGCCTGAACACCCATAGTCGGCTGATTAGAGGAAGCAGTGGGAGCGGAAAGGAGAGAATTGTGAATGGATGAGCACAAAGTCTTCCTGATTGAACTTGTACTGAGCTTCACTTAGCAATGATAGCAAATTATTTATTTTTAAACCAATACCAATAGTTAGACAAACAATATGTAGGTTTCAAGACTCCCTCTGCACGAGTGAGCGACAAAGTGCAACAAAAACTGAGAGTCCATGGTGAGGCTCTGTTGGAGCACAAACAGACAGTGTTTTATTATCCTGGCTGTGCTGCTACCTGTGCCACTGTTTATTAGATATCTGATGGAGTCTGTCTGCTGTAACCCTGCTGTGTGAAGTGTTTAATATCCTCTGCGTATGTACACTGATAATTCATTTTGACATTGGCGAAGGCATATTACTTTTTTAACCCCGGTACATGCAGTGCAGCGCAGTGCAGCATCGGTCATATTCATAGGTCTTTACTCTAAAAGATGTTCTGGGTAAACTTGAGAGGGCACATTTAAAAAAGCGATTGTCTTTTGGGGTTGTGGTGAGGTAAAACATGTGACTTGTGTCTATGTTTAACGTGTGGCTAATTTTGCATACTGAATTTGCATTAACATGACGTGCTGTTTTCAGTGCTAATGTGCTCGGCGGGCCAGTCAATGAACCGCTGGAGCCTGGAAGAGCTGGTGAAGAGGGACCCTGAGAACTTCCTCATCCTATTACAACAGATCATCAGGAAGACCCGAGAGGTGAGAGGTCAAACAGGACATATCTCACTGTTGTGAAGCGGCACTAGAATTACTGAACCCTAATCACCGCTCTCTCTCTGTCTGTCTCAATGTGTGTGAGTTCAGGTTCAGGAGCAGTGTCAGTATGAGCTGGTGGCTCCCCTCGCTATCATGTTCTCCTCCACATTGCTTCAGGTACAAATTTTCAAGATGTTAACAAACGTTTAACCTTTCATCACCTCAGTACAATTCGGTGTTTCACATGTGTAAGGGCACTCTAAAAAGGTTAGTTAGTTCCTCAGTTCAAACCACTATGACGTTTTTTGAGGTGTTACAATACTGTGATCAAATCTTGTAGTACAGTTTAAAAATCACACACAACCCTTACTGGCTCCACAAGAATGATTTGGTTTACAAACAGTACTTCTATTTTTTACTCAGGATCATTTAAGAATCAAGTGGTCCTGTAACAGTACACAAAATCATGCCATTGGAAATCTGATTAACTGATTTATTACTGGTCAGACAGATGGCAAAAGAAGTCGTTGTTTGATTGCTTCAAGTTGCTCTGACTAAAATGCAACATATTTTATGTGATTGTCTTCATAGTGTTTTTTCAGCAGGAAGTGAGAACCTCAGAGAACTGTGTAGCAAATGATAATGTGACACCTTCGAGGTTTTGAAATGACGTGACAAATGTACCTTTGGTTTGTTTGTCATAGAGCCTGAAATATATTAAAACAGTGGCTAATGACATAACATGACTTTATTACACTAAACTGGGCTAGTTACCTCATAAGGTATCTGACACACTGTACTTCATGATGCAGTTGTAGAATTAAGTAGTAATGTAATAATAGCTAAGAACAGGAACAATAACATAGATGCTGATACTGTCATTACATCATCAGTTTGTTATATTGCACTTATTATGAAGGCAAATGGACAGTTAAGGTGCAGAATGGGTGTAATACATAACATTAAGGGCTTTTATTGCATGTCTGATACATCAGGAGGATCATTTATACGAAATATTTTACAAGTTATGACATTGTCAGTTGCTGTGAGGAAACTGTCTGTCTTCAATAGACCAGAATGGTTGGTCCACAGTCACGCAGGAGTCACTAGTCATTAAAGTTATTCTCAGAGATGAGGATCCCGATTAAAGTAGCTGATATGTGTTTTGGTTGCAGACGCCATACTGTCCTCCAGACACAGAGCTGCTGGAGGAAGCTGTTGAGGTGTTTCGCTGCTTCCTCACCTGGCCAGAGCCTTACTGCAGTGTGTGTAAAAACCTCCTCTCCACACTACAGCAGGAGATCAAGGCCCCAGGTAAATATAGATGGGTTTGTTTTGTTTGAAAGGCCACTCTGCATGTGTGTGGCTGCTACATTTACTACTGTTGTCTTTCAACACTGGTAATCACCCCCCCTCTAGTGACAAGTTAAAGAAATGCATTTAGGATGACACTTGCAAATGGACTCTGCTTATGCCACACACACCAGTATCAACAACAGCAGCGGCAGGAAAATGATAAGGCTACAGGTCATACTGGGCACTTCTCCATATAAAGAGAAATTGTTTAAAAACCGGATGATGAAGCTTCAGCATTTACAAAACAAAAAAGCAGAAGCCACATGGAGACACCTATGCTGAAATTTACAGGAAGGGTGAAGGAAGTACTAAAAATACAGCAACAGACTGAATGAATACATTTGAATGAACTGAATGAATGACTTTTAAAAGGGGATTTTTCTCTGCAGCTTTTTTAATACATCACTGTGTTTCATAAAGACACAGTATGTGGCCCTTTGTTGCTTTTGGTTTAACATTTGTGCCAAATCTATTAGGAACTTGATTGAGTAATTACAGTGTTTAGTTCAAATATAAACATGAAGCTATATGTGACAGCCCCAGGCAGTTTTTACACATTTTCAATACATTTTAAGCCACTTCTTGACAGACATTAGTAGACAATCGTACTAGCATATTGTACTGAAGTGAAAGTACAGTTATTTTAAGACATTTTTGCCAAGGAAAAAATCTGTAAAACTACTTAGATAAAGGTGAAAAGTGGTTCATATGTTACTGTGGATTACAGCGTAATTTAAATAATTTAAATACTAAATACTACTTGGGCTTCAAAATTAAATGCATTTAGTGTCAAAAACCAACCAACAATAAATTCAATGTATATTTACATATATATAAACAGACAGTACTTTGTGGCCTGTGTATTCAGCTTATTATCAATTATAAATATACAACTGCCTTCATGTAGCCTAAATACAATTAATCATAGAAGACAAACAAAATGACAATAAATAAAAGGAGCTACTGACAATGGGGCAGATGTAGCATTAAGCCACATTACCTGCTACTTCATGTAGAATGAACAGTAGAATAAACGTGATCAACACAGCCTACACAGAAATATGAGATAACAATGACAATATAAACTCCACAGCAGCTGCAGCCACAACAACACATAGTCTACTGAAGCAAAAAGAGAGCTGCACACTTTATATATACACACCACCACACATTCAACGCTACAGTGGTTACTGAAGCTGTCATCTGGAGAATGAGTTCAGTAAGTTTATCGTTGTATTCACCTGTCTAAATGGCATTTTGTGAGTCTTGCACCACAAAGTCCTCCTTTCTGTTAGTCCATTCCCAAAGCACTACATAACAACTCCGCTCAGCCTCTCTGTCCCACTGTGCAAGTTTTCACACATGTTGAGCTGAAAGAGGCACTGCAGTCACATCAGGGGGTGTTGGCATAGCAGCAGAAAGTCATTTCACCCCTCCCTGAAGGTAAATGTTCTTTGTATATCAGGACATTTTCAGGACTTCTACCATGTGACTTTTGTGAAACAGATTTAACTTGAAATGTAGCAAAGTACAATAGTTGTTGTGATAAAAAGTAATGAAGTAAAATTAAAATCACAGATTTTTTAAAAATACTGAAAAGGGTACACATACACAAATAATGATTTTGTTAAGTATTGTATGATGTTCTAAATGCTGTAACCTTCATCTGCCTCCAGGACGCTGTCACAAAAATCATTGTGTTTTTGTCTAGTTGTTTAAGAGAATAATACAATGTAAAAAAAAATCTATTTTCCTCATAGGGATTTCCTATCAGAGACTGGTGAGAGAAGAACAGGGCCTTAACACCTCCAGCCAGTGCTCCAAGACCATGTAAGTCCATACAGTAAAAACAAACAATACTCTCTATAGGACGTAGAACTCTTCAGTTTTCTATATAGCTCGACTCAGCCAGGTTTTCCATGATATTCAGACATTTACATTTTTAAAGGAACTACTCTGTATGAGTGCACACATGAAACTTGTTTGTACAGTCTTATCATTGGACAGCAGTGTGTTCCTGGCTATTTATTTCAGTCCACTTCAGGCGTTGTGTTATCTGCACCTTCTGCTTTCTTGTAAAAATGGGCTGGGTTTTTTTTCTTACAAGTCAGTAGTTCACAGTAACTTTATCTGATCTGACACTATGCATCTTAGGTAAACAAGAAAACAGCACTCAGTGTCCATAAGTTTACTGAATCATAGCACATATATGTGGTTAACACTTCTGACCTGGAAAGTCCCTTTTCATCCCCCTCTCCACACACCCACAAGCCCACCACCACTCACCTCCACCACCACGAACCACCACCACCATAGCATCCTGTTTGCATCTTCCCACATGTGAATTTGTGTACATGTTGACACATGACCAATGATGCCATATATGTGCTTCCTGCAGGACTGTACTGCTGATGAACCCATGTGAGGTGCCCGCTGACTTTCTCTCAGTGGCTGAGCAGCTCAGTCACATTCACCACTCGCAGAAAGAGACCTACATCACCCTGATCAAACATGCCTTCCAGTCCACACTAGGCACCAAGTACCCTCTACATAGCATCCATAAAGTCCTGCAGGTAGGATATGTGCTCAGGGTGGAGAAGTTATGGACTATGGACTAGAATCAATAGATAGTTCTGAAACACAATGACATGATATTTTGGGTATGATTTGTGTTTAAAATTGCTTTTGTGGTATGGGGTTACATAACAGAATCAGTTACAATTAATTAATATTTCCCTTTAAACTGTATTTATATGCATTACAAGGTTTTGTATGCGACATTCAGAGCAATAATATAGCAGCAAACCAATATTTGCTTTGTAGAGATATAGTGGAGTAATGGCATCCTGAGCAGAGAATGAAGTCCCGCTCCCTCTGTGTAAGTTGTAACCCGAGCTTCTCTGTGGTTTGCTGTGGTGGTCTGGCTGCATGTTGGTGCATGCATGTATCCCACTGGCAAGGTCTTCATTGCCATTTTGTACTGCCCACATTCGGAGATTACTGCTGATAATGGGACGGCATCGTACGTAGAAACATAGCGCCCACCCTCTGCTTCCCCCCTAGTTGACACTTCCAGTTCTTTAAGCACTCTCGCCATTGTATAGTGCTGTTTATGGAGTTTGCGCCACCAGCTGCTGGCTCAGCCACCTCCATGCTGACAACATGTGTCCAGATATACTCTGAATTTCACATAGGCTAGAGTGCCTTTAAAATAAGTGTCAGTAGTTTATGGTATTTCAAGATAACTGCAGAAGGACTTTGCAATATACTATCATGTAAGCAGCATCAAAGAGACGTGTAGCATTACATCTACAGTACTGTCCATACTTTTGATGAAGCCAATACAAACCAGTAGAAAGTTTGTAACTATTTAAAGGTATACCACGCAAGATTGTTGTTTACTGTTTGTAAAATAGCTCACCAATGAAATTGAAGGTAAAAAACAACTTAACTTGTATTTGGTGTTTCGCCTCCCTGTTTGCCTTTTTTCAACACTGGTTACCTTTTTGTAGAGCCCTGACCTCACCTGAGCACTTTGGGGTTGTGCACACTCATAAAGGTCCCAAACACAGATATTACAAAGGAAATAAGAAATTCCAGGTGACAGGCAGAGTCTTGGCAAAAAATACACGGTTATACACTTCTAGTGTGTCATAAGAATGTTTGAAAGGTATTACTTCTGTTGAGTTCATGCATCGTTTTTTTTTTAGGAAAATCCTGCATAATATATCTTTAAAGAGTTAGACTAACAATACAGGGATGTGTTAAGACATGTAAATTCACCATACCGAATTATGCATACTCTTTGCAGGAAAAAACGGTTAGTGAATTGGAGGAGCTCTTCTCTGCTGTAAGTGATGTCTTAGAGACGGCTGCTGCCATGAGTGATGCTCTGAAGGGCCGCGATCATGTGATTCAGGGACTTGAGCAATTAAGGAAGAGCATGAGAATTCCAGCATCCAACGGAAGAAAGTCTGATGGTAAGAGGGCAGCTGGTTATATGAAGTGGGGGACATTCTGTATAGATGATATTATTTTCTGTTTCCGGTGGATATTGTTTGATGGGCTGTCATTTGTTCTGCCGTCCTTCTCAGGAATGCTACAAACTCTGCCCATGCCTACAGCCAAGTGTTACATGTTTCACTGGGAAAAGGATAACTTTGGTAAAGTATTTTGCATGACACTTTGTTGCTTCATATATGGGAATTATCTTTCTGCTTTGAGCTGATGAAGAGTCAGTTTTCTTTACTTCTTTCAATTCTCAATTCCAATTTTAACAATTCAGAAATACAAACCATATTTCTCTTTAATTGAATAGTTTTTGTGCATTTTTTTCCAATGCTGTATGTGATTTGTCTATTTTGATCTCTGCAGATGTTCTGAACACCCTTTTGGAGCATGACCCTGATGGGCAAGCTGAGGAGGAAGAGGATGTAGACATTTATTATGAGGAGGAGGGTGTAGCAGAGATTGATGCAGAATTAGAGGAGGAGGAAGAAGACAAAGAAGAGGATGAACACGGAGTAGAATTGCCTTCAATGTCTATGATCCGTAATGGCTACAGTGCCAACCATCGTGCCTCCACCTTCTCCACCATCTCCTCCCTGTCCACTGCCTCCAAAGACTCCATGTTCTCCACCTTGTCCGTAGCCTCAGAGTCCTACGCTCCGTCCCTCTTCTCCGTGACTTCTGCTGGTGACAGTGACTACTTTGAAGATTCAGATGACTATATCTGCTCCTCTCCTGTTGCTGATAAATGTTCACCAAAATCTATCAACAAAGCATCAGTTCGGCTCAGCCAGCACTTGTATCGGCTCTTCATCAAACCCAAGAGCCCTCGGTCACTGTCACGAGCCAAAAGCTTAGGAAACACGGAATCAAAAGACCTTTTAATGGTGCGAGAGAAGCGCTCCAACTCTCTACCACAGCAAGTCAAGTTACGCAGTCCTGAGCCCTTCCTCCAGCCATTAAGTCAAACTCTCAGACATGTCTGCTTCCGAAGGAGGCCCATTCTCAGCAGCGATGAGGACAGTAAGAATACTACGCTGAGGGTGGTGGTGTTTGGTGCTGATCATGTAGCGGGGAAGGTGGCCCGAGCCTACAACAGCCTGAGGAGGAAGGAGAGTGCGTGCCCGCGTCTCAGTAGGGCCTTCAAACTTCAGTTCTACTTTGTGCCTGTGAAGAGAGACTCAGCAGCAGGGCCAGGAAGTCTGAGGTCTCCCAGTCCTGTGGTTCAAAGTTCTCCAAAGGGAGCATCGGTGCTTAATGTAAGTAAAAAAAATACACCAGCCAAATCTCATACACTGACCACAAAGTTTTGTTTACACCATCACTTCATTTCAACCTCATCACCAGAAAAAAATGTTGCCATTGTACATTTCTGCAAACCATGAATATGTTACATACAGTTTGCACATTTCATACATACATAAGATATCAACATCTTTAAGTAACATAGTGTATGATCTGACTTTGTCATCAGAAGGTGGAAGGGATGGTGGATTGCATGTGACTTCGGCAAGGCACCTGCCAAATGCAAACGTGTCTGCTATATAGTAATGTGCATATGTAACATATCTGTGGTTTGCAGACAAGTGCAACATTTTTCCTGGCGATTGGCTCACATATTTACTAAGATGAAGAGCTGAACTGTGTGGCACAGAGTAAAGAAAGAGAGAGAATTACGCTCTTGTAACTGTTGCTTTTGCTTAAGCAGGATCTTCACCTCGCGAGCACAGGGGACAGCACTAACGATATTGCCCACCTCCTGGGTATGTTGGACCCTTGGTACGAAAGAAACACCCTTAGTCTGCTTAAGTTACCCGCCAACGTCGTCTGCCAGGTACAGCTGGAATTTAATCTTTACACTGCCTAAACAACACTAATCCTAAAGTCTATCATTCGTGTTTAAGAACTGTTTTTTTTTTCATATTTTTATTATGATAGATAAAATGTCCAAAGTTTTGTTCAGACTATCCCAACATGAATCCTCCTGCTGTATTAAGTATTCAATTGTTATTGCTCTGCAGCAAACCTCAAAGACGGAGTCAGAGTCATATGATAGTTCTTATGAGAAACGTCTTCCCATCCTGGCTGACTTGGTCCTGTACTACTGCCGCTATGCTGTCCGGCCTGCTCTGATCCAGCTCTATCAGGCTGAGGTCAGATACACTTTTACACAAACACACACACACACACACACACACACACACACACACACACACACACACACACACACACTATATTCACCTCTGCCAGGGACCTATTTTAAAAAAAACACGTAAGCCCTGGTATCCAGACCTTGGCACCCTTGTAAACAGAAATAGGACCCTGATGCCCTCTGGGTCTTAACAATAACTAATATAACACCTCAAAATTCAGTGACTGATTGAGACTCTTTGGTGTTGCAGTTGACATTAGCTTGTGGAGAGAGGAGGACCGAAGTGTTCGTCCACTCCCTAGAGTTGGGTCACACTGCTGGAACGCGAGCCATCAAGGCTATGGGTGAGTGTGACACACAAGCCAAACTCATATCCAAGCAACCATGCCACACTGAATCAAATTAACCACATTTTCCATGCAGTGAAATGCATCATCAGTTTTTATGAGGTTGAGGCTGGACTAAATTTATGATAGCGGAACATCTGTTATTTCTATGTCATGATTCAGTCTACTTCTACTTTTCTAGTTTCACTTGTCGCCACCGCTTGCACTTCTGATTTTTAATTTCCCTTTGAGAAGTCAAAATTCAGGGAAAGGTCTTAATGCCTCACGTCTGATAGTTACCGCAAAAATGATTTTAACCATTACTCACAGTATTCTTCAAACCAAACGATCTAGATTTTGTCATTGGAAATTTGATATCTTCTACACAGCATGCCATCTGCAAAACTTCTGTCACAATGTAAAAATCACAGTGTTTTTTTTTGCTAGTTTGTGGTCATATTTAACAGTATTGTAGCATTATTTTTTGCACTTTTAAAGGGTAGGCTATATAACTAAAACACTGCTTTCATGCATCACTAATGTGTTTGTCTTTTTCTCTTTATATAGGTGCTGCCAGTAAACGGTTTGGTATTGACGGTGACCGAGAAGCAGTGCCTCTCATGTTGGAAGTGGTGTACAACAGGGTAAGATGGCGATTTTAATCCCTATTAAAAATCATGTCTTGAAGCTGTACTTTACAAGAAAAGCATTTATGAATACACCATCTTATCAGCAGAAAAACATCCCATTACCCTTTTGCAGACAGAGCAGGCTCTCCCCCTTTACCCTAATTCAATTGGTTTCGGTTATGGCCACTTCTCCACCCATGGGAAATGACACATCAAAATTAAGTGACAAAATACAAAGTCTGCTAAACAGCTATGAGCATATGCCCTGTCCTGACAAACCTAAAACTTTTGTTATTGTGGCATGAAGCATTAGAGAATAGTTGCTCAAAGTGCAGCCCACAGGCCAATGGCGAGCCTCTGAAACCTTTTGTGTGGGCCCCAAACATGATATGAAATCCATGCATTATATTTCAATCATCTGTGGCCCATTTTAATACTTTAACTTTCATTAGCTTACATTTTATAGACAACTTAGCTACTCCATCAAACTGCGCTGTGTTGGGTTAGGAATGACATCTTGTAGAAAGCTACTGGTTTCATGGCAACTACTGGCACCTCTTAAGTGTTGTGGGAATTGCGCTCTGTCATCAGTACAAATGCTGTTAGCTAAAGTTAACCATTTTCGTGGACAACTGGGCAATTAAATGTGGAAGTAAGATGTGCGGCACTCAGTCATATGCTTGCTCCCTAAATTTGCACAGGAGATTGTGGAGAGATGTTGAGCACCCCTGCTATAGAGACTGCTGACCCTCTTTACTGATGTTATGCATTCATCATCTGTCCCTTATCTTTCATCGGAGTCATTTGAACCTACAGTCAGTCAGTCAGTCAGTCAGTCAGGATTATTTACCCTCCCTTTTCCTTCCATTCAGGTGGTGATTAGTGGGAGAAGTCAATGGAAAAGAGAAACCAAAGTCTGTACTTCAGTGAACTTGACAAAAGCATGCAAGAATCCCGAGGAACTAGGTACACTGCTGCCACTGGCTACTTTATGTCACTGAAATGTGCTAACATAGTAATTACTGTTTATGGTGAAAAGAATAATTTTTTCCCATTAATCTCATTCTAACTGTATGTTCTGTTGAGCCAATGGTAAAAGGAAATCCCTCAATCTTTTTGTTGTTGTATCTGCAGTAGGTGATGATGATGATTACTGTGAGATGTATAAGTGTACTCATAATGTCACTAAATCAATCTCTGCCAGACTCAAAGATGGAGTGTCTGCAGCTCACGATGACTGAGGTCCTGAAGAGACAGAACTGTAAAAGCAAGAAGGGCTACAACCAGGTAAGCTAAACGTGACATCAGTTCGCCGAGGTGGTTTGTGGTTTAGAATAGCGTTGCAGCAGCGTGCTTTCACAAACAACTCCGGTCTCTATTTAAAGACGGAGATCTCAGTACATCCTGGATAGTATCTCAAACTCATCTCACCTGAATCTCTCGTCTCATATACGCTGAGAGCAAAGTTTCAGTCCGACAGCTTGATGGAACAATAAGCCACAACACAGGCAAGACTCACATCTGTTTTGCTTGTGTTTGTGTTTTGGCAATAATATTATTTGCTCAGCGTTGTAGCTTAATCTCTTAACCTCGTTTAGATGTGGAGCTTTGATTTCCAATAGTTGTTACACACCTCAGCAAAACATAGACCTATTTAAACAATTGTTTTTTTTTAACTCAAGACTGTCTTTACAATTCATAAAACAAAAGTAAAACAAGACAAACTGCACTAGCAATGGATACCATATGAAATGATGTGCAAATACATCAGCACAGGTCTTCTGTGAAATATTCATTTATGAGGTGCAATGCATTTAGTTTTGCTCTGTTTCTTTTTCCTTTTGTAGCAGCTGAGTGTGACAGAGGTAAAGGTGGACAAGGTGCAGGTCAGTGGTGCTGGAAACACAACCTTTGCTGTATGTCTGGACCAGGATGAGAAAAAAGTACTGCAGAGCGTCACCAGGTGTGGACACACACACACACACACAGACAGACAGACAGACAGACACGCACACACACACACACACACACACACACACACACACACAGAGGAATTGATGTAGACATACAGTATACATTGTCTGGAGAGAAGTGGTATACCACCAACTACTTCACCTTTCCACTGAATCAAATGGTTCTTTCAAGTGGTGGTAACTCCTCTAGACATGCTGCTCTAATCCTTTAATGTCTTCATTATAAATTAAAAAAAAAAAAAGTCTCTCAGGTGTTTCACATGTCAGAGAAACCATTTCTCATCTCAAAGACAGACAAGCCTCAGCCACAGGCCTCTTATTTCTTCTTGTAGTCTAACTACAGTTTCTTATCTCACTTGCATCCTCTTCCGCCAGAACCCAGTTTCCCCTCAGAGCTCATACATGAATAGAAACAATAGCACACCAGTTGTCCACTCACATCCCTCACAAGTGTTTTTATTTATCTAACCCATGTGTCTCCCCCTTTCCCATTTAGATGTGACATATCAGTGTGCTATAAACCTGACAGCTCCACTGACTGGAGGTTAAGAAAAATTCCGACCTCAGCCCAAATCCAGCCTCTCAACCCCACCTTCTGCTCCCTCCTCTGCCTGCCCATCCTCACTTTTAGTGGGGCTCTTCCCTGAGTCTGCTGACCGCTGGTTTGGATGGTTTGAAAGGAAAAATTCTGTGTATTTATTTATGCTCTGAATAACAGACACTGACTGCATAATAAAAGTGCACAGGACATACAGTTTCTCCATTTCCGCATGGTGTCATGAAACTGCTGTGGTTGAGTTCACAAGATGGCAGCCTCAAACAGCAGTGGGTCGCATCTGTTGGAAACACAAGAACCTGTGCAGAAGGGGTAATCAAGAAGGGGAATACCTGGCCTGTGATCATTAAGACAAGTACATACCAAAGAACCTGAGAAACGGAGAATGACAAGATACTATAGTTCTACACCATAGTTGATGTTAAGTTCAGCTATCTCTGTACAACACAACCATTCACTGTTGTTAAGGAAGCTCTTCAAGTTTCACAGGTATCCACAGGTTTCAGTTCCTCTTTTCCTCCTGACAAAGAAGTGGCCTTCCCCATGGTAAGATTAGAATGTAATTTGGTTAAACAGGGTGAATCTACAGTACAGGATCTCCGTTCAGACGGCACCCAAACTGGAAACACCAGTTTGTTGTAATAAGCCGAGAGATGGAATATAAAAATGTCAACACCATCTTGGAGTCGAAGTTTGAGAACTCTTTCCTGGATCAGCTGACATGGACATGTCAGACCAGGGGGAATTTGACGCCTGTCGACAATACTGTACTATGTAATGCCTCCATCAAGGGTGATCATGGGACTTTGTGACTATATATGAGAATGGACACTATGGACTTACACAATATGTAAATAATATGTTTGTAAAATATTGTATTGTATACTATAACTTGAATGTTGCACCATAACGTTTTGTCTGTTAAACATGGGCTTTAATGATAACATTTCTCCTAAGGAGTTACAATGCAGTCACTGTTTTAACTGGAGTTATAAATTTGACCAGCAGGGGGCTCTGTTGACATTCCTACTGACTTCAGCTCATGTACAGAGAGTTGATGATACTTGTAAAGTCTCACTTTGTAAAAACTGTATTGGAATTGATGTATAGAACATATTTTGGCTCTTGCAAAGTGCTAACCTTTATTTCATCAAGGGCACAGATGGAAGATATGAATTTGATATTGTGGTGCTAAAAATATCTTTATCTTTAAAAAAAAAAGACTATTTCATTGCACTTTGCATACTGTTTTCTACTGTATGACACACACACACACACACACACATAGTCATAGTTATGTTGCTGTAAGGGGATAATCCCCAGACAACCTGACCGAGTCTGAAATAGCATCACTGCACATTATCATATTATGTTATATTATATGGATTTGAAGCACTTGAACATTAGATTAATGAATTAGGTACTTTTATGTTCACATTAATGCCCTACTTGCCTTCTCTGATGGAAATACTGCAATAATGTTTTGTTTTTTTTTAAATAATTGTATGTGTATCATCTATGTATTGGATACATCTGAAATCCAGTCTTCATTAAAATCATCAAAATTATCAACTCTTATTGTGTACATGAGTACAATGGTGGAATGAGACTAAATACATTGATTGAGGTACTTACATACGGTTTTGAGGGACTTATGCCTCACTTGCATGTTGTCGGTTTATCATATGGCACCTTCCACACATTTCAGAGGCAAATAATTTTACTATTCCCTCCATTTATGTAACAGCTAAAGATTTTTCATACAAAATATGTGATAAACTTCTCAAATCGGATGCATTTTTACTTTAAAAACCACCTTCAGGAGCAGATAGAGGTGATAGAGATAGCAATAGAGAATGTATACTGATTAATTACTCATCTATCTATCTATCTATCTATCTATCTATCTATCTATCTATCCAAACACCTGTGATGTAAATCATAGTTACATGGATACGAGCTCTGATTGGTTATTTATTAGCGGCACGCCATTGGTCCACTGCCGCAGTAGGCGTGGTCTAAAGGCGAGCCTCACTGTCACTTATAGTAGCTGACTGAAGCTGAATAAAGTGTCACCGACAGAAAGATGACACAGTGTGAGCTGCCTGCGCAACTTAACTGCGGGTAAGTTTTCCCAAACACCGACTTATTTGTCGTTTTACCAACTGCAGACATCTTTACGACTCTAAACTTCATTGTATACGTACGAAGAAGTTAATCCCGACGACTTTAAATCATAGCTAGCTGATATTGCAGATAATGACATGTAACGTTATGTTAGCTCACTGTAACGTTAGGGGAGCACAGGGCCGTCTGTAAGTATTTTGTCTTAACTTTATTTCATACCAGCTGTTTATTTTTCACCCGAGTGAACCTGTTTATCTTTGAGGGATGTTTTTTTGTGGCTCCACCTCATGACTCATGTCGAATTTGTGGTGTTTACGTTTCGCACTGATGAGCCGTGGACTCCTAGCTTATCTGATGCTGTCATTCGTATACAGTTTTGCACCTACTGTACCATGCAGATAAGATGTGGCAGCGTGGTTTACTGTGCAGCACCCGCACACTGATATACCAGAGACTCTGGTGGCTGCTGTGCAAATCATTCGCTCCTTTTGAAGAGTCTTTTGGTTTTTTTGAATGGGCTCTTTACATGCAAGTCAGACTATAAAAAAACTTCCACACGTCATGTCCTATGACACGGGAGGACATGAGGGATGGCGGGTTTATTTGTTCCCCCCTGAGATAATAACAAGGGTTTGATAACAGTGCCTGATCTGATTGAAGCCCTGGCTCTCTGTTATGTCTGTTTGGAGTCTAAGAGCACAGATGTATTTCCTCCAGCTTCCTTGTTTTAGATCCAAGCATCCTGGTACTCAGGAGATGCAGGGAGGATCTAGTGCGTGCGTGTGTCCATATCAGTCTCTTTGTAAGTGGTCTTTTTGTTTCTAAATTAAGCCAATAGTCATGTCATTTCATGGGCAATAATCTAAGGCACACATTAAAGCTCCAGAACCTATGTGAATCTCAAATGTTGGCAACGTAAAGGTGTTAAAGCCAACTACTGTTGCACACAATGTCCAGTTAAAAACTATCTCTGTGATCTAGATCAAACTCAGACCGGTGATGTCAACTGTTGGGTGAGGCTTTCCAGTTAGACACAAGAAAACAGTGACATAGTGGTTAAAAATATTTAGGTTATTAACTGAATGCTGGCAATCCAGTCTTAAACTTAGCTCTAGAGGAAATAACTTTAAATAATGGGTATATTAAATTAAATGACATCATAAATCTATGAACAGCTATCATAATTCTACTACTCACAAGGAGCAAAATTAGTTACAGTCTGCATTGTGTCATATCTGATCTCTGTTGTGGTGGTAGTCTTATCATTACACAGTGTGATCACTGCACTGAAATGTGTCATGACCACATAGTGTGACATCATAAACATTGACAGTGAGATAAAACAGCAAAACAAAAACATAAAGATAAAAAACAAGGACTGGCCAGCTCTCTCAGTGTAAAAGTCCATGGTACAGGCGGGCGGTCCAAAAAATGCATCTGAGGCACGCTGACTGTAGTTAAAATAAATAAATAAATAAACCAACTTGTTTTGACCTGAGCGTCTATGAAGACTCTCTAGTTGAAACGCGTTGGTTTATCTGTGAATCAATAAAAGATTTTTAGCTACAGTCAGAGTGCCTCGGATGCATTTTTGGACTGCCTGCCTGTACCACTGAGTGAGCTGGCCAGTCCTTGTTTTTATCTTTATGTGACTGTTTGCCCTGTCCTTGAAGAGCACCTGATTTTTTTGTTTTGTTTTTACAATTAACTACACAGTGCCTGAACCCAGTGCAACACTCCCTATTTGTTCCTCCAAAACAACACAATGTTTTGGATAATTGTTTAGGTGAGGTGATGACTCGGAGAGATGCATCGTGAAATGCAGGACTGCAATAAAAACTGCCATTAATCTCTCATCATAGGCTTGACCCAAACACCCTTTGTGAGAGTGATAATGAGGACACTAAATATAAAAAGCTTCACACGTCACAAAACCAAGCCTTCCTTCCTCTTAGTTTACCTTCTTAGAATAACAATAAGGAACATCATTTACCAGTTAAAAATGAACCTTTTACACAGTTGGAATAACTTTGACGTCCTTTTTTTATTTTTATTGCACCGCCCTCTGACCGGTAAGTTCAATGTAGAAGGTTGGCTGAAAGAAACAATACTAACGTATCAAGATTAGAACCCATGAATCCAGATGGGGTTGGATTAACCTGTTGCTGCCATATTGTCAGTTGTGTGGAACCAGAAAAATGCAATTCAGAGTACAGGGTAGGGCTCAGAAGGTATTTGAAGCAAGAAAACATCACATAAGGTGACTCTGACATGATAAAACTGGTGCCACACCTCCCAAAACATACCACTCATCTCCCCATGAAGTTTTCTTAACG
The DNA here is from genome assembly GCF_011397635.1 of Epinephelus fuscoguttatus. Taxonomy (NCBI): domain Eukaryota; kingdom Metazoa; phylum Chordata; class Actinopteri; order Perciformes; family Serranidae; genus Epinephelus; species Epinephelus fuscoguttatus. The sequence goes on along the minus strand of NC_064754.1, from coordinate 36,482,398 downwards.
GAACAGACATTTTCAAAGAGCGTGTCTTTCTCTCCACACATGAAAAGGGAACCACCAAGAAGTGAAAATTGTAGAAACAAACTTACGAGCTATTGTACAGGTTGTAGGTTAGAGAGAAGTTGAGGTTGGTGTCAGGCATCACACAGTATTCTTGGCCTGTATGTTCTGGTGGATCTGTGTGTGTCACTAAATTTTAATTGTAGATTGATTGTACATGTACATGGATATGGTGTTTATTTGGGGAGGCTGCGTGCCGTCACGTCTCCTGTCTTCTCTCGAATGCCTAAGACAGATTTCTCCCCAGGGAGACAATAAAGGCTACTCTTATTTTATCTATTATCTTAGATGGGGTCAGGATCCATCCTCCCCTTCATGTTTTGATAAAATTAGACCCATGGTCTGATTGACTCTACCCCATGAGGGTCAACATCATGAGACCTTTGTATACAAAGGCCCTTTCAGTCCTCTACAAAATGTCAACCACTGAAAAGGAATGTTTGGCCGAAGTTTGCAGGGCTATCCCAAAGGCATATCAACTCTGAAGTAATCTTTGTTTGATAGTTAATCAGTAGACCAACAAGTGATGGTGGCAGTAAAGTCAGCCCACATGAAGCCGGTGATGGATCTGACCCACGGAGCATCACACTCGTGTGCTTCAATGAAGTGTTTGGCCTTTAGTTGGAATGCGGAAGTTGGAGAAGTGGTTTGGCAAATATGAGCCAGTGCCTGAGTTAGTTGGTAGCTGAAGTTGGAAAACTGGCTTCCCTTACCAACCCGACCACAAACTCAGCTAAGACTGTGCGATCAATTTGCTTTTAATTGCTATTTCAGAGAACAAACCGAGCTGACCTTTGACATGCTGTTGATTATGCTACAAACACAAAGAACTGACAGGAAAGATTTATTGAGTCGTCCCTCCTGCTGCAGGGGAAAACATCTCAATAAACCCTCTTGTAGTCCACTCGTTTGCCCCTTAGCTGTGACTTTAGAGCAGTTAGATGAAACAGACTCCATATGCTGTGTGTTGACAAAAAACATGTGTGTCTCAGCTTTAGCTCTGACCAGTTCAGTTCAGTCGGATGACCTGATTAATTCAACAGTAGTCACTTGACATCTTGGGCTTTAGGAATGTATGATGAGCATTTTTCACTATTTTTCCGACATTTTACAGACTGAATGATTAGTTGATTCATTGTGAAAATTCTTCAGATCAATCAATAATTAAAACAGTTGTTAGTCAGCAGTGTGAGGGCTTTGCTTTAAAACCTGAAGTGCTGGCCGCTCAACAGCCCACACAACTGTTTCTTTTTCCCGGAAAATCTAACACACAATTCAAATAACAACCATGCCCAAAGTTATTACAAAACACCCGTAATTCCATGTACTGTAGCTCCCAAAATTGCAGACAGCCGCAGACTGTCTTCAATTTTAGGCGCCACCCTTTTGTTTGTCCTGTGACAAATATGAAAACAAATGGCAACGCTTCTTGGCACTGTCGTGTGCCTGTGGGTTCCTTAGAAAGCAGTCTCCATTGTGGCTAAGGCTATTTCATTCCAACTGTGCATGTGTGTGTATCTATTTGTGCTGCAGATCATGTCTATGTGACGCACTTGGTACATCCTGTGCTTGTAGTGGCTGGATCACTTTACACCCAGTGACCTCCTGTGAAAGTTAACTGCTATTTTACTGTGTTGCTCCACATGCCCACAGTGGCTAAATAAGGTCTGTGCGGTTGGACTGACAGAAATCCTCACATTTGTCTTTTTCCTCAGCATGTCTGGAAACAGTGTTTGCTTTTCCACTCACGTCAGTTGCAGAATATCCAAAATAGATGGTTAAAGAATGTGTCAAATGTTGCAGAGGTACTGCACTCTGGGTGTAGCTGTGGGCTTACCAAAGCGAAGGGTGAGTTACAGATCATGTAAGGGTTGCAGCATGTGGCTTAAATGTCAGGAAAATCTGAGATGCATTGCACTTGATTTAACAGGCACAGAAACAGCACATCAAAAGCAGAAACTTAAACTCATGTTATGTGTTTTAAAGGATAGTTTTGTAAACCACAAGGCAGCTGTACCATGACAATTTCTTGAAAAGCATAATAAGTAATCTGTAGGTTTAAAGGAACATTTCACCCACAAAATGATTATTTGCATATCAGTTACACACCCTATGTTATGTTGCATTCATGAAGAAAACTTTGTTTTTCTTGCATGCCTCCAGTGAGCAAAGATTCCAAAAACAGAGAAAATTCATGATGATACAGATCCATATTTAACAACAGCAAAACTAAATCAAAACTCTCACACAACTTGTGCAGTATAATCCAGGTCCTATTTATCCAGTCGTCCACTCAGAACTTACCAAACGTTCATTTTTGCTGAAACGTTAGTATGTAAAACTGGACTGAAAGTGAAACTTATCTCATCTTCGAAGCCAGACTCCATTGAGAAAAACAGCAATTTTACCTCGCTGAACATGGGAGCTGCTGGTCCACCACTGCCTTGATCAGTTAGTTATTTGTGTTATGGTGTGACTTTGGTGTTATAAATGGTTCATTTGGATTCAGCCATGTCACACAACAACACAAGCAGTCGTAGACTAGCAGCTCCCATGTTCAGCAAGGTAAAATTACTGTTTTAGCCAATGTAGTTGTAGAGAGAGCACAGATAAGATTCACTTTAAAGTTTAGTTTAAAATACCAATGTTTTAGCTAAAATGCACATATTTGGGAAGTAATGAGCATACGACTGGATAAATTAGACTTGGATTGTACTGCACGAGCTGTATGAGAGTTTGTAAACAGATATTTTGATATCATTTTGCTGTTGTTAAACACGACCCCCATTTATTTAAATCCATAAAGAAGTTTCTCTATTTTTGGATTCATCTTTCACCGTGGAGACATGCAAGAAAAACAAAGTTTTCCTCATGATTTCATTGTCACATGGTGAGTAACTGATATATACATGGTCATGTTGGGGGGTTAGGTATTCCTTTAAGGCTAAAGAAGCAAACAAAATATTTTAAACAAACAGAAACTCACAGTTTCTTTCACAAGTTGTTTTTTTATTCACAATCTTGCAAGAAGTTGTTTAAGCCAAAGTCACAACTGCAGTCCTTCTGTTTAACAAAAATGGCTTGCTATAAGTAAGAGTTTGAGTGAAAACATGAATCATTCATACTCAGTTTCCCCCACAGCTCTCTGGTTATCCGCAGCAGGCCTTCTGTCCGAGGCCGCAGCTGTATCTATGGTAACAATGCTGTCTTTGTTTGGAGCTGTTTTTATCTGCGATAAGAATGGATTTAGAGTATTTCATGCATAAAGAATGAATCTAATCACTATTCCAAAACACTGATGGAAATCTCTGCAGTAAGAGGTCATATGCACAGGATATACTGAGAGTGCAAAGCTCAAAGAAAGCAGAAACTATTTTACATTGACAGCAAGTGTTTTTGAGGCCACAGAAAAGCTACTTGTATTTTGTTTCTTCTAAGTTCCAGTGGTGTGTAAGTCAGTGGCCGCTGCATGTGCACAAAATTTCTTCCTCCTTGGGAAACCCCTTTTGTATCTTTACCTCTTCCTATCTGCCTTCCTCTTGCCTGATGGATTTAGCACGCTACCTCCATTCACACCTGTGACTGGACGTTGAACTCCTCTAATCAGCAAATGTCTTTGAGGTTTTTTGTTTTCAGTTATGACACATTTTCCAGTTCGTTGCACATTTTGGGCATTACTGTGTGTACAACGTTTGCAGGTCCCAAAGAGGAAATAATCCCAGGTCAGTCAGACCAAGCAGGTTTACAGACACACACTCACACACACACAAACACAGAGTCACCGGACCAAAAGGACTTCCTCATATTGTCCAGCATGTTGATGCAGGATATAACTTTGATTGATATCTCTCACTGCTCACGCTGAATTAACCGTTGTCTGTTTAAGGGAGTTCTTTACAACTTTTGAATGAAAGTCGGAATGTGTGGTCCTTACAGCTGTGAGCGTGGTTAGCATCAAAGATCACAAACTGTTGGCTTTACAGCAATATGACAAGTTGTTTGACTGATTTATGACTCATATATAACCTGTAGCTCTTCCTGAGATACCTCATCGAGAGAAGAGAGCAGCAGCCATTCCTCTACTTCTTTCCGTCCAGTGTTGCATTTGTTATCTCCTCGAGAAATACAAAAAGCTGAAGGAATTTCAAGGTGATGCATTTACCATATGCCCCTTGTAAACACTGCACACACAGTTTGCTCCCACACTTGAATTTCCCTGTCAGGGAATTCAAGTGCCGTCACTCTGTACTTTTTTTCTCCAGTTGGTACAGCTATAGGGAACAAACTCTGCAGGTGCTTTCCTTGCTCTTCCACTTTGTCCAGGTCTATATGTTTGAGGTCCATCTGTGTCAGTACACACCATGCTGTCCTAAGCTGGGGATTTCCAATCAAGCAATCACACATGCACATACATTACAACCCCCCCACTGCAGTACCACCTCTCTCTTGCTCTATGTAGGCACTTCCACACGTTGCTGTCAGGTCCTTCCTGTTTTCTGAGATTTCTGCAGCGTGCCTGAACGGATATGAGTGCTCCTGTTTTCTGTTTGGCTGTATTGTTTGAGACCACCGCGATGCACAGCCACGCCTGCCCACATTGGGAAGGTGTGATAGATATGTATCGTAGCCGAAACTCAGACCAGGAACTGATTCACATTAACAGTAAACAGTCAACAGCCATGGAGGTGTTTTACTGGCATGTGGCCTTGGCATCTGTAATAGCATTTCATTTTCTGGGCCACTTGGCAGGTTTTACTGGCGTCGATGGCAAAAGAAATGATGTGTACAAATCAGGGAAAGTCTCGCGGTGATTTAAAGCATGTTAGGAATGTAGTAGTCTATATCTGGTGTGGTTTGTTAAAATGATGGAAAAGCCACAATTAATGCTTTTGTTGTAAGGACAAAAGATTGACTCTGATTGATGACATCCGGAGCAGTGTTTGCAACACCATTTTATTACTTGTGTGTTGATATGATGCAAGAGTATTTGTGTCTATAGTCATTTTATATGATCTATCTTTGCTTCTGTGTGCAGCTGCAGCATTAAGTGCTTTGTGTCAGTGCAGTAAACCACATCACTCTCATCTCAATGTCCACATGACTTAATTTGGTTCTTAACAGTTAAAACTCAAACTCCTCTCTACACCCTGGTGTTGTTTGTAAGATCAAATGTGTTTGTAAGATTACATCAGTTCTTTGTGTAACAAATACACAGAAAAGCCTTTGGACTCTCAACAAAGGTCAAACAAAATTTAGCCTTTCATCTGAATATTCCATTCACAGTAATAATAGCTTGACATACAGCTGAAAAACTATGATGGTGCTTCTGCAGACTGTGGTTTTTTGAGGCTAGTTATTTGGAAAAGTTATGAATGATGTGGTTCATCTGTTTTCAAGCTTTTTTAAACTCTGGCTCACTCTCTTTCAGCAGCTCTCTGTCTGTCTTTGTCTCTCTCTCTCTCTCTAAATATAGAGTGTTGTCTGCCCACTCATTCTGACAGAGAGGAAATGCTGCTACACTGCTTTAATAGTTTCCGTTAGAAAGGTAAAAACAGAGTGTAAGTTTGCGCATCTGTGTGGGCCGGAGTCCATGTACGCACATAGATGCTTTTTGCATGCTGTGTTTGTGAATGCACAATGCTTTTTGTATGCATGTGTATGCATAGTGAGTACAGTGAGGTGTTTTTTGTGTCTGTGTTTGTCTGTATGAAAGAACAAGACAAAGAAAAGAAAGAGAGAACTCTATTTTGAGACATCATGTATAGACAGATGCCAGAAACAGGACGTGAGATGTAAACAGAGAGATGGGGTTGGGGGGGTTGAAAGACAGAGACAAGAGACTGAATACACTAGAGACAACCGGAAACTTGTGGTCAAACAGGCAGCGTTCAGCTGCTGAGGCAGCACTGTTAACTCGCTGTTTTTGAAAGCGCTGCTTTTCTTAGAGGGATCAAGGTTAATCCATCACACAATGTACACATGTGGCTTGTGGAATGACCCCTAGCACAATGTGTGTGTGTGTGTGTGTGTGTGGGAAAAAAAAAAGCGAGAATGTCAACAGGAAAGACGGCAAAATTTTACGAGTCATACTGTATGTCCAAAAATAGAAACAGATCCAAATACATTTTGCCGCGAGCCAACTGAACAGGGCTCAAACAGGTTATGACTCCAACACCTGCACATGCAAACACTCTCTCCTCTTTCGTCTCTCCGCCTCCCTCTCTCTTCGTCTGTGCTGACACACACCCACACTCACCCTCTCACACTGCTTGTCCCCTATCACAACCTCATACCCTCTTACAAGAGGAAATACACTCAGCAGTGTGTGGCTGTCCTCACTTGCCTCTGCCTCGCTCTTGCTCTCTCTCTCTCTCTCTGTGTCACACGCTTGTTAGTTTCAGTACAGAGATCGTAGCGTGTGGATGTAAATGACCTGCAGGTCCGTGCTTACACAGAACAGGGTAAGTTTATAAATTTATTTCATTTCAGTATTTTATTATCTATGTTACACCTGTTTGCTTTGACTGGTAAACGTTTAGGATAAACTGATGAAGATGGTTTTGGCAGTTTTGTTGGGCTATAGTGATGCTACAGATAAACGTTTTGACAATTTGATTTACTTCAATTGTTGGCTGAGAAGTTAACTAACAAGTTCCATACAGTGAAAACATTTGGTGTTGCCTGTTTTGAACATGTTTATGTGACTGAGGGTTCTTATAATAGAACATTTCTGGTGTTTCTGTTGCACTTAGTTTACAATCAGCCTCATGAGATGATTTACGGTCATTATGCTGCAAGCAGAGCATTAGAGTTTATTTTTAGGAATTTGCCCAAAAAGATTCAAAGCATGCCAATCAGTAAAAGTCTCATCCACAACTCTCAGAAAGAAGCAAGTCTGTGTGTGTGTGTATCAGTGCTGCAGGAAATGCAGTTTCCTGTGGCAATTAGCGCTTAGTGTTTGTTGTGGTTTTGATGGATTATTTATGTTGGATATTTTAATTTTCATCATGAAGGATCTGAAACTGATCAAGTGTGATAAGGGTGATTTTTGTTCGCGCAGATTTAGCCAAATTTGACTATGAATTTAATGTTGGGGAGGTTTGAGAGGTGAGTCACAAAGCTGTGTGGGACCTGAGATAGAGTAAGTGGTTTAAGAGTTGAAGTAGGTATTATAGGAACACTTTCTCACATTGATGGGGAGGGTTAGTGCGGACCACTGTGTGTTGGTAGGTGTGTGGGTGTTTGTGTGGCTACACTTTAATCCCTAAAGTTTGGGTTTAAAGGGGCAGTTCACCCCCAAATCAAAAATACATATTTTTCCTGTCACCTGTGGTGCTTTTTATCAGTTGTGGTGTGAGTTGCGGAGTGTTGGAGAAATCGGCCGTAGAGATGTCTGCCTTCTCTCCAATATAATGGAACTAGAAGGCACTCTGCTTGTCGTGCCAAAAAATATGTATTTGAAATCTAAACAGCAATGTCTCTTTCCATAAACATGACATGGCTACTCAAGATAATCCACAGACCCTATGTGAGTGATAATGAACTACACGGCCGATATCTCCAACACTTGACAACTTATACCAAAACAATAAAGATGGATAAACAGCGCTACAGGTAAGATGAAAAATGTGTAGTTTTCATCTTAGGGTAGCTTCCGCTTTCACCCTTCAGCACACTGGCATAAAGGTAAACAGGAGGTGATATATTTCACACACAAATACAAGAAAGAGAAACATAAAGTAAAGACACATGTAGGTAGCAGCCTGCGTGTGAACTGAGAGTTTTAAATAGCTTCATTCAGTATATCTGTGTAATTTTACACCCTGCTGTCAGCAAGCAGATGGAAAAAAAAACCAAAACGCACATTTACTGTCAGTAAGGTCAAGACAGACAGACCATCCACCCACTTGACCTCGGACATGACAGAACATGACTGACACTTTCCGCCCATGTCTTCTTTCTAATTACAGTTGATAGAACCACAATGCATGTGAAACATGACCAACAAGGCCCCCTGGGATAACTCAAGCAGTGTGTGCAGCATGGAGCCAACAGGTACACTCAACACATACACACTCAGATAAGCACACACTGTATGCAATGATGTGGATACAGTATGTGCAGAAAAATATATTTGCTAACACATGTCTGACTTTTATGTTTATTTATGGTCTTTGCATCATCGTTTTTCTGTGTATTTTTCAAAAGATACTGATACTTCTTGAGCAAAGCCCTTACATATTTAGACTTTAACACCCAACCTCTCAACTTTATTGTCAGCTGGCTACTCCCCCACAGTTCCAGAGCCAGAACTCTACCGCAGCATCCAGGCTGTGCTGCCCAGGGACACAGACAGCCAGCAGAATCCAGACTGTTATAACAAAGGTACTATAAATGTATTACAACACACTGAAGTAAAGTTTTTTTCTTAGCACTGATGTGGTTTTATTTGTTTGTGCTGTTGTCACTGCTCACATGTAGCGTGAAATCTAACAAGTAAAGAGTTTGGCAACAGAAAAAGATCAACTTCAGCATGTAAATAATGCACTGGCATTAGCAGTGGTTCAATATATCTGCACATGTGGATTAGACGTCACAAAACTGACTCGCTTCTTTGCTGAAGACTTCATTTGCTTCTGTGTGTTCCTGTAACTAAAGCAATTCCAGCTCATAAACTACCCTGAAGAGATATTTACTGAAGTCAGGCTGTGAGTGTTAATCACGCTGTGGAACATTTGGCTCAGTCAGCAGTATGAGGGCTGTTCAGTTGTTAGTCATTGGACATATTTTGGATTAGCACCGTAATGGAGAAAAGTGTGACACATTTAGCAAGTTTGTGTGAGGCCTGTGGAAATCTTGCATCTGCTAATGGCGTATGTGTTGATCTGTGTGTGCAGGCATGCTGAGATGGACTCTTCATAAGAAGGTTCAAAACAATCCTGCCAACAGCTTGTCTCTGGTGTGGGTGCTGATAAAAGAGCTGGAAAAGGTATGTTATCTCAGCTGTGGCAATGATGACACTTTGAAACTCTAATTATATACCAAACAGCTGTGTTTTGTTGCCAAACACTGAATTGTTTGACCATATTTTGATTATTTTACTGGTAATCTGTCAATCAACTGATCACATGTACAATGTGCAGTGGAGCCCTAACAGTGTGTGTGTTTTCTCTGCAGGCTGAGAGATGGGACTCTCGCAAATGCATCATCCCTCTGCTCCACACACTGATGTATGCCATCATTCAGGTACAGTATCTCCTTCACATTTTTGCAGAGTGAGAATTTGCCTTTGAATTGCTTGTTCTCCTTATTACATCATTTATTGAATACGTACATGTCGCTTAATCAACAGCCACACTGAGTAGATCATTTCTGTAATTTTACTATTTTCAGTCCTTCTTTGCAGTGTAAAAATTGATATATATGACAAAGTACATATGGTTAACCTGATTGACAACAGAGGCATAGCTACACTGCCTCGTAAGAGAAATCTCCAAATCAGCCAGACCGACAGACTAGACAGTGTTTCGTTGGCATGCCAGAAAAAGACTTGTGCATTGATTTTAACTCATGAAAAGTAGGGAGTTTCATCACTGTTGCTGCAAAAAGTACCTAACTGGAGAAGGAAATTATTTTTTGTTTTTGTAGCAAATGTCATTAAGGAAGTGTACACCTGAAAAGATGGCATTCGGCCCTGTGCAACATTTTTCCTCATATTTGAGCCACAACGTTATATGACAATTACCGTTCAGTTACCGTAAAAGGAAAATGGTGATTGCTTTCCTTACCAGCATTAGTCTTAACCTGTGTGTGTGTGTGTGTGTGTATGTGAATTTTTGTTGCTATTCCAGACAGCCTACATTCCAGATGAGCTGTACAAGCGGGTTTATGACTTTTGTAAGAGACTCCTGACCTACCCTCATCCCTACTGCACTGTAGGCCTCAGCTACACAAGGCAGATAAAAACTGAACGCTCCATTCCAGGTACGATTTAACTCTCAGCTTGGCACTGCAGTCTCATTTGTTACAAAAAGAGGAGCTTGAGCTTCATCAGTGTCATCTAGTCAATCAAACACAGCACTTACAGCCTGTAAAGTTTTGACACTTTAATATGGGATTCTGTTTGTATTCATAGCTAAACTGTTTAATTTGAAAAGTGACTAGCATTTATATCACTCTTTGTCTCTTTCTCGACCTTTCTTCAACATCAAAGGAAATAAAAGTCCTGTATTCTAGATCAGTGATGACGGTGATAATTATTCACAGGTATTTTGTCATGATTGTGTGCTGTCATTTTCCACAGAGGCCAATCCCTCAGGCAGGTCAATCAACACTTTAATTGCTTATTACTCATACTGTTGACGTGGGAATTAAATGTCTTGACCAAGTTCCAAGAAAGGGCAGTAAAGACAGAATAGGACTGGATGATGTGAAGAAAATCAAATGTCACAATGTTTTTTTTAAAAATCTCTCTCTCTCTCTCTCTCTCTCTCTCTCTCTCTCTCTCTCTCTATATATATATATATATATATATATATATATATATATATATATATATATATATATATATATGCCTTTCTGTTTATTTGGGTGTGTCACAACCAATGTCATGACCACACAGGAAAACAGGTTCGTAAACAGCAGACAGCAGCATGGAGGCCAATGAGAATGTGGTTAATTCTTTTTATATCTGTGACTTACTTGGTCTCTCTTCGAAAGTCAGTGTTGACTCATTTGGAGCATGTTTGAGTGCTGCTTTGGCAGAGGCAGATGAAATTTGTTGCAGCACGTCATTGCATTATGCTGGAAATGGTGCAAAAAAATAGCCACTGATCTGGGGTTTATGTTTCTGTCAGTGTTGATGGGAGTCATAGATGATGAATACCCATCTACTGCAGAGTGATTCGTCCTTGGAATAAATGCCGATTGTAACCTTTCCCAATAAGAAGCCAAATGTCAGTGGGTGTTAGTGGGTTTTTTGTCCAGTGGGAAGTAGGCTTATGAGAACAGCTAGGACAGTCTGATACTTAAAAAACATTACGTCACTTCACTGTAATGCAGCCGTTACTTACGATATCCAAAATCTAGCACAATATCTAGTCTCATACCACAATATCAATATAATGTCGCTATGTTGCTCAGCCCTGAGGCATGCCACACATGAGGAGAAAAACTGCACTAAACCAAAGTGAAAGCAATGAGCGAAGACAACAAATGCAAACCTAAGAAATCTGAAAGACAGTGGATGCTGGTGATGCAATAAGAAATTGACTGACTGGGGCGTCGGTGGCTTAGTGGTAGAGCAGGCACCCCATGTACAAGGCTGTTGCCGCAGTGGCCTGGGTTCGACTCCAGCCTGTGGCCCTTTGCTGCATGTCTCTCCCTCTCTCTGTCCCCCTTTCACACTTCACTATCCTATCAATTAAAGGCAAAAAATGCCCATAAAAATATCTTTAAAAAAAAAAAAAGAAATTGACTGACTGACACCGGCTTATGCTGCAGACTTCAGCAGCCAGTCAGACCAGATGAGACGATTTCTCCCTGACACTGCCCTGCGGGGCCCTGCAGCAAGAGAGTATAAGAAGCAGAAGGCAATGGCTCCAAGAAAAGCCAGAGTATGGTTGCTGTGATGTTAAATGAACTGTCTACTCATCAATCATGCGTCAGTTAATCCGTATGAGGATTTGCATTAAATGCCTGTTTGAACCACAGGTCTGATGTACCAGAGGATGGTCACAGCAGAGCAGAGGCTAAAAAATGAGCACTATCCCTTTCAGGAGAGGTGAGTCATAAATTAAAAATATATCACATGTTTGAGGGTACAATAAAAGCCTTGGGTAAGATTTACAAAGGCTTATGTAGTCAAAGTTGCCTCCCGTTCCATCACTTAAGTCTGTCATGAACATCCCTGCAGGGTCTTCGTTCTTGCTGACCCAGAAGTCTTTGCTGGTTCTTTGGGACAACTCCTGGTGGGAGATATTGAGGCGTCCGCTTCAGTTTCAGACTCAAATAGATCTCCGAGTCCTCTAGATCACATGTGCAGTGTGGTCCAACACTCCATACAGGCTGCTTTAGGAGCAGAGAAGTGCAACGCACCGAGACTGGCTCAAGCCCTAAAGGTCAGTGGAACTGCACAACACTGTTCAGTTGTTCTCATTTTTTGCCTTCTCTTCTCTAGTTGTCTTTTGCAGTCTTTGCAGTGTGTGGCCCTTCATAGTTGTTGTTACTGCTATTATGCTTTGTCTATTTCCTGTTTGAGTCTTGTTCTGTTCAGGTTCACCTGGTCTGATCTGCTCTGTTATAAAACCTTCCTTATACTCACAAAAATTTGTAGATGTGAATGTTTTCCGCATACTTGCCATTTCCTCTTATCTAGAGCCTGGCTCAGAATTCCCCATTTTTGATGGTCTACTTTATCTGAACGTACTTCTGATTGGGTCTGTTTGTTCAGTTGAATTCACATCTTCTCTTTATAATTTTATATATATATATATTTCCCATGTGAATATGCAGTGCTGTCTGTCAGGGGGGAGTGAATGAGCTGCTTGTATCATGGAATCATGGGCATAATCTCCCTAACTACACATAGAGCATGTTGGGAGATTTCATTAATGGTTGCAAGTCCTTAAGAAGAACGATTCTCGAGGTTGAGAGTCAGGATTGGGAGAATATAATATTGTCAGGCTACGTTTATGGTAATGGCAGTAACTTTTTCAGTTTTTGCCACTGGATTAAAAACAGTTTAAGAGTCCCTGCCTCATATGTACATGTTATGGGAAACATCCTGAATGAAGGTCTGTCTGCTGCACAGTGGAAGTGTCTCCTGGCACCGATCCTAAAGTAACACCTCAGCAGGACGCACAGGAGGGCAGACACACACACACGCGCCCCACTAACCCCTCACCTCTCTGCTATTTATACAGACTCTGTATGTGTTTATCTTCCTGTGTGCATGTGTGGTCACCAACATATGTTTGTGTGCTTTGGAACAGGACATGGGTCAAGACGTTGAGTCGCACTTTCAGGAAGTGTTGGCGGCTCTGGAGCAGAGCGCGGAGGAGGGCGGCAGAAGGGATGGGGGTGCGCTGAGGAGCCGTCTTCAGAGGCTGTACAGCAAGATCCTCACTGACCCAGACTCAGGTAGGAGCTCTCTGGAAAGCATAAATCAACTTATTGGTGTAGCTTAAACTTCAATAAAGGAAGGAGAACTGAAAGAACCACAGTCTGGACCGTCTGAACAGTCTAAACCACATCTGGTTATGTAAAAGACTGGAGTCTAATGGAAAAGGGGAAGCAGTAAGAGACAGGACGAGTGTGTTCATGTATCGGATGATGTTCATGCAGTCTTGATATTAACTAATAAAAACATTCTGACCATACAAATGATCTGTACCAAAGGAATAGTTCAGATCTTTTGAAGTGGGCTTGTATGGGGGACTTATCCATAGTCAGTGTATTACACACAGCAGATGTCAGTTGGTGCGTCCCTGTTTGGAGAAGCAGGCTGGAGTCTGACACAGGATCTAAGCAAGTACTGCTGTGAAGGGGTCAGCTACAAGACATATTGTAGCCACCTAAAAAAATCAGTTTAAGTGTACTCTATTTTCGCTGCTTTACCTTAATGTCAGAGGGGAACTGAAGCTGTTGTATTGTTTTTCTTAAAGCCAGACTCCATTGAGAAAAACAGTGATTTAACATAGCTGAACAAAGGAGCTGCTCGTCGACAGCTACCTAGATCACATATTTTGTTTGTTACCGTGTGGCTTTAGAGTTTAAAAGGATTACTTCACAGTCACAGAATAACACAAACAAACTAACTGATCGAAGCAGAGGTAGACCAGCAGCTCCCATGTTCAGCAGCCAAAATTAATGTTTTTGTCAATGGAGTGTAGTGGCTTTGATGAGAGCATAGATGCCTAATGGAAAGGTAAATTGGCGAAAATACTGTCAATATGGCATACACTTAAACAGCCAGTATTGGCAGTATCGCCTGTATTTTATCTGATTTCTTCTTTGGCATATTCCATTGGCCGTTGTTATAGTTTGCAGTCTGAAAAAAGCATTCCTTCTCTACCAAATGTTGAAAATTGCACATAAATTTGTGGGTTCTACAGAGCTCTCACATGCTTGTGCATGGGTTGTAAGAAAGGCAGTTTATGTGACTGGGGCAATGTAAAATTAATGGGGCAGGGAATTACAGCATGACTATCGCTACATCATCTTGGGCTCGTACTAATTATAACTAAGTTGTTTTGCTATAAGCCAGCACAGTGGAGTGCAGTGTTCTGTTCAAGCACACATTGCTAGGTGATGGACATGTTTTTTGTGTTTGCAAGGGTTTGACATCGTTGGTTGTTGCTGAGATCAAATATGTGACCTTGCCTCTATGTAGCAGTTTCCTCCATGGCCAAATCAGTCGAGTCAGTTGTCTGTATTTTTATCATTCTCAGGATATCTATTTCCATGACATCCACTCTTTTCTCCCAATGTTCTCATGTCAGCAACCCAGTCCAGTGAACCTGCTCTCCCCTCATCCCAGCTGTGACAGTGAGGGATAGACAGAAGTGTTTACAGACAGGAAGTTGTAGGGGTGGGGAGGTGTTTTGTTTTGAGTGTCATTGTGACAGTTTTGGTTTCTTCCTATCTCTCTTCCTCCACGTGCATGTGTGTGTATTGCAGAGCCATTGTCCAGTGGACAACTGCGTGACTGCCCTCTTCCTAACCCAGAGATGAGCTTCCACCTGTGGACCGAGGATCTGGATATCTGTGAGTAGCTTTGGAAACTGTGGGGGGTCTAGAGGAAGTCGTTACTACCAGTCAGCTGAACTAAAAAAGGCTGAAACTGGAATTATTTACTCACAACTGAGCTGACTGAAATGAACACTTTTGCACTGCTGTTCAACAAGCGTACACAGAGAAATCCATGGTTATTTATACACCAACAGTGGCATCACGAGACAATTACAATTAATTAAATTCATTTGTTATTTGAATCAGATCTTGAAGATAGACTGTCTGCACTGTTATGTGCAAGTAATTAGGTTGGATTTGTGTGTCCTCATGTTGTCCTCATAAGCGCTCCGCTAGTAGCAGCATGGATCTGCCCAGCACTTCTGTCACTCTGGGTTTGATGTTTTCGTTGTGTGTTGTGTTCAGAGACACTTTGAAATCTGAATTAAGCAGCTGGAGTGTCAAGACTGAGACGCATCTGTAGAAAGGTGATCAGAATCGCATGTCTGAACAAGGCCTTTGGAAATCATTTTGAAATTCTGAAATGACGAAAGTAGATGCCTAAAAAAACCAATTATACCACTTTCAGTGTGGCACAGTGTGAGAATGTGTGAGGGGTAGATTGCTCCTCAAAGTTAATCAGAGCTAGACTCAAGTAATGTAACAAACAGATTTAACTGGAACAGATTTGTTTTGAATCAGTGGAATTGTGAGACTGACTATGCCCAAGACAAGTGTACACTTACAGTACGGCCTTTATGTTCTCAGTGTAGGATGTCATACAGTAAAGTGTGAATCATCATACTCAGTGAAACAGTACACGTGGTAAAAGCTCCGGTAGCTTTGTGTGATTTATAAATGAAGAGGTTATGTCCTGGCCTGTGTTACATCTTTGATAAGAAACTGTGTACCATACATTGTTTACTGTAAAGGACAGTGACAGTTGCCTGTAAGCACTGTTGCATATGCAGCATTAAATACTGAGATATCACATGGCAGGCACGTATGTGAATAGATGCTTTAGATGGAACTGTAGTTCTCTCTCAGGGAAAGAGCCAGCATGTATACTCTGCAACCCCATAACAAAACGGTTTCACATGGAAGAAAACACATGTATGTGGTCTGTTTATGATGAGGCTGCATGTGGAGTGTGCACGTGTTCTAAGCCCAGATAAATTATGACAGTTGGAAGTGAATAAACACAGAGAGAGCAGCTGAGATGATTACTGAACGAAGTGTTGTTCTGTGTTGTGTCTCTGTGCTGTGGCATGTGCCGTCTTGCTCCACGTGATTGTCGACCTCTGAATGACTTATAATGATGAATGTTGTGATGTTGACAGGGCGAGAGCTGGCCAAGTGGTTTCGATCCAGCTCCATGTCGGAGCAGTTCTCCCTCAGCCACGAGCAGGAGGACTTTGAGCTGGGTGAGTCGCCCAGTGACCTGATGCCGTCTGACATGACGCGCTTTTCCGTCATGTCCAATGACAGCGGCATTGAAAGAGACCTGCCCCCTGGCTCTGATCCTTCCCCATCGTCATCTCTGGACACTGCCAGCATGAGTACATCATGGGAACAATGCAAAAGGTAAATTCAGTACCTATTAGTTTACATTAAGTAGACGCCTACTGTTAGTTTCATGTATTTTACTTAATTTGTAGTCTATGCAGCCATTTTCCAAAGCATACCTTAAGTTTTTAGATTTTTAGAGCCAATGATTTCCATGAAAATCATCCTGAAAACACTTAAAATTAGGTGATAATAAAGAAGGTAATCCTCACTGAGACCATTTATTGTAGGTCACTTGATTTTTGGTTTAAGAAAACACTCACACAAGGATTTAAAAGTTGTTTCCTGAACTTGAGAATGTGTTGCTCATAATGGGATCTGTTGAATAACTTGTTTTGGTTTCCAAGCCTAGAAAAAAGTACAAAAGCACACCCATCCAGATTGTAAATACTAGGCGTTGACAGAAGAGTTGGCGTTGCTAGAGAGTGAAGATCCTCTTTAGACTTCTTTGGTCCGAGAAGGAGCTAAATGCTCGAAATGTCACTCAGTGGTTATTAATTGTACATTCATGGGAACATTTGCTAGTGTGCAGACTTTGTTTCCAAGCCTTACATCATTTTAAAATCATCAGGACTTTCCCTTCTCTCAGTGAGCAAGATTCAGCAAGGCTGTCACGGCGTGGAGGCATCAAGATGAAACCATCTGTGAAGGACAGTATGGCGCTGATGCAGGACACCCTGGAGGAACACGCAAGTCTCGGAGGAGGAGGTGGAGGGAGGGGTGGAAGAAGAGGGGAGACTCTGCAGAGGCGGGCAGGTGGCAACGCGATGCAGAACCCCTTCTCCAAGCAGCAGAGACACTTTACTGCCAGGATAGTCGCCATGGGAGATGACAAGGTGCTCGGCCGCCTGGCTAAGGCCTACTACTTCCTCAGGTGGGGGGACTCGCCGTGTCTCAAAATGCAGATGAAAGATGATGAAGCATCTTTCACAGCAGCTGTGGCTTGTGTGTAACTGACTGATCTGGCGCAATATATTGCTTTCAGTTTGACATCCCATTAGTACATTGTACTGAGGTAGTTTTGTCTCTCTGGAAACTGAAATTAACACATTACCAGGTATGCTGGTCTTTCTCATGAGCACTGGAACACAATGTTCCAATACACGTAAATCTCACCACAAACAGTGGGTTACTCCTCTTAAATAGATAACATGAGATTCTGGAGAAATGTGCTCCTTTTTTGGCATAAAGAGGAAAACATATTTACTCGAAATGACTGTAAATAAAATAGAATTGGAAAAAAATGCCCCTCTCTAATGCAGGTAAAGTTTATAATCTAGATGGAAAAATATTTTGGCATAAAAATATTTGTGGTAACTATTAAGATACACATATGCACCATTTATTAGCATGAATAATAGAAGCATTTTGGCTCTGTGCCTTATTCTGCTTGACCATGTTCTACAGAATAGTTTTCTTTCAACAACCTCCTAATTAGTGCTAATTGATAGTAAGTAAGAAAGTTGTTGTACATGAATTACAATCTTAATATACTTTGCTGTGATAGTACTGCAAGAATAGTCATTCTTCTTTTATAACACAAAATAAATAAAGTCATTTTATATTGAACAAAACACGACCCTACATGTGTTAATAGTGTCCACATAACTCTAAAAGAAGTCTTTCTAACTCAGAATATGTTTCCTGTATTGCTCAACTAATTCACTTGTACTTTGTCACTTACTAACCCACACAGGTTCCCTATTCTAAAGTTGTCCTCTCTTGACAGTAAATCCATTATAGCACACAACTACTAGATTAACAGACTCCATTCTCAAAGAAGTATTTCACTGCTGGAAAGATGGTCTATTCATAAAACTGGGCTGTTCGTGCAGTAGAAAGATGAAAATACTGTTGAAATTAGATGCTACATGACCATAGAAAACACAGGAAAACCACTACCAGACTACCAGAATACACTGCACCCCACCTGATCGTTAGACTCTCCTGCTGGTGGGTGACAAAATGCAAGCTTGGCCGTTTTGAGACAGGAAACAATATGGTGGCCGGCCGGTAACAAATAATCTAGAACTGCAGTTAAACAGTAAGTTAAAATATGTTTCTGAAAACATTTAAGGTGAGAAATGAAATTGATCAGCACTGCCTAGTCTTATACTTTGGTATGAGTTTGAAAGAGACAGGGGCAAGTCTCTTGATCCACTTCAATACTCTTTGTGTCAATGGTGGCAGACATTCAGAAATGAGAAAGCACAATCTGTAGTCCAAGCAGTTTGAGCTGGAAGATGAGCAGGGAGGCCTGGGCGTTGGTGGGATGGAGGGAAGTTTACCACAGTTCATGTACTCACGTTACCTACATTGTTAAAGTACAAAGCTGGTTGAAAATCGGCAAAGTATCCCTTTGAGTGATTTACATCATATAAAAAATGGAGGTCTATTAAGATGCACAGGTTCTGTTCCTATTCAGTGACAGAAGGACAAAGTCAGCATATGCAGAAATATCACCTTTATTAACGGATCCCTTCAGAGATTTTTAAACATATCTATTAAAAATATACTGCCATATCACTTAAGAATAAGGTGTGTTTATTCCAGTAGTTGTGTGCTGTAATGGATTTACTGAGTGTGAAGAGAAAGCTACTTCAGAATAGGGAACCTGTGTGGGTTGATAAGAGTCAGACTACCAGTGAATTACTTATTAACAAGGTGTCACTTTACAGTGGGCCACTATTAACACATGAAGTTGTGTCTTTTGTATAACAATGGACCACATTAATTAAGTGTTATTAGGAGAAACACATCTTCCTTACTTCCTATCAATAAGCAGTAATTACTGAGGTAAAATTCTCAGACATGGTCATGAAGAGTAAGGCATTAATAACTGCTTTATAATGACTAATAAATAGTCAGTATGCTACCAGTATGCATGCTAATAAACAACTAGTTTATGGTGAATATGTGTACCTTAATATAAAGTAGTTGTTGTTTAAAATAGTTGATTAATTCCATTTGATTGAACACTTCTGGATGTAACATGGATGCTTTAAATGTATGGTGGAATTTATTTTTTTTCACAGTAATAGGTCACCTAATGTGGCATATTTACATCTGAATCTAAATAAGACTAAATTCCTTCTCAGCTGTGTAAAGTCTAACATTAACAACATAATTTGATCTGAACTGGAGGACTATTAAATTCCTACTTTACATTCTTTCCATGTGAGGGTTGGGAAGCAAAGCAGCACTTCTTCTATTGTGAATGTCATACATCATATATTGAAATCCAAAACCTTTTTACTGCTCATTCAAGCGTGCCCACACTCTGCTACTCACGAATCCATTTGGTTTGTCTGTGCAGGAAAAGGGAAGCACGGCGGCTTTTTCTTACAATGAAAGTCAACCTCCAGTTTTACTACATCCCTGTTTGCAGGGCCGCCACAACTCCCATCTCCTCTATCAAGGTAAGGCCACTTCCTCTTGTCAACACGCCATCAGCTTGTTAATGTGTGAAAGTCAACATAACTCCAGAGATAACAAGATAAATGGCTTCTGACATAACAGAAAATCAGCATGTCAAAATGCCCATTACAATGCTCTCATTGTATGTTGAAGTGATAATGTAGTGACACTGCATAGAGACACTCCAAAACATTGAATTATTATGTGCCTGTTTCTAAAAAAATATATGCATTTGCTATTTTGTATTTTATTGTTCTCAGTGTTGTTTTATATTTTCCATACCATATTTTACTATTCTGTGTAAATAGTGCTCACTTTTCTTTCTAATGATCAGTTGTTAGTCAGAAGTTTTATTCCTTTTGTCCAAGGCCAGTGAGATTACCCTAAAGTAAATGTTATTTGTAGTGTCTTTTCTCCACCAAGGACTTCCTTCTGAACAGGCCTGAGTTTGGTATTGTTAAAAGAATAATGATACCAGTTCCAATGCTGGTATCCTGAAAGCGATACCAATACTGTACTTCATTTGATACCTTGTTCTTTACTTCATTTGATATCCATCATGTGAACGGAAGCCACAGGTGTAATGTGTAGCCTAACTTTAGAAGGCTTTGGTGGCATCTCAACACATGGAACTGCCAACTCCATCAAATACGCCGCACTTGACTTCAGGATACCACAGACTGTATAGATTGTAGCTGCTTGTGTGGGCCAGTTACATGTTGCTTTGAACTGAAGAACATTTGCGGTGATTGGCTGCAAAGAAAACACCACAGTTTTTTCCCTAGATCTGAATACAAAAAGAATCGAATGCTTGCATCGTTTAACTGTGGAAGTTTCAGTACTACTTGGTACTCTGTTCAGTTTATGTTAAAGGCATCTAAAAGTGGCCCACATGAATTTTGTAAGGAAAAACAAAAACAAGTAAACACATACAGTAGCCGGACAAAGAAAACCTTCAGGCTCGCTCACTGCTGTCAATTTTCCACATTTGATGTATTTTTTGTTCCACTTTCATGTTTCTTTTTCCAGGAAAACCTCAGTCAATCCAAGGAGAATCTTTGCACTCTTGGTTCCTACCTGAGCATAGTGGACCCGTGGTACAACTCTAACATCAAGAGTTTAGGCTGCATGATCCCCAAACTGGCTAAGCTGGTACGATAAACTTCTAAACAAATCTAAGGAGGAAATGCTTTTTTTCTCCACAGCAGGTCTACGCTAGATAAAGCCATAGTTTCAGTTTGAGGGACTCAGTTCTCAGTAGTTTACTTGCACATTTTCTCTTTCACTGTATTTTCTTGTCTGAATGACTTACAGTCACTGTAAGTGAAAACGAAAATGTCCTCACATCACCACATCTAATTTAAGGTGGCAACTGCGTTCTATATAAGTTAAAACACAGGAAGTTGCATAACATCTTAGTTACTTACTTAGTGCAAGGAAAAAAAAAATGTTGATTTCACTGAAACCATAGCTACAGTCAAAGACATCTTAACACTTGGCTGATTCTCTAAGCCTCAAACAGGAAATAGACTTACAATGAAACTGGACAAAATATGCAAAGGAACATCTACAAAATACATAAAGTTGAATGTAATCATTTGTAAATGGTATAGTGTACCAAAAAAAAATCCATTCCTTTAAATGACATGTTTTTATGAGAATTGTAGAAAAGCTTTTTTGTTCTAGTGTTGAGTGCTCTCTGGCTAAATCCTTCCTGTCTTTCATTTCCTTTAAATACTCAACTAGATAAGTGTTTTTTCTCGAATTCATGCATCCTCCTCCCTTTTTGAGAACTTTTCAAGTTACAGGAAAAATTAGAAAAGCATGCACTTTTGAATGGTTGAGGTTTTATTCATATTGCACATAAAGTATGATGTAAGTTCAAATTTAAATGCAAAACTTGTGACTCTGGACAAACTACCAAGCACTGTTTGATTACCTGACAGACAGTCGACCTTTTTAGTGACTCATTATATTCACTTCATGTGACCCAAGTGTGACCAAAATGAGTTTGTGGTGACAGCATCATGCAGGCAGGAAGGTTAATTTTACATGACTTTTGTCTCCCTTAGCAACAGATGAGCCCAGGGAGGCCAAAAGAGCCCTTCGTGTCTGATGTCATTTCCTACTACGTTCGTGCCGGCCGGCAGCCTGTCTACTTCACCATCTACTTTGTTAAGGTACTAAGATACATTATATATGCCTTTGTTTTGTTCCTGAAGGTTAAGAGCACAGTGTGCGCTCTGATGTGAAGCATCTACTGAGCTAAACAGCTTTATACTAAAAGGTTTTATTACAGAAGTATTTAAATGTATTTTGGTTTTTAGAATTTGTTTGTTTTCCATTAGATCACATTCACCAGCATGACAAAGGATCCTGTGGAGGATGTGTTTCTCACCCATCTAGAAATGGAGTTTCCCGAGTTCAGACAGATCTCAGCGTCAATTAGAGGTGAACTAGCAACACATGCACATTGTCTTTTCTTTGATGGTTGTGCACACCTGCCTGCCCATATCTGCGCGCAGCCAAGTTTAACAACATGCCTGTCTCCGACACAGATAAACCAAAGAAGAGCTCAGCGGAGGTATGCGGAGCTGTTGTCTCGATGAATTACAGAAAGGTAAGTTGCTTTTTTTACATTCATTATTTCCTTATTAGATTACCGTCATGGGAGCTTCACTGTAACCACATGCCTTCTCAATTACTGGAAGAATTACTCCGAAATTTCCATTTCAGATTGTGTTGTTTGTGTGTAGGTGGCCCTTGTGTACATGCATAACCTCTGACACTTGGGTGCTTTGTTTGTGTGCATGTATTTCTCTGTGTGCGTGTGTGTGAGTTTCATCACTGTTGCTGCAAAAAGTACCTAACTGGAGAAGGAAATTATTTTTTGTTTTTGTAACAAATGTCATTAAGGAAGTCTACACCTGAAAAGATGGCATTCGGCCCTGTGCAACATTTTTCCTCATATTTGAGCCACAACGTTATATGACAATTACCGTTCAGTTACCGTAAAAGGAAAATGGTGATTGCTTTCCTTACCAGCATTAGTCTTAACCTGTGTGTGTGTGTGTGTGTGTGTGTGTGTGTGTGTGTGTGTGTGTGTGTGTGTCTAGATGACATTAAGTGGACGAGACGTTGACAAAGGAATCTCAGTCAGGACATCGGGAGCCCAGATCAATGCTATTCCCTCCAATGAAGCAGAAGGTTCACTATCATCTCTTTTACATTATCTCTATTCAAGACTCAGTCCTACTGTATGTTCTATTTTGTCTTACACGAATGCTCTGTATTTTTCCTCTGCCTTTATCTTACAGATCTGAACTGTTTGACACTGACTCTGAATGAATCTCCAACAAAGACCAAAAACAACACTGTGGTGAGTCTAAGCAATACATGGTTCAAGTATTTCTAGTGGATTATCCTCACAGAATGTTTATGTTAAAACAATGCATAGAACGCAAGTGGTTTATACAACAATAATTCCTTTTATCCTTTTACTGTGAAATTCTCAGGAGTCAAAGATTCGGACCAGCAACATTAAGATTCGCACTTTGGAGAGTCGCTCCTTCACTGTTACACTGGACAGAGACTGTCGCAGGACCTACAAAAATGTGCAGAGGTGAGACAGTCTCTTCTGTACTGTAATTTACTTAATATTTAAACCTGTTTGGTGTTTCATTGATTTGAAAAATCATCATCCATAGCCATCATTGCTACTAAAGCTCTAGTAGATCAAAGAGACTTTGATTATTTAAAGGGACAGTTCATCCCAAAACCAAAAACACAGATTTTTCCTCTTACCTGTAGTGCAGTTTTCAACAAGATTGTTTTGATCGTAGAGATGTCTGCCTTCTCTCGAATATAATGGAACTTGATGGCACTCTGCTTGTGGTGCGCCAAAAAAATACATTTGAAAACCTTAACAGCAGTGTCTCTTTCCAAAAACGATGACCCAGTTACTCAAAATAATTCACAGACCTTGTTGTGAGTGGTTTCATGTAGGAACTTTTTTCTTACTACCAACCGTATCACGATGTAGAAGGAAGCATGCATGAACTCATGGGAAAGAGGCTCGTGCTTGTCACAGCACAAGATGTAAACATTAATGGCATCCTCCAAGGCTAAGGTGTAATGTTAGGCTAGTTCATAAGTTCAAAGACATCTCAGTTTATTAAAGGGTCATGATTTCTGGAAGGAGACATTGCTGTTTAGCTTTTCAAATGTATTTTTTGGCACTATGAGCACCACAAGCCTAGTGTCATTGTGTTCCATTATATTGGAGAGAAGGCAGACTCTACAACCGATATCTAAAACACTCTGCATCTTACACCAAAACAATCTAGACTGACAGGTTAGAGGACAAATATGTATTTTTGATTGTGGGGTGAACTGTCCCTTAAAGGTCTCTTTGGGTTTGAAATTGCTCTTGACATGCATCACTTTCTCTTAATTGCAAATTAAGATCAAGCAGCTAGTAAGACAGTCTTGTTGGATCTAGACCCAGCTGCTGTGCAACCCAAACTGACGGCTCTGTTTTTAACGTTTGTGTTGTTGTAGCATCGAGATCTCCCCATGCCTTGATCCGGGATACTGCGTCCAGAAAACCATAAGGTCCAAATTCAAGCTGGGAGAGGACAAAGATGCTGGACTGAGCAAATACATGAACAAAGGACTTCCTCTACCAATCAACACATTTGCTGGCATCATCACTTGACATGGTGGAGTAAGCCCAACGAGAAACTTGAGAATGGAGACCACCCGGACTTTGTTTTGATAGCAGGAATGGTTGTTGCTTCTGTAAAAAAAACAAAAAAAACAAGTCCAGTCTGACACATGAAAAGACAAAAGGAATAACCCTTGAGTCATACGGAGCTGCTCCTGAAACCAAAGTGTTTCATTTCTGTCAGTCAGGGCCAACTGGCACGAATGCAAAAAGACTTTAAATCAAAAGCAACTTGAGGCCAAATGTAACACATCGTACAGTACTATTGTCACTTCTCACTTCTTGAAGTCAGTGGAATAGCCTGTCTGCTTCTTTTACAGTAACAGGAATAACATTGAATCACACTGTGGGGTATGACTGAACTCCTAACAGTGTGTCACTCGTCATGAGTGAACTATTGTACACACCTAATAATGCCAAAGAACAATTCTGCCTGTGAAACTAGAGACACGGGCAAAGAAACATAAGTAAGCAAAGTATGTATCTGTACACATCAAAGATTCAGGACTACTGATATCACTTATCATGTGATGTCATAAAAATCTGGAAAAACTGTTTCTCCAAGTCATCGCTTGGTGAGGCAGATTTGAAGGGTTGATTGTAACAGCTACTCTGCTTCATAGACACACTACTTTTTACCACCTTATTGACACACACACACACACACACACACACAAAACAACACAGACTCACCTGGCCTGTCAGCGAATGAAGGATTGTGGAAAGACCGGTACGATGACGGCTGACAGTTAAATGTTGCCTTCGTCTTAGCTGAATCATTCAAATAACGTGTTATTCCCATACAAATTACAAGTTGTTACGAAGGTGAACGTGATTGACATTTGCCTTGGGTTTAGTTTTTGGAAACATTCTTGACATTTTTCACAACTACACTATGCTCAGTGCTGAAGCTACATCCGCGTGTCAAGAATTACTACAGAACAGAAGCAGTTTTTGTGCTTTACTGTATTAGGCAGACACGGGGATTATGCACAGCCTTAGCTACATAAATTATCTGTTGGACTTAAGACTGCTGACTTCAGGCCACTGTCTGCTACCCAGACATGGAACATTCTGTTTCACTCTTGACAGTGTACAGGAAGGAGAGCAAAATATAGGGGGAGACTCTCAAAGTGAAACCCGCACACATGCTAGTAAATGTCTCAAGGTGTGAGAATCACCTCTGACCATGTGTTCGATGATGCATCAGTGTGCTACCTTGCATCTATTTGCACTTCAACAGCAGGTTTGTTCTCTATTATTCAGCAACAGTGTGTAAAGCAAATACCCTCTGGCTCCTAACTCGTCAAATATGGCAGATTGGTCTTCAAAATTTGATGCTCTGTGTACTGCTGTAGCGTCAGTTTTGAACATGACAGTCTTCAGAGGAAATAGTAGTTTTGCAGTTAAATCTACATTAGCTTAAGGCAGCTAAAATACTAATAAGGATTATGGTCTGGGTTGAAATAACTACATTTGATACAATAGCTTAAGAAGTTTGTGGCATTATTACTGCCATGTGATGTATGCCGATAACTATGTTACGTGGTTAAAAAAAACTCAAGTAGACTTTTGGTTTCACATGGGGCACAAGCACTCATCTCCTGAGTGTAAGTCCTGTGTGTGTGACCCATCCACCTCCCCTCCCTCCCAGTCTTCTCTGAGTTTCTCGCTCTTTCTGTTAATGCTATTGCTGGGGACAGGATCACATCGGAGTTAACTGAAAGCCTGGTGTGTCTCACAGAGATGCTGTGGGGTGTCTTGAGTATCGGTAACAGAAGCCAAGGGCCACTGACCAGGCTGCCTTATTCAGATACTCTGGGAATGACAACGGGTCGGTTAAGCTTAATAAGACAACATGTGTAATTATGTCATTACTTTTCATGTCATAAAGACATGACAAGTTATTAGAGGGCCATTCAAGACACGACACAACTATTTGACTAAGCTGTTATTCATAAAAATGATAAAGCTGTTGTTTTTGCTTCAGAATGATTAGATTACACACTCAAGAATGGCTCAGAAGCCTATTGATGCATCTCCACAGGTATGATCTCAGGCAGTAAAGGTCAACAGCCTCAGGAACTGGAAGTGATGTGTTATACTGGCAGGGTAAATTCATGAGTTTGGAATTCATGATGCATTTTGCACATTATTTTTTCACCTAATGACATATGTAAAGAGGATGCCATTAAAATCAAAATGTCATTGTGTAAATAAATGATTTTGTTTTTGTAAAGCAGTGTTTGTTTTTTGTAATAAATCCAGTCAATTTCGAAATAGATATATTTTTCTGAATACATGACCTCTGAGCTACTTGAAAAGAGGTTTGATTTAGAAAAGACTGATGCACCTTGGACTTGGTGACTTCTCCCGAGCTGTACGTGCAACGAGTGACCTCCAGATGGCACTACTTAGTTACCATCTAACCAGCTTGAGCATTGGTTAACACAGGGACACTCCTGTGCGCTGTGCACACACCAACACCTGCCACAGCTGGTGGTGGACTGCCGGAGCACCTCGCTCTCTCTCTGCCTCTACAGGTTGGTGTCTGACTGGCGATGACTCAATGAAATACAGCACTAAGCTGCGACTGCCAGACCCTCCCCTGTAGTCTCCCCCTTTGCTGTTCCCAGCCGCTGCACCTGGAAGCGTATAGAGAGAACAGAGCAGAAGAGCAGCTGCTGGACCGATGGAGAAGAAGCAGGGATCTTCTCATCAGTACGGTTCACTGGAGCGCACCGAATGGAGCAGAGGCACCAACAAACCAGGTTACCCATTGAGCACACCATGCAATATTATTACAAGCCGATCTATTGACTGTGTAAAGTAACATTACTACATATATTTTGTATCTCTACGGTATCACTCTAAATTGTATCACTGTACTTAATGTTCTTACTACCATAACACTGCTACAGGGAGTTACAGTGTCTTTGTGAATAGTGAATTTATAGTAACCTCAATTTGTTTCTACACTTATTTTATAATATAATCAATGGCATTGTCTTAATACCTATGTATGGCGTCATAGGTTTGTTTTATGTTGTCCAACCAAAGTGTTTAACAGGATTTCTATGGTTTGATTAGTTGTCTTCTACTTTTATATCTGAGTTATTTTTACACTTGATGGAATCAATCAATGCAGTTCTCTAGTTGCAGTACAGGAAGCAGCTCTGCAAATGTCAAGAATCCACAGGTGTTTGTTCTTCTGTAGAGTGTATGTGTGTATGTGCATGTATTAGTCATGCTGTAGGGACATAAGTCTGTTTAAACAGTTACATTGTGGGGACATGCCTTCATTTTGGGACAAAATGCAAGTCCATATAATGTAAATCATTAGATTCTTAGGGTTAATACTTGGGAAGGGTTAGGGTTAGGCAAGTAGTGATTCCAGGAAATTAATGCAAGTTAATGTGATGTCCTCTGAAATACTGGAAACACGACTGTGTCTGTGTGTCCTTATTTGTGTAAGAGAAAAGTAAGGGCCCATTACTCAGGGACCTGCATCCTCAAATGATGAATAATGACCTACATGGGAGGCTTGGCAGGACATTGGCTGCATCTCTTTGTTCGATATTGCGTAGTGCTTCTCACAGTGATAATGTTCATTAAAAGCCTGCAACTATTATGTGATTTTACTGTTGATGAGGCATAATTTTCTCAATGAATCGACTACACAGTGTTCACTGGAATTTTCTACAGCCCACGATGATATCTTCAGATGTCCTTTGCGTCTGACCAATAGTCCAGAACTCAAAGAAATTAAACTGACAATGATTTAAACCACAGAAAAGCAGTAAATTCAACACATTGGAGAAGCAGGAACCAGAAAAAGTTTGACATTTATGTTTTAGTTCTATTCCTCTACACTGCTGATGGTTATTTTATTTCCTGCATTATTGTTGTGTGAATTAGTTGATCGGGGAGAAAGTGTGTAAAGATGCATCGAATCTCTTTTAAGTCCTCTATCTGTTTTTCCTCGACATGCTTCCTTTTTTCATCCCACTCCTTCCCATCTACCCCACCTCTTATCTGCTACCTCCTCCTCATCCCTCCACCTCTGCCTCCTGGTCTCTAATCTAAGCTGATATGTCTGTCAGTATGGTGTTCTACCTCATTAGGTGTAAAGCACACTGTGGCAGTGTAAAAGACAGGGGTTGAGTCGGGGTAAAGACTGTAAACTGAGCTCATCATTGTGACTCACATCTTCAGGGGTTCGGATGAGGAGAGGGGCAGGGTTCGGAAGGTAAGGGGGTGAAATGAGGAGAAGCGAAGGGAGATGATAATTGTGGGTGTGAGAGAGAGAAAAAGAGAAAAGGGGAGAAGGTATATGGAGGGAACATTTCAGAGAGGTCTAGTGATGAGTCATAACTGCTCAGTGGCAGAATAACCTGTCCTCGAGAGCCTCTGCAGCAGAGCATGTTGTCTCTAACGATGTAAGAATATACTAAACAACGCTAATGACACCATGTTTTACGTTTTTAGCTCATGGTCCAGTGTTTTAGTCAGTTGCATGGGAATCATAGTCACTCAACCTTGTCAATTTTTATGGCAAGAAAACGTGGTGAATGAACAATAATCATGCTCGCAGGTAGTGTCTCCGATATGAAGCCGTGTCAGCAGATCCTGTTTGTGTTTTTAAGCACAGTATTTCATCAGTTTTATGAATTAGGTGTTACTGTTGTTAATCATTCAGCATCTATAATGTAATGAGTATGCAGTGTGAAAGCAGCGTGATGAGATTACAAAGAATAAGTGAGAGGCCCTTTCTGGGTTTTTTTCACACTCACTTTCTTTCTCACTCACAGGTACACACACACACACACATACACACAGACACACACATACACACAATGCTAACTACAAGCAAAGATACCTTCCTGTGTACCTTCCTGTAGCACATATTTGGTTTTCCACATGAACCATCACAAGTATGTGTTCCTTTACCATGGCAGTGAAAACCTCTGTAACAATGTCATGGATCAGATGCTCTGTCTTAGTTTTTGTTGTAACCCACAAAAGACCTTTATGTACAGCAGAAAAGCACAGGTGGGACTATTAGCTCCAACGATGGCTCCCCACCAGCAATTATTGCAGCTCAATGTAGCAGTTAACAGTTATTTGTTACACCTGTAACACAAGGTAAGAATGAATGCTGTGAACAAAGGTTATTTACATAGCTGTTTATCAAGTTCTTTCATTTCAGTTAGAAACTCACTGTCTTAAGTTTAAGCATCAAGTAAGGATTAGGTAGTAAGGTAAGGATTAAGTTAAGGCAGACATTCCTGAAAGGTAAAACAAAAATAAAATTGTCACTTTATGACTGCCATGTCATGAACAAAAAGGTGTCATCTGCATATTGTTGTTGGCGCTGCTGTTGCAAATACAAGTGGATTGCCTTCTGTTTTCCTCAGAGCCCAAAAAACTACCACAGTTTCACCAGTTACTTCAATTGTTCCAGTGTCTGCCATGTCCACTATGGGGAATATTATTGCCAAGAACTTTCACAGACACACTATGGTAACTGGGGATAGCTACCGGGAGCTATTGTCTTCCTGTTTTGTTGCACAATGGTTGACACATTTCCTTTATGCTGTAAATGGAGCCTACACTGTCACAGGAGATTGTAATTGGTGGCAGATAGACATTGCAGTTCATTGCATAGTGAATGTAAGGTGTAAAGGGGACCTATATAAACGCAGATAGTGTCATAAGTCTAATGCCATTATGTCGTGCAATCAACATTTTCTTAATAAGTTAAAGCAAAAAACTTGAGAAACACAAGATTAGTATTTTATATGGTTGCTTGTTTGAGCTATGGTTATTTATTTTTCAACAGTTTTGCTAGGGAACCTAAAACCAGCAATAACAACGGCGTGTTTGTTAAATGATGGGACAGTTGGCCTAGTTTAGCATAAAGAAACATTTTCATCAGCACAAACGTGAGCTTTAGAGGTGCTGTCATCATTTATTTGAATCTTGGAAAGAGCCAGCTTTGCTGATTCCCAGTGCCTCTGATCTTCATGCTTTTGATTTTCTCATCTAACCTTGACTCTCTGCAATGACATGAATCCCTTTAAATCCCTTTAAATTAGCCCAGGCTATTATTTGCTTGAATCACCGGACTCAACTGGCTTGTATTTGGGATGGGCGTCTATATGAGACAGGCTTTTAATTCCTTATACACAAAATTATTGCTCAGCAAAGATGGGAATTACAATCAATTGTTCATTTATACCAGTATGAGTATTGCTTGTATAGAAAGTAGGCTTCGAATAACATATCAATTATGTGTTATCTTCTGACACTTGTTTCACTACACCTAAGGATAACGACACCCAGCATACTGACACAACACAACTTTATCCTGTTAAAGCAATGTTCATAACTTTGATTAATTTTCATGAAAAACCCTTTTGATTCTTTTGATTGGTGGACGCTTATGGACAAAAGGAATATAACTAACTAACTGGGTAACTGAGGAATGGACACATACTCTGACTTTATGACAACTTCAGAGGAAGGGAGTCACCACCTGTTTTTCTTCATGCCAGTAAATCTGAATTAATTACGGTCTTCTCTGGTGCTCATGGTTTCAGTAAAATAAAATGAACTGAGCTAATGGTATGTAGCATCTCCATATTGACAAAAGTCAATAGTATTTATATTTATAAGTCTGATCTAAACAGCTAACTAATGTTAGCCCAAGTGGGTAGTCAACAACCCAGTTTTATACATCCAAAGAACTGCTTGGCAACCCGACCGGGAATCTAATTGAGACAGGCCTTTATTTGTCAAAATCTGTAGCTACACCGTGCTAGTAAAAGAGGCCCGGCGTTTAATTGGCACTAGGCTTTTAAATAAATTTCTACATTATCCCTTTAAAATGTAAAAGATGACACAAAATGCTCATTTAACCTTTTACAACCGTATACATACATAGACATAGACTACCACAACAGTGTACACAGACTGTAAAAATAATGGATTTAGCCACAGTGACATCACCTACTGGTTTGTGGACTCCTGTTTTTATCCTTGAGTTTGACATTTTGGTCGTGACTATCTTGGATTTTGGAGCCAGAAGTGACAGTGATATTTGGAAGAGAGGGTGGAGCTGTGGAGGAGCGAGGGGTGGATCTGACTCAGACTGTGGTGATG
Organism: Epinephelus fuscoguttatus; assembly: GCF_011397635.1. NCBI lineage: Eukaryota > Metazoa > Chordata > Actinopteri > Perciformes > Serranidae > Epinephelus > Epinephelus fuscoguttatus. The sequence continues at coordinate 36,450,738 of NC_064754.1, read as the reverse complement.
CCTCACAGACAGCCTGTCACCCAAAGCAGACACATCCTTAACTATGCATAACTTTAAGCATTAACAAAATGCAAAGAGGTGAGTTATATAAAAATTCACCCCCTGTACAGTTGTCATTAAGGTAGAAATTCGCTACAGAGATCAAAACCATTTTTTGTACCAGGCTATAAACATGTTTATTTCTGCTGTAAAGTTGGACATTTTAACATGAGTGTCTGTGAGGATTGAGCCTGGTCTCATCCAAGTCATCAAAATCCAGCAGTGACTTTTCGTGTCAAAAACCAATGAAAAAAGGCATCTTTAAATGTCGGCATGATACGTGACCAGTTGCCGTTATAGTTTAACAGCAACCGGTGGCATCAGGGGGAAATGCAGTGGGACAAGGATGAAAGTTAAGGCGGCAAAAGTGCGAGTGGAGCAGGTGGTAGGGGTGGTGAATGAGTCCAACAAACCACGACTTTCACCCAAGAGGGTGGTGTTTGTGTCCCGTTAGATTCTAAAGCCAAACCCTGTTCTTTTTTCCTAAACCTAACCACTTGCTTTTGTTGCCTAAACCTAACCATGTGTGTTTGCTGTTGAAGGTAAAAAAAAAAAAAAGTTAATTTGGGGGGTTGCACCGATGTAGAAAGAGACTGTATGTAAACGTTAAATTTCCTGTGAAAACAGGTGTATCTTGAAAGAAGACAATTAACAGGCAGAACTTGACACGGTGTCCCAGAATGTCAACAAGCAATGCACCCAGGGTACCTTGCACTTCGTATGTGGACGTGGAAACCAAACATCAAAATGTGAGGAGGTCGGACTGAGAATGTGTTGGAGAATTGACTCGCTTCCAGAGCTAGCTTCAAGTAGCCATTTGAGAAGCTGCTTACGTAGAAATTATGAATATTTTGGTTTTCTTGTACAAAATGAATAAAATTTCAGTTGTCTTGTGTTTCAGCAAGAAATAATATTTTAATGTAGTATCCTTAGAAATCAGTCGGATTTGCTACTTTATAGTGCAGTGAGTTTAACTGGACTTCAGTTTACACTTCTGAAACGTATGGGAAGGTGTATAGTTCAATGTATGTCTTTTTATAGTTTTCATCCCATCAACAGTTAAATAGACCTGCTGCAACACCTCGCTCAGTGCTTTCTCCTCTGAGATGTCAAGGTTGTGTTGACGCTACATTGACGTCAGCCAGATTTGTCATAGTAACAGAGCGTCCGTGTAAAGATGTGTGTCTGTACATCAGGAACCGTTTTTGTCTGTCACACAATGCAGACTGCAGTTGCAAACCCCCAAACAAAGCTGTAACACCAGCAGGGATACGTATGAGTCCATGTAAACTGGCAATTATCAGCAAGCATGCTTAATGCTTCCCACGGTGCTTTTACTACTACCCCGAAGTCATACAATCTCAGCTTGAATTGTTATGATCCACTTCTATTCTGCCTGATTTCATGCCAGTGCAGAGGACGTGTCTTCACAGCACTTTGAACCCAGTCAGCCCTACCTTGCCCCAGGCTAAATGTGACTAGAATAGAGATATTACATAGAGCTCTTCTAAGTAATGGTCTGTGTGTAAAAAGAGGATTTAAGGGCCCCAGGAAGAGTCAGGGACTGTAAGTTGGTGGCTGTATTGGTATCTCCCTTGTTATGTTTGTCTCAGCCCCCATGTTGTGCAGCTCTCTGCAGGGAGGCGACAGTTATCCAGGACCGCTACAGTGCTAAAAAGAACAATTTGAAAGCAAGCAGGGGTGATTTTTTTCCATTGTAAAGTCCCGACTGTCATAACACCTACCAGAGGAAGGTCAACCATACTTGATCTCAGGGTAAATTAAATCTAATGTCATATATATTGATTTGCATGGCTAAAACTAATGCTTTTTTTGGAGGTGGTTGCAGTTAAATGTTTGATACACGGGTGGCTATGATTCTATTGCAGCTGCTGCTGCTGCTCACAGTGTATAGTTGCCACTGTGTGAAATGCTTTGATGTCCTTTCATACCAACATTTCCAGGGGCCTTGGGTCGGATTCATTAAAAAATATTACAGAGCAGCTTGGAGCAAGCCCACACAGTGCTGTACATTGTGGCTTAGATGTGTTTGGCAAACACTGTATAGTTTCATATTTGTTGTATTTTAGATTGAGGATTGGCTTTTCACTATGAAATGTCTGTTTAATTTGAAAGGATAAAAGGAGAAATGCAGGTAGAGTGACATGCATAATGAGACAGATTTACACTCTGCATTATGTGTGATATTACTTTTCACTGAGCCATCAAGGCATCCTCTGTGCAGTATATGATTATTTAATTGCTTGAACGCAGAGCTGCTGTGTTTGTGTGAGAGAATATTACAGAGGTTATTCACTACAGTCTCATTGTTCTGTGGAAATAATTATGAGCCATTCTGTTGTTTCTATGAACACGCTGAAATGGAGGGTACTTTAAATTGTTGAATGACTTCTGATTACACTCGAGACAACTATATAACTATTACCTGCAGTATATTTATTCTAATTATGTCTAATGCACTAGCCAAGCACATGCTGTGTGTATTGTAAAGATGCCCAGCCAGAAAGGTAATCATTATAACAAGTGACAAAGGTCTTTAACTCAGTTGGATACAAAAATTTTTTTCTACCTTAATTTCACTCTGGTGGTTCAGATTCACACATGGCTCTTTTCCTTAGCAAGAATAATGCACTCTTAAGTTTTCCTAAATGTTAACTTATAGGGGACCTATCATGTTTTTCCTTATTTTCTGTCAAATGTATAATGTTACAGTGTCGGATGTTTATATTAAACATGGCCAAAGGTTCAAATAAAGAGTTTAACATATGTAAAGTAGTCCATGTGAGCAAAAACCCCAGGCTTCAGACCATTCTGAATACTCTGTTTCCAACTTTTTTTCTACTTCTGAGACAAGCTGACATGAGCTTGTGACAGATTTCCTTATATGGTCATATGCACAATACTGCATGTAGCCTACACTGCTACATGTAGCTACATGTTATGTCAGGGAAACCTGTAATTATTGTTTGCCAATGTTGTTAATTTCTCCCCAGTCTTGGACCATATTCCTGTTGGAACGTTTGGTTGTAAAGATTTTGGTTTAGAAGATTTTATTGATGATTAAACAGAGATTAAAGAGACAGGTGCTAAAACAGCATTTCAGAGGGTGAACACAAGTGTTCCAGCATAGAGAGTATTAAGAAAATAAAGTGTTGCTTGAACATTAAAGCATGCAAACATGTTCTTGTACAAACCCAAAATACGTAGTATGAACCTGAAAGTGAGCATAATGTGTCCTCTGTAATGTTGTTCCACAGTCAGATTTTGAACTACAATGTTGAAATTATAATAAAAGTAATTAGAGACTTCTTCATTATCCAAGTGAGGTGCTGTGTCACATGTAACTGCCTCTGTGCTTACGTTTACCACTGATTACATTGTTTACTTGCACCTATTAAAAATGTGTTTTAGAAGCAGGGCTGCAACTAAGTTACTTTATTGATTTTTTTTTTCAGTTAATCAATCAGTTGTTTAGTCTGTAAATAGTGAAAAATGTCCAACAAGGGGAAAATCCTCACACTGGGAAAGCTGGAAACAGAAACGTTTGGAGTTTTTGCTTGATAAATGACCAAAACAATGATATAATTTTTCAAAATTGTGGCCAATTAATTTTCTGTCAGTTGACTAATTGATTGTACGGCGAATCATCTCCTAAGATTCTGTGCATACTGTGTGTGGCTGATTACATCTGTGGCTGATTAGGTTTTGCCGAAATATTGACACTGAATGACTGAACAGTGAAGTATCTGTCTACAGCATACAGAGACAGGGTAGACAGGACTGCAGTGTGTGTCTGACAGCCATGCTGGGGGGAAGCTTATTTCCTGGGCTGACCCATCCTGGGTCTATGCGATTAATCACTGTGTGTGTGTGTGTGTGAGTGTGTGAGCTAGAGGGAGAGGGAGGGAGGGAGAGGCGTGTGAGTCGTGCCAACCACTGACACATGGTAATTTGGCTGTGACGCTCTGCTCCTCATCAAGCAGCTATTTCAAAGTACATCTGCTGCAGCTCTTTATACAGTTTAAAATGCATATTCATACACAGTTATTGTTCTGCGGTGCCAAAGTGGATACTGGAAATTGGATTTCAAAAAAAAAAAAAGAAAAAAAAATGCTCCTCAGTGTTATGTCAGTTGAGGAAGTGTGCCGCAAACTGCAAATAATCTCAATGTACTTTAATATTTTTGTGTCAGACATGTTACATTTTGTTCAGTACAGAGGCTAATGCAACATTCAGCAAGACTAAAAGCTGTCCCTCTCTCTCTCTGCCCCTCAGAGGACGACGTGGTGTCCATGGCAGACTCCACCATCACCGTGGACGACATTGAGGGGGAGCTTTTTAAGATTGAGAGGATCAGAGACATCCTGGTCAGGAGGGAGTCAGAGCTCAGATACATGTGAGTGGCTCGACAACACCAACACCTTGCTTTTATCTGATGTCATGCCATCCTCAGCCAGTGTGCATACTGGAGACATAACAGGACCAGCAATAGCAAACCAGATTCCAGATTTACAGTAAAATGGTAAAGCATAATTATGTTTAATGCTGGTCTGAGTTCAGTGCCAGAGCAGAAAGCAGTGGGCCCTGAGTGTGTATGTGTCTGTCATATCGGACACTGCTGTTTGCTCCCCTTCACAGACCTGGATTATTTTTATGGTCTTTCCCCAACCTTAACCAATTGCCTGGACTTATTTGAACCATAACATAATCCTTCCTTAGCCTTAGTTACCATGCACAGAAAGAAAGAATTTTAAAATAGGTTGGCGCCGGACGTTACAAATCATTATCACTGAATATAATCCGTGACTTTGCAGAATTGTTTAATATCAGTGTTCTGACCTTGCGCTGTGGTCGATTAGGACACCTCAGGCTCAGCTCTACAATATCAGAACTGACCCAGCTTTCCATCTGTTTAAGCCGTATTGAAACTCAGCTGTGCTTTCAGCTTACATTTTGGCAAATTCACCTATTGCCGTAATCCCTATAGTCAAATGAGTAGGTACATTACCTTTAATTGGCTTGCGCATTCCCCACGCTATGAAATAATAATGTATAATTAAGTAACATTACGACACATAAAGCAAATACTCGGAACAACTAACTGCACTAAACATACGCTGTTTGAAATCACTCCGCCCAGCACGTACTGTATGTCTGGAATGTAGTTCCGGCTCTGCATTTGGCTTCAAAACAACTCTGTCTCGTAATATTACATTTTTATTTCATAGCGTGGTGAATGTGTAAGCTACAAGTTGTCCACAAGGGTGTTTTGGAGTCATTTGATGGTGTATTTGATTAGTTTTGAGGGAGAGAGGGGGCCGTACCGTTCACCTCCATTTTGTGCGCTGAGCAGTAGGCAGCTCTGCCCCACTGAGCTCAGAACAACAGGCACTGATAATTAAAGGTAATGTACCTGCTCATATGACTATAGGGATTACAGCAATAGGCGAATTTGCCAAAATGTCGAACTATCTCTTTAATGTTAACATTAGCACATTAACAGGCAGATGTTATTTTGGACAAGTGGGTATTTTGATGTATTGGTGTTGTTGGATTAAAGGCAATTGGACCATCAAAGTCATTAAGATTAACCAAGGATCTCTGCAAAACTTCCATGAAAAATTGAGTAAACATTTTAAGATGCCATAAATGCAACTGCATCTTGGTCATGTTTGGTCCAAGGTAGTCTTGCCACCAGACAATCAGAGATCTCCGCCTTCTGATAGTCTGGGGACACGGCCGGCAACAAAGCAACGCTTCTTGCATTTTTTAAAAGGACACGCCTTCTCGGAAATGTGCACTCCCCCTTTTCTCGTCCACAAGGAAACAAACACACAGAGAGCCTGAAAATGGATGCCGAGAGATTTAACTCTGTTTTATCAAACGTGTGCTCAGTCCACAAGATTGTGGAAATGAAGGACTTACAGTGACTTTGTTTAAAACTTTATACCCAGTCGGACTGTGTTTACGAGCACAAGAGCTCAGCGAGCCACCAAAGGACCGCCCTGCAGATTTACTATTGGTTCTGCAACGTAGGGAGTTTCTTTAAACTCTGAAATTGTATCCGCCCATCTAAACACAAAATCAGGGAGAAAGACATCAGTCTTTAGTTAAGCAAAGCGTCTAAAGACTGACTTGTGAGTCTAGGTCCAAGGTAGGGATGGACAATTCATCAAATTTTATCTTTAATTATGATTTTGGCTATTATGAAAACAACATAATTGAGATTAAATGATTATTGTGCAGCATTCTGTTTCACTATTGTGCTCTTGTTTTATTTTCTGTTCACTCCAGCACACCGCTTTCCTTCACAAGTTCAATTAATGTATGTTTCTAAAGTCACTCTGTAATCATTGTAATATTTGTGATCTCAATTTTTTGTATTTCAGATTATTTTTGTGGGCTTTTTGCCTTTAATTGACAGGCCCCTAAGTGAAATGGGGAGACAGAGAGAGAGTGGGGACTGACACGCAGCAAAGGGCCACAAACAGGAACCGAACCTGCAGCCACCGCAGTGAAGCAATGCCTCTGTGCATGGGGCGCCAGCACTATCCACCTTGCCACCGACCAAAATAACTGTATCAAGTTTTTTGCCATAACCTAGCAGCCACGACTGTCTGCACCAGACATGTGGGATGGCTGTGAGAAACCTGAAAAAAGTAAAGATTAAGTTTATTAATCAGTCCAAAAAAATTGACACTTTGATACTTTAGTTGACACCTAGTCAAGCCAGAACAAAGCAGAGCACGCAAACTGTCACCTCACTGGTGAACTGCATCCATCTTCAGACTTTTCCCACCAAATGCAGTTGGAATCATTTAAACTATTCTAGAGTGCACCTCTATATCAGAAACACATCTCCCAGCAGCATTGCCGTCTATTCCCTCTCCTCATTTCTTTCCATCACACCCCGAGCTGGCCTCCATTATAATTTCAATGGCTTTACCTTTGCTTCCGCGAAGCAGGCTAATGCATGGATATTTATTCATCTACTCCTTTGAAAGATAGGCAGTCCGCTGCTCAGACAGCGGGGGGATGTGAGGAGTGGCTTGTGTGGGCCAGTAAGCAAGAGTCAAGCAGATAAAATGGGAGAATAAGAGACTGAAGGAGGAGGAGGAGGTGGAGGGGAAGAGGATGGAGATGGACAGTCACGATCTGAAGCACCTTGTTTTTTTTTCTCCCCCTGCACTCCACAGACAAACAAACTACAAGGTGTGTTCTCTTCTGAAGCGTTAAGTAAAGCGCATCATTTGTATTCCAGACCTCATGGCCATTCCTCCACCTACACGTCTGTGGAGAGCATCTTACATGACAGGTAGATGAGGCATGGTGGCGAGGCTCTCTCACTCTGCTGACGTTGATGAATGTGTGTAACGTGTGTGAGTGCGTGTGCGACCCTGTGAGTGCCTGTTTGCGTGTGTGTTTCTAAATAAAGACTCGGTTGCTGTGATGCCGGGTCACGTGAGGGCCTCTGACTCCCGTCAGACGAGGAGGGTACAGAGGGTCTTCCACCCCACCTCAGTGTCAGTGATGATCCTCTGAGTTGAAGGGCCATTGAAAGAGACAGAGCGTGATACAGACTAAGAGTGAAAGCTATCTGGCTCAGAGTCGCCGCAGGGATGTCTCCTCAATGAAGATTGTGTCATCTCCTGTGTGAAATATGAGATCGATAAGAAGCTTTCTCTGTTTGAATTTCATTTTCCGTGCAGCAGAGTCAAGGTTCCACTCTTTTCTCCCTTTTCAAGGTAGAAAGTGAACTGATAAGCAGCATGTGGAGCACTTACATAAGTCTTTTATGTGTTTCTTTTGTTCCGTCATGCCTGTGAAGGATGGATGACATTCAGCTGTGCAAGGAGATCACGCGTCTGAAGAAGGAGCTGCAGAAATTAGTGTCCATACCAGGTAGAAGGCCTCCATACTGATGGTTACTGGTAGGAGATCAAAAGAAAAGGGACAAAATTAGTTGAGAAGATTGATGCCACTCTCATGATGTGTAAAACTATGTATCAGGAGCATCAGTTTATCTGTCCACTAAGCAGTTTTGTGCAGTGATTTGCTTTTACAATTCTGTTAATGAACAGATTAAACAAACAAGATATAGCAGGTTAATTTATCAGCTTTAGAGGTAATGGTATGCATTTTGTTTTTCTTTGGAGAGAGCTAGGTTAGCTGCTGAGGTGATAGAGGAATTTCTTTTATAAAGCATATACATGCGCTATGAATCACACATGCACATTACTGCACACGCACATTAGTAAGTTGCATGCATGCTTTAAAGTTGCACATGCACTGTTTAAAAGGCCCCATGTTATAAAAAGTCATATTTCCATTTCTATCTAAAGCAGGTATAGGTGCTACATAAATACTGTGAAAGTATCAAAACACAGAAATTCACAGTCTCTATATAGAAACTGTGACTTTTGACTTTAAGTAGGTACTACAGCTGCCCTTAAAAAGTACGTGCTGTTGCATGCAGTATGAACAAAATCGGGACATACTACTCTCTCATTACATTATATCCTGAACTTTGACCTTCTTGCTTTTATATCCATTGCCATGGAGATAAAACAAAACGGCATGAGTCCACCAGAGAGCTCTGCTGTTGTTACTTTGTAATGTATGTAATTCAACTAGTTATAACGGCACAGATTGTAGATTCCAACATGTTGTATTTGCAGCAGTGAAGTTACATCTGCAGTTCTCTGTAGTATTGTTATTTTTATAGTTATAGGTCCTTTTGTTGTTTGTAATATTTATGATTATTTTGTTCACTGAAACAATCAATATTCCTATTATTACTACTCGACTGGTCATCAGTTACTTGATTGCGCTGTCATCCGTCATTGCAACTTCTGACGGCTGTCAGCTGTCACCTGTTTGCAGCTTAGTCCATGCGACACATCGTCCCCTCCGCAGAGGATTGTGGCTTAGGGTAGCCCGAAAAGCATGCTGGCTTGCATACCTCAAAATCAGACCAGATGCAGTAGAACAACCTGGTATTTTTGGCATACTGCATTTGACATACTATGTATGTGGACATACTAAATCTTTTTCTAGCATATTATAGAGTATGGTAGTATGGGGATTGGTACGTACAGAGAGAGACTGTCTTTAAAATTAGAGAGTGCCACTACAGTTTGGTTCAGGTGCCTCTGTACATGGGGCACCGGCACTATCCACTACGCTACTGATGCCCCAACCAGGAACATTTTGAGCTAAAATTCATTGCGCTACTAACCTATAAGGAAACGTTTTGCCAAATTTGGACTTCTTTGGTGATGTAACATATTAAACAGGACTTGTATGATTTAGGATGTAGAATATGTAATATGTGGGAAAGGACTGCTTTAATCTGAATTTTTCCAACTGTCCAACACTGGTACTGAAACAGCACAAAGAGACGTGCATTCCATAGGGCAGGGGGACAGTGACTCCAGCACTAAAGCATGTGTGTGCTTTACTAAAGTGTACATGCTAATCACCTCCTGGCTCCACCTTCAATTTTTAATGCACAAGAGCACAAGAGTGATATCAATATTCTCATCTAACCTGAACATAATAATCACATTTCCCAGAATGTTTAACTGATTATTTGTTTGTTTGTTTGTTTCATTCTCCATTATATTCGTTGTCAAGTTGGTAATCTGGGATAAACTCTAGATACTTAGATGTCTTGTGTTGTAGATAATGACAAGTCCAATGAGGACCGGCAGAAGGAGGAAGAACTACTGCAGCAGATCCACAAGCTGGTCGAGACCAGAGATTTCCTGGTGGACGATGTGGAGTTTGAACGACTCAGGTGTGCTTCTAGCTCAACGGTTTCATTACAGCTCTGGAGGGGTCCTTTGGACGTCTCTCACCATAGGCTGTGAATGAATAATTAAAAAGAAAAAAAAATCTCACTGCACATACAAAGTCACCAGGTACAGTGCACATGCAGTCTTTCAGAAAAAAGCTGTAGGGAATCCTTTGCCCTTGCATGTATTTTTCATGCACAGGAGCACAGACTTTTGATATCACAGGTTCCTGAGTTCACTAACGTTCTGATAATGACTGTTAAGGTTCAGACTGGCACGTCTGTTGTAGTCACCAATGCTGGTGAAGCTGTATCTCAGTTCAGTGTCATTTGTGTGCATGTTTCTTCCACAAAACCGTCCCATTGCACTCCATTAAAACACTGATGCATTTCCTAAGGCACAGTGCTGTGTACTGCAGAGCTCACAGCAGAGAGCCATTTCATTTAAAGATGTGTCAGCGTGCGTCACGGTGTACCGCAAGAGGAGCTGCCACTGGTTAAAAAACAAAACACTTTGCATCTATTTCGTCAGTTTTCAGGTGCACCAAGCCTCCTAAGTAAATCTGCTGCTGCCTGTCGATGCTTTGTTCATGCAGGAGATGAAGAGAAGATGTCTAAATCCTGTTGAAACCGTCCAGATACATACTGAGACTCATTCACCACACATAGATACAAAGGGCACTTTACAAAACATTAGAGGAAACTATTAAAGGGAGGCGAGTTGTCTTGAACATTATATTTTCTTAATGTAAAGTTGTCAAACAAATGTAAAAAATGTAAAGTAAAATGTATGTTAATGTGGGCTCATACATGGCTAGGTAATTTTGGTCATGGTCTTTGGTCCAGATATGACTTGCAATGTCATATGTCGGTACAAAACCACATAGTGACAATTTTTCCCCCTCAACAACAAGCACACGTGGTTGGGTTAAGGCAACAAAAGCACATAGTTAGGTTAAGGAAAAAAGAACAGGGTTTGGCTTTACAATCTTATGGGACGCAAACACCGCTTTCCCAGGACTTTCGCCACCTTAACCTTTGTTTTTGTCACACTGCATTTCCCCCTGACGCCACCAGGCGCTGGTAAACTATAACAGAAACCGGTGGCATATCATGCCCATGTTAAAGGACTGCTTTTTTCATTGGTGTCTGACACTGCAAGTCACTGCCCAAGCGCCAGATTTCAACGACTTAGAAGAGACCGGGTTGCCTACCACGACACCCCCAATCAACAGCATGGTGAACAGACAAGACGTTCAAAATCTGGATTCAAAGGACTGAGACTCGCCGCTTGTTTGTGTCATGGCCAGACAGGTTACCACTTAGGCTGAGACTGCTGAGCAAAGGTTACATAATCCATGACCTTATTTTTGTAAAATTTAAAAACTAAACAGCGAGGTGACTCTGGGGTCGATCTAAAGTGAACAGCTGAGACAAACTTCCATCTGTCTCTCAAACTCTCAACAAACTTTCACCTAGAGTCATTTTTTACGGCATTACATAAATAAATGACAAAGTGTTTCAGTATCTCATAAAGTGTTTTAAAAATACTCAATTTAGATGTTAAGTTTCTAAAAAAATTCTCCTGGGGAGATTCCCTATACCCCTCTGGAGGCTTTGGTGTAGAAGGCATACATTGAAAATGGTCCACCCCCTCCACTGTTAAATTACGGCCCTGGTATTTGCTACATACATTTAGTAGTACAGAACTTGACTAGACCCTACAAACATCCAAATACTCAAATATGCAGAATATGTTTATCCAATCCCAGAATCTCCAAACAGACAAAAAGCGTCTGCCAGATTAATTGAATTTATCATCTAATCTTTTCTAACAGCCAGAACTGCATTAGGTCTCTTATCCGGCGCAAAGTGTTTCATCTCTCCACTTAACTAAAATCAACCTTCTCTAAAACGTTCATTCGGTACTTGTGGAGTAGATGGCCAGTAAGTGTAAAGTAGGAAGCATATTTGATTTACACATCTGTACAGCATAACAAGGGATTCCTAACAGAATATATTTTGAGTCTGCTTCTCTTTTGTGATCAGAAGTTGATGGAAGACTTTATATTGCAGTCCAAGTGCTTTATGTAAACACACATTTTAATGTATTCTGTATCAATCTTTCTCAATTTTTACAGGGAGAAAGAGGAAGATAAAGAAATGGCAGAATTTCTGAAGTCCAAATTCCCAAGAAATATGAAGAAGAAAGGTATTTAAGCATAACAGCTGCAACATTGTGCTGCATCAAAATATCAACCAGTAGTGGCAAGGTTTTAGGAGCTTAGGAGGAAATGAGCCGAGGCAAATATTTTTACTTGTATCAGTTGTGTTGCTTGTTCAAGGTGTTTTCCTCCTGAGGGCTTTAAAGGATGAAGCTTCACATATTCATGTACAGTATATATTTGAATTACTGTAATATAGAAATGGGCAGCCCAATCGCCAGAAAAAAAATGTCGGCATTATATGTTTCTGCAAACAATATGTGTTACATTTGTATGTTATTTTGTAGCAGCTTTCTTTACATTTCTTTACATTTCAACAGCATAGTGATTAACATGTGGTTAGGTTTAGGCACAAAAACCCCTTGGTTATTGTTCGGAAAAGATCGTGTTTGGGCTTAAAAAAACCAACATTTTTTGGAGCACAGTTACAGCTGGAGAAGATGACAATGTCTTGCTAAAAAACAATTGCCTTTTCAGGGACCATCCCAAATGCAGTGAAGTCTTGTTAAAGTTCAACCGCTTTCCATGGCACTAAAAAACAGCTACAGGTCGCTAAGAAACATTCACATTCAGTGGTTAAAAGTCACTATGAACAGCCATGAATCGCGAAAGAACAGCTAGTTTTGTAATATGTTGGTCTCAACCAGTGGACTGCAGCTTGGCAGATGTTTCACCTAGGTGACACGTATCCACAGTACCCTCCAACTCCCGACAAAGTCAGCCCATATACTACTTCACCTTAGCAATCTGGATATGTGATGTTTAAAACATATTCTTGGTTTGCAGAAATGTACAATGTTAACAGTTTTTTCCAGTGACTTGACTGAAATGCATCACAGAACCCCCCCCCCCCCCCCGAAGCCGTTTTAATAGGTTAGAGCAGCCACACTGTCTGCATGAGCAGTGTTGTTCAGGTGTGGCTTATTGGCTGCTAAGCTGCTGAACATCTAGAGAATAGGAGTCTCGCCTATTTCTTCCCTATTTTTCCCCGTGACACGCACGGTTTCAGCAAAAATAGACAGGTTGATGTCCAGTAGGGTCTTTTAAAAAACATACTGATGTCGCCTTTCAGTAGATTTTAATATCTTTATCTGTCACAGACATTAACAAATATAAATATTTCTTTTTAACTCAACATTTGTTTCAATTTAAAATAAAAGCCCTCTGACAACATATCTATCAGCAAAATCCCTTCATTTGTAAACACAAGGCTTTTAATTATGAAATATTGTCATGACCGTGTTGTTGACAATGCAGTGGCTTACATGGCTCTGAAAATGAATGTAGTACTGGATTTTAATTGTGGAAATACAGTAACTACAGCAGCAGGCAGCTCTGCTGCAGTGCCCCAGCAGCAACGCTGTCTGTGTGAGCACCACATATGTGCGAGCCGCAGCAGTTCGGTGAGGTAGCTGTCATGCATTGCTCACACAGGCAGTGTGGCCCAGGTGTTGACCCATCTGAAAATAAGGATATCTGTTTGTGCTTCTCTTAGTCAAGTCATTATTTGGCTGAACTTTTTTGTCCATTTGCAATTAGTAGTAAGTTATACACATAATACAATACACCACAACATTTTTTGGAGAGTATGTCATCTTTTCCGCACAGTATGGTTTCTCTGGGCTTCAGGTGTACCAAGCAGACGGGTGCCACCCAGGGCTCAGCAGACCTCTTCTCCCTTCACCAAGACAGGCCTCACCCTGCTGAGGGAGTGCTGTGGCTTCACATGCTCCATCATGTAGACTGCAATCAAAATGGATGGGCCCCACTGCAGGGCTGACACAGAGGGCCACAAACCAAAATTGGCCTCTCTGCAAGAGTCAGTATTTCCAGTTTCAGCTTTTAAGTTCAAGACAGACTTTGAAGCATGGATGGAGCAGTACCGATGCAAGTTAAGAATTTCTACGCTGAAGAGCAAAAGGATGTCGCAAAGATCATGTGGTGTGTTTTCCATGCCAATATTCGAGTTTGTCTCATGTTGGATCATATTTGTCTCTTTCGTTGGATTTAGTGTCTAGTTTTGTTTCTGTCTCTGCTCTATGTGTCTCTCATCCCACTCCTGTTTTTTTATTTTTACTCTCGTTAATCACTGCTCAGCCATCTTCTACTTCTTATTAACAGCTTCTAGAAGGAACAACCCAACATATGGTATTTATTTCTCTTTTTCAGGCTGAGAGGACAGGGTTTTAAGGACAGAAACAGCATAGCACAAGTCAGGCATGTATTGTGTACACACTAATTGGATTCAACTACCATGACACGCCTACAAGTTTTATATTTAAAGACTTCTCTGAGCTATGAAAACTGTCATCCCCTCATTAAAAAACTAGCTGTTTTGTTGGAGTCAGCAGGGCAGTCTAGACACACTGCTGGCACTTCATAATCGGCATTAAGGAGATAACACTAATGAAACTGACATTAATCAGGAGCTGTTAGGATAAAGTTGCCTGTGATTTGACACCTGATCTAAATGGATACAACCTTTTAAAAAAGGGGAACTGCCCATTGGTTCGACAGCCCATTGTTCCGAACATATCAAACTCATTGTTCCTAAGTCCGTTCCGAAATCATCATGATGCCCTGTGGTTAAGGTCTGGTTAGGTTTAGGCACAAAAACCACTTGGTTAGGGTCAGGAAAAGATCATGGTGTGGGTTAAAATGAAAAAGAAAGTGACAAATACATAAGCTGTGAGCCTGCTCCGTCTCAAGCCGGTCGCGGCGCACCATACGCCCGCCGTGAGCCGTTCAGCACCGCGGACAGTCGGACTAATGGGATGTCGAACCAATGACATGGACCCTAAAAAAGTGGATGTTTGAAAAGAAACAACGGATGTCTCATTGTGCTCTGTGTTTCTTTAAAGGAGCTCTATATAATATTCAGAGCATTAGAGCAGCAAACCACTGTTCACAAAGTAAAGACAGAGTGGAATATCGGCGTCCTGAGCACAGAATGAAGTCACGGTCCCTTTGTATTTGTTGTATCCACGCTTTTCTGTTCTTTGTTGTGCTGGCCGGTCTGGCTGCGTGTGCATGTTAGTGCATGTCTGTTCTTGTTTATTTCACTGGCAAACTCTTTGTCACCATTCTGCACTGCACTCATATGGTGGTTACAGCTGATATCGGGACGGTATCATAGTGGAAGTGTAGCACCCACCCTCTAGATCCCCCTAGTAAAGACTGTTTGCTCAGTCAACACTGTTGCTGTTGTTAGCACTGTTTGTTGTGTTAGCACCGTTAGCTGGTCACTGCCAGCTCAGCCACTGCCATGTTGAGAGTCGCGTGCAGACAACCTCTGAATCATAGATATGCTCTGAATATCATATAGAGTCATTCTTAGTCCATTGTGATTATTTTCTATCATCCATATGCATGTTTTGACAAATGAAATGGATCGTCACGCAGCTGACACTGGAGACCACTAGACCTAACACACTCTAGTGGAAGACAGCCACTAAGCCTCACTTGACAGTGTCTTGAGTAGGTACTTTATGTTTCATATTAATCTACTGGCCAGGGGCAAAACTCTTAAGTCCATTTCCACAAAACATAAGTATTATATATTGGTTACCACCCTCTAATTTATCAGTTTAAATGGCCTGAGTATTTACCTATAGAATGTGTAAGGCTCTTGAATAGTCAATGGCCCAGGCATCCATTACACTGGGCACGGGGATGTGGTGGCCAATCAAACTACAGAGTACATCTGTGTTGCCAAGAGGAATAGTCGCCATAGCAACCTTGTATACCCCATATCTTTACAATGAGACAATGAGGAAGGTTGGATGGATCGGAGAGATGAGACCTCACAGATGTGACAAAAACAAATACTCGAGCGCCATCAAGGCTACCTAATGAAAGGCAACCAGGAGACAGAATAATGTTACTGTTGTGATTTTGGTGATTTTCATGTTTTGGATTCACTCTGGGGATAACACAGCCTACTTAGCATTCCAAAAAATGGATCATAATTGAACCTCTCTCTAGAAGAAACAAGATTGAAGATGAACACACAGCTGCTTTGCTTGACTGGAAAGTAGACAAACACAGTTTTTACAGCAGATGAAATTGAGTGTCTCTTAAATTGAATCATTATAGATTATATATTTCTCAGTTTTTCTAGTTTGTATCTTTTCACTTTTTGACAGAGCATTCTCTTGTATGTTTATTCCCATCCAGTCCTTGGGATTGATACAGCTGTCTCTTTTGTTCAATCACTGGATCTCTTGATATTCAGTCTCTCAACACTGTCATAGAAGCTTTGGGCCACATATCACCCAGCAACCATGTGTGGTGCTGTCATGGAGGTCCACAGGGGAATGAGATGTGTGCCAGTACTGTTGAAATAGCAGCCATGGTAGGAAAAGTAGCAGGAAAGGATTTCATCCTCTTATATATGTGAGTTCAAATAAACACAAGAAATTTGTGCTCTAATGTTTATTTGAACTCACATAAGAGGATGAAATCCTTTCCTGCTATTTTTAAACCATTTTGCCAAAAACAGAACTACTATATTTGTAACATAAGGGTGTTTTTTCTCTTTCTAAAGACAGTGATTGTGCTAACTTACAGTACAAATGTCTGGGAAATACAATAGCTATCACCGGAAGCAAAGTAATCAGTATACAGAAATTAACTACGCTATGGGTCTGTTCCCAAGGTTAAGCAGCATAGTGAATAAATATAGCTCTTTGCCTTGACAAGGACATTAATCCAATCAGTAATTATTATTTGGTGTGGGGACTTTAAGTGTTTGATATGTTTCTGTTCTTCACTGTTCACATTTAGACATGAAACCAGCTGCTCACACTGGCTGGAGGGTGTGTTACATCCCCTGACTGTGCTCTGCACAAGTCAACCAAGGATTTAAGAATTTTTTTGAGGAAAATTCTTAGAGACATGAAACAGACACATGGTCTCTTAGGAGAGATGCAGTGTCGCAGGAGAGGCAGTCAGAGAGAGAAAATGATATAAGGAGAGAAGCTGAATTGGCTGAAAGCAGGGGAGTTAAAGAAAAAGAGAAAGAAAGAGAGAGAGTGGGAGGGCACAAAGTTAGGGGGGGTCTAATCTTCAGTGTGAGTCATCCTTTGCGAAAACACTGCGAGTTCCCACAAGGGCAGCTCTCGGTGAACGCTACGTGAAAAGGGCACAGCTGTCATTCAAACACCATAATCCTGTACACCGTCTGCACAGCTCAGTGTGTGTAAGAGGACACAGTACAATGTGTTTGTATACATGTGTGTGTGATGAGTAAATAAATGAGAAAGAAAATATGTGTACCTGTGCTCGTTAGTGTGCCAAGGAACAGGAGGATGATAACGAGAGGTACAGTAGCTGTCACTGCTTTGTTACTATGGTTACTGTGATTTGATGGCATACTCTCACTTCTTGTTTCATTTCTTCATGTCATGTAATAAACTCTGTTGAACTGTGATGCAAGGCTGCATGTGCTGAAATTGCCAGAAGACTATAAGGACCTGTTTTTATAATGTTCGGGGTACAGGGTTCTTAAATGTTCCAGTTAAAGCTGCAAATGAAATAAATGACACATTATCTCAATATTCAGTTTCATTATTACAAACTTTAAGGGAAATATCTCAACAACTGTTGGACAGATTGCTCTGATATTTATGATGCCCCGAAGATCAGTCCTAATGACTTTGGTTCCCTGACTTTCCATCTAATGCCACCAGCAGGTCGACATTTGAGATTTTGAGTTAAATGACTTAACAGCTACATTAAAATGACATTTGCTTAAGACATTCATGTTCCCCTCAGGATGAGAACTTTTATGACGTCTTAACTTTTGATTTAGCAACATGATTGTGTCAGTTTCTAATACTGTGGTTTACAACTAGAAAGCTGCAAATCTAATGACATTCTCATCAGTCTCAGCCAGAGATGGTGTAAAAACAAGACAGTGCACTTAAGGGTCATTTCCTGTATCTGTGTCATGGTTAAATTACTGCCCTGCCCCTTTAAAAGGCCAGTGGCGGTCCTGCGTCTATTCACTCCAATGGGAGAAGTGAGCGTGAACACAAAGTCTGACTGATTCTTTTGTCCATGGTCACTGATGTGAATGCTGGACCCATTTTTTACAAGCCACATCTCCTTTGAACATTCTGACACTAAAATGGCATTTTTTCAGACAGACAAATCAATAGAAAATGAACTTTGTTTGAGAACTCTGTGTGCGCTCTGGCATCAATTGATATAATCTTGTACTTGGTTGATATCACATATTCAGCTAGCAGATAAAAACAGGTGCTAACATTAAATGTATACTGTGTATAGTGTCATATTGTTTTGAATTTGCTTTCATCCATCCACACATTGTTTACAGGACAGACAACCACACCCACTTGGAACTGGTGGTGTGAACCATTACCATTTTTTGTTGTAGAGCATCGTTTACTCATCTGTGATTTGTGTTTGGTGCTGATTAGCAAATTTTGGCATGCTACCATTTTTAAATAAGATAGTTAACATGGGAAACATCATACCACTTCTGCATGTTAGCACTGCCATTGTTAGCCTGCTAGCATGCTGATATTAGCAATCAACTTAAAGCACTGTTGAGGCTAACTACAGCCTTAAGACCCTGACACACCAAGCAGACAGTCAGCCTTCGGTCAATGTTAGGCCGTTGGTGAGCGTCTAGCCCTAGTCTCTATGGTGTGTCCTACACTGTTGGCCCTCCTCATCCCCCGTCTGCTTTTTTTAAAAAAATGTTAAATCAGTGTTGGCTGAGCCCGTCGTTGAATGAAATCACTTTGATTGGCAGTTAAGCTCAGTAGAGGAGACGAGAAACAGAAGTGAGGAAAGTAAACAAACAGCTAAAGTCAAGAGGGAGGGAGACCAAAACAACTTGTTACATAAGGTAAGTTTATTTTTCTTTAGCTCTTTTGCAGAAACATTTTGTGAGGGTTTGTGTTGTTCACTAGGCCCTTCCTCTGTTCTTTCAACACTGATTGTGTTATAAATGTGCTAACTGGCCAACTAGCATTAAGACAGTCTTCCAGTTTCCCTTTTTGAATGAAAAATACAGACTACCGCCGTCTGCTGAAATGGCGACTTATTTCCTTCTCACACAGGCACAGAACATTATGTGCCTGTAGTCTTTGCGATGTGTTCATCTGCAACTTTTTGGCCGAGACACAGACAACGTGAGGCAATGCAAGAGTCAGCTTTTGTTGCCACTAGTTCTTTGAAGTCAGTTTGGTATGTCTTGGCCCTTAGAGCTGCTAGCACAGCTGTAGCCCAGTAGCTCCCAACTGGTCGCGGCCCAAAAGTGGATTGCAGGTCCGTTCTGATTGGACTGCAATGACTCACAAACATGTTAAGTTTAAATGTTAAATTTCCGGCACAGAAGTTTTATTCTGAAGAGCTGCTTCCTGCTATAGAGTAAGTGAACAGCAGACAGCTACTTGATAGAAACAGCAAACCAGCTCGATGACATGGCCAAACACAAGTATGACGCTGAATGTATTAAACTGTGGGGATCTCGAACTAACGGCGAAGGAGAAATCTGGCCCCTGGGGCTGGACCATTTGGGAACCACTGCTGTGCTCTTTTGTTTCACTCCTAAAACACTACAGTTAATTTAAAATGCAAAGGCTAGTCTTTGTGTAGCTACTTAAAATCCAGAATTGTCATCTCTTAAAGGGACAGTCTGACAGTTAAGGAAGTATTTCTTTTCCTGTTTAGAGTTACATGAGAAGATCAATATCAGTCTGAGCTGTCAGTTGATTATGATGCCAGAGAGACTAGAAGCAGGGACAACAGCCTGGCCTGGCTGGTTCAAAGATATGCATATACTGACACCTCTAAAGCTCACTAATTAACACGTCAACTTGCAACTGGTTGCCTGGTAACCTCATGGTGATTATAAGACTGTGGGAGGTCGACATAGTCTGCTCATGGATGTATTAAGAGGTTGTGGCTTAATGGTAGCCCTAGATTTGAGAAACTCTTGCGAGCCATTTCCAGATATTTTTATGGTGTTACAATGCTGTAGTTAAGGTCTGGTTGGGTTTAGGCACAGAAAGGTCAAGGTTAGGGTTAGGGGCATGGTTTAGTTAAAGTGATCACTTGAAACATGTAAATATAAATACATGCAAATCTGGTTTTACCATCTAGACACAACCATGATAAGGCAGCTGGATATG
Organism: Epinephelus fuscoguttatus; assembly: GCF_011397635.1. Taxonomy (NCBI): domain Eukaryota; kingdom Metazoa; phylum Chordata; class Actinopteri; order Perciformes; family Serranidae; genus Epinephelus; species Epinephelus fuscoguttatus. The sequence goes on along the minus strand of NC_064754.1, from coordinate 36,430,492 downwards.
GTGGCACCGATCAGTCTTGCTGCTAAGCATAGACTGTGTAAAATAATGGACATAGCTAGTGGGATATTACCCATTGGTTTGTGGACTCCTGTTTTGAAGCCTCAGTTTCAGACTTTCGGCCATTGCCTTTGTGGAGTTTTGGAGCCGAAGTGATCATATTTGGGGGAGAGGGTGGAGCTGTGGAGGAGTGAGGGATGGATCTGCCTGAGAAGCTTAGCCTGTCACTCAAAGTGGCCTCCCCTTAATTATGCGTAACTTTAAGATTTTGTGAAATATAAATATTTGAGTAATACATAAAAAATTGACTGCTGTACAGTTGTCCTGAATTTTGAAATTATCTATGCTGACCAAAACTATTTTCTTTACCAAACTGTAAACACGTTCATTTCGGCTGTAAAGTTGGGCATTTTAAAGTGTGTCTATGGAGGCTGACTCACTTCCAGAGCTAGCCTCAAGTGGTCATTCAAGGAACTGCAGTTTTTCAGTACCAAACTAATGTAAAGTCTAAGGGCCTTGCTGAAATTTTCATTCAAGTGATCAAATCCAGTATCCAGCACTTGTAATGCATGCATGGCCCTGCTGTTTCCCAAAAAATATTTCAAACATGGGAATCTTTGTAAAACCACAACTTGTCATTTTTACATTTCACTTTGTGTGAAATATCAAACATTTAACGTATTGATTAGTGAGCTTTAGTGGTGCTGGTAGCCTTCATATTCAACCTTGGGAAGAACCAGGCTAACTGTTTCCTCCTGCTTCTTGTCATAATGCCACACTAAGATAATCACCTCTATGTACTAACTTCAGATTAATCAGACTTCCAGCATGACAGCAAATAAGCCTTTTCCCCCAAATCTTTTGCTTTAAAAATATACTTTAACCTAGACTTTACTTGATTTTTCTCAAATGTTTTTATTTGACTTTTCCTTTCTTTCTCTTATAACTCAGAAATCATGTATGTATTGAATCTCACGCCTTTCAAAAGTTTGTAGATGTATTCTCAGCTTGCAATGAGAAAGCAAATTTCTGTTATTAATAAAGTAGCTAATGTGACATCATGGCTGCACATGTACAAAAATTCTACAGAATTTAAAGTTTAACATTTAAAGTTTTCATAACTGAATTTGATAGTCAGCAGTTATCAGTTGCCTTTTATCAGTGATTTAATGGTTAATGGTTTCTTTCCTAACTGGATGTAATGGGAGGAAGCTGCCTGTGAGAAGACATCTGCTCCGCCTGCTCAATTGTCCTTCAGGAAGACACTTGCTGAATCCAAATTTGAAAACTCAGCCCTCAGACTGTAGTTTTATGTAATCTCACAGTGAATGAAGTGCTCAGTATGTCTGCATGACTCTGCAAGGAAACAGAAGAGTAAGACTGAATTAAACAGTCAAATGTCAAAGACCTCCTCACCCTACTCGTTGCTATGGATACCGCAAGCACAAAATATGACACAGGAAGCAGAAACTAAACATGCGCACATGATCACAATAACCACATACTGTATGTTATTTATCAAATTTATCTCCCCATCATGAGGCAGATGAGATGATACTTCTACGCCTGTCTTTTTGCCTATAGCTTTTTGCAGATAATAAGCTATGTCATGACTTCCTTTCTTTGATCTGCGTTTGTTAATGCTCACTGACATTCAGCACGTCCATTAGTTGATGTGCAAAGAACAAAGGGGAAATGCTACCACAAAACTCAGCAGCCTGATGAATATTGAAATGTGAAAATAATCATTGAAGATGGACAAACTTGAAGCCTCATCTAAAATATATAATAATTCAAAATTGCAGTTGGATTGTGTGATGGCCTGAGGGCTCTCAGACCTCACTGAATTATTTTAAAAAAAAGCAGCCCATTGCCTAAATATTAACCAATCATACAAACATACATACTTTTTGCTTAATGTACTTCTTTCTTTTCTTATTTTTTACTTTTATCTGGGAGTGTGCTCCCTGTTCTTGTGTTTTTCTGCTTCTTAGAAACAAATGTGGTGGCTCTGTTGGGTGCATATTTTGGGACTAAACAATACTTTTCCTTTTATACTGCACATGACTAATCTTTTTGAAATCCATTGAAATTTTAATGTGGATATTATGTAAATTTCTGTGTTACAGAGTATAATCTTTTTAATCTGCATCTCTGTGTCTGATATGACGCTATTGATTCAACTCTATGGTCACTTTGGAGGCTGCAGTTTGAGGTGCTGTTATGGTGTGTTTCTATTTTAATGTCCACTCCATATATCTCAGTGAGGGTCTCTGTGTAACCTAATACATTTCAACAAAACCACAAACTACATCATCTCAAAAGTACACAGTTGATTTAGGGCTGTGTGACCCGTTTTATGGGAGGTCTGAAGGGAATTTCCCAAAGGAGAAATTCTTTGGAAACTTAACAGCTAAACTGAGCAAGTTAGATCAGGTGTTCTAAAAGTTTGATGACTGAGTTCCATTTCAGGGAGCCAGCTCATGATTGAAGGCCAAGTGCACACACTATGACTCTTTTTATGATCTACTATACCATATTTTTTATGGTTTTATGACAAAAAACTGTAGTGATCAACAGTGATATACCTACCTACCTACCTACATAAGACTGATATTACATTTTAGTTTCACTGCTCACACCAGACGTCAGAATGATGTCACCATTAAATTTTGGTTGGAATGAAAATTGAGCTGCTGTATTTTAAATGTAGGCGTTCACATTATGACGCTGGGTTTTGTTCCCCATACCTTAGGTCAAGATGACTTTGGCATGAGACATTTGGAAGATGCTGGACTTTGGTTACTTATCAACACAACTGTTAACCAGCTCTTAGGCTGCAACAAGGATGAGAGACGAGACGAGTTTATAATGAGTGGAGCGGTGGGGTCATCACACCCCCCACCATAAAAACGATGTTTCCACTGGGAATACCAGCAGACTAGCTTTCCAAAATTCAACACTACAAATTATTAATACAACTTTTCTCACATTTGATTATATGCATGTACCATACTGACCTGTTCTGAAGAAGTTTCATCCAGCCAGCCAACCAAACTCCAGCCTGAAACTCAGCAACTCCAGCATCTGAAGACCGGTTTAAGAGTGAACAAAGGAAGAGACAGAGGACCAGAGATGCACAGTACAGCACAAAATTCAAGAGCAAGGGGATCTTAACAGAGCAACAGCCCCATAGGCAAAAACAATCCATTGCATTAATCTATACTTTGGGCAATGCAAAGAGCCGTGAAAAGCTGGTTCTAATCCAAGCAGACCACCAAAGGAGCACTACCAGAGCCAGCATGGATGTTAAAATGTAGCCAGCATTTTATCTTAAAGGCTTCATTTAACTCTAGCATAACCTGCCACCCAGTCTCATCTCAGCAACTTTGGATCCTTAAGAGCAAATTAAGAGAGACTAATACCGAAAGAGCAGAAGAGTAATGCAAAGACAGTAACTGGGGAACAGTGAGATATGACCAGAAAATATCTATGTCATTTGTCATCAGTATTCTACATCAATTGACATTGGCGTTAGACTCTGTCCTGAGATATCAACGTCAAAAGACATTGGTGGTCAGCTGTTTTTTTTTAAAAATACATTTGAAAGTAATGAAATTGAGAAACAGTGCAGTGTTTGATATTGATTGTACCTACACACAGCAGTCAAGCAATGGCTTCTGCTTGGGTACAGGCCGTAAAGCCACTTGCACAAACCACACGTAGAACTTTAGTACATTGTAATATTAGAAGTAGTAGTACTGCAACTGAAAGTATATCCTCCATTAAAAGTTTATAATTTCCCAAACAAAATAATAATGCTGCCAAATATCACAAAAATTGTGTCCAAAAGCAGAAACATGCTTTTTTGGGAGGAGGCAATTTGGCAGTTTGACAGATTGTTGCTACGAGGAAAAAAACTCTTGGTGTTGATCTCGGGAGGTCGATCTGCTCTGAAGCATTAACTGTAAAAGTTCTTTGATCCTCGCAGGACCAGGACTGCATGTCCTGGCTAATTAACAATCCACTGACATCTGAGCACCGAGAACACCAGCTGCTGGTGTGCAGGCAGCTGGAGCCTGCCCGCTTTCTATTCTTTCATGTGCATAACCATGGTGATGATTTGTACTGTGTAATCACAGAGTCTGATGATTGTTGTGACAGTCAATCAGATTTAATACACCTTCCTTACTTTGTCTCAACACCCTCTGTCATTAAATCGACAAACTGTTTCTCATTCGTGTCCAGCCTCTATCTTCAGGGTTTCTAAATAGCAGCAACACTCAAAATCACACTAACCGGTAATGAGAGCGTGGGCAGAACTAGTGCCTTTACTTGAAGCCTTGCCATGTTCCATTAACTCTCTCCTAAAGTCACCAATACAGGAAACAAAGCTGATTTCCTCTCTGTCGAAAAAAGAAGCAACTCTGACTCATGCCCCAGTCAATCCTTCCTCCATGCTTTCTCTCTCTCCGTCTCTCTGCTTTCCCTCCTCGCTCCCTCCAAATGTGTCCTCAAAACACTCCCCCGGCATCTCTAACCAAATAATCAAATGATTACGATGTAGCAGCTTGCCAGGTCCCGGGTCTGCTCCCCATGCTTATCTCCCTCTCATTATGTCAGGCAAATGTGTGTTTGCTCAGAAAAATGCGAAAGTAGCAGTGGCAGAGTGTGTGTGTGTGTGTGTGTGTGTGTGTGAGCAGCTGCATGCCAGGATTATAACCAGAAGACTCTTATCCTTAGAAACATCTTTCTTCTCACCTTTGTGTCCTCGTCATTTAATTTTCTCCTGAGTTTCTCACCTTGGTATGGCTTATTTGTATATGACTCCTGAAGAGACAAAGGCTCCTGGTTTTGCCCCCTTCACCCATGATGAAGGAGTTATTTTTGTTCAGGCATTCATCACAGGTCACGTATCTTTGGCTACATGCCTAAAATATAATCATATTAACTGCAGGGGGTGTTTCCGACAGACTGCAACTAAACCAAATAAATATGTAATATACACATCAGCAGCTATGACCTGAATGTTTAATAAACAGATGAGCGCTGCAGGGGGAACTACTAAGTGGAGGTAAAGCATGCTGCTGTCCAGCACAGGATTTATGGGATTTTTATTCCAACCTCCAAAACAGATGTTCATTGAAGAGGCTGTTTTAAATATTTGCCAGTCCAAGGCTGTAGCCATGAAGTCAGCACTGGGGGGGGACTAAATGTGCCCCCTGAAAAAAACCTAAATCAAAAACTAATTTAATATTCAATACAGTACACTATATGAATACATAATTAACTGCAGGTAACTGGGCTATTATAGACAACATTATTGTCAGTTGATTGATAAGCACTCACAAATTGGCCTCTTTTCCCAAAAATGATTGTTTCTACCCCACAAAATTACTGACACTTCTTTGGCAAAGTATTATATTTCCACAATAACAATTCTGTTACAAAATGATGAATTGATGTTAATGCTACCTTGTATGGATTTCCTGTCTGAAAAGAAGTGTACAGTGGTACCAATGGCGTAAGGAGAGCCCGGCCTCACTGCGAAGTCATCAAAATCCGGCGCTTGGGCAGTGACTTGTGGCATCAGAAACCAACGAAAAAAGGCGTCCTGTAACATCGGCATGATATGTGGTAGGTTGCCGTTATGGCGTTATGCCTGGCAGCGATGTCAGGGGAAACGCGGCAGGACAGGGACGAAAGTTAAGTTGGTTAAGGTCTGGATGGGGTGGTCATGAGGGGTGATGGACGGGTCTAACAAACACCAACCTTCACCCAAGAGAGCGGTGTTCGTGTGCTGTAAGATTCTAAAGCCAAACCCTGTTCTTTTTTCCTAAACCCAACCACGTGTTTGTTGTTGAAGGAAAAAAGACATAAATTTGCGGTGTTGTACCAACGTAGTGCATTTATTTTGAAAGAGACTATGTAAATGTTAAATTTCCTGTGAAAACAGAAGTGTATTTTGAAAAAAGACAATGTGCGTAACAAGCAGAACTTGACACGTTGTCCCAGAACGTCAACAACCAACGACCCAGGGTACCTTGCACGTAGTATGTGGACGTGGAAAGTCCATGACCAAAATGTCAATATATGACGAGGTCGGAGTAAAAATGTGTTGGTAAGGAAGTTACGATGGGCCCCAGCGCACACTAAGACGATGGGCCCTCATGCAAGCTATTGTGGATGTATTGTCTTGACACAAAGCGAGACAACATCAACATACATATTACCCAGCAATCATCATTTTATATCTGGCAAAAATATCAAAGAGAATAGGAAATGTATCATGTTATAGAATAGTTTTTGTAGTATATTTATAGACTGTATAGCTCATATTAAAAAAAAGCATATAGTTTTGTTTTAGATAGCTACTGACTATTTACAAAAAAGAAACCATGATGCAGATGGGTTTGCCTTTTTGATGATAAATATAGCAAATGGCTCCATTTTGAATTTAATAATGTTCTTTATTTATCATTTATCTATAAACACAAGTATAGTTCCAAGAAATACTGTACAGATCACTTGCAAGCACCCAGTCTCTATACGGGCTCTTCCACCCCAGGGTCCCCAGTGCAATCGCACTGCATGCACTGTCTATATGTACAGTGATGAAATAATCAACAAATTGATGGGGGCATTTCGAGCATATTTGAATATTGGTGGTCCAGAACTCAAGGGGGAAAAAAGCAGTGACAAAGTACATGCATGTGCTGTTTGATCTCAAAGTTGCTCTGAAGGTGTGACGGGATACCTGGATATAATATCGGATGGTTGCAGAATAACTTCAGAAGCAACAAGTAATTGCCACAAGTTAAAATTACAATGAGTCACTTTGTGCTAAAGCAAAGAACACATTAGGGATGTGATAGAGGTATGAATTTAATGACCTTGTGATAGAGGTATGAATTTAAATATAAAATACGATTGTATTGTCTGTCACTATGGTACTGACCTGACATGAACAAAATGAATGTATCTTTGTTGACAATCAATATCTATCTATATAATAATATCTATCAGTGAGCTGAACATCACAGTTACACCTTCACAGTATCTATGAGCCTCCAAACTATTCACAGCAGTCAGGATGAGCTGTATGTTTTAAGGATCTGTTGATCAATAATATGTGTTTTCTTATTTTGCAACCTAACATTCAAAGACAAAGAAGCATCCAGAATCTGAGCCCAAGTCAGCATCTTTCGCTCCTTCTTTGAAGCAGTCAGCTTTTTCCTTTCAATGAAAGCTGGCGGAAAAGGTTAACAATCTTCAATTTAATATTTTTGCTCAGTGAATACCAAAAGCAGTCACTTCTCTGGGATTTTAATTCAAAATGTGCACTGCACACTAATGGATACTGGACAATAGTGGATGAATTGTAGGCACATACTACAAAAATTGCAGCATTTATTAACATCTCGGTACCTGCATGAATAATGGGGAGTTATAGGTATTCATTCCCATTGGTTGGAAAAGATGTATAAGTGGAGAATGCAGATGGATGACAAGGCAAACTGCAAATCAAGTAAGTAAACTGCAGAGATAAAGCGATTATGAGTTAATGGTATCTCAAGGCTATGGATTTAACACAAGCTCTGTTTGGTGCGAGGCTGAGAAGTCATCAGACAAATAATAGAGTGGTATAAGTATTTTTACTCATGTGGGGGACACCTAGTGGTCAGATAATGCTAAACACTGTTTACAAGACCTTGTATGCTTTTCACCTGCATATACAGGCAATACATTGTCCAAACATATTTAAGTTTTTAACACTTGTTGTGTCTGAATATCACACTGACCCTGCCTGGAAATCAGGAGGTTAAATGTCAAAAGTAAAAGAAAAGCGCATGGAAGGAGCTGGTGTGAAGAAAAGCACTGCTGTAAACAAAACTCCACAGGAGAGATGCAGTAGCTTGTCGGAGTTGAGAGTGAGCACGAATATGACTCACAGGACAGATTTGTGATTTTGAGCTATATAAATAATATTGACTTGGCTTGACATCTGGTCGCAAATGTTCCCTAGAATGACTCTCCCAGGGATTGTGTTTTTCTGTCTCTCAAACACACAATCAGTCCAAAAATATTAATGCACCTTGTTTTTCTCAGAGTTTAAATCTTTTGACAAAATTTGAACCTCTGGGTGATAAATGCATAGCTACTGAAGGAACACACAGGTCACAACAATGATTAGACTGAGTTCCTAAACACAAGTTAGCATTTGGTTTCAGTCCATTCAGTCATTAAAACGATATTCATAACTTTGATTAATTTTCATGGAAAACCCCTTTGATTCTTTTCAACAGTGGGCCCTTGCGGACTAAAGGAATATGAATAACGTATGGGGTAATTGAGGAATGGGATGCTTCAGAGGAAGGGAATCACCACTTGTTTCTTCGTCATACCCGTTCATATACCCGAATTATGGTCTTCTCTGGTGCTCTTGGTTTCAGCAAAATGAACTCAACGATTGAATTGTGGAGAATCTAACCAAGCTCACGTTGTGTGCAGCATATCCATACTGACAAAAGTTTAAATATTTATATTTGATTGTGCGATCTAAACAGATAGCTCAAGTGGGTAGTCAACAGCCCTGTTTTATACATCCAAAGAACTAGTATAATGAACTGCTTGTCAAACAGACTGGGCGTCTAATTGAGACAAGCCTTTATTTGTCAAAATGTGTAGCCACACCACACAAGGAAAAGGGACTAGGCGTTTAATTAGGACTAGGCTTTGAATTGAAGTTTTAGGTATTTTTATTTTCATTATGTTTTGAGGGATTCTACTGTGACTATCGCCTTACTTCAAATGCGTAAGTCATTTTGGCCTTTATGTACGGTTTCCTGCTTCCAGTTGTTCATTAAAGTTTTCACTTTTTGCAGAATATTGAAATGTATTAGACTGTTCATTACTTGTATTTGCATATGGTAGAAAAAAAATAGGAAAAACTGTGTAACCAATGCCAGTTTGTCCACTTCCTGGTAGCTATTTTCTCTGAGTGCTGAGCCACTCTATGGAACATCTGTGCTGTGGAAAATGCTCCCCACTCCAACATCATAGTTGTCCTCACACCATGGCACGCTAGCCTCTTTGGGGTCAGCAGTTCTCTGGCTCCATCTTGTGGTCATACGGACTAAGTGCAACTAAAAGTGCAGAGCGTTACCTCCGTTGTGCCAGATCCTGATTCTCCGCCAAGTTGAGCTACACGTCAGTAGGGAACCTGTACTGGTGACTGGACGTGTGCTGCGCGCGTCAGGCGGTTCCCGGATGCACCAAACAGAAACATGGACCGGGTAGTTGTGGAAGTGCCGATCAACAACGGTGAGATACCTTACCGCCTCCACGTCTCACGCGCCTTTCAAACCACTTATATTAACATCTCCTTAACGGCGTTTGGTGCTTCTCTCGGTTCGTGCGCAAAATGCTCCTCCTCCTCCTCTGACGCGTAGTTTAGGCATTGAACGTGCTGTAGCCTCTGTAGGGCTACCACAGCTTTACAGGCTATTTGTCTCGGTTCTGTGTAGGCATTCTTGTAGCTGCAGGCGACCGGCTGCCTGCACTTGTGCACAGTGTGGAGCACAGCAGTGACAGAGCTGCTGTCATCTGTCTAACAGCAGTTCTGCAACTGAAAAACTGCTGCCACCTTTTACCTCTCTGCACCAAAACACAGGCCATGTCTGTTCCCAATCATTAGATAGATCAGATAACATTAGATTCAACTTTATTGTCATGGCACAGAGTCCAAGTACTAAGACAACGAAATGAACTTAACCATGTGGTTAGTTAGTCATATGCATGGTAATAACATGTAATTACATGATCCACTGAGTATTTCTCTAATGACCCCATGTTCACCTGACATAGGTCAGTTTAATTATGCTTGCAGTCTTATCCAGGAAGTGTAATGGTCTTGGTCCAATTATAACACTTGGTTACCAAGGTAACAGTGGGTTCAGCAGTAACATATGCCCAAGCGGGACTTGATAGTTCTAATGCTGATAATGCTGATGGTAATAATAACAATAATAATGTGATTATGGGATATAATTTATTTGTTCCCTTTTTAAGAAGGTCAGAGCAGTTCTGAACGACCCTCTGAGTGAATGATGGTTTCCTGATGTATCATCTCACCTCAGTGTGTTTCAACATACTTTTAGGCTGTATCAGTTCTATTTTATTGTGTTCTGTTCTATTCCCAATTTTAGGTTTTTCCCTCGCCGGCCCTTCCACGACCCCACGAAAGCGCCAGGTGCGTTTTTCAGCAAGGCACGACATCATCCTTCTGCGGGAGGTTATAGCCCAGAACCCCTTTGCTTCCAAAGAGCCAGGTTAGTCCTGTTTCTAAAGGACCAATCTGCCTGAAAACACTTCCATAAGCTACTCTGTAGATGCAGAGAGCTGCAGTTCCTGCTTGACAAATGGGGGCAATGTGTGGTGCCATCAGTTGTCAAAAATATTGATTTATTGATACATATGGATTCTGAATGCTTTAAACGGTTTCAGTACTCATTTTCAACAGTATCAATACACCGGTACCAGCTCACTTTCTCGCTCTCTGTTATATGGTAATGTTTTCTGCAGTCATTCTGCTGTTTTCTGCTACTAACCAAGAAAAGAAAAGTTGCCGTTATCATGTTGTAGCCTTATTATGTTTCACTTGTATGCCCTCAATGTCAGTTTTTCCCTGTAGTATCAAAAATGGTATCGGATATTGACATTTCTCAAGATATTGCATTGAAGTTAGAAATGCAAGTATCATTATGACACTACATCACAATATTTCTAGTGGAGCTACAATGACATTTAATCCAGGGACACTACCTATCCAAAACATTAATAGCATCTTTACAATCTCCTCTTACCTTAAACAGTAATTGTGTTCAACAGACATTCAACAGAAATCCATCGCATAACAGCCAGAAAGACCAGTCAAAGGGAAAACATGACACTTCCCTGTATTCATGAGCTACATACTGTATATTTACATGTGCCTGAACTTTTTCATCTTCATCAGGACGGATCTGGGCCCGAGTGGGGGAGATCATCACTGCAGCCCTCCAAGATGAGAACTTTGAGGTAGATGCCAGGAGGTGCAGGGAGAGGACCATGCTGCTGCTGGATTACTACAAGAAGCAAGACTTTCCCAGTCTGCGCAGGTTGGTTCGCTCACTAGGAGCTAACTGGACTGTTGCTTGAGGAAATAATGTCACTGAATTGGATGTATGCTGACTTGTAGTTGTGCTTGGCCTAACCAGAAAGAAACATAAGTTTAAAGGAAAACAAAATGATCATTTCTGTATCAGTTAGTCACATTCCTTGAATCCGTAAAGAAAACGTTCTTTTCTTGTGTGCCTCCACAGTGGCTGGAGAATCCAAAAGAGGCGAACATTTCTTATGAATTTAAGCAATCAGGGTTAGCATTCAGCAACAGCAAAATTATATCAAAACATTGGATACACACTTAATTTATGAAGAATCTTTGCTTTTTTGGATTCTCCGTTCACAGTGGTGGTATGCAAGAAAACAAAGTTTCCTTAACAAATTCAAAGTAACTGTGATGAATAATTGATATACCAAGGGTCATTTTATGGGTGAAGCATTCTTTAAATGTGAGTGTGCTTTTGGTGTACTCAGATTTGGAACAGAGAGGTTGTACGCCCAAAAGGAAGATCTGCTCCATGAGGTTTTGGAGCTGGAGGCTGAGAAGGGGCTCCTGGCCAGTGGAGAGAACACAAAGTACCAGGTGGGTGTTGCGTTAGCAGAGAGGAGTAGGTTAAATTTTGTGACACCACTTGGGCAAGAAATGTTTCTTTACAGAAGGCGTTGTAGTGCCCTTGAGCTGGAATACAGGGGCAGATCAAACATATAAGTTACAGCTTTCACTTATACTTTACTTGTCAGCAGCACTTTGGAGTAAAAGTGTGAGATTCATAACAACAGTTGTTCTGATTTCAAAGACCGACATGGATATTAAACCACAGCCTATTCAGTTGTTCAGTGGTTCTAAACATTTCAAGCTTGTGTCTCCTTAAAGGGCCAGTGTGTAATATTTGGCATGGTTTATTGTCAATCTGAATCTGAATCTGAATATTCTACCCATTAATATGTTTATACAAGTGTATAATCGCTATAAAATAAAATTCGTTTGGTTTTCGTAGCCTTATAATTATGCTTTATATACATATATATAGCAAGGGCCTTGCTTTAGAGAGGTCGCCATCTTGCGCCGCCATGTATGTACGGCAGACCGAGCGGACAATCCAGCCAGCCACAGAACGTGTTTCGCGTGTATAAATGAACCAACAAAGACAGCAGGACGAAGGAAGGAGGAGGAGGAAACAGCAGAGAGTGTTAGTAGTTCGTAGGTAGAGAGTAGTGAAAAGTTGTTTTAGTTATAAAGTTTGTGAATGGACCACACTTACCACGCAACAGGAGAGAATGAACCCGAACCGTCATCTGCGAGAAAAAGAAGACGCAACTTCACTCCTTGTGATGCACTCTCTGCGCTTTTCCTCCTGATGATATATCTCCCCAACGATGGTAGCACCGAATCCCATTCTGTGCATTCAGCCTCTCTTCTTGCCCGCTCAGCATCAAACACATGGAGTTCCTCATCTGTATGCTCCGGCTCAAACAGGTATGGCTCTGGATCTGTGTCCGCTACAAGAAACTCTTCAAAATCGTGTTCGAAGTCGTCCATTGCAGCTACTATAGTCCGGAGATATTGCTAGGTTAAATGAACAGCTGAGCTCTGTTTACAGGCTACGCTGTCAGTCAGTGTGCGGGCTGGAGATTAGTGGAGCAGAGAGGGGAGGGGGTCCCCATTCAGTATGGTAAACGAGTATGTGTGTAAAGTTATGAAGTGTGTGTGTTACGCTAGAAGAGTCAGAGTTTGGGACGGAGTGGAGTGTTACCGGAGTTTTTGGAGTGCTCAAATAAACTGGCCTTTTTCCCGAACGCTCCTCTGGTCTCCTGCTTGTGAGGGATTCATTACAATATCGTAACATGGTTTAGATTTCTAAATAAACATTCACCTCACTAGACAGACCTACTGAAAAACTCGTGCACAAGGCTTTTTGTCCAAACGAGGCCACTGTCATTTACCCGACGGGAGGGGTGAGTGAGTGAGCCCTGCAATCTAGAATTTGACCACTGATGTCACTGTTTTCAACCCATTTTACACACAGGCCCTTTAAAATGAAATGAGTGTCAGTTTTCAGCCCCTTGTCATGAGTTTGAAGTAGTGAGCAGTTTTACCAAAGTGTTACTTCTCCTGAATAATCTTTACAAGACAGAAGAAGCAAGAGTATTTGTTGTTTCACATGAAAAAATGTGTTAAGAGAAATTTCCCCTAAGACAATACAAATATAGTGCTTTTTTTCTCTTCTTTCCTGTCTCAATAATCATCTCTTTAACCTTCATATATATTGTGTGACCCTTTGTGAACCAAAAGTACAGCTATATTTTCTGAAATTATATTTATGATAATGCAGTGGTGGAATGTAAGTAAGTACATTTGCTCAAGCACTGCACTTAAGTACACATTTTGAGGTGATTCAACTTAAATTTATTTAAGTATTTCTATTTTACGAACTTTATATTTCTACTCCGCTACATCTCAGGGGTAAATACTGTAGTTTTTACTCCACTACATGTGTCTAACAGCTTTAGTTTCTTTTCAGACAGTTTTTCATACCCTTCCTGTTCAAAAACAATGTATGTTTTTGAACTCTTGTAATAAACTGAAGGGTGAACTCTTCCTATATGGGTTGAGATGACTCTTCCACTTCTTAAGCTAAATAAACCATTTAAAACCCCTCTTGGATTATGTTGAAAATGCACCATCGTAACAAAGCTGAAATTTTTTCTGACACCATGAAAAAGCGACTTTTAAGAGAATCATGGTTCTCACAGGTCAGTGATGCTACAAACATTATGAGCTCTTGTAGAACATGATGCATTGCTGTAGATTAAGCCAAATAGTAAAATGCAGCTTATACATTAAAACAACAGTAATATTAATCCAAAAACATCAGATATGATAGTAAAACACTGACAGGGCACCTTTAAAGCATAATGAGTACTTTTGCTGAAAATACTTACATATGTTAATGTCAGTAAGGTTGTGAATGCATGGCTTCTATTCATAGTGGAATATTTCCACAGTGTTGCATTAGTACTTTTCCTTTAAAACACCTAAATGCTTCTTCCACCACATGTTTTTAGCTTACTTTGCACCTTTTTTATAGAGTCAGGATGCCCATTGTCTCATGAAAATACTACAGTCGATGTACATTTTTTCTGCCTGTGCTGGCGATTATCTTTTCTAACAGTTTACTGGAACTGAGGCTATAGCTGGGAAAGTGGACATCCAAGTCAGCAGATATTTTGTTCTCTGTATCTACTCAACCACTTCCCTTTTCTACCTCTTGGTGGCATTCAGTGACAAGCCAACTGCTTATACAGCACCGCTAACACTATCACTGCTGCTACAACTACTCTAATACTGCTATTGCTGTAACAACTTCTACTGCTGCTGTTGGTAACAGTTGCTGCCGGCGCTCATTATCCTCTTTTTCCTTGCTCTTATTGTTGTAGAAGAGGTATTTCATCTTGTCCTGATCTCTTTCAGGATGATGAACTGAGAAAGCGAGCCATAGAAGAACTGTCTCTACCAGAGCAGGACAAACCCAACATCACCATCACACAAGCACCCACTGCAGGTAAAAACACATTCACACATGACAACAATCTGTCACTTGATAGTTAAAGTAAATGTGTTCATATTACCCCCAAGGTCATTCCCTCTCAGTCATTACGTCCTGCTGACAGACTAATCATATCTTGTTTAATTATGGAATATGACTCAGTAGGTAATGTGCATGTAATGAAAGACACTGCCAACCACACTGGAGTCCCAAATACTGCATAATTGTTTCCTGGCATAGTAAAATATACTGGTAATGCAGTGCATTAGGTAGCATCATTAATATCTTGTGAGGGAGTAGGAGATTTGATCACGTTCATCCATTTTGCACCACTGGGTTTGGGTATTAAGTCTTTAAAGCGTGAAACATTAACTTGCTTGAAATGTATTTTGTTTTGCTTTTATGGAGAAGTCTTCAGAGGTGTAAGTGTTTTCTACTCAAAATACCAACTTTGATGGAGCAAAGCTCAAACCCCTCAACGCCAGCTCTCAATTTCAAGTTCAAGCGCCTGTGTAAGCAAGTATTTGCCCTTCTCAAGTGTCCTTCAGCAATGAATCCCTGCCAGCTCTGTGGATGTTGCTGTGGTGTTGCACTGCTCCCTTTGGAAATGGGTACATTTTTACATAATTACTGTCACAGCAGAACCAGAAGAAGATCGCGAGGAAATGGCAGAGCTTTCAGCGGCGCCCACAGCCAAGCGGCCCTGCCAGTGCTGCTGCCAGACCTACTCTGAGATTCTCAGCTTCCTGGAGAAACGCTCAGAGGCGGAGCAGCGGCTGCGGGAGGAGGAACTTGCCCTGCGCCGGGAAGAGCTAGAGATTCAAAGGAGTAAGATTTTCATAAAAGAGTAGTGTGAAATCAACCCTTAAATTCAAACCAATTGTTCGTCACAGCTATGTTATGGTTTTCCGTTCCGGTGAATATTTCTATCCTGCAAGGTAGATTTTCACAAAACACAAAATACTTGACAGGATGCTTGTTATCAAGCATTTGTTATAGACGTTTCTGATCAAGTTTTTATGGTACTAATTTTCACTATATTTTAATTGTTGTGTTTTTTCCATCCTAGACAAAATTCTTTTTTAAAGATATTTTTGGGACATTTTTTAGCCTTTAATCGATAGGACAGACAAGTGTGAAAGGGGGAGAGAGAGAGGGAGTGACATGCAGCAGAGGACCACAGGCTGGACTCGAACCCGGGTCACTGCGACAACAGCCTTGTACATGAGGCGCCTGCTCTACCACTAAGCCACCGTCGCCCCCCTAGGCAAAATTCTAATGAAGTTTGAATTGAAAATTGCTTTATTATCATTCTGAATTTCCATTTCATTTTAAAAATCTGAGACAAGGGTCTGGAGCCAGGCTAAATTAAAGCTGGGGTAGGCAGTTTAATTTTGCGTCACTTAGCAAATATCTCATAATAACCTTACAGAACACTAGACTTCTGCACCTTTACTTGGCTCTGTTTTCAGGCTTTATAAACTCCAGGCCAGGACGGGAGAATTTGGCCAATCACAGGTCATTTTCAGAGATTGCAGCTGTCAATCATGTCAGTCCCTTCCTGGGAAGTATTTTGTGTACTGTTTAGCTGTAAAATGAGAAAGTTTGTGACCTGGCTGCCATGTTAAAACATTACACTTAAAGAATCAGTGAGGTAATGATGTCAGCTAAAAAGGGTCAAGATTTTCTTAAAACTGTTATGTTGCCATCATCCTCAAGGTGCCCTGACCTAAGGTGCCCTGACCTACAGATTTGATTTCCATTTGTTTCCCTCTCAGGTAAGATCACTCTGGAGAGGGAACGTCTGGGAGCTGAAAGAAAAGAGAGGGAGCGGAGATTTGAGCTGGAGAGCCAAGAGAGGCAGGTCATCTTGGACCTGCTGAAAGAAAAGGTGCTGAAAGGCTGAAAAACTGAATCACCTGCATTACAATGCCATCCTCAGAAAAAGTCAAAGCATGAAATACGGGAAAACATAGTCGACCGCTTGAAAGAGGAAGGACTACAGGGAAACAGGAAGTGAAAAGATCAATGGTTGTAGCCTGTGACATGCAAGTCTTTGACCTGGTAAGATAACCAAACAAAATTTAGGGAAGTAATAGAGGATTAGCAGTTGCCTCAACAGCCAGACGGATTAGTAATGTTGGGAGTGTCTGGGTGTCAGCAAGCGTGTCATGTGTGTGTGTCAAATGCAGAAAGTACCAAAAAAGACATAACACTACAGACAGAGTTTAAAAGCTGCAATATTTTCCAAAACAGCTGCACAAAGCTGGTGCACATAGATCCCAATAGACACTCCCTGCATTTTATTCCTCAAGGCACAGTCTACATGAGGATTTAAAAGCGCTGCAATCGTTGGAGTGTCACCTCAGAAAAGGAATGCAGAAAAGGGTGTGGTGCGGTGTCTTAGGTGTGGCGATCTCTTGTGCCAAAAGTGACAGACAAGATCACCGTGTTGCACTAACACCAGTATGTTTTAATGAGTCCTGTTCACCCTGTAAGGGACGCCATTCTTTGTGGTGCCAGGATGAAAGAAGTCGAGGAATAGCTAAGAAAAGCTGTATGTTTAAGCAGTTTACATTAAAGCTGTGCAGCTCAAGCTTCTGAAAACATTTATCATATTAATGATTTTACACACATTTTACTCAGTCACTTCTTTTTAAATTTGGAGACATTTGGATTAAAATAGAAGTAAAACTGTATTTTACTGACTGTGAATCCACTGGATGTTGACTGGTACGCACTTTTGTACAACACAAGCCATTAAGGGGTCTATACATAATACAGAAATGACTTTTTTAAAACTGATGTCACATCTTGGATGTGCTGTAGTCCTTTTGTTAAAATGTACTTATGACTCAAATGTATGTCCTCAGTGTAATTTGTTATACCCAGGTATACTTAACTGTCATTGGTTAATGTTGCAATATTATATTAACATGGAATTTATGACCGAAGCACTATTTTATTAGGTGTTTCACTGACTTAATAAATGACACTTGCTACTGTGACCTTCTGTATAATGTTAAAAAAAATGCTATTTTTCTTCAAGTCCCCATAACATAGCTGCTGTATGAAAAATAAAAGCATGAAAAACTGATATGGATAATTTCTATTCTGCAAATAAAAAGAAATCTAAGCTGTTTGTGTGGATTCATAATGATCATCATCTACAGACATCAGCGTAACAAGTGTGACTGCACAGGCACTCCAGGACCATGTTGTTTAGAAATTAGGCCACTTGTCTCATATATAGCTTCATGCTGGGGTCCCTATTAGGTCCCCTGAAGTTTAGAATTGATTTAAACGCTTGCACTTTACCTGAGCATTTTCATTTCATGCTACTTTATACTTCTCCCCTACTAAATAAAAAATATGTTTTTTTCCTCCATCACATTTATCTGAAAGCTGCAATATATTAATTGTATTATTTTGTATAAAGATTTTACATACAAAACATGATCAGGTTATAGAATAGCTGCTTAAACCACCCAAAAGCACATAAAGTAGCTAAACACATCAACATTCTACCCACATATTAAACACATATGAAGCATATAAAATTATATAGCTTTATAGCCTAGTCTGAAAGAGGCAGTTCTACATAATAGGCACTCTACTTTTGCTGTAGAGTAGTAACCCAGTATTTTACACATGGATGGATTACTGAACAGGTCACAGGTACAGGCCCAGGGGCCCAAATTATCAGGGGCCCTTCTGGCCTTCACCTGTTACTCAAAGAGACGCATACCAACCTGAGAAGGTTCGAAATGGCCACAAAGTGTTATGATCCAGGGTTTTTGTTTGTAGTCTTATCTGTAGGACTTTGTTAGATTTTCTTTTTGTGCTCTTCCTTGTGTCATGTTCATTCATGTTTAAACTGTTTCATGTTTTAATTCCTGTCTTTGTGTGTTTTCCCACCTCAGTCTTTGTCAGCCCCTCCCTGATTAGTTTCACTTAACTTTTCTTACTCCCCCAATCAGTGCCTCTCCCTCATTTACGCACCTACACACCTGCCCTGCGCTTACCTCTGTAGTCCTTAACTGCTTCTGAGTTGTTTCTAAGCGAGTCAGCTCCCTGCCTGTTTTTATGTTTCATTACCTTGTTTTCCTCACATGACCTCCTCCACCCTTTTTCCCCACCGGCATTTCACCCCCTCGTCAGACCAGTATGTATTTAACTCTTGGTTTTCAGTTCAGTTTTGATTGGATCCTTGATTTAGTTGTCTGATGGTTGGTTGCTGTTTCCCTGGAATAAAGAATTATCTTTTTGAGCTCCCGTGGTCTGCTGTGTCCACATAACACAGAGACACACAAAACTACTACAGTATAAAGAAATGCAAAACAGCTGCAATGGGATACAAAACAACGACAAAGAGGCTCAAAATGACCACTAAGGGACACAAAACAACTAAAAGGAGACAAAAAGGGACAAAACAACTACAATAAGACTCAAAATGACCACAAAGAGACAAAAAAACAACTCCAATGAGTCTCAAAAGGACCACAGAGACACAAAGCGACTATGAAGAAATGCAAAACAACTACAAAGAAACTGAAAATGACCACCAAGAGGCACAAAACAACTACAATAAGACATAATGTATACAAAGAGACACAATTCAAGTACAAAAAGACACAAAACAACAACAAAAACACACAAAATGAACACAGAGACACAAAACTACACAAACTACAGAGATGCAAAACTACTGCAAAGAGACACAACATGACTGCTGAGAGACATAAAATAACTATAAAGACACTCAAAATTACCACTAAGAGACACAAAACAACAAAATAACTATAAGAAGACTCAAAATGATTGCAGAGACAAATAAAACAACTCCAATGAGACTCAAAAGGACCACAGAGACACAAAACGACAAAGAAATGCAAAACAACTACAAAGACACTCAAAATGACCACTAAGAGACACAAATCAAGTACATAAAAACAAAATGAACCCAAAGCGACACAAATCAACTACGAAGAGATGCAGAACTGCTGCAAGGAGATACAAAATGACCACCAAAAGGCACAAAACAACTACAAAAACACACAAAATGAACACAAAGAGACACAAAATAACTACAGAGATGCAAAACTGCTGCAAAGAGGCACAAAATGACCACTTAAAGACACAAAACAATGACAAAAACACACAAAATGAACACAAAGAGACACAAAACAACTACAAAAAGATGCAAAACTACTGCAAGTAGACACAAAATGACCGCTGAGTGACATAAAATAACCAAAATACATTCAAAATGACCACCAAGAGACACAAAGCCACAGAGAGATGCTAAACAAGCATAAAGTCTGCGTGTCTTGCTCCCATGTAGGAGATTTGGTGGGGCCTTGCATGTTCCTGCTCATTGTCTCATAATATGCCCATATTTTTACGCTGTGTTGCAGTCAATAACGCGAGTCGCTCTTTTTCCTCTGTAAACACATAGTCCCTAAAACCACTTTTGATTTCATGTCACTTTGTTTTCTGAAATGTGTCTTACATCCTAGGACATACCTACACTGTGTGATATATGAACACATAGATTAAAAGATATATGTTAAAGTTAAAACAAAAAGACATACTTCAAACACTGCATATCATATTAGACATAAAGAAAAGTGAATGCAGTGCAAACTTTTATTATTCCGATTTAGTGTTTGACTCAGATACATTGATGCAACTTTAATACAACCCAAACAAGTTTGACAAACTGAGGAGTTAAATAGCTCCACAGTCTGTTCAGTCCTGACTGTAAATCCTAAATAACTGCCTTGCTCACTGTCTTCCTCACTGCATTGCAGAGTGGTAGGATAAATTTAGGGCAAAACAATCTGCCTCCACCACATTTTTTGGTCGTTGCGCTTTAATTTGTGGTCATACAAATCCCAACCACTGATTGGTCCATAAATATGTCGTACACGCCCCTTGTTGTGTCGATCTAATCACTGATTGGCTCTCTTTGAAGTCACTCCCTCGTTTCGTCCACCCAATAAACGTGTGCTCGTGGCGTTTTTTCCTCTGCTGCGACCGCATTGCTACAAAGTTTACAGTTGCCACATTTGAATGCTAGCAGCGGAGTTTTCAAGTTGGTTCACTGTAGCAGCGCCCAAGACAGTCTTAGTTACATTTCTGTCCGTCTTCATGGTAACATAAACCGGTGTGTCCATGTTTCTGAGACGATAAAGAGTCAGTGACCCGGTCGGAAACATAGAGCTCAGCTTTCCTTCAGCTGTACCGGGTCTTCTTTTTTGTGCTGCTTATCGATGTGAGAGCAGTTGTTGACCTGCTAACACGAGCACGAGCGTTTCATGTGGAGCATGTGCGCTTTGTTTTTTTAGTTTTAATACAGTTTGGCATTTTATAGCTTCAGTTAGCTTTGTATTTTCTTATGTAAATATGCGTCTGCATGGTGGAAGTGTAAACCACCCTTAGTTAAGACTTTAGTGTGGAAACTGTTCTTCAGGTAATAACGGACGATTTTAACGGTTCTGGGGAAACGTAACCAAACACCACATTGATCCCAAAGCAACATGCCTATTAGGCGTTTTGGGGGTCACAGGTCTCTGGTGTCTCACTCTCAAACTTCAAAGCTGTCGTACGGTTACAGGAAAATGAATGTCTCCAAAAGTGGCTACCGAGTTTTTTCTGCCAACTCCACCGCCGCCTGCACCGAGCTGGCCAAGAAGATCACAGAGTAAGTGAGGTCCACTGCCACCATGATTGTGTCATTTCGTGTCTGTGATGTTGATGACTGTTACCTGCCGTGACAATACACCTGGCAGTCATAACTGCATGTGATCCTAGGCGAGGGTGTGTATTGTTTTGAATGCTGTTCAATTAAGCCACACAGACACGCACACACGCACGCACGCACACACACACACACACACACACACACACACGCACGCACACACACATGCCAGTCTGTGTGGAAATCATTGGGTAATCACTTGTTGTCCACAAGATGGCTGGTTGGCACAACACATTGTTGTTGAAACAAACTCCTAAAATTGCAAAATGGTTAATACAGATCATTCAATTGCATTTACTGTACATGTTAAAGTCTGAACTGCTAGAAACAACAGCAGTGAGAAGGTTAGTGAAACCCATACTTTAAGCATTGCAAGACAACTCCTTTCCATATGGGTGCTGGTGTATGTACTCATGTTGCAAAACAGTGTGGTTATCTACATTGTTTCCACCCGATCTCTTACACGCACCACACTTATGGCTATTCACTTGCAACTCCAGCTCATACCCTTACTGTACAAACAAGGCCTAGCATCAATACTTCATAGGCAATCAATTTGTGGGCACAATTTTCAGAGTAAGTCTGATGAATTGCTTTGCAAGAATAGTCCTAAATATTGTTTATTGCCCAGAAAGTCTTGCACATTACTCTTGTATAGGTGTCCCTTGATGGTCTAACTGCTAGTTTGGTGGTTTTTCCAACCTTAAAACAAGCAGAGTTTACATATTTTTTTGGCATGAATGTGATTGAATTTTAACGCATTGGATGTTGGCACAACATACTCTGCAAAAATAAAAGTGTCAGCCTTCTTTTAGCATTGTTAGGCTCCTCCTACACATGCAAAAAGCAAAATATTGAAAATAAAAGATCAGTCTTATATTTTTAGTGTAGGTTTTTCTTTTCTGGGTGTTGGCGTGGGAAAGTTAAAGACCCATCAGTGAGAGTTATTATGATGACAGGAGCTGACTGTGCAGATATTGCTCAATTGAGGAGCTCACGGATGCCGTTCACTGGATGTTACTGTGGCAGCAAGGCATTTTTTAATAAGTGATGATTTATTAGGCCTTTGAATGGGTATTGTTTGTTAAAAAAAACTGGTCAAACCAGGTGAGATGCATCTGAATGATATGAAAATAAAAACAGCAGGAAGTATCCGTTTGTAGTCCCTGTGAGAACACTGACCCAGATCTCTGCAAACACCAGTATCTTCTCTTGTGGTTGGCCTACAGAAATCGGGGAGCAGCCATGTTTTTCCCAACCCTGCAGATTGTCAGACAGCCAGGCAGGAGTTGCATTGCTCACGCAGTGAAAAAGAGCTCAGCTCTCTCAGTTTTCACTGTTTGGCAACATCGGAGAACATTATTAGGGAGATTATGTTGCTGTTCTGGAGCCAAGTAGTGTTCTCTTTTGGAGCAAAGGTTAAATAACAGCATGAGCACACAGAAATGTTAATGAATACTGTACTGAATACTTACTCTGAGGTACATGTTGTGACTGGGCTGTGTGTAAATACCCCCGGAATTTAGGTCACAATTAATATGACTATAATAGACAATGTGACTAATTGAAAACAGTTTCTATGGATTGTACTTCAAGGACATGTCCCATATTCTTTGATCGTTGTTTTTATTTGTCTTCTTAATTATACTGTAGTCATCAGAGATGAAGGCATCATATCAAATATTGGAACAAGGTTGAGGGATGTAAACAGGGCAAGGCTACAGAGAGGCCTGTCTTGCTGAGCAGGATCCCTGACTGAACCTCCACCGTTGCCAAGCCAAGCCCTCATTCATATGTGGTGTGCTTTGAAGTTCCTTCTTTATACCCTTATAAAGAAGGAACTGGCACTGTTACTTGACTGTTTGGTTTTAAAATTAATAACATAATTGTCCGCCTACAGGCACAGCTGTATTCATGACGCCTGGGCTTGTTCACAGTTTGACTTAAGGACTGTTGTGCACTTTAAGTCAACTCAGTTTACGTTTGTGCCAAGTACTCTCTGTGGATGTTTTGATGTTTTTCCTCTTTCCTGGTAGCAGATTTACAAACTTATCATATTCACACCACTGAACTTAAAGGTCCAGTGTGTAGGATGTAGGGCCATATATGGGTATATAATATTCATAACTGTGTTTCACTAGTTTATAATCTCCTGATATTATATCTACATACGGAGTGGGTCCACTTCCATGGAGTTCACCATGTTGTTCTACAGTAGCCCAGAGTGGACAAACCAAACACTGGCTCTAGAAAGGGCCTTTCACATTTTTTTGCGTAGACCACAACAGTTTTCATACTTGCTTGGCACGTGGAAGAAGTTTCAGTTCACTGCTGGATGGCACTAAATCCTACACACTGGACCTTCAACAACACCATACATTTCTAAGTTTCATATATGATTGCCACCCCCCAAAAAGTCTCTCTCAGAGCCCAAGGCCATGTTTTAAAATGTTTTGTTTTGACCAATGATAAAAAACATAAGCAGCTGATCTCACATTTGAGCGGCTGGATTCAAACATTATTTGTTGTTTCGGCTGGTAAAAATGATAATCGATTACCAAAGTAGTTGCAAATTATTTTTCTGTCAATTGACAAATCAGTGAATCCTGTCATCTCTACAAATGACTAACATATATTGTTGATTACCAAAATTGTCATACTTTTAATTTCTTCAACAAGTCCTTTCAGGTCTTTTGTAGTTAATTTGTCTGTTAATAATAATGATAATAAAACAAACCAAAAAAAACACACAATAATCAATGTCAAGGTGTGTTTTTGTGTTTTTAACACTATGTGGCCTGTTTGTTTTTTCCCAGACGCTTGGGGGTGGAGTTGGGCAGGTCAGTGGTTTTTCAAGAACCTAATTCAGGTAAGGCTGATGTATGTCCTCACGTCCCTCATTTCCTTAATGAATGTCTTAGGTTAATGAGCTGTGGTTTAGTGTCGGCTCACTTGACTTTTCACCTGAACCATGCTGATCATTTTTTTTTGTTTGTTTGTTTTTCAGAGACTAGAGTGGATGTGAAAGAGTCTGTCCGTGGACAAGACATCTTTATCATTCAGACCATTCCCAGGTGAGACAGAAGGACGCTCTTGATGCCTTAATGTTCTGTATTCACAAAGAATCATATCACAATGTGTAATGTGATGAACTCTCAGAGAATTGTCACCAAATTCTGCAACTCAGCCGAGCTTTTCAGCCTGTTTTACCTTATTGTTTTGATTTTACAGCCCACAGATATAATGCTTGATTCACTCGCATCAGCCTCAGCAAAAAAAGCTTTAATAACCTTACTGTCTACCTGCCTGGCATGAAATGACAGACTGACAAAGTTAACAGCTTAAAGGGTAACGTATTTTTCAGCCTTGACCCTATTTTCCCATGTTTTTGTGTCAAAGTTGTCAGACATATAATGATAATAATCCTAGTCTGTCAGTGGCAAAAAACACTTTTATTAAAATAAATTGAAGGTGCTCAATTGCCCACAGGGACTATATTGGAGCCTGTTTCACAGCTGCTGGCTGCAGAACCTCTCGCTTGATACTGGACCAGTTTGAAATATTGTTGTTCCCATTAGGCATGTAGACACAAAAACATAGGGAAATAGGGTCCAGTATGAAAAATTTGGAAGTTGCCCTTTAATGTTGAGAGAAACTAAACATTTAGCAAGTGAAAGACCCAGATATTTTTCTTGGGAGTTGATGGAGGCCAAAGCTGCCAAAATGAGAGTAAATATTGGACTTAAATTGTGAGTTGGCCAGAAACATGTATTTAAATGAGGATGTAGCTCCGTGTCTGTCTGTGTTTGATTTTTAACAGGTCAGCCAAGACAACTGTGTCTGTGTCTGCCACCAAATAGTAAATAATACAGCGTTGAATATATTTTTTTTCTAATTACCACACTGTATTTACATATGCAAATACTATTCTCTAATGGCTGTCACACACTAGGATTATTTTATTACCAGAATCTGCTTCCTCTTATAGCTTAACATGACAAAAGCGGTCATCTGTAACAAATGTTTGTATGAGTCTGCACATATCAGCCAGGTTTTCTAGGACTTGAGGACATTGGGGGTGTAGCTGGGACCTCTGTAGGGGGGTCCTTCCCCTAGAGTGTTTTTTTTTAAGCTGTTAATTTGTTACAGAGTATACAAAATGTAGAAAATATTCTAGATTTAAGTGGATTTAATTGTTTTTTTTTATTGTAGTCAGACTAAAATAGCTGAGCAGCTGCTTCTAAAGAAAAACCAAAGTACACCTTTGTACCTCCAGTTGACGTTTTCCTCAGGTACTCCACATTGAAACTAGTTTTAAAATGTTTGTCAATGTAATACAACTCTATTTCTTTATTTCTATTTCAATAATATGTCTAGATTTTCACACACATCGCATCTCGTTGGATACGAAATAATTAAACCGATGAATAACCATCTTGACATTGTTTGAAAAGTGGAACTGAAAAGTTGGACTTTACCGTCATGTATCATTTGTGTAGTCCATAAAATAAAAGACGTCAGTAAAAATCCATTTGTGAAGGATCAGAAGTGAATGAGTCCAGAGGGGATCTCTGAGAGAAGGGAAGAGGGCACTGATTCGAGCCGCGACCAATCTGTCATCGCCTGACAGCTTTTGCTGCAGGGATAAACAGCAATACAGTAGTGTTGGCCGCAATGTCATTAGCTTCACACACACTATCACATACGCACAGCTCGCCAACAGAGCCCCCGGCGTACTACAGTGCAATGCAAAGTAGCATTTTTGCTATCTGTAATTTATATAACTTTTTCCTCTGCTCATATCACATTCATGTAACCCATACGGACATTTACACACCTTGTTTTTTTCTGGTTCAGCATGAGAAGATGTTTGTGCCACTGCCTCCCTCTGTTTACCAGTGAAAAATCAAAATGTATCTCTGGCATTACACTCTTAGTAGCTATGCCAGTATACTGTATTTATGCAGCATAAGTCAAAACATTTGGGTACCCTGTGACCCTGGTAGGTTTGTCTTTGTATTTCACATTCAAGAACCCTATAGCATTTGCCTGGGGGGGGTTCAAATCCAAATGAAGTTTACCTTTTGCGGTAAAGGAAACAGGAAGAGCAACAACATTTCACGTCCAGCAGTTGAATCCTCTGTTTGTCCTTGTTAATCAGTTATTTGCTATGACGAAGAGAAATG
Organism: Epinephelus fuscoguttatus; assembly: GCF_011397635.1. Lineage (NCBI taxonomy): Eukaryota > Metazoa > Chordata > Actinopteri > Perciformes > Serranidae > Epinephelus > Epinephelus fuscoguttatus. Next base: position 36,403,835 of record NC_064754.1, on the reverse strand, counting down.
TTTTGAAAGATAACCAGAGGTCACGAGGCACGGGACATCACATTGTGGGATCTCTGATTTCAGCAAGCCGTCAAGGCCAAAATGGCTACATACAGTGTCCTGTTACACCAATGGTTCTTCACCTTTCTACAGAATTAAAACTGCCCTAATAGTCAAAATAACAAACATTATGGTGGTGAATTACAATCTCACCACAGTAGCCATTAAAGGTGGAGTCTAATAACAGGGCATGCGAAAACAATGAAGATAAACCGGTTAGTCACTGCCAGACAGTGTTTCCTTTATTTACAGCAAGTTTGTGGGTTGATGACCTTGTTGACAAACATTAAGCTGCTGACTTATAAATCCACATCAGATCATCTACATATTCTTGTGTACTTGTGTCTTTGCGGCCGACCACAGGCTTAGACTAATTGCATACCAGCACAGTGCTTTTGCAGCTTGTGATATCTAATATAATCTCTTGAACTGAATGTGTTGTTTCTCAGAGATGTCAACACGGCCATTATGGAGCTGCTGGTCATGGCCTATGCCCTGAAGACATCTTGTGCCAATAACATCATTGGGGTCATTCCCTACTTTCCGTACAGCAAGCAATGCAAGATGAGGAAGAGAGGATCCATTGTCTGCAAGCTGCTAGCAACCATGTTGGCTAAAGCTGGTATGGACTGTGTGTTGTAATTTATGTCCACTGAAGAAAAGCACAGATTAAAGTCAGAAAAACAGACTAATACAACAAGTGTCCTGTCCTGTTAAGGCAGGGACGCACTCACACATTTCAACTGTTTAGCCAGTTATGACGATGATTTTGAGTTGAAGACTGATCAGATCAAGTTGGCCCTGGTCTGTTCCCCTCTGGTTCAGTTACTGTTGACAGTCTGCAGATGGAATCATATGGTTTGTGATATAAAAAGATTCAGTCCAAGCTCTTGGCTGCCATTCATGTTTGTTTTGGCGCAAGAACATGCAACAAAATTCTCGCAGTATTTGTGCGGTCGTCTACCACCAGAACTCCAGCCATTACTGACCAGCCATTCAGAGTTTTGTCTATTAGTTGGACATAAGGTTTATGCTCCTTCCTGACTGTCAGAGACTAAAACATAATGTGCAAGTTGGTGGAAACAATCTTTATGTATGGTTTGTTCAGTCTGTGTAGGTTACAGCGAGTCTTCAGGTTTGTCCCAAACTTTAGCTGCACACAACAGAGCCACTTGGAGTAGTGTACAAATTAGATAGTGTGCAAAACCTTTTGCATATTTTATGTCAGGCAGAGGCCAGAAGATGTATTAAATTGCACACCACATAACTTATAACTGTTAATGTATTCTCATAATTTACAGCTTTTATTTTGAATACCAGATGCATGTTATATGTCTTATTAAAACTTAGCACTCAGTTTAGCAATCTGATTTCTGTTTATTAATCTGTTTGTGCAGGTCATCGGTCTGTGTACATACATTTCCTACATGCTAATATATATTTTTCTACTAGGATCTCAGTAAATTTGTGCTTCAGTCATTGCAGAAAAGGGTTCTGAAGCCATACCAACTCATGTGCGTTTGTCTTTGGTGTCGCAGGGCTAACTCACATCATCACCATGGACCTCCACCAGAAAGAAATCCAGGGTTTCTTCAGCTTCCCCGTTGACAACCTGAGAGCTTCCCCCTTCCTCATCCAGTACATCCAGGAGGAGGTGAGGCTACACGACACTCGACACGTTGTCATAACAATTACGGTGTTCTACTGTACATCAAAAATAAATGTTGGAACAAATTCATGGTTAAACAATATGTATTCTTAAAAGATCATAGGTCTGTTTTTTTGTTTTAAGACTAAAGAGTGTTTCTCTTTCCTCAGATCCCAGATTACAGGAACGCCATAATTGTTGCAAAGTCCCCTTCAGCTGCTAAGAGGTAACAAGAAAGCCCAGGTCCATAAGTTCTCTAGTTGCATTCTCTGTTTTTAACAAGAGTGCATCACTTCTCCTACTGTCATAGTGGGAAGTTTTTTTCTTCAGCATCACATTCTTTTTGTGTTTTTGTCTTTTCATATTACCACTTTATCATTCTAGGTATCTTCAAGCTCCCATGCAAATTTCCTTCTGCTTTTTGCTTGCTTATTCCTTTGCATGTGTCGTGTTTTGTCCATTTCTTTGACTCGTGTGTGTGTCTGTCTCAGAGCTCAGTCCTACGCTGAAAGGCTGCGACTCGGGCTGGCAGTGATGCACGGGGAGGCCCATCATTCAGAGCTGGACATGGCTGATGGACGACAGTCTCCCCCCGTGTCCCGCACCACCACAGGACACACTGGCCTGGAGCTGCCATGTAAGACACACAGCACAACTACGTGTTCACAAGTCTCATTGTATTCATTTTTCAGTCATTTATGGATATTTGTTCTGGCATTACTAAAGACAAATCTGTTTTGTGACAGATTATTAAAGGTTCATGTTGACTCTTGATAATATATTCCTCCGAGCCTGCTGTTCCTGGTCTGTTGTCTCAAAAAGACACCAAGAATGTGCCGTGGATGTTTTGAGTCTTTGGAATTAATGTGTACGCTCAGCCAAGAGAGCTCATTTATAAAACAGCAGTGGCATTCCCCTCACAGGGGGAAGCTCCGATCGCTCATCATTCGTTTTCCCCAATAGTCCAATAATATGTGCCAGGTTTGATTTGTTTCTTGGTCAATCAGTTTCTCCCTGAAGACTGTTTTGTTTATGTACAACTCAGATCATGCATACAAAGTGAAAGCCATCTACATATTTTACTGCACCATGGTGACTGTTCACATGTGAATTATAAAAATAGTAAAAACAGGATAAGGACAGCCATAGACTGGAATGCAGCTTATCAGCAGAGATTTAATTGTTAATGGTTTTAAAATGTGTCCACAGCAGACAGCAAACTTTCCTTTTAAACAACCTGCATAATATCAAGGCTCCTTGACACCTATGAACCTGTCTGAGCCAAATAAAGACAAGCTGTAGCTGCTGGCCAGTTCAGCTCTTCCCTTGGATAACGTGGAGCACTACATTTCCAAAATGGGCATTTCACTGCTCGAGTTTCAAACAGTGTGGTCATCAGACTGAGAAGCATGAATGCCAGGGTACATTGAGCATCTGCTGCTCATGTGTCTGTAGCCACAGAAATTATGAGCCAAAGTTTAGTTCCCTAAATTGGTAAACATAAGCACTCACAGGCGTCTCGGTAGGGCTGTGAAGGAATTTCCCCTGCAGTGATCAAGGGTGGTTCAACAGCACGATATGTGGTGTTACCGCCATTTTTTGTTTTTGTGAATAACTTTATTTATTCTGATTTTAGTGTTTTGTAAGTGAGCAATGTGACAGCTGATTTTTGTGGTTGTCTATTTATCCCACCCCTCCTCCACTGTGATTGAACAGTGGGTTAAAAGTGACAATGATGAGCAGCTGCAGCCTTTTACCCAGAGTTGAATATTTTTTAACTCTCTCCCATGAAGAAAAGGAAAAAGAATGTCTGCTGTCCCGTGCAGTTGTCAACACTGCTGTATTGCAGTCACAGGGACAGCCCTACATCTTGAGACCTTTTTTTGTATCTACTGTTTTGTTCTCTGTAAGATCCAAATACCTCTGAGTAAGCGCCAGAAGCAGGGCTGCTCCTTCGCTCACTGTTGCAGTATCCTGCCTAAAATGGACAGCTTAAGACCCGAGTAATGCCCCCGCTGACCCTGCAGTAACACACACACTGTTTTCTCAGCGTGTTTCAGGTCAGCCAGGCCCCAGGCGGTGTTGTAGCCAGCTGTGAAATACTGCAGGCAGTGACTGACATTTCCCTGTTTTTACTTCCTCAGCCAGATTTATTTCCCTCCTCATCTCATCTTGTCCCGTCTGCTCTCTTTTCAGCTGAATTTACCATCCTCCTCCTCCTCCTTCTTCCTCGACTTGGAAATGTGTTTTCTCTTTGTCTTCCCCAGCAGGAGCTGAATCACGCTCATTCCAGCTGTCTCTCCCTCTCTGCCTTCACACATGCATTGATTACGTGAAATATCAATTCATGGTACAGAAAGGCTTATAACGCCTAAACACAGCTGCTGGGATTTAAACCTCCTCCTCTTGAAAAACGATGCAAGAGTTTGTTTTGGATGTCACTCATGTGCTCTGTAATGTTTTACCTGTTTGTTGTTTGTCTACTTGTGCATTAATGTTTTGTCTTCCATCCTTTCTTTTGCAAACGCAGGCAGCAGACATACGCCATTCCCTGGCATAGAGCTCCCAAGTATGATCATAACGCTTGAATCCCTTTGTGCTTCCTGTTGATGCCTCTCTGCATGGAACGACTGAATGAGTTACTGAGGGCTTCCATTTCACTTCACATGCGGACAATCAAAGCGACAGTGATCCTGTTATTGGTGTTAATTGTATCTTAAGAGAAAAAAACTTGCTAGGAGAAACAGAAACTCCTATAAACATTTGTGTGCTACAGTTTAGGTAGCAATGATGGACTGGGCAGTGAAAACTTGATTATTATTCACATATAGACTGATGATCTGGGATAGGCTACATCCCCGCAACCCAAAAGATATGCCGGTATAAATGGTGAATGGATGGACCACCAGTTGAGTCATGTATTATAATTACTGTGCTGAGTCTGTTGTAATGGAAATGGTTCCGGCACATCATACTAGCTCCATCATTACATTTTTAAACTGCTGGTTATGAGTGCAGCAAAAGAAGAGTTGCTGCCTCACACCACGTAGAATCTAAATACCATATACAAATACGTCAGCATTTCACTGCACTGCAAGTTCAGATCTACGCATGTCTCACCCCAGTGCAGCAAAACTGTCGGCCCATTTTATTTTTGGAGCTAAATCAAAGCTGCCTTGAATATTGATGTCATCCTTAGTGATGTTAGGTATTTCACACACTGACCCGAGCTCACAGCTGAGGTTTTAAAAGAATTTAGGTCATACGTTACTTTTTGTTAGCCAGCACTTCGTCATTAAATTGGATCTGTTCAACAACAGAAACACATGGGGAAGGTTCAGATTATTTTAGTTGAGCTCATCATGGGAGTTTACATCTGGGTCAAACAAGACCATTTGCACAAAATTCAGATGAATGAGGAAATGAAAGACGTGGAACTTGTCTGTCCCAGGTTTGCAGTCGACATACAAGAATGTGAGCAGATCAGACTTTGCTCTTGAAGCCAACCAGTTACTGATTTGATGATCTGTCTGTTTATGTTTTTCTGTTGGCAAGACAAGGGAAAATGCCTTACATTGTTTCAATAGCAGCGCACTGCACTGTCCTGACACGTTGAAGCACACTTGGATCACAAGAAGACAATTGTTTTTCCCTAAGTGGCAATGATAATGGTTGGAAGCCCTCAGTTTCACGTCCTCTCAGTTGAAATGAATTTGGTTCTTGTGAGATTAAGAATTATTACAGGACGCAATAAACTGTGACATGATTGATATGATTTGTGTTATCTTAGACACCACAGATGTGTAATCCTCAGGCTGCTAAATGTTTTAAAAAGTATGAAAAAGAGCCTAGAGACCCAGTAGAGACATGGAACAGTTTGTTATTTATTAGCAATATGTGTAAAGTATCATGCTAATTAACCCTCCTAGATTTAGTTTATGAAATTACATATAACTTGTCACACTATTGATTAGACACTAGAGATTATAGTTCATTAAATGCCTAACATGAACATAATTATGCTAAGTGATAATGCCTGTGCCTGTTTTTCTTTTTTGCATCTTTCTGCTTGATAAGATTTCAGTTGTGGGCTCAGATTTTCTTTTGTTTGGAAAAAACCCGATCACTGGATTATAGTTTATTGGCTTCCTTTTTAACCCTGAAATTGAAAACCATTCAGAAAGTTTTTGCACAGAGGCCTTGCTGGATGGTCTTGTGATGGATTTGGGAACTGGCCTCTGAGCGTGCCTTGCTGTTGTTTGGAAGAAAGTTCTTGGCATGGTCGGGGCCTCAGTGTGGGGAAGTCAGATGTGGTGGGTTTTAGACCTGGATCAATTATTACTTGGTAATTGAGACACATTAAAATGCCTGTCTGGGTTCAGAGACTACAGTTTGGAGGGCTATAGATTAGCCCCAAGATAAGTTATAATGCTCTTAATAACATCAGAATTGTAATCTGTGAAAACTAGTGTCTGATGAGATTACAAATAATGATCGATCCTGGTCTGTGGTTCCTAAAGGAGGCTCTGCTCGACATCCACTTGTCCATCTACCGCTATACCAAAAGCAGCCACATGTAACTGTCTCATGTCAACCCATCTCAAGTCTTGGTTTGAGTGTAGCACAAATTTGTGCCACAGATAACTTGCTCTCAACAGTCTTCAGTGGCCTGCAGGTATTGAACCAGTGCTGTGGTAGCTGGAAGCTTGCTGGGGCAGAGCAGTCTTGCATGATGTTTGCAGGTTTTTTAACCAAATCCCTTCTCACCAAATCTCCCCTAACTTTACCTCACCTCAAGAACCTGCTCCTGATTGGAGTTACAGGCCAGAGCTCATGTCTTTTCCTGAAAGTAACGTTCCTTTATCTGTTTCTTTTAGTAATGATGGCGAAGGAGAAGCCGCCCATCACTGTTGTTGGAGATGTAGGAGGCAGAATCGCCATCATTGTTGTAAGACCTCAAACTTGCATGTGAAAACTATTGCATCCCCCATATTGAAACATGAGCTCTCACACAACATCTGTATTGGAGAGATACAGTGTGAGGACTGTCTGAAATTTTTGAGGTACCACAAAATATCACAGCAAGGCCAAATACTGTGTTCCTGGTGTTTTTTGTACTTCATGAGATTCTTTATAGTCACGCTGCTTCCCAAGAAATCTGATGAACGTTGGATTCTTACCATTGTTAACACTGTGACACACTGACCTCCCAAAAAATAGAAACTCAGATGGTGACACTGAGTTTTCCAGCGATCCAAATGTATGCATTTTTCCCTTTTTCTGTCCCTTTACCCATGTGACGCCTAACCCTGTGGTCGCTTTCTCAGGATGACATCATAGATGATGTGGATGACTTTGTTGCTGCAGCAGAAATCCTGAAAGAGAGGGGAGCCTACAAGATCTACATCATGGCTACGCATGGCCTGCTGTCTGCAGATGCACCACGGCTAATAGAGGAATCTGCCATCGATGAGGTAAAATCATGTGTGGGTTTTGTCACTTAAGTTAACATTTAAAGGTGTACGCAAAGTGTATATCAAACCTATAAAATCCTGTAATTACATTCAGTAAACTGACCTGATTAATTAAATTTGTTAAAACACGTATCAGCAGAAGCATCAGTATAATCCTACCCAGTCAGTCCAGTACATGTACACATTGTAGATCAGCATGTTGCCTTCCTCCTCAAAAAATGAAAACACAATTAGTCACTCCTGCAAATACCTTTCACTGTGGTGTCACTCTGTGATGTATCCCTCCATAATTATTTACGTAAGTAATTTGTAGGACTTTTTATACATGTCCACCATGCCTTGATTAATGTTTGTGGGAACTCATAACACCAGCCTGATGACAAACTGAACTTAAACAGTGTGATTTCCTGTTTACTTACACTTTGCATTTTGTCAGCGTTGGTCTGTGGAACTTTTTGCCCTGAGTTCAGCCTGTGTGTGAGTTTGAGGACTGGCTTTGATTATTGGGGAATCCTGTGTCATGAGAGTGAGGTTTTGAAATAATTACTGAAACTTGGTAGGGGGTTTGTTTATATGCAGAGTTATGTGAGGATATCATTTCCATGTGGCATTTGTAATGCATGGAATATTCTCAGGGTAGATACCACCTCTAACAGCCCAACTAATCAAATGCTCATGTTTAGAGTTGTATATGTACAGGGTTCCCAGGGTCATGAAATTCCTGGAAAAGTTATGAAATTACACTGTTTTTCTGACCAGAAAATGGATTGGAATTAACAGAATATTTTAGAAAATTTGGGAATATACATTGTTTTGGCTGTTGTTTAAAATGTGTCCATCAAAATCCCAAATCATACCTAATGTTACATGAAATATGTATATGATATTTTTTTTTAATTGAATTATTTTTTGTTGTTGTTTCTATATAACCTTTAGCTACAATGTCTTTCTTAAGGCATGGCACACTGAAATAAAACCCTTACTGTGTTCTGTGATCACTACATATGTCTACCTATATTGAACTACATGAAGTCAAGCACATGGGGTAAAATATTTTTGGAAAGATTTGAAATGCTACCTGAAAACTTAGACTCAGGGCAGCAAAATCCATTTAGTAGTGCTAAAAGGCTTAAACAAATGCACTCAGACTGTTGTATTGCGCCTCCAGGTGGTGGTGACCAACACTGTACCTCATGAGATGCAGAAGCTACAGTGTCCAAAAATCAAAACTGTGGATGTCAGTATGATCCTGGCTGAGGCCATCCGGCGCATCCACAACGGAGAGTCCATGGCCTACCTGTTCCGCAACATCGCCGTGGATGACTGAGGCAACGCACACTTAAATTTTACATTCCTGCGCTCACACACACCGATGACCAAGAATCAAGATTATTCCATTTTCTGCTTTGACCAATTGTACCTGTTTGTTTTGCTGATAAACATGTTGGCACAAATTGTTTGTATTCACCGTATGTGACATATGAAGCAACCTCAGCTCTTCTTTATTCCTTTGATTTGTTACATAGCAGGACTGTACAAACAACACACTGTTTCACTTCACTAATATAAGCTTCCTACCATCTGAAAACATAGATAGCACAACATAATGTATCATGTGCAGCCTCTCAGTGCGCTGCAGACTTTGACAAATAAACAATTCTCCTTGTGTGAGTATAGTTCTGTCTTATATTTCTTTTAACCATGTGACTTTAATATGATGAACACTTGAACCGTGGTAAAAACAGATGGCTTTGGTAGGCATATGGTTTGCATTTTGGGTTGGAAGTGTGAAGAGATTAACAAAGTGGCTTCACACCTGAATCTAAACTTTCAGTAGCAGTTTCAGTCACAGTTGAGGTTGTTTGCTTTATGAAGCATGGAAGAAAAGCGTGAAATGTCCAGCTGCAGTGTTGGATAAAAATGCTCATCATAAAGCTTGTGCCAAAAAACTCTGCACTGCACGAGGTGGTTTGTCATTTTATGGTTGTGATATATTAAATAGTATAGAAGTTACTCATCAGGAAATACAGTAGAGTGCAGGAAGTTTCAGTGTAATGTGGGCATGGTTGCAGGATCTGATTGCAGCAGCGTGCCTTGATTTATTTTATTTTTTTAATAAATCCTGCTTTGCATGAAGAGTGTGTGACATCTCACACAAAAGGTAAATGAACCTTTTACCATCGTAAAAGAACAAGAAAGTGGATACAATGTAAACTTAACTGCACAGTTAGCTGACTCTCTTTACCACAGTATGTATACAGAATGTAATCGCTGACCTTTAAATGACATTTTGGGTGATACTTTCTGAATGTAACCTTTGACAAGAATAGAATTCAGTTGTAAATATATGAATATATCATTTTATTCATGATTTGAATAGGTGACTAATATACAAAAATACAAGTCAGTCACACACATTGACATATGACCCAAAAAATGCTCAGTCACAGTAAAAATAGGCATGTGACACATTCAGTAGTTATTTTTACTCTTCTACTTAGCTTATACACTGCAACACAGAGACTGCTGACATTTCATCTCACACGCACACTATTTAATAATCTTGCTGTGTTCTGCCCAGGACCCTGAACTTGTTCTAAACGCCTCAGAGTCACTTCAATCTGCTGAGGAGCTTTGACCAAGTCCAGGGGCAAAGACATCTGAGAAAATGACTCATAACTTTATGAATGACTTCGCTCACTGCAGCTAACATCTGATCCACTGAACGCTAACAAAACTAATACTAAAGTAAAGGTAGTATACGTAAACTGGCTGTCCAAATATCCTCAGAGGTCCATCTCAGACGTACATTAAAATAGAACTCCGCGTTACAAGATGACAAATCCACACACCTGCGTGACTGCGAAGCTTCTAGGCCTTCTTCCCTTTGCAAATGAACACAAGGGTGTGCGGAAGAATGTTTAAATGTGGACTGAAAGAGGAACTGCCCGCAAACGTTTACCCAGCCACTTCCTCAAATTAAAACAGGAAACTCTGTCTAATCTGATGGAGTGGTGTGCGTGTGTGTGTGTGTGTGTGTGTTTGTGTGTTTTGTGTGTGTGGGGGGTGCTCGAACCTGAGCGCTTCAACTGTCTCTGCTCAGCAGGTTGCATTTAGGGGAACCGTGCACAGCTGTTTCAGGAACTGCACCATGATCCATTCTGTTGGCCTGTTGAGCAGGAGTGCTGATGATCTATTTAGTATTCACATTTTGTGATGCTCAAGGGTTTGTTTTGCTTAACTTTGACTGCTGTCCCCCTCAGGCCTGGAGCCAGTTAGTTGACAGTAGAGTTGACACTTCTCCTTAATTGGGATGTCACAGTAGCTTTCATCTGAATTTAAAGCGGCTGTGATATTATCCAGGCTGTTTGAGATGTTCACTGTAAGCTTAAGTGTGTTTTATGGTTCAGGAAAGGCAGCTCTGGTAGACTCCATCAACAGCTTGTGTACCCACTGCTTGTCAATCCCATAACTCCAGACTGATGACAAACAATAAAATCCACGCACATCTTTCTTTGTTCATCAGAGCACTCATCAAACTAATGAGATAATGCAGTGAAGTCTGTGTATGCATATCTGAATATTAAAGTTAAAAACCAAAGCATTTAGAACCTGGCATAGCTGAGCTGTTAGCAGTGTTAGTGGGTGTAATGTACGTTTCTCATCAACAGATGGCGACAGAGATCTTTGATACTGTGGGATGGAGAAGGTTAGGAAATGTAGAGCACAAACTTTTGATTTCAGTTCACTTTACACGTTATTTTTTCTAGCTCGAGTCATTTATGTCACTAAAACAAATACCAACAGCAGCTACAACAGCACAGGGAATAATTTTCCTGCCACTTGTTGGCTTATTTTTTAACTGTAAGACTCCATGGATGAAACCGAGCAGTAATGTAAAAGCAGAAAGTGAATGTGCTGAGACCCCACCCAAAATCAACTGAAGGTTCAGTAACACATGCAGCACATCAACATGTAGATGCTTCTAATCTTAACTGTTCGATGTTTCACAGTCACAGTTTCATCTCTATCTTCTTCCTCTTTCTACCTATAGGGACATTAGAATATCTGTGATTTGAAAAATCAGTTTGTTCGAACAAGTTATATGCTCAATGTGACCGCCGCCCGCCTCAGGAAGATCTGACGCAATGAGGTGTGCAGCTGTCAAATATTTTGTTAATTCTGTTTTGGATGGATGAGGATATTTATCAAAATTATTCCAGCTTCAAACTCACTGTATGTAAATTTGATCAGATATGAGTCCGAATGACATTTGTCCTACCACACAATACTACTGTGGCTATACAGTACGATGGTATTGCTGCAGCACGTTCCGTGACCTTGATGCAGATAATCTCTGTTATCATTTATTTCTAGTTATCATCATCCGTTGGTGCACTGACACCACAAATTTCCACTAAAGAAATTTAAATGTTCATTAAATAACTGATTTATTATTTACTTTTAATAACTTACCTTCTGTACATAATTAATTACTTCAAAGTCAACTTGCCTCTCCGCAATTAATATGTACTTGGATCAACAATTTCACACAACAAATGCCATATTTTTGTGCTTATATCTTTTATTACACATTTAGATCCACATTCCACTTACATTTGTCAAATAAACAGCAAAATAATACCATTTGCCATGGAAAAAGTATTGAAAATTCATGTATTTAAAATTAAAAAAACAACCTTAAAACATTGTAAAAACATTTAAAAACAAAAAGTTTACATTTGCACTACACCAATTTTTCTTTTTAAAACATAATAGTAATATCATGCTCAATGGCAAACTGGAATCAAGTACAAAATATGTAAACATTATGATGTGCTACATACACTGAATTATTAAATTAAATCAATTTACATGAGACATACCTTTGCACGTATCACAATATATACACACACACTTTCCTTTAGTAAACAACTGGTAAGCAACAGTCCAAACCTTGATGTCAGTGAACATTGTCAGTTAAAATCTAAAAGGTACACATTGATCTAAACACCAGCAGCATGGCACCAAATAAGCAGCAACAACATTACATCGAGTAAACAACTGAGTAGTTAATGCAGCTTCCTTCTTTCCACTTTTACAGTCTTCGGCAAAGGAGTCTTTACACCATTCACCTTTTCAGTTCCTCTTCCTCTCAGCTGTGAACCCTGAAGTGTCTTTGCTGGTCCAGAGTCACTTATTTCAGTCACTTTATACCTCCACTGACTAAAGTCCAAGCTTTCCTCTTTATATTTTTTCTCTGACCAGCAGCATTTAGTGCTCTCATCTCTTGTTCCTTCATGAAACAAAACAACACTTCCCTCTGACTGTCATTATGACAAAATACAGCTGTTGGTCTTGTTCATGGGCGGCCGGAAGCTGGTGTCTTTTGGAAAGGTCTCCCTGCGTCTACGCAGCGCAGGGCTGAGACGGCTCGGAAGGTTTGCCTGCTGCAGGAGCTCCTTGAACACCTCCACCACGTTGGCGTTCTCCTTTGCCGAAGCTTCCAGGTAACTGTTGTTCCAATCCATCTCCACGGTTGACAGCACGTCCTTGTTGGACACCTGGCGCTCCTCCTCCCGGTCCACCTTGTTCCCCACAACCACGATTGGCGTGTACTTGTCCTCCTTGATCTCCAGGATCTCATCTCGGAGGCTCTTTACAGCCTCCAGTGACTCAGGGTCGTCCACGGCGTACACCAGCGCAAAGGCGTCGCTGTTTTGGATGGAGAGCTTGCGCATGGCCGGGAAGGAGTAGCTGCCACTGGTGTCAAGGATCTCTACTGTGATCTTGACCCCACCAATGTCATACTCCTTGCTGTGCAGCTCCTCCACTGTGCGCCTGTGTTTGGGCTCAAATGTGTCTTGGAGGAAGCGTTGGATCAGGGCTGTCTTGCCTACTCCTGCTGCCCCCAGGAAGACTAGACGCACCTGGGTCTTCTCCTTCACCTCCAGAGACATGCTGGTTTTTGGTTGTTGGTTTTTGGCCAAAATAAGTAAAGAAAATGTCCCAAAGCTGCCTCAATTCACCCACTTCCCCTTGGTGGTTACAACAGCTGCTTTAAAACACTGCAAATCTCAACACCTGTCACTGGCTTCTACTTTTCTAAATTCCTTGAAAATCTCCCCTCGACCAGTTACTCGTGAGTCTTCTCCTTGAGCTTCTTTCCTTGCCTTTCTGTCACCTGTCAGGTTTGTTAAGCTGGCAGCGGCTCTGTGTCAAGGCTCCTCAGAGTTGCTTATTGGATGCTGCTCTGTGTCTGATCCCACACGCTGCCTTTTATGCCTGTTTTGGTGAGAGAGCTTCCATGCCCTCCTGCAGCTGCAACCAATGAGCAGAAGGGAGCCTGCTGAAGTGTAACATCCAGGCAACCAATGATGAGAGAGTATGTAAATCAGTGTACTCTACGCCAATTCAGGAGGAGAAAAGAGGTGATATCTGGAAGTGAGTAAATGGCAAGCAGAGCATGGAAAACATAAGGAAACAAATAGCAGAGAAAATTTCCAGCTCTGTTTAGATTGTCTTGGAGCAATGAGTCCAGTATTTACACAGTTAAATCCATCCTGCTCTCGCGGTTGATTAATCAACTCTTTGGTTTCTCTTCATTGGACCAGATCATCCCATGAATACATAAACCTTTGGATATGTCATAAATGATCATTCAAGCCTTGACATACTTTTGTATGAATATGTTTAGCATATTCTTCAACTGATTATTAGCCGGCAGTGAGGAATCTGATGGTGACAGGAATTTTAACTAGCATACCAGGTGAGTAAATATGTATATTTATAAATATTTAGAGTTATATTGGCTTACTGGATCCCTTTGTGATGTCCATGAATAAGGACAAGATGAGAAGAAGACAACAAGCAGACCACTTGCTTTGTCTCCTCTGTGGTGCAGTGAATAGATTCCCCTGTAGATCCAGTTCCAAAGAGAAAAGTCAATTCCTGCAAACACTTGTCACCTGTGAATTGATTTATTTAAAAAGTTGAACCTCTTTCACTCCCCATCTCCCTACCTGAGACCCATTTCTGTTCCTTTTTAGGGGTGACAGGTGATCTTAAAGGGGAGATAGTAGGTCAACAGTATATGCCACATAGATGTGATATATACCATTTGAAAGTTGGGAACCTGAAGATAAATTTGAGATGCAGCCCAGTTTTGCTAGTCATAAATCTGTAATAGATAATGATTTGTGGTTGGGTGCCTATTCAGACTTTGAAAGTCTAGAGTGTATACGGGCTTAGAACATTATGATGGAGGTAAATGATCGCTATGCTCAATTATATCTCATAACTTGTAGATGCCATTTGTTACACAGATTTGATGCTAAATTTTAACATAAATAATTAATCAATATTATAATTGATAAAAATGGCCACAAATCCCTCCAGAATACTACATCAGGATACCAAGAGCTTCAGGAACACCAAAGAAAATCCATGAGCTGTGATTTGGTATCAAAAATGTTTGACATTTGGAGATGTTTGTGTCAACTGTATGTCGATCTCTTCTGTTCTGGAAATTGCTCAGAAATCCGCCTGTTTCCTATATACCTATTAAATCCATACATCTGCCGAATGCCTGATGTTTCTAGGTTGTATTTGTAAAGTTTCATAAGGATGTAATTATCTTAGAAGTCAAAGTAGGTCATTTTATACAGTGAATTCAAGTTTCCAGAAATGGTCTCAGTAAAATGAAATGTCTGCTATGGAGACTAACATCACACATGAATAAAATTGGGCTCACTGAACCCACAAAAGTCTTCACTCTCCAGTCATACCCAATCTATGCAATTCAAAGACTGTTTAGGGACCCCAGTATTCAGAATTATTCAAATACAGTAGGTAAAAATAACATTTGTACTGCATGATAAAAACCACATTATTTTGCCCAAAAACTGCAAGGGATTAGCATAAAGTGGGCATGTCTGTGAAGGGGAAACTTGTGAGTACCTATAGAATCCATTTCAAGGTACAAGTTCACGGAGCCCCTGTGAAAATGGTCAAGCCAGTTTTTTCCTCACAAAAATTTAGCCTAACTTTGGAGCATTACTTAACCTCGTTCCTGATAAGCTTAGCTCCTTTTAGTTTCATGTGACTCCTGTATCCTCACTGTAACTTTAAAACTGCACCTGCTGCAGCCTCTGAAAGACAGTAATGACGGTGCTGGTGTCCTCGCAGAATAGAAGTGATTAAATAAATCAACGCATAGGTGATAAGTGTGTGCAGGTGGTGACTTTTTTTCTTTGGCCATGAGTGAAAACAACCACCTACGAAGTATGGCAAATGAAAAGGTACACAATGTTCTTGTCACAGTTGAAGAGAGGTGAAAGATAATACTCCATTATACACAGTGAATCTATTGGTTTATTATGATCATGTTTGGGTTATTTTAAAGCTCAATTTCCTGTTAAAAAAAATATTAATTCTGTAATCTTGTTTATATATCTATACTCACTGTTTATGCATAGTATGAGACAATTCTAGTTCATGGCTGTATATATCAACTTTGGTAATGCAAGGAAATACAAATTTATTTACACAGCACCTTTCAACAACAAGGCAATTTCAAAGACATGAAAAGGCATTGAAACAATATATTAAAACATAAAAGACAAATATGATTAAAACTATAATAAACTAGAAGATAATTGTAAGCTGAAATTCAATAAAACTAAATAAAATTGAATAAAAAATTACAGTGCAGAATAAGATTTGATTAGCGAGGCCCATATTTGATGTAATAAAGGGCAGTGGCAAACAGAAAAGCCCTGATTTAAAATAAAGAAAAATGTTTTCTTGGAGTTTTCTCCAGATATGTGGTGCATAAATACTGAATGCTTATTCTGAATGAATCAAAAAATGCGTTCGCAGACCTTATATGTCCTTCAGCTAATGACATTTTCCTGAACAGTTCGTACTGTAGATCAGTTCAGTTACACATGGCAAGGCATGACTGAATCACCTTCAGCCGTCCTTGGTGTCCAATTAGATGTGATGCATCGCTTGTAACTGTCTGAGACCGAATCTTGCCTGCCTCCAGTTTGTCAGAGTTTGTCCTAGATTAGTGAGCCTGACTCGTGATCCTCCTAAATTTCCCCCGAGACTCCGCAGACTGTGAATCTGCCTGCCTTGTTAAGTTAGGCAACAGCGTGGAACCACGATGAGCTCCCTCTCACTGTTCCACCGTCATACACTTTTAATATGTGCTCATACCCTGTCTCCCCAGAGGACTCCTGCACCTGATGGGCAGTGGAGCAGAGCTAAGCACTGTGGGAATATTAGCCGGGACTTTCCTGGCCTGAGACACAGTGGGGAACACTAATGGCTGCAGTCACTGCTGTGGAATTTAAAGCAGAGTTTCCATCAGTAAGATTTTCCTGACCGCCAAGACGAGCAGTGGTAACGACAGACACCTTCCCACCTCGAGGCTCAAAGTGACATCTCATTAAAGGTATACTATGCAGGATCTACCCCAAACAAACAAACTGCATAGACTCATACAAAAGCAATTTCTCTTAATCATCACATATGACCTGCTTAGGGTTGGGACTCGTTAGGATTTTAACGATTCCGATTCCTTACCGATTCCTTCTTAACAGTCCGATTCCTTACCAATTCCTCTTACCGATTCCTACATTATATTCATTATACTTGCTATACTTAAACAAGTATATAATAAACACAAATGCATTCATACAAATACAAAAACTTTATTCTAACTGTTGCACAGTACAATTAGATGAAAATACACATTTCTGTGTGTTGCTGATTTAGGGCTTGTATCATCTCCCTGAGAATATATAACAACAAAAAGTGATTCTCTGATTTCTACAGTAACACTATTAAAATTAACCACAGCAATGTAATAAAAAATACTTATATGCATTCATGCTTGGACACTGTTATTTACGTGACATCACCTGAACATAACACACACAGACACACATTGGCTGTTTGTTTCTACCTCTCTCCTCGCTGGAAGTCTCGGACCTCCCGCCGCCCGCCTCCGCCTTGACTAAACGTTGAAAATAAAATAAAAGAGGGAGACAGGTGTCTCCTATGTTATATGTCCCCCCTCACCTCGCTGGAAGCGTAGGATCTCCCGCCTCCTGCTCCCGTCTCAAACACGAAGGTCTCCCTCTCCAGAGCACCAACGGCGCACGCCCGGCCTGTTAAATAGCCTGTAACCATGACAACTGTGTGGCACAAACTAATTGCTTTAGTGATTAGATAATGTCGGGCTCGGTCGGGTTCGGACAGAAATATGCGGCCCATGCCGCACTCTAATGGAAATGCACGTGACAATCTAGGAACCGTTTGCAGGAACCGTTACGCCAAATGTGATGGAACCTGTTCCGGAACTGGAACTTTGGACCTGGTGCCAAAAAAGAACCGTATCCGGATCCCAACCTTAGACCTGCTGGAAGTGTGTGGTGGTTTATTTATTTGCAGAGACTCTGCCCTGTGTCTGTATGTTTTTTATTAAGCCTCCTCAAAAGCAGCAGCCGTGGTGAAGGCATTTTGTTTTTGGGTTGTCCATTGTGAACACGATAGCTCAAGAACGTCTTGAGGGAATTTCTTCAATTTTGGCCCAAACGTTCTCTTGGTCCAAGCGATGAACTGATTAGTTTTTGGTGGTCAAAGGTCAAGGTCAAGGTCACTGTGTCTGTCTCATTCTCATGAATGTAATATCTCAAGAGGGCCCTGGGGGAATTTCTCCAAATTTGGCACAAATGTCAACTTTGAGTCAAACATGAGTTGATTAGAATTTCGTGGTTAAAGGTCACTGTGATCTACTCATGTCTTTAACTCAAGAATTCATACACTTATTATGACAAAATTTCACACCTAATAGGATACAATGATGAAGTGATGACATTTTGTATCCAAAAGGTCAAAGGTCAGCTTCACTATGACATCATAATGTTCTGCATAAAACACTTTTCTGGCCAGTGTCAGAACATTTGGTCAGATACTGAATTGGTGACACTGATCTTGGGTGCCACCTTGAAACTGTATAGATCTTCCATGTTGCCGGGGGGAAGATGTGTGAGAGCATCCATGTTTTCGCAGACATGGATGTAAACTGTTAATGCATCTTGACTGGTTCGAAGAGGCATACAACTGCAAGGCAGTAATTCAGGTCCTCTTCTTATTTTGCTGTAACCTTTGGATTGTGGTGTATAAGCCCAAGCCAGTAACACTGCACAGGTGAGGACTGTTGTGACCAGGTAGCAGCAACACATATCCAAGAGGAAGCTACAAAGCACACAGCGCTTTGGAAAAAAAAAACCCCGCAAATATTTTGAGGTCTAATGCCAAGTGGACAAAGCTCTTTCCAAAACTGAGAGTGAATCTGGGGTTGGCTTTCACTTTTACTGGTGGGCAATGAAGTAGGGGATTGGGATGAAGAGCAACAAGGAGCTGGCCTGTTTTCTGTTGGACAGGTAGGCGCCAATGGCTCTCAGACTTTTTACATCGCATACCACCTCAGAAAATATTAGGTTCTTCAAGTACCACCACTATGATTGATGTTAAAATACAGTAGTGCAGGCCTCCCCTATTCAACATGGACAGTGCACACAGGAGGCAGGGTAGCACCAAAAGTGGCACTCTCTCACACAACTCTTATACACCACATGGGCCGGCCCCTCTTCACTGGCACCGCTTAGCACTTGGTTAATCATTGTCTACTTCAGTTTCAACAGGGCTGCTGGATATATTCTCCTCCTGATCAGTGCAGGGAGGAGGCACTAACTTAAAATGTTTTGTTTACAAATGTTAACCAACAGTGTCTGCACATGTCTGCCTTTAAATTACAGTTTATACATTCAGGAGGCAGGGATTTCTTCACTAATGACAGCCTCAGTAATTGCAAATGTGGTTCAGTTTATTACTTTGTGGGACTGTTGGGGTCAGGGAAAGTAAGGCCCCAATCACACAGAAAGCATTTTGCTGGTTGCAAAACACCAGGCACATCGCTCTACCCTTTTTTTTTTTTTAAATTCAAAGCCACTAGTAAAAAAAAAAACACTTCCTGCCTCTTTTTATTGTTGCCAGGCAACAGTCCCACCATGACCTTACACTAACCTTCCTAAGTAATCAATTTACCGTTTATTTATTTATTTAAGTTTATTTATGTCACAATAATTAGTAGCTAGTTCCTAAAATGGACAGGCAGAAGATATTTGCTGTTGCTCTGGTTGAGGGTGAGAGGCTGTCAGCAAATAGTGAGTTGGGCACAGGGAAACAGAGATCTTTGTGGGTACATGAGACCCTAAAAAAGAGGGTGGATCATGGGGAGAACCACCAGTTGGTCCAGGAGCTTCACCTCGATGATGGCCTTTTCAAGTACTGCACTTGTATGCTTCCACACCTGCTGTTTTCTATTGACATTGTGGTAACTACGGTATGTAAAGTCGTATAGCTCTGGGTATCCGACTCCCACTACCACTGTTTACCGACTGTAAACTTGTTGTTGTGACCAGTACAGGACACCTGCCTCTCAAATAATCCAATTGGACAATGGGGAAAATGCAAAGATGACAAAGGCTGCATTTTTGCTCTAAGTAGAAGTTTTTTCAACTCAAGAAGTTCAGAGCGCCCCAGCAAAAACACGAGGCACCTTGAGCGCAGACACGCGAGGTGCATCGTAATGCAAAAACAGCAAGCAAAAAGCTTAAATCTCATTAAAAACAAATGCTCTCTGTGTGACCAGGGCCTAAATCAATTCAAGGACTCCAGTTGAGCACCATTTCATACCACTTTAAACAGTTTTATTAATTCCAGTGAAGTACCAAGCAACTGTGGCACACTGCACACTCTGATACCCAACTTGTACATGACAAAATGCCACAATAATATGTAAAATTAAAACTGAACCCACACAATGTAAAAATCTGCACCATCAAGAGCTTAAAACGAAAGGAAAAGTGGACCTACCACCTGTGGCTACTGGGTGGTTTTCTATGTACTTGCACTAAATGTGCACTATGTGCCATTATGTCTCATATCCACAGCATTTTTCTTGTATTTCTACTTGCGGTGGTGATGATTATCAGCAGATGGCTCTGCCTGTTGGGCTGAAAATGATGTTCAGCTCTGACGTGTGTTAAAATTAAACACTGTTGTGTTCCATCAGTCATTATAAGAATATCATACAGCAAATGATCTTAACTGACAGGCTGTATTGTTTTCTGGTCAGAGCTTTCCATTACTCATGATTGGTACAGAAATAGCTCTGTATATTTAATCTGCTCTGCTACGTTTAGTTCACCTGTTCAGTTTTCAGTGGCTATTATTATAACAGGTTGCTCTGTATACATGACCTGTGCTGTGTCATACTGAATGTGCCATTGTGCGTTGATTTGTATGCTCCTATGCAACAATGCTCAATTTTTGTCTTTTTCTTTTTTAAGTGCCCTCAGCTGCTTTAGAGTTGCTCGTGTTTCCTCTTCCAGTCCGTACCTGTGTTCATTTCTTCTTCATACACTGACAAAATCGCACAGTCATTGTTCTTCTGCTGCTGTTTAAAAACAACCACAAGTCTCTCTGAGTATATTTTTTCCTTTACTAGTCCCAGATCTATCTTTCAATCAGATAAAGTTGATTGTGTGTCTGCATTTGAGACAGATTTCTTAGTGGCCATGAGGAATGGCACTGGCTCTGTGCAAAGTGGCCCGTGTTTTGGTCCCCTGGCTTGATTGTTTGCATTCAAATTCCTGTGGGAAACATGCACACGGCACTGTCATCCTGTCTAGATGATGCCACAAGATGATGATGTTGAAATCTGACAGATGCCAAATATAAATGTTAAATCTTCACATATCTGTTCTTACAAGAAGGGGTGGAGGAGGACTGTTAATTTTTTGATGTGGATAAAAAGGAAACAGCATAATATTATGCACTCATAAAAAAAACCCTCCCTCCCACACACACACACACACACACACACACACACACACACAAAGAACAACAAAAAATATAGCAAATATTAGAAGAAACAGTAGGTGTTATTCTGTGAGTTTTGTATTATTTCATACTCATACTGCATATAATTTTCATCCCCAAGGTCATGTGTTCTAACTAAAGACTTAAATTTTTAAAAATGATTACAAAGATAAAGTTGAATTTTTACCTAAGGCTAAAAAATTCCTAAAAACACACAATCCACTGTAGTTTTTACTCAAGAAAAGAAAAAAAAGTGCATTTTTGGGGGGGTGGATTTGGTGTTCTTGCAAGTATTTACGACAGGAGGTGTACGTGGGCTTGACTCACAGTTAACTACTGTGCCTGTGCTCATCGTCATTTGTTTCTATTAGACATTTTGTTCTTTCAGACAACAATGCTCTACTGCACAGAGGAATAAGCTCTATCAGGCTTTGAATCAACAGGCACTACTTGTTAGCAGATCAGTTTATTTGTTGGTCTCTTCAGGGGATTTGTTGACATTAAAACAACAAAGTAAACTGTCAGCCTCATCCCTGCAGGAACATTTCAGCCTCCACACTGTCTACACTAGAGACACTACACACACTGAGACTCCATGAATTGTCCTTACTGCTCTGGCTGTTAATGTAGCCCAGTAACTGCCCTGTTGCCTACCAGCTGGTGTGCAGTAACTAAAAGCTTGATGCTTACACTGGTTGGGAGTCATATTACACTACAGTTTATGCTCATGTAATAACCCCAGGCTTTACCTTTTGGGATTGGCAATGGTGGCATTGTATTGCTGAGTAAATGCGACTGACTGGCCGAAGTTTATACAGACAAACATTTACGCTAAACTTAATCGGGCTGAGTAGATGTTAGTAAAATCCAGTTTGAACACAGCACTGAAATGAAACCTATTTAAAACATGGATTGCCCAACATTCACCGATGATCAACTGCTGTGCTTTTATAGACAAACTTTGAACACGGACTCTTCCCACCTGTCGTAAACTGCATTACAGGTTATCAAAGCTAAAGCTTGGAGATAATGATTCGTGCATATCATGACAGCCTTCTGTCGCCGCTGTAAAATCTTTGGCTGTAACGCTGTGATGGTGCTTGGGCATATTCCGAATGGCCTTCCAGTCCAGTGCTGGTTCATAGTCTCACCTTGTTGAAGCAAACTGAGTCATATAAGTACAGTAGGAGAATAAATAGTGAGTAGTAAATGTTAATGGGAAAAGTGATACCATCTTTATGGTTGTGTTTTGACTTTATGGTTGCACAGCTGGCTGACATTTATTTCATGACTTCCTTAAGTGGAAACAAATTGTGTTTTGTTTTTTGTCACATTTTGCAATAAAGATGCTGCATTTGAAAAGAAAAAACATACACCTAAATAACAGATAAAACAAATATCTTTTACTATGATTATATTTGGGAACAAAGCTCGCAGCCTGTTTTAACACACTGCAGTGCAGTTCTTATTGATGGACAGACAGGATGTACGCCAGGATGTTGTGCGTCAACAGTCAAATCGCCTGTCAGACTAGACAATCTCTGTCAGTCCCCTCGTATCTTTGTCAGTGCACAGAAAAACACGCAGTGATAATGGCCACTAAACAATAGACTAAGAGAGAAAGGACAGGTTCATATCTTGTCTCATTCCTGTCAAAAACATCACTGCACATTATGTGACACTGTTACTGTATGTGCACTTTTTTCTCATACTTATTTTTATACTTGGGCTGGGATAATTGTTGTGTTAAGAAAAATGATGATGTAAAGGGATGTGTGTGCCCCACTTTCCTTTGTGGAGCAACTACAGTATCTGAGCCTGGCTTTAAAGAAGAAGTCTGGTGATATTCTATATTGTCCATTTGTATGGTCAACAAATCTCATGAAAAGACTAAAACCAACAATGAGTTCATCCTACTAATAACTACTGTGTGCATCTAAATCCTGATATAGTTTATTCCTCTGTCACAGACCTCCATTGTTGCCTAAATCAGTAAGCCACACTGTTACCCTTGGTGACATATTTCTGCATTATGACCAACATGTTTACGAGGCATGGGTTTCAAGGACTGGTACTAAATAAGTTCTGATTCCTGACTGGTCAGTATAGAAATATCAATAAGCTTCTTGACAAATGCTGCTGCTATCAGTATTTATGTAATGCTAATTCTTTCTAAAAAAGCTGTTGTTTTTATAGTCCTAACCGTCGCTATACATTGATGAAGCTACCTGGGTCAGGATATTACGTTTTTCACATTTCACCTTCACTTAATTAAATAAAAAATGCAGTTAAATGTTGTGTGCAAATGGGGTCACACCAGCAACCTCATGAAACACTTCAAAATACAACATTATAAAATCTGAAGCAGTGCAGCATTTTTGACTGTTTTGGCAAAGCGGGTTCTAATGTATGTTTCTAAATAGTCCCCTGGACAATGGGTGTGCTCATAAATCAAACCTGACACTCTAAATTAAAATGAGAGCACTGTTGTTCAAAGATATTGACTGTTCTCTTTCTGAATGAATGAATGAATGAATGAATGAATGAACAGTTAAGTTAAGCACACATAGTGCCCTTCGCTCTCCGCCCCTTCTCTCCACAGAGTGCCCTGAGTACACTCTGCTGCTGTGGGTGTGTGGTGCTCTGAATAACGGTAATAATGCTCCAAAGTTACATCTCTGGTGCTTGGAGTGAATATATCTTATTGTTGCCAATATTTTCAACTGTAGGGAGATGACTACAGCTGTTAATCTTGCTGTATCAACTGTTGAATCTTTGCATGACAAGTCTTTTTTTTTGCACCAAATTATGGAGAGTAGTTTCTATAAGAGTATGGATAAGTATTGGTATCAATAAGCAGTATCATTATCGAAAGTGATATCAATAAAATCCTAACGATACCCATCCCTAGTGGCGGTTTATTTTGAGCCAATCCCACATAAACCTTCCTGCTGTCATAAATAAACAACAGCACCAAATGTGTATTAATCCACAGATGAAAAAAAGTTCCCAACTAATGCACTATTTACTCCCATCTGAGTGATGTTTGCTGAAACCTACAATGCCCAGCTGTTTTAGGAAATTGCCAACTTTTTCTCAGAAGTTAAACTGAACATTGTGACCCATTTTTAAAGATTCACGTAAAGAGGAAACAACAGGAAAGAGGACAGGATTTTGTCTGTGTAAACTAATGTCGGAATTTAGATGGTGTATGGTGTTAATATTGAATTGTAACTGAAATATTCCAAACCACTAAAATTTAATTTTACCTCAGATACAGCCCCACTAATGTTTGCCCCTCCTGCCTTTTCCTTCCTCGTGTGACTGAATCAAGTCAATTCAAGGTATGCAAAAGAAAAATTAGAAAAGAAGGCCCTTTCTTTTCGTGTTCATCGTGTGTCCTGCAGGTTGCACTGATGCTATCTTTCTGTCTATTTATGGGGCTCCATTTTGTCTGTTTGTGATTCAGGGCAGCGAAGCACAATATTACCTCTGGAGTCGTTTTCAGTGTTGCTCTCCTCTTTTCAAAACACTCGTACTTCAACAGATTAGGGTTGTTTCCTGAGGCCATGCACACTTCTTCAGCCTCAGTTGCTCTGTTATATTCTATATGGACATTCAAACACTGGGCTAAAATAGTTTTCTCTGCAGCGTGCATCTGTCGTAATGTTTTGTGGCACTCAGTCTCAACAGTCCTTGCTTCAATGGGCATTTGTGAGATGGAAAAATGACATGTTAAATATATAATTTCTGTTTTTAGTGTTTCCCTATAATGCATTACTATTAACTGTTGATTCCAAAATATAACGATTTAAAAATGTGATCATAAAATCCCAAACCAAAAGCAGTTCTTGCTCCAGTCATTTTGAACATAACATGGGGTTATTTCAGAACACAGTAATCCCGCAGCTGTTTGGAAAATCTGCACAAGTCATGCAGAGGTACTTACGATGCCATAATTAACTGGCCCATTTTAATTAGCACCTCAGCAGAATAGCGAAGGGGGCCGACAACAACTCACCACGGAGTTTGATTAAACAAACATCCATCTGCCCTGTGAATATGTCAGCTGCCTCTTCACATTTCACAAATCTCACAAATGTAATAACCAAACCAACCGAAATCCAAAAGTTAATGTCACTGAATTATGTATACACAGTGTTGAATTTGAGCTGCACATGTGGAAGTACAGTATGTAAGCCTGCTGCCTGGACCGGAGGCTCATGACTCATAGGCATTATGTTAATTTCTGATTTTCACAAGCTACAACTTCAGAATACTGATCCCCAGTGAAACATGCTCAGTGGATGAATAAATGTAGACCATGGTGTAGAATGGGAGTCCAGCAGCCGAGTTGCCAGAAGAAAACGTTGGCATTTTATGTCTCAGTACAGTAGGTGAATACATTTGCACATTTCATGTCAATGTTTCTAAAGTGATGTTGAATGTCAGGTGACTGTCATCGTGATGGTGGATGGCATGTCACCTCGGAGAGATGCCTGCCAAGTTGCAGACCACTGTTTGAGACCAACAAACAACAAAACTGGTTGTGATTTAGCGAGTCATTGCTGTGTTTCCAGCAGCTTTTCATGTACCTAACTTGGGGTTTTTGTAGTGTCTGGGCACATTCAGTGCCCCAGGCAAGCTTCCCCTGGCTACTAACAAAAACAGCAGCTAATGAGAAATCAACACAAATAACTTAGCTAACAAGCAGTAATATTAAATAACAAACAATAAGGGAATACTGTCTGTCTAAATTGGCAAATTTCATCTTCTTGTTTTTGTACTGGGTTGGCGGCGATAGCTCTGTCCATAGGGACTTGGCATGGGAACCAGAGGGTTGCTGGTTTAAGTCCCCATCTGGACTAAGTATGCAGTGTGGATTAATAGCTGGAGAGGTGGCAGTTTGCCTCCTGGGCACTGCTGAGGTGCCCTTGAGCAAAGCACCAAACCCCCAACTGCTTGAGCTGCCTGTCCACGGGCAGCCCCCTCACTTTGACGTCTCTCCATTTAATGCATGTATAGGTCTTGCCTGTGCATGTGTGTGTATTTCGGGCCTGTGTGTATATGACAACAGAGTGAAAAAATATTATATTTCCTCTTAGGCTTTTGCCTTTTCCTTAACTCTTAATACTTATATTAAATATTTTGAAAGTCAAAAAAAAAGCACCCTAAGTGGCTGCCCATGTCACCTACAGGTAGATGCACCACTGGACCTACCACTGTGTTTCCAATGGGGATATTGCCACAAAAAGATTGCTGCTATTGTGCACTCCAAAATGGGTATTTTAAGCCAAAACATAATATTTTTCTTACCATAACCAAGAAGTTTCTGTGCCTACCTAGCCACAGCTCAGTTAAAACATAAAGTCCCAGTGTGTCTGCTACATAATAAGGTGCAAATGTAACATATACGTGGTTTGCAGAAAGATACAACGCCAGTATTTTTTCTTCTTATTGGGTTGGGTGCAGACAAAAAAACAAGTTGTTAAATAATTCAAACTATAACTCCAACAAGTAATGGCGCTGGAATATTTTCTGTTGATTTGAGGATTGTCAAAGCAACTGAACATTTTGAGTGACACTATCTGGGGGCACTGACTATAAATATCGTAATTTAATTAAAATCGACTCATTAGTCAAGTGACTAAAGCCTAATTAAGGCGTCACCGATGAGAAACATATCTTTGGCGAGTAAATCATTTTAATACTTGGCAGGGCAAATGGGGTTTCACGGGAATTAAAATAGATCACAGCAATGTATCTGCATATGTTTATAACTGAGTAACTGACACCCCACATGAGGGTAAAATAGGATTACTTTGCATTTGTGATGAAACACTCCTTTAATATTTTCCTTACAAATAAAGGGAACTTTCTTGTTGACCTTATTTTAATGTTCAGTTTTTCTGTACATCTGGTGAAAGGTCAGATGGGCTTACAAACGTCTCTACTGTCACACGAGTCACAACTATTTGCAGCAACTGCTGTCAGATCATGTTACTACTGAGAGCTTCCCGTGAAATGAAGCCTTATTGAGTCCCAGGAAAACGACACACTCATTATCAGTCAAACCACATTAGCATGTCTCAGTTCAAAACATAAATAGCTCCAATAGCAGGCCGGAATCAAATATTTAAGTACACGTTATCTCTCATCTTCATTTAGAATGCGAACACACTGAATGGAGAGTCAACAGGAAGTAAGCGGGCAAAACCGCCCGAGCTGGCAGCTCAGCCCTGATGACTCACTTCCAAAAGTGTGGATTAATGTATCCTGCTCTATAATCAATCTGTTGGCTTAACGATGACTCAGTGCTGAGATGTTTTTGGAAGCAAGACAAGCAGAGCCCGCCACCCTGGGGTACGCTTGTTTCGTGAATGTGTGTGCTCGTCTGTGTTTGTACGTTAGAGGGGGAAAAAGGGGAAGGTAGGGAAAAAATATTACACTCACACTAAGATGATGGACCAAATCTGACATGCAGTGTATTTTATTAGGCTGCTTACAGATTCCTCTGCAATTTAATTTCACCAGTCATTGGGCTTTATAAAGTTGTGCTTAAAGGTCTATTACGCAGAATTTAGTGGCATCTGGCTGTGAGACTGCAGATTACAACCAGCCGAAACTTCTTCAGGTGCCAAGCATGAAGGAGGACTATGGTAACCGACGCAAAAACACAAATAGCCCTAGAGTCAGTGTTTGATTTGTCTGTGCTGAGCTACTGTAAAGACAACATTGCAGTGTGTAAATGTAAATTGCACACTCTAAGGTAACAGAAACACAGGGGTTCTTTGTATTGGGTGAATATACACAAAGGAAACATAGCTTTGAATATTATATTCAGTTTCTGTCCATGTATGCCCCTAAACTCTACACGCTGGACCTTTAAATGTATTATTCCTTTTAATAAGCTTTTTTCTTTTTGGTATGAGTGCTTTAATATGCGAACGTTTGATGATGAGAGTTGAGATTCAGTATCACTGCTGATGATAGTTTGCAGGTATCAGAGTATGAGAGCAGAGTGCCAGCACATGGGGAGCGTGAGTGAAGGATTTTTGTTGGAGAGTCACCAAGACTCCTGCTCCTTTTCGCTCCAGTTCAGCTCTGGTACTGCTTACACAATGAGTTTGAAGCATGCCTGACCCAGAGTGAATCTGAATATTGTGCACACGCACTTTTTTTCTTTCACAATAGACATTGGAGTTTACAGAGTATTTTCAAAAGGAAACTGAGCGAGAGGTGAGCGATTTGAGTGGAGTGAGTAGAAATCTTGAGCGCAGAACCTTTCTGAGCGGAGCAGCCTGGAGCGCAGGAGCGGAGGGAAGAAAGCTTCATCAGCAAGGAGCGGAAATTGTCACTGCTCTGCTCCACTATATTCACATGCTCTGGCAGGTATATGAATCAGTGAATTATATAAGGGAAACTGTATCAATTTCATACATTAAAGTCTGATTACAGGTGTCGGGGAGTACTACGGCAAATGTGAAACAAAAGTTGTATAAAAGCCTCTAATGGCTCCAGAGGGAGCCACAAAAGGTTATACTGGCTGCTATGAGAAACACTGACTGCTTGTCAGTGGTCCAGTTGCTTTATGGGTCATGTAGGCTCAAGATTTTTAGGAGGATATCTGTGGTTCTTCTGCATTTGTTTTTTCAAAACTGTCCACTGTGAGACCAACAACATTATATTAATGCAATGCTAAATCACATGCGTGTGCACGCAATTACAAATGGCTAGGGTTTCAATAAACAAGTGTTCTACAGCTGAATCTGCGCAACTGTAGGCATATCATCTATGTAAAGTTTTTGGAAAAATCCAAATTAATTTCAGTCTTTCTTGCCTTATAGATATACCGTATGTGTGTGTGTGTGTGTGTGTGTGTGTGTGTGTACATTTGCAGTCTTGTATGTGTTTGTATCTCCATGTACAGGTGCAAACTTAGTCACAGCTCCTTTAAAGCTGAGGATGATTAACCCTAAGTCTTTTAATCTGAAAGTCTGTCATGCTTTCCTGGTTTGACGGAGGACAGTCAACCAGCACCAAATCCACCCATCAGGCTTATATGACACAGACTGAGCTGGATCACATGGAACCAAGATTTAGACAGAAAGGAAGAATCTTATTTTTAACTGTAAGTGATACAGATTTAATATGGCTTCCCCTTTATAGCCAAATTGGATGAGGCTCACATAGTGTTCAATCAGAGAGACAACGGATATATCATCTTCTTCTTCTAACCGCTTCATCCTCTTGAGGGTCGCGGGGGGGCTGGAGCCTATCCCAGCTACATCGGGCGAGAGGCAGGGTACACCCTGGACAGGTCGCCAGACTATCATGAGGGTTTGACGGAGGACAAACAACCATTCACGCTCACATTCACATCAGGCTTATATGACATTAACCTAGAATCTGCATGTCACATGGAACCAAGATTTAGACAGAAAGGAAGAATCTTATTTTTAACTGTAAGTGATACAGATTTAATATGGCTTCCCCTTTATAGCCAAATTGGATGAGGCTCACATAGTGTTCAATCAGAGGGACAACGGATATATCATCCTCAATCAAATTAAGATTAGATTTTAGCGTACAGTATATGTGTAGCTAAATTAATTGGGATGAGACCCAGAGAGATAGAGCAACATATGATTACTCCCCTTGGCCATCATCACGTGACTGTGACTGTGGATGGAGAAACTAATTGGATTAATAAAGGGCATGGTGATTAGTAATTTGTTCCAATGTGGTTAAGTGAGAGGAAGTTTATCTTAACTGCACTGAAAGAACATGGAGGCAGTTGTCTTCCAAAAAGGAGAGGAACTTTAAAACATATCAATACATTCTCAGCCCGATCTTGTCACATATCGATGTTTGGTCATGGACTTTCCACATCGAGATACCACGTGCAAGGTACTCTGGGTGTGTTGGTTGTTGACGTTCTGGGACATTGTGTCAAATTCAGCCTGTTACATGCATTGTCTTCTCTCAAGATACACTTCCATTTCCTCAAAGTGTACTGTTTGCATACAGTCTCTTTCAAAATAAACCCACTACATCAGTACAACCAACACATTCTCACTCTGACCTCGTCACATATTGACATGCTTGGTCATGGACCTTCCACGTCCACATACGACATACAAGGTACCCTGGGTGCATTGATTGTTGACATTCTGGGACACGCTATCAAGTTCTGCCTGTTACATGCATTGTCTTCTCTCAAGATACACTTCCGTTTTCACAGGAAATTTAACATTGCATACAGTCTCTTTCAAAATAAATGCACTTTGGTGGTACAACACCACAAATTGGCATTTTTTTCCTTCAACAACACATGGTTGGGTTTAGGACAAAAGAACGTTAAAGGATGCCTTTCTTCTTTGGTTTCTGATGCCGGAAGTCCCTGCCCAAGCGTCAGATTTCGACAAGCACCGGATTTTGATTTGACTTTGGAGTGAGATCCCAGATAGCCGTTTACACGTTGCCGGCTATTTTCATAAACGGACATTTCACCGTCTCCGTTTTCAAAAAGATCTTCGTTTACACTTACCCGTGTATATATACACAAGAGCAAGTCAAACCTGTAGGTGGCAGTGTAACGAGAAGCTCAAGCCTTCCATGTATCCATTGTCACCATAGCAACATAACTCGCACTTTTGACACAGGCGCAAGTTCCGGCGCATACTGTGACGTCGACTGCCTGTAACTCCGTTTATCTTCGTTTATCTCAGTTTACATGCAAACGCGCAACCGGAGTTTTCCAAAATCTCCACCCTGGCCGGAGTTTTTAGAAAGACTCGTTTTCAGAGGAGAAATCTCCGTTTGCGTGTAAACGAAGGGCACAAACAAAGGAAGATGTCTCTGTTTATCAAAATCACCATGTACGTGTAAACGGCCTCTGGCTGACGTTGGCCTGAGGACGACACATCGGCCCTGAATTTATAACATCTGACAAGCGTCGGCCGCATGGGTGGATATCTTTAAATTTAATACTCTTTTGTCCCAGCTCATCAAACGTTTCTGTTACGTCAGCTTTGGGTCGGCCCAGTGCCGTAGAATAGACCTGCCCACATATGGAAGTCACCACTGAGGCAGAATTTCATCTCCGCGGTGTTTGTTTGGAACTGAGCTCGCGGGACACAGCATCTCATCGCAGTTGGTTTCAGGTAAACTAACTGGAATAAATTGGCAGAAAATAGCTTTGTTGTTTCTTCTGTGACCGTTAAAAGAGGTTCCTGGTGAGTGGTGAGGCACGACTGGGTGTATATAGCACATGTCCCCACCAGCTAACGTTATCTTTCGTTAGCTGTTAGTTAGTTTAGCGGTTTAGCTCATGTTAGCTAACAAGCTACAACTGTGGTGTTTTCATTTTATTTTCCCTAGCTGACGTTATCTGCTAATCTGGTTATCGTGAGCACTCGTTTTGGGTTAAAGTGGAAGCGCCTGGAGCTGCCACCCGTGGTCCCGCGGCCCACCGGCCTGACCTCCGGGGCCATGGACGGATACTCAAGTGTGGGTGACAGGAGTGGAGAGGAGCGGAGAGGAGCGTGGAGGTAAGGCGGGGTGGGCCGACACTGTGTATCCCAGAACGGGTGCTCAAGTGTGGGTGACAGGCGCAGAGAGGAGCGCGGTGGTCAAATAGTGAAATTTAAGGATGCCTTCGGTATGTTGTTAATGTGATTTTTATGGGCAGTTTATCAGTCGAGGTCTCCTCCTCTGCAAAGCAAACTGACCCGGTGGCTACAGGTAATAGCGCAGTTTTGAAACCACTATTTTTCCGAGATGAAGGACTGATTGCTGAGCTGCTGTTAACAGTTAAAGGAGTTAACGCCGGATCCCGTTATTTAACAGTTTCCACACTAAATGAAGCAGAGTGACTGACCCAAAGCCTTCAATCTGGCTAAAAGACAGCTGAAATGCTAAAAAAAAAAAAATACAGTGGTGAAGTTGGGATTTGTTTCTTGAAGTTATGTGCTCATCATCTTTTCTGTGTCTTGCAGGCTGCCAGGAGAAGCGGACTGGCCATCAGATATTGTTTGTGGAAATTTGAAAATAAAGTTTGTCAAATTGACTTTTGTCTCTTCATTGGGCACCCTTACACACGGAATAGGGTAACAGTCAGCTATTTTTGTATGTTAGCATTGATTTCTCACATTGAATGGTGAAATATTTGTAGTTTGAAAAGTCCGACCTAAATGAATAAAGGTTGTAGTTAACGAAGAATATGAATATTAAAGGCCGACATCTCAGCGACGTCTTGGCAATGAGCAAATGCTCTCCCTGCTACGTCTTAACGATCTCAACTTGATACATCGGGCCAACGTCGGCCAGATGTATGTGTGCTATCTGGGATGTGGCTGAACATATAGATATGAGCCAAGAGGCATTATTGAGTAAAACTGAATCAGTGAGTAGAGAATGAATAGTCTTTCTGATTAAACCAAAGCTCCATCCAAAAATTTGACTTCAGTGTGAACCATCTCATGCATCCAGAATATAGGTCAGTCATTCACTCCCACTCACAGTTGGTTCCACTGCCCCTAATGGCCCTTAAGGGACATGGCAGTATCAACAGGATTGTTCACTTGCAGCTGCACTATTGACCGCTGAATGATGCGTCCTTGTTTGATTCATCCATGGCACAGAATTATAATGCCTCCTCAGTGAAAAAACTGGGTGAAGTGCAACTGCCCACTTAAGCAGAAAAAGAAATACCTCAAAGCTTCATATTACAGCAAATACAAAAAGACGGCCACCATGACACGCTGAGAAGAGTCCTCTTGTAGGCGTGAGTGTGCGTGGAGGGATGCTGTTAGTCACTGATACGAACAACGTATAACTTGCCTCTGATCATTGCCCTAGATATTATGCCGCCTAATCCCAGCTGCCCATTTCATTATCCTATTTCCCCATCTCACACCTGGCTAAACTAAAACACATAAAAACTGTGTCACTTTAAACATGAATATACCACACTGTTCCCTAAATTTAAATTCTCACTTGTGACACGAGACAAATTAATGCTTATTAATGCTTCCTGGCAAATGCCGTGCATATTTAACATGGCACTAAGAGTGAGGCGTTCTGAATGTGGAAAAGAAGAGCTAGTGGCCCATTGCCACTGGCATCCAGCTAATGAGTACTGAGAGAAGCATATTGCTGGATTATCTTTTGAATTTAAAAAAAGTACTTGATTTGCTTCAGGGTGTAGCTGTACTGATGAATTTCTTCTCTCACGTGGTGAGAATTTTTTGCCCACCCTGTTAATACCAATGTGGGTAGACTAACTAACAGACATACAGTACCTCCTTGTATTATTCAGTACATTTCAACAAGAACCACAAACTAAATCCTCAAAAGTGATCATGAAGTTGAATCAACACAGTTTAACAGTTTAAACAAAACAAACTATTATTACCTTCATTACGGTTGAATTTATTGCAGGACTACTGTATTATGTATGCATTAGCTTTAACCAAGTGTACCCAATAAACTTGCAACTGAGCAAAAAAAAATTACAGTATTCCCTCCCAAGAGGGGGACTTGACCTCACGACTATGTATTTCTAAAATCCTTCGGCCTTGGACTTTGATCACTCCCATTCATTAGATCTCCTCAGAGCTCAGTATCTCTGAGACTCTCCACCCACTTTTTGAACCACTTGAACTGAAAGGTTGTAGAACAGATGGTGGCCTTTAGATACTTGGGCATTGAAATAAAGCCCTATGTTTTTCTCAGCGCTTTCAGTCTGTGTTGAAGAAGGCCCAATAGCAACTATTTTTGGTGTTGAAACTCAGGAAAGTTCTGTCTCCGAGGTCAAGAATAAACTGTCAAGCTCTGCTTATATAACATGGATGAGATGTCCTATGGTGCTCAGAATCATGATGTTTGAGGATCTACATTTCCATGGAAACTGGACGAGCTCAACCTGCTAATGAGGACGAAGGTTTCTGAGGTTAAGAATGAACTGTCAGTCGAAAGTTACATCATCCTGGTATGACTTTCTCTCCGATAAAAACAAATAGAATCTTTCTCAAATCATTAGCTGTGGTATCCAAACTATCAGATCTCTGCACTTAGACGTGAACCAAACCCTCATCACTGTGACATTTGTGGTCCTGAATGAAATATTCCAACTATTGGATAAATTACAATGACATTCGGCACACACATTAATGTTCCCTGCAGTATGGACTGTACTAACTTTAATGATTCCCTCACTTTTCCTCTAGCGAACCCAACCTCAATATCAGACTTTTGCATTTGCAGGCTAACACTGTTAGCAGTGACCCACATATTTCAACCCTCAAGTAGATGATAAGTTAATATCATGCTTATACAGTTCTGGAGCTCTGACCCAAAAAATGAAAAAACAAACAAACAACAAAAAAAAAAACCGTTGCGTCATGAAGAGCCCTTATCAGGCTCCATTTTCCCCACATATAAATTACAGTTGTATTTTTATCAGCCTATTATGGAGGCTTGATGGGGATGAATCACTGGAGTTCACTGACTTGATATTATGCTATTTATGTGTGTACTATGTGTGACTGCTTGTTGTTTAGTGGGCTGGCTGATGAAGCAATATCTAGGACACTATGACACTGTGTCATCATAACAGTGGATATTTTAAAAGCTTTACAGTGAGGTCTTAACTCAGAAGTCAGAAGTTGACCTAAATATCATCATCACCACAACTTTTACACTGTTCATCATCTATCGATATTAATAATTTATCTAAAGGATAAATTTTAGTTTTAGATTGCTTGTTTTAAGTTTATTTTCACACATTTTCTCTGATAATGATGCAAAAGAAATACATTTTGGCTATGTTCACAGGCAAAAGTGGGCCAATCTGATTTTGATCTGTGACTCAGAACTGTGTTTTCCATTGTTCCCATTTCCACAGTGGGAACAACTTAAATCACATGGAATCTGATCATTTTAATTTTAATTTTGGGCTACTTTCATATGTGCACCTAAATCAGATTTGGTTACAGGTCTGATTTTTTTGCAGTATGACCTCAGTCTGAACAGTTGCAATGGAATTCATGAGACCTTTATGTCACTCACCTGAAATGAATGTCTTGCTGCGAGAACCTTCTGGAGAGACGCAGACTAATGTAGTCATAAGTGACCACTGACATCCTGAAATTTTTTATGAAATCTGTTTCAATGAAGCCACTCAATCACAATCCCAGCACTCCTGGCTCTGACTTCACATTCAAACAAACCTCTGTAGTAGCAGTAGCAGCCATTGCTCCACAAAAAGCCATAATTAAACATTTGGCTCTCTTTCTCCTCCATCTTTGTTATTGTTTGCTCACGAATTTGCTGGCTTCTACTGCACATTGTCAAAAGCTGTGACGAAAATGGGAGACAAACGAGCTGGCTGACAAATAATTTGAGCTTATTTACAAAAACATAAGGTAAATCAAACAATACAAGGTGTATCATCATTTTTGTTTGTAGATCACTAACTCATGTTCTGTTCAGAATGAATGTGCTGTTCAATATAAATAAGTTCTTAATTTAAACATGTTCAGTTTAATATACACATATCCTGCAGCTTTAAATAGTTGGCTGAGCTAGAGAGCAGCGTGTATGGTTGAGCAAAGGGAGTAAGTGAGTGACAGCAACTAATGGAGCTCATTAAGAAAAGCAAATGGAACAGGTGAGAAATGTAAATCTGGTGTAAATTTTGTTTCCAAACTATACTGTACAGACTAGTGTGTATTATGCAGACCGGTGAAAAGCCAGGAGTGTGCGTTCTGAGTAGCTGAGTAAGTAGTAACGCAGTAGCCGATGTTGTGTAACTAGCCTTCCAAGCTAACTAGCATAGCTACCCAAGAAGAATATTCTGAACTACACTCGAATGGGAAGACCCAACCTACCAAGGAAGCATACTTGACTTTGAGAAGCACCATGTGACTCAAACTCTGGTATCGTGAGTACCCAACTTTCATTTATCTTTGCTTGGTTAGAGTGAAGCAGCGTCACAGGTTTTGACTACCACATTTCCCAACGTTGACCAGGCCTACAGCTGGGGGGTTATTTTTATTTATTTATCTATTTTTCGTCATTGGTGTGTGTGAGTGATGGAACACAAAGACACGAAGACGGAACCGATTTTGTTTTTTAAAAGTTTTCCATAAACACGGAATCGTCTCAAGATATGTGTACATAAACATGAAGCCACTGAAAACGCTGTAGTATATATGCAAGGTCTGTAAGTGGTGCTGCAACGCTGCCACAAAGTACACCAAAAATAGAGAATAAGAAATGGAGCATGCGCATAAAACTCGTGCGATGTAAACAAACACAAAGAAGAAGATGGCAGCAAATACAATGCCAGAGGAGCCCACTTTGTATGGATTGATGACGAGGTAGAACTGCTACTTAGGTTCACACTTGATTACAAAACTACAAAACTGCAGGAGAATGTTGACTGGGACTACATAGTCAGCCATCGTTGTTGTGGCCCCTTTACGCCTAGTGCATGCGGGTTAAGGGAGAGGTGAGGTTATGGCATCATCGCTTCAGAAAAGAGGTGTACTGTATTGTAAATACGGAAACGCGAAGGTGGCGTCTTCAGATTTTTTCACTCTGGTTTCAAAAGTTGGCATATTTGGGCTCCTAAAACGCTGGTTCCGTGTTTACGAAAGGTCTATACGATAAAAAACCTTTGCGGATACACCTAATCTCATCTCCGTGATTGTTTTGTGTAGTTTTTCCACAGTTAAACAAAAAGCATATTAAGAAGAAAAAATATAGTAGCTCAAGAACATATTTATAACCTTTTATTGTGAAAGGTCAGCACACAGGTCAGCTATGTCCTTGGTTTATTGTTGTTTATTTTTTGTATGATGTTCATTTTTCCTCATTAACTTTTTCCTCTAGTTGAAAAATGTGTTCATTTGTGGTGTCATAGTGTTCTGTTCTTCCTACTCGATATAAGGTTAACATCAGTGAAGCCACGAAAATAGGCTTTAACTAAACTAGGGAATCAAGTTTATGAACACAAAGGTATTGAAAGCGTTACTTTAACATCCAAAGCGTTCTGGTTTCTGTTTATAGTCTGTGTAGTATTGACCACTCATGTTTGAGTGAGCTTTGGTTGCCAGTCTGTGTGGAGATCAAAGGAGACAGAGTGTATTGGCCGAAATGCAATCTTAGAACCCATCGGCTATTGTCTGACTGCGTTTTAGCTTTTATTGGCTTTTATTAGCTTTGTTTCTAATTTATCTGCATTCATATGCAGATATCTGTTTAGAAAGATTAGCCAAAATGTTGTCTGGACCTGCCCCAAGTTGCTAACTGAACCGTAAACAATGAGCAGCCACAGAAGAAGACATCTTGGCCTGGATTTGCGCTGGTCACAATGGATCTCCAAAAATATTGGATGTTGCCCCCAGAGGCTTTGTTGTCGTCAGACAATAGCAGATGAGTTCAGAGATCAGAGTAAACACGGCCTTTGACCCATTTTTCTTAACTGTAGTCTTTAAAGATGTTGTTTTCAGATGCCTTATAACTAAAGTTGCAACTTTCTGGGGGGATTTATGTACACTCAACTACACAAACACACATTCTACTGCCATCCATCCAAAGTGAGCATCACTGGGCGTAATCAGTCAGGCTTACTTCCACCTGTCTGAATCGAGTCATTCACTGACCCATTTTTCTGGATTGACATCCGACAAGGAAACATCAAAGTCTGTTTGCTCTTTCATCTGTTTCTCTCCATCGCTGTCAGTCATCTGCTGCTCCTGTTTATTTAGGCGGAGACAAAATGAGTCAACATCATATCACTTCATGCCAAGTGTGATGATTTGTCCTATTTATATGTACATGTTATTCACACTCCTTTCACACCACGACCCAACCGATGACCCCAAAGCAATGTGCTGTTGGTGTGATTGGATCAACCTGTCGTCTGACCCAGGTTCATGGCCCTGGTTTCAACCCATCTGACACATATAGGTACAATATAGAGACCTTGAGTTTAAAGTCGAGAATATCTGTAAAATTACACCATCATCTTATATTAGATTAGGACATATTTTCTTAGACACAGTGGTATGTTGAACTGGGTCAACTGTGGGTCAGACAAATGATGCACTTTTTCTTTTTGCTTTTTTAAAAATTAATTTGTAATAATGCATTTTTACCAGATTCTCGAAGAAGGACAACCCAGATAAGTCATGGCTGAGCTCTGATGAATTATTCTGTTGAAACTACAGAATTTCAGATATTTTAACAAGAGCTTCTCTTGTTCTTTATGTATGAGGCGTCAGCTCAGTTCATACAGTTCAATGGAAGTAAGAATACAGAAGATGACAAATTCCTCCAAAAGTACATCGTCTTGTAGCTCGCGGGCTTGCATTTCATGCTCGCTGCATGATTCAGAGGGTCTGCTTCTCCTCTGTCTATCTCACTGTCCTTCATTTAGCCCCTTAGCCCTCACTGTGCCTGCGACCCAGACTCGGCAGGGCTCTCACTTACCCAGAGCTGCCTCTGCATGCTTGTCAGACATATTTACGCAGGCTCATTATGAGTCAAAAATAAAAACAATTAGTGATTAATAATATCAAATGAGCACAGTGAGAGCTGTGAATAGCTCCTTTTAATCAGCTTTAAACACTTACTCTTGTCATATGCTTCCTCCTGTCTTGCAACGTGACAGATCAATATAACAGCTGTGCATGAGGTCACACACATGTGGTGCAGTGAGAGCGTAAGTTCACCAGACCAGAGCGGTAAACCACTGATCTACTGAGCTCTAATGGCGGTGTTGAGCAACAAGGTGAGAGAAGTAAACACTGACCAGGTACACGATGTGCCACAATACAGTCGGCCTTGCTGGAAATGCTGATTTCACAACTTGGAGTTCCCTTTGTCCTTATTGGGAAAGTCCATCTTGTGTCATTAGGATGCTTCTGTTGGACAGCAACATCAGTCAGTGTTGTTGGCCTGACTGTAGTGAGGACGAAGGACTGACGGAGGACTAATTAACCACAAAGACAGACAGACAGACATGACAGCAGAGACATTGTAGCTAACAGCACAAAGTGACTCTCTGACTCCATTTGTTTCTGTTATCTTCCTGCAGCTCCTCTCTTATCTCAGCCTGAAAATCAGACTGAATTTTGCTACCATTCAGACTAAATAGCTGTTTGCAGTATGGAGGGATTTTGGACTTTCCAGTTGTTATTTGTATGAATTCATACCACCTCAAATTTTTGCATTCAGCCACACCTTTACATCAGCCTCTGATCTTCAATACAGTCTGGGTTTGTGATGACGCCTTCAGTTTATTTTATTGTTTGCGTAGTATTGTTTATTTGCTTCTTTTACATCAGTTTCTGTCTTCTTACATTTCCAAGATGCTTTTCAGCAAACCCTGCAGAAAATAAGAATGAGATTTTCTTTTTTTTTTTTCCCCCAGTGGTAACATGTACAGCGACGGATGTGTGAGCATTGTAGCGTGTCTGTGATCATAGACATTCACTTTCCTTACAGCCACGACTGCTTTGTATTCTGCTCAATTGAAGCATCAGATTGTGTGAGTGAAGGAGCTGCATCTCTTCTATGATGGATTTCTCAGGGATATTTCTTGAGTGCAAAAAGGCAGCTACATAAAAAAGAGACAGCAGATTTTTTTTCCTGA
Source organism: Epinephelus fuscoguttatus (assembly GCF_011397635.1). Classification (NCBI taxonomy): domain Eukaryota; kingdom Metazoa; phylum Chordata; class Actinopteri; order Perciformes; family Serranidae; genus Epinephelus; species Epinephelus fuscoguttatus. Next base: position 36,364,048 of record NC_064754.1, on the reverse strand, counting down.
GAGTGAATCTCCTCCAAATAAAGTACGAGGAACACCTAGCTTATGATGATGTAGCCTCAACTACTGTGAGTATCTAAAGGGGTCTAAGGGGGTCTAATGAAAGGGGCTGTCATTGTTCTTGATGTAGTTTGTTGTTTTATTTTGTAGCTTTTTTAATCCTCCACCCTGTTTAAACTAAGTTTTTGGTCTTATTCAAATTATTCATAAAAAAGAAAAACACTTCTTGGAGTGTGAAGTGTTAACCCAATCTCCAGATTAAATGTTGGCATTGTCCATTTTTGCAAACCACAGTATGTTTCATACTTTATGTAGTGGATATGGTGAAACTGTTTGGGTCTTTATGTGTAACATTTGTACATTGTTATGTAGCAGATGTGTTGAAACTTAGCAATTCTGTATGTTTCAACGATGCTGTAGTTAACGTGTGGTTAGGTTAAGACACAGTGTTTGGGAAAAGATCATGATCTGGGGGCGGCAGTAGCTCAGTCCATAGGGACTTGGGTTGGTAACCGGAGGGTCGCCTGTTCGAGTCCCCGTCCGGACCAAAATATGGAGCGTGGACTGGTGGCTGGAGAGGTACCAGTTCACCTCCTGGGCACCGCCGAGGTGCCCTTGAGCAAGGCACCGAACCCCCCAACCGCTCAGGTCGCCTCACCAAGGGCAGCCCCCTCACTCTGACATCCCTCCACCTTGTGCATGTATAGGTCCTGTTTGTGCATGTGTGTCTTTCGGACCTGTGTGTAATTGACAAGCAAGAGTGAAAACATTGAATTTCCCCTCAGGGGGATTAATAAAGGAAATAAACTTAAACTTAAACTTTTTTTTCTTCTCAGAGGAACCAGGCAGAGTGTGTACTGTATGTGTATGTGTATGTGTATGTGCATGAGACGAGTGGTGTTTTCATCTTGTATTAGTCCCTTTACATGGCACAGTGTTGCTGACAGGTAAGCTGTCAGAAGCAGCAGAGGGAAACAGCCTGCTGGGCATCCATGTGCTAACAAGTCACATTTGGTTGTGTAACACTGTCAGCTATCTAAATCCTAAACTGAAATCTCTCTACATCTCTCTTTTACAGCGACACACTGCCTGAGAATGCTCAGAGGCAAAACAAGATGTGTCAAAATGCTGCATACATTTTCCAGATTTTCTTTAGCCCTTCTGTAATGGTGCACAAATGAACCATATAATACTCTGTTAAACCATGAACTGCATTTAACTCTTTGTGCTTGTATTATTAAACATATTTGGGGCTTGATTCAAAACTATACAAGGAATGTGTGTTTGTAAAATAAAGCTGCCATCAGGCATACAGTATCATGAACACAATACAGAAGTTAGATAAATAACAACTTCATGCTGCTATTATCAGTTAACTATGATCTGTTTTATATAAAAAGTTGATCAAATAAAGTTGTGGCGTACCCACTGCAGTTCCCATCAGCTCTGTTGAGCCTTGAAGCATCTTTTAGCTCATTGTTTTGTTTTGTTCTGGCCCAGAGCCCAAAAAAAGTTCTAAAACTCACCATACACTAACTTCTAAACACCAGACAAAGAGAGTTAGTAATCAGCTGTGAACATACTTGAAATGTGGTCAAATTATTACATGTACAGGTTTTTTTCTGGCTCAAAATGAGGCAGAGGTGGTACCATCATGTATGTGTAGTATACCTTCAACTTGCTCCAGCAATCACTATTATTTACACACATGTAAATATCCTCCTGTTTTTAAAGCGTTTAAGCCCCTCTGACACACTATTAAAGACACTTTCATTAGATGGTCTATCTTATTTACATTTATTTTTATCATTTTAACTTCCTTTTTTTAATTGTTTGCTTTTATCAGTATATGTGGCAGTCATGTTTTCATGTATTGTAATGAACTAAAATGTTTTAAAGATGTCTGTTTAAACTTTTTTAAAGTAAAACACACACACACACACACACACACACAAACACACTTTATCAGTAAAAAAGTTTTCCTTAAAGGACTTAAAGATGTGCATGAAGCGGCATTCACAAACACTAAGTCCAACTGCTGATTGCTGTAATATTTATAAACTCCAGCTGGTGATATAAAATTATATTAAAACATTGAACAGAAGGGAAAATGAGTTTTAGTTTATTTTTTTTTATTTTTTTAACTGTGGTGACGCTGCCATTGGAAACATTGTGGTGCATCTGGCTAGCGGCTAGCAGCTAGCTCCGCCTTTATTGCGGCCTAGTAGCTCCAACACAGTGGTATACTACTACAATTGCAGTTACAAATTACAGAAATCCACCAAATGCAATGTTTGTTAGAAAAGTGTTTTCTATAAAGACACATGTCAGTGTTTAATCAAGAGCTGGAGGTGGGATGAAATTTGATGGAGGCGGCTACCTTGTAATACGCTTTACAGCAAAAACTCTGATGGATAGTCAAGGGTAGTGTCTATAAAATGAATTCTTGGATATCAAATGTTAATTTCCAATTTTCAGTAGTGGACCCAATAAGTTATATCTATGGTATGTTTGGGTCAATAACTGAGGACTGTCTGCGCCTTGCTGTGAAAGCCTGCTGAGGACTGTTAGCACATATTCATTTTAAAAGAGCGACAACTGAAGGGGAAACATCAGCACTCTGTGACCAATGGTGTGACTGTATCACTCACTCAGTAAGGCATGGACAGCCTTTTGCATTTATAGGGCTACTCCAATGACGGCTAATGCTACTGGTCATGTAAATAGGTAACCGTTCACTAATATTTTTGCCTTATCAACTTAAAAGGTCATAATATACCAGTGGTGTGTTCACTTCTTGTTTCCACTGCCCCCCAAGTGACCAAAAATTTTTGTTATTGTCATAACTACGTGTAAAGAGTTTTTAGGGATGCACTGGTATTACATTGAAAGTTGACGCACACCAGAAAATCTCACTGACAGGTGTGGCCTGCAAACTACGATCCCTCTTTTTACGGTGTTTCGGTCTTTACCTGGTTAAGATCTGAGGACTGAAAGCTTGTGAATAAGTCATCGACATACTGTAGGATTTTTTAAAAGTCACGACTTAAACATCATGTTTACACCAAGTTGAATGAAATATAGTTCATAACTGATTTTTGTCACTGCTTTCAATAAAGTAATACATAAAATAAGATAAAATAAGGGACTAGAACTGACACAGCTGACCTCATATTCTCATTTTTGTGTGTTTTGAGGCCACGTCTCAAAAATGTCGAATTTCTTTCTGAGAGATGCACTTTCAAAGCCCCCCCAAAGCTTTGAAATAAATTTCCAATATGTACCCAGGCAAACTAATTGAGAGTCACTGTGAGCCAAAGAGGTCAACAACATTGGTAACGGCCTGTTAAAAACTATTTTTGATGAAGTGCTTTGATGTATGAGGCACACAGTTGAGAGGCAGCCAGAGGGATGTTAACATCACTGGGTTCTGAGGCACTGGGCGAACGCTGCCTGTTCTACTCAGTGCATTCACTCTGTAAACATTTCATTAGTAAAATGTTAGGAAGAAGTCAAATTTTAATGTCCACCACCTCTTCAGGGTTTGTTCCTCTTTGTGTTTTTGGCTGCTGTTTGACAGCTAACCCCAGCCAACTGGACTTATGTAAAGCTTTTGGAGAGGGATGGAGGAGTGAAAGCACTTAGATGAAGGTGTTCATCTCTTTTTGCTCCTCTTCACCGTCCACATAGAAATAATAAATATGTCTGTTTCTTTACCGTAAGAAAATAACCAAGGATGTCAATGTTCAGAAATTTAAATACTGTCTGTTGCGTACACATTTAAAGACATATATGCTCGCCTACAAATGATTTGCCCTTAATCCTGAATCATTTACGAGTCACACAATCTTTCCTGTCCTATCAAGGCCTGACAAATGTAACCATAAAGCCTGAGGAGGCAATCTATCACTGACACATGTTTATCCAGGTGTTATTTTCAAAGGACGCAGCACAAATCAGATTGTTTTCCCCCCTCATGTCTGCACGAGGCAAAAGATTAAGCTGGTTGTCACTTAGCATGCAGAAGTGTGCCATCCAGAAAGAAACTACAGCCTTATCGGTTCATGCATTCATTTAAATAAAGAGGCTAAGGAGCGTTGGTCTAATCTTAGTCATGAATGCTAATGAGAACTTGTTGCTGACTGCATGCACTTTTGTGCTTAATATTCCTGCATGTGCTTTGACAAACGACTTTGCTTTGTGACTGGAAATCAGAGAGATTAGAGTAAATCCTGTAATTCATTGTACTGTTAAAGTGTAATTCCTTAACTTTGTTGACTCAGGTGCCAGGTGTTATTATGCATATCCTTTGGCTTATGCATAAACTTATAGTATGAACTTTCATGGGAAACAATGTCACTGAAGACAACACGGTCTGTACATCTTCCTTTATCCTTGATTCCGGTTGCGCCGCACTGCTGTGACCTGCCCTGTGCTGCACTGTGTGTAGTAATAGGATGTTGGCCACAGGGGTTGTGCAAGACGTCGTCATTGTCAAAAGGTGTGTATGTGCAAATTATAACATGAAGCTCTGTAGTGTTAAGATGTTTTATGTAGCTTGTATGATTTTATCTTCTGCGGAACTGCAGGACGGAGTCCAGAACAAATTTCCCTTCGGGGACATTAGTATCAGTTACGTCTTATCTTATCTTTATAGGACCAGAGTGGATTGTAGTGCTAAATTGTCTGGAAATATATTGTATTATATTGAAGTCATTACACCAGGACAGAGAAATCTTGCATGAATCATCTGGTTCCAAAAGGGATGAAAAGGACAATTTTGAAAAAGAACAAACTTATTCTTCTTCACTTCTTTTTTTTCACCTACTAGTGTCTTCATTGTATTTATGAATCTTATCTTAACTTACATTATCTTACTTTTACACCAGCGATAGCTGTGGCCGGAGGCATTATGTTTTTGGGGTGTCCATCTGTGCAGCTGTCCATCCCATTCTTGTGAACACCTTGGCCTCCAGTTTCCTGGCGCGGCGCAGGGTGGCGAACCCCGCACAGAGCTAGTTTCGAGCAGCGCAACCCGAGGCGCGCTCAGTTTGGTAGTTTGGCAGACCGAGGTGCGCTGAGATGGGTGTGGCAGCGCAGCAGGGGGAGGTGTTGACAGATCCAGCTTGGCGCAGTGACAGTTTCGTGCCAAAAGGCTTCGCCGAAGGTGCGCTAAAAGCTCGCTTTCTGAAACAAGGTCTACTGTCAGCGCAGGGGGAGCGCAGCCAGTGTAGCAGAAGTTTGGCTGACCGGTGGACAGTGCGCACACGTCACCAAAACCTCACAGGCAGGTTTCCAGAATGTCAGGCACATAAACGATGCAATAAATAGCCAAAAACCACTATTCAATGCAACTATCTGCGATCAGCACATAAATGTATCTCTATATCGACTGTCCCGTCACATCTGATGTCAGATCAAAGGGGATTGGCACCGTTTGGCACGCGTAATGGAAACCCAACCTGATTTGATTAACACAGCTGCAAACTAATGAGTTCACATCCCTCTCAGCCAACCACAAACAGCCACAGCATCAGACAGGGAGTATATATTCAGCATCTGTCATCTTAGAAAAGTCAAAAGAAAAGAAACAGAGTGAGACTGCGAGAGAGAAAGAGAGAGCGCACGCGTGCACGAGAGAAACACAACATTGATTTACAATTGTGGTGACCTCCTCCCAGGCTACCTTTGCATCATCAGCCCATGGAGGTCTGCTCGCAGTTCCGTATATTCGGACACTGCGAGCTTGGACCTCCCGGACCAAAACATCAGTTTCCTCCTGGGAGAAGTTTGGCCGTCTGACGCTGCTGCTCTCTTCTGCCATGGCGAATTGAGTAAACTCTCATTACGCCTTCGCACAGCGCATTTAATGGTGAGGAGAGGGGCTCATTTGATTGGTGTGATGTGTGTAAAACCCACTCCACGCCTTCTCTCCTCCCTCTTTACGACTTGCGCAGGTAGGAGGGACAGAGGTGGGAAAGAGGAGTAGCTGCGCCAGCGCACACGGTGTGCCAAACTTGCAAAATCCTCCTGGCCACACCCAGTTGGCGAAGCGCAGGTGCACTGTGCACCCGCCTCGCCTGGTCTGCGAAACTAGAAGCCCCTATCTCAAGAACGCAATTTGGATTTGGACTGAGAAATAATCTCATCAGATTTTGGTGGTTGAAGGACAAAGGTCAAGGTCACTGTGACCTCACAAAACATGCTTTTGGCCATAACTTAGGGACTCTTGTGCTTATTATGACAACATTTCAGATAGATGTCTAATAGGATAAAATAATGTAGTGATGACATTTTATATCCAAAAGGTCAAAGGTCAATTTCACAGTGACATCATAATATTCTGAATAAGACACTTTTCTGGCCGTTACTCAACATCATAACTCAGGAACAGATGGGGAGATTTGGTCAGATACTGAGGTGGTGACACTAATCTTTGGTGCTCACCTTGAAACTGTGCTGACTGCTCTGCTGGGGGAAAGATGTGTAGGAGCATCCATTTTTTCCCAACTGGGATGTAAACAGTAAGTGCAACTTGAGTGGTGCAGTGAGGCATCCAACCTTGAGGAGGTATTTCTAATTCTAATGTGTTGTCTGCTCATGCAAAACAGTTGTGGAAAATAAAGTTAACATTTCTAAAACAATCCTAAAATGACAACAGTTTTCACAGTCGTCATATTAACTATTCTAAAAAATCCTAATCCAGGCAGTCAGCTCATGCACACCACAGAGTGTGTTTACATGCTTAGCAGTGCTCGAAATATTGCAGCAGATAACAAACTGTTGTATTGAATCATACCAGATGGAGGTAAATCCCATAAATGCTTTGCCTGTTCCAAAGGTTTCACCACAGTGAGTTTCCCATCAGCTTCGATGGCAGAGCATGGTGTTGTCAACAAGCCGCCCGCAGAGCCTCTTTACACCTCACTCACTTAAAGATTATGGACCCTTACTGATATTCTGACAAAAACCCCATAGGCCAAACAGCAGGTGTGTTTCTGCACAGAGGACTCTAAATATCTGAAGAAATCAGCTCTAGATATGTGCTCACACAAACACAGTGTGTTATCACACAGACCAGCCGACACTTCATCCACCTTAATCCTGATTCCTGCTCTCTCCTCCACTCTGCCTCCACTTCGTCCCCTCATTTCTCTTTCTACCTTTCCTCCTTTTGTAATCACTTCCTCTCTGTCTTCCTCTCTATCTCATGCATAATACACTTAACACTTCCCAGGGATGTGGAGGAAGGCAGCAGAGTTAACATGATGACAGCTCCATCTGCCCCCTGTGCTCCATCTCTACGGTTATTACAGTCTGTTAAAGTGCATTGTTAGTCATCTATCATGGTATATGGGCGCTCCTACATACCTTGGTGCAGAACCCAGGTTCCTGCTAACAAAAGAGCTGAATTACACCATGCTATCTCAATTCTGTCACCTGAAATCAGAGTGTGATGAAAAGCTTCTCCATGGTATCAGTGATTGGGTAAAAGCCCCAGCATATCACTGCGCAAGTCCCCCAATTGGCCCCAAAGGCGAAAAGAAGCAATCAAGTCCATGTGACACTTCACAGGATATGGACGGCATTCACTCTTTTTAAGATGAATGGGTACCCTGCTTGGCGCGATGTTAGATCTGGAATTGCCTTTTTCGGCTTCTGTGTGGAATGGAAATGGGGGTCTTTGTTTGAAATTGAGGTCAATCTTGTGAGAGGATGGGAACTAACTAAACCTGTCACATTAATTAAATGTACATACAGAAGCTTTCTACAGGTTTCTTCTGGGAATGAAGGATTTCATTTCAAGGGTAAATAATAGTAAATGTAATTTATATAGAGGATAGTGATATTGCAGGGAAATGCAGTATTAAATTAATACCGTTTGTGATGTCACATCCAGCTAGTTTCAAGCTCCTCATACACCTCCTGTCTCCTACTTCTCCGCCAACTCATAACAAGCCCATTTTAAAGCTACATTAATGGATTTTTATCAACTTTATAGCTCCAAAACTTGCTGACCTTAAAACCATAGTAAGTGCATTGCATGTCACGCTGTGTGAGATGGGTCGAACAAAGGCTTGGTTGCAATCTGTGTCAGTGTTTGGTATAAATTGTTATGCATGATGATAGTGCTGAAAACCTTAAAAGCAAAGGAGGAGAGAATCTAAAGCTGGCCATGGTCAGAATAAGAGGGCAACATGGAATATTGATTTAGCAAAGTTTGAGGTAAAAAAAAAAGAGGACAGTAAGACAGAAAAAGCAAAAGACTGCGAGCCCTAAATATTTGACTCAGTCAGATTTTCACATATTCTGTCTTTCAGTGACAAAGCTTTAAATTCGCCATTGTCGACTTTTCCTCACAGTACAATGTAAAACCACCACTTTTGATTGACGGCCAAAGATCTCTGCCTTTCTCTCATGATTGTCAAATTCAGTCTGGGACAGCCCGAAATAAGTGTAAAGAGGCCTTTAGACAGGATTGCCTATCTAAACATTTAGTAGAGTTCAACTGTGCATTATGTAAAGCAGTGTAAGGTAAAGTGGTAATGTGGTAGGCACTTTTTTGTCAAGTGTTGTATAATGAGTGCATTCAGCATAAACAAGAAAAGCAAAGCAAGCACAGTAAGTGAGTTTTCAGTGTAACAGTACAAGTGCTTAAAAATGTTTTTCACTGCAACATTACCCTCCCACTGGAGTTGTGTTTTTCTGGCAGTCTGATGAAGTCTAATATCTGTTCTCCCTTTAGAGGAAAAATATCTGGGTCTTATTTAGCTTGCTAGAAACTTGATCCAGTTAGTTGATCATTTTGTCTGCTTTTTATTGGGTACTGTAAGATATGTACACTTGCTTTTTAGCTGAAAAAAGCGGCCTGCTGTTGCTGAAAAGACACAATGTTCTAACTCCCAACTCATCAAATACAAATGCATGGTCATGGCCCTCAGTCAGATGCACCCAGGCACCCTATAGTGTCTTTATGTGGCACACTGGGCAGTGTCATTTTGAGACGCTTCATGCAACTGATGTAGTAAAACAAGACTTTTACCTAGAAGGCCACTTTTTGTGTATGTGTGAAACAGAAGTCAACACTGAGTTATTTTAAGTACGCAATGTAGTATGTCACATGACCTAAACAACACACATTAGTCGTGGGGAACTTGGGTTGCATGACTTAACTCTGACTCCAGTTGCAAATTTAAAGCCATGAGACTTGCTTTACTAACAATGATGAAATACTTGATTCGACTGTAACTTGGCATTCATGACTTGAGACTTGACTTAGACTTAAGGCTTTTTTAAAATCAAATATTTGTATTTTTCCAGATATTGAGAAGTTACGTTTTCTTTTTGAAACATTACAACGCATATTTGTGCCCACTCTTCTTCGCAGCTCTCCTTAAAGGAATAGCAGCATCTACAGCTGCATCATGAGCTTCATCGTTTCCTTTTATTCAAATCTATTTGCAAAGATAGAGTTAAGTTTTCAATAACTAATTTAGCATTCAACATGCTTTGCAATCAGTGGCACACTGTCAGCTTCAGGCCATTACGCACACATCACTGTAGAGAGCTAATACATGTGCTACCAGCTGTATATGCTTAGGCTGTCTTCTAACTTACTTGTACAAGGTACTAGAACTGCCACAGTGTGTCATGACAATCCTTTCCCAACCCCAATGTGTGAGTGTGTATGTGCGCTTGCTGTGCACACTCACGAGCCATCTGATAGCATCATCACCGCAGCTCTGAGTTATTTTGCAGGTATGTTACGTGAGTGGAATGTCCGTCACCCTGACCATTCAGATAGGGCTCAGAGCACAAGAGGAAGAATTCAAATCATTTATTCTAGTATAATTAACTAATACCACCCTGTAAAAAACCCTGTTACGGCAAAAGTCCTGCATTGAAAATGCTCCTTCAGTAAAAATAGTGAAGTATCTTCAGTATAATGTAGTTAAAATATTAAAAGTATAAAACTGGCCCCTGTGCCTGTTGTATTATTATTATATATGATCTCATTAGATGATTCTAATTCATGCAATAATGTAAAAGCAGGGTTTAGTGTTGTAGTTGGTTGAGGTGGAGCTCATTTTGAACTGTTAACTAATGATTGTTTTCATTATGGATTTATCTGCTTATTATTTTCTCCATTAATTGAATGAAATGGAATGAAAAAGGTGCAATATTTCCCTCTCAAATGTGGAGGAGTAGAAGAAGAAAGTGGCATGAGAAAGACTGCTTACAGTACTTAGAGTAAATGTATTTAGTTGCATTCCACTACTGGACACAGCGTATCTTCATGAGTTTGTGAATATGACTCGACTTGCAGGAGGGACTCGACTTAACTTGCTTGATTTTCTCCACAGACTTGGGACTTGCTTGAAACTGAAGGTTAAGACTTGCTCCCACCTTTGGCAAACATACTTAATTTAATCCAAACCTTGATCTTTTTTCTTAACCTGACTCAGTGCTTATGTTGCCTAAACCTCATGCCATACCTAGTGATACATGCAGCTTTAAATGAGTTAATTTACAGTGTTATGTGTAGTGATAAGCAGATCTACGGTGGAAAAGGCTGAATTGTTGTGTTACTGCGAAGCACAACCTGCATGTTTTTACAGCAGTTTAGGTTCCTAAATCAATAACACAGCAGCTATCCCATGAATAAATCATCCCATAAATGATAAAGCTATCCCTCCTGCTACTTCTGGACCCTTCGAGTCTCCATACATAAAGCCTCAAAGGGTTTCAACCTGTGTAAAAACATGGCATGTGTATGTGTACACCACATATGATATGAATAATTTCTTCTGTGTAGAAAACTCATTATAACCTCCACATCTGATAGTGAGCCATGTCTCACCATTTTTCTGGTCTGTTAGCAGAGCGAAGCAGAGGGAATATTGATCAAATCCATTTCTTCACCCCCTCCCACTCCCTGATCTCATAACTTTCTCTGCATTTTCTTTTCGCTCATCAGTGCCTCCTCATCACCTTTTGTCCTTCCTCTTATTCCAACCAACCTCCCACCTCGTACTCTATCCATTCACCGGGGCAGATAATGAGCCCCACTGAGCAATGATTGGTTTCCATGGCATTTCCAGGAGGGTTTTATACTCATTCACGTACAGACAGTCACGCATTTCATTGTATTTGTTTCTCCAGGGTTGGTTGATGAGAGAAAGATTTCCGTCGTCAGGTGGGCATTTAATCAGAAAAAACATTTTCAGCAATAGTCTTCAATTCAGAACTTCCTCTGCTGGGAATATTGCCAGTAAAGCTCACTGTTTGTGCTGCCTTTTAATTTAGTGTAAATTCAATTACCTACCAAAGTACATTTAGGAACAGTTATGTGACTCACATGCGCACAAGTGCAATTCTGAACCCAAACAATAACTGCTTCCTTTAGAGTTTAACTTCAAAAAGGTTAGAAAATAAGAGTGAATTTCATTCTTAAAAGACTACAACTTTGTAAGATACCATTTGATCTAAGTCAGACGGTTGAAGCCACATATTAGTTTCATCTTAAACTTATTGATTTTTAAATTCTTACACAGAACAAGGACTGATATTTTTGTCTCCAGTTTACATGAAGAGAGGATCTCTGTGGCCAATTAGTCAATGGTTTCATGTGATTACCACAGATGAACCCAGATGATTAAGCATTCTTGTTAAATGAATTAGAACTTTGGACAGAAAGAAAAAAACACTTCTCCACTTTGTATGGTTGAAATACATGGAGCAGGGTGGAGCGCAGCAGGGATTTTTAGTGTGTGGTTGCTGCCAGCTTCACTGTTTGTGTATTGCGTTTTGCCAAGTGATAATGTGGTTTGTTATGTAGATTTTGGAAGCCGAGGCTATATTAACTGGCACTCAATTAATTAACTAGATCATTTTAACAACAGGATGCATTCATGCTGCTCTACTCTGCTGCTATTTAAACATATTGTACTTTTTACATAGCTCCAGGTAGTTTTTACTTGTTGAAGGGCCACACGCAGAAAAGAAAAAATAGACCAGCTGAGTAAAAATAAGACTGAGCAGCACAGTGCCATATGGGCAAGCGCAGCTTCAGTGGACAGTGTGGCAGTTTCCGCTGATCATAATGGACGCACTCTGCTGCTGGCATGCTGTGGCAGACATGTTGTGCCGTGACCGTGCCCCATATATTTTGGCCATTACGTCACGTTCCATCTGATTTTTGCTGAACAATACTGACTGCAGATTAAATGATTGAAATGATGTGCCAACCTCATTAAGATTTGAATGTTTCTTGATGCTTAGGGGTTGTGTTGTGCTTTGCTTATGGTGCTCTGTTGGGCAGCAATACTTGTGCAGCTCCTGAGTCCAAGATAAATTTCCTTATGAGGACAATAAAGTATATTGGTTCATATCGTAATGAATCATATCGCATCGTATTGCATCGCATCGTATTGTATCGTATCGTAACAAAATGATACCTTTATGCACAGGACAATTATCATATCATAGCATATGTAAGGAACACATTTTTCCAAGGACTGTGAATGTTTCTGGGCCATGTCGGTTTTGTTGGGTTGTTCTGCTGGGTGGTTAGGCTGACCCGGCAGCTGACCAAACAAAATTGGATCCACTTACAGAGAGTTTGCTGCCAGTGACTGAGGTTACCTTTCCCATATCTTCTCTCTAAGTTTGATTGAGTTGTGTCTCTCTCTCAGAGATAAGCCCATTTCCCTTTTTCAAAGCCAGCTACCGGTCTACATTATGTCTCTGCCTTTCCACCTGCTCTGGATCTCCTCTAGGCTATGCATTAGTGGTACAGCTGGTGTTATAACTAGTGTTACAGCCAATAATCATCAGACAAAAATATAATCACTTCGGGCTGTCATGACCTTTTCAATCATTGACCTGTCACTGCAAAGGTCAACTGAAAACGGAAAAAAAGAGAATAATGGTGATATTAAATCAACAGAGCAGGGTTAGAGCGAAACTTTTCCCTTTTGTGTGTGTGTGTCTAATGGGAAAAAGATTTTTTTTTTTAAAATTGGTTTTAAACTTTCCTTTTCTTTAATTTCTTTTTTAATTTTGAGGTTTTTGCTGATCCATGAATGCAGTGCGAGCAGAACTTTTCATAATTTTTTTTTTCCTGCAAGAGTTTGTAGTGTTTTGAGTCAGGGATGGATAATTGATCAGTCGATCCAATCAGAGCTGACCAGATCAGAGTGATGGGTGAGAGGAGCAGCTGCTGCAGAGGCAGACTTTTAGACCCAGCGTAATGATCAGTTATGTTTCACTTTCACTGCGCCTGATGTTCTGCTGCTCCATCTGTGGCCAAAATAGTGTCTGCACTGTGAGAGTGTGAAACAATGAATAACCAAATGATATATATATATATATATATATATATATATATATATATATATATTTCAACAGTATGGGTAACCCTGATTGTGTTTAATCAGAAACAGCCCTGAGATTATTATAGCCAACGCCACCAGACTCTATTTAAATAAAAAGTTACTTTATCATTGTAAAACACACTTTAATTAAAGTTAGCAAAAACTGAATCGTCTTGGTTCGTCTTTTCACTTTTCCAATAATCACCAACTCTGGTTTGGTTAAAATAAACCCTGAAGTCACCCAGTTAGATATGAAAATATGTTGGCTCTATATGCTAAAATTACTGTTTTCTGGAGTCCGGTGACTTAGGTGATAGGCTAATTTTGGTTAAACAAAAAAAAGAATTTTTCTCTTTAACAAAAAGTTCTGTCTCTATAGGGGTCCTAAGAGGAAATGTGATTGTGTTCATCCCTGTGTGTTTGTGTGTGTGTCTGTGTGTTTGTAGGCATGTAGGTGGGGCAAAGGGATGGAAGCAAGGAGATGATACAGCGCAATGACTGACTGCCTATTTGACAAACAGGTAGGATGCTGAGTGCTGTTCAACTGCTCCCAATGTGGAGTGACCTAGTGCCCTCGAAAAGGTTCTCACGACTCCAAGCCCACTCAGAACCCTGGATTAAAAACACAAACAAAGCACTTAGAGGTATAGACTGCACACAAATCTCCTTGAACCTGCCTACACAAGACATGTACACTACCGGCTTCATACAACCACAATCCCTACGCCCTCTGCTGATTCAGTCAGTGTGATGATCTGTTGTGTTAATCCAAAGAATATCTGGAGGATTGCTGTGATGGAAAAGTCAGTATCTTTGGCTCTGGTGGAAATCAAAACCATAACTAGAGCACAATTCTCTCCAGAGGCAGCAGGATTAATGATGTGGCTGTATATTATGCAGCAGACAGAGAAGTAATGTATTTTAAGTTAATTTTAAAATAGCATTAAATCAGAAAATGGAGGCTAGTTTCAAACGAGCTCAAAAAGCAAATGCATGTAGATATGCATTTTCAGAATTATCAGCTGTTGTGCAGGTCCCCACAGCCACATTGTGCATGGAAAACACAATTTTGTCACAAGCAGAAACACACAGATGCACACATGCAGGTGAGTGGAATTATTAACACTTCAACTACAGTACGGTGATGGAAAGGCACTGATTAATTGCAATCACTTATAACATGATTGCCAACAAATGTCCCAGAGCTCCTTCAGCTAAAAAGGCATATGTGTGTTACAGATAAAGCAGTAAAGAAAACAGTTTAAGTTTGTTCTGCATACTAAAAAGCCTATGTGATTTAATACAGCATGCAGGAGGGAGAGACAAAATGAGCAGGGCAGGCATGCAGAGGGAAAAAAGGACTTTCACTCAGATAAGGAACACAGCATGAGCACATTTTAATGCTAATGTCCCTTATTACCATACATCCACCACACTTTCTCCACTGAGATGGGAACCGCTGATTTCGCACAAAAGCAGAGATCACTGGACAAACAAACTCATCACAGGTCTTTTGTATGCTGGTGCAATTATCCGCACGACTGATAATGTAAAATCACAGGTTTGTACCTTTATATACGAGCCCTGGTTATAATGAAAGCATCAGTATTGAAGGTTAAAGCTGTATAAATGACACTGGATTGAATGGTTATATGAAAGTATCACTGCAGCAAGAAACTGCTGTCAATCACACAATAACTCAAAGGACCTAAAGTAAATACCAGGACCCAGGTGAGAACACTCCGCTCCATACATGTTTGATGATACAGTTTTCCCCAGTGCTATCTTTAGTATATGATGAAACTGTATGTAAGCCCTCGCATCTGACAGCTGTTACAAAGGAAGTTGGATGCTCTTGTGGGAGACATATCAGCCAGGTCTCACTCAGAGGTTGTCAAATACTGGCAATTTGTCACACCCCTCAGGGTCTGATACTGACACACAGGGCTCCCTTTAGCATCTCTATAGCTGCGTTTCCACCCACCACTAAACCCATGCGTACACACAGTGGATCTGTTTCACGTTTCCACCACAGGCACTACGCTTAAGTGTAGGCAGGGTTGTTAACAGATAGTAATAGCTCCATCTAGCTCAGCTCTAAGATCTCTTTACCAAACATGTCTGCACCTCACTGATCTTCCACGGAAAGGGGATGCACGACATTTTCATAATGAAAAGAGCAGGCTGGAGTGTTTAGAGCAGGGGTGTAGTGCTGCCAGACCCCTGCCACTTTTTTCCAAGTGAGAAATTAGAATATTTGCAGTTTGCGTTACCTGGTTGAAATTCATATTCGTTTTTTTTAAAGCAGTAGAGTGTATGTCATGCAAGAGAACTGGTAAAAACAAATGGAACAGTTAGAATTACCATATTAAGATTTATTGATTGATTCACAAGGTCAACTCATGCATTTAGTAACATGCAAGAAAACATTCCACCTTAAAAGTTGCCAGTAGCGATGGTAGCCCTTGAACACCACAGTGTATTTAAGTATGTTTTTCTCAGTCTATAGCTAGCTAACTGTTAACTAGTAAAGATGAAGAGGCAGCATTTTCTACTTATAGTGGACTAATTTATGTGAACTTGCCAGCGTAGTCACAGTAGTCACAGTCCACTGCCATCCTTGCCAAGCAAGAGGGTTGTTTCTCTATTGACCAATCAACAGACTGCAGTGTTTCTAGCTCCACCCTTTAGTATCGGATCACTGTGCTCGCTATCTCAACAGATGGGCGAGGAAAAGCAGGATGGAATAAAATTGTTCTATTGGTACCATCCATAACTTTGACAATGTAAATGCACAAATAACTGTTTTGGTGTGTAACAAACTTCATTATACTGGACTGCTTTGTGGACACAAGGGTTATGAGACACATGAGACAGGATTTCAGCTAACTCCAATGTAAACCAATCTGCGGCACTATAAGACAGTGACATAGTGTGAAGAGAAGACCATGTAGGGAGGTGATCAGGGTGGTGAACAGGTTAAACAAACACAGGACTTTCAACCGGGAGACTGCTGTTTGTGTCCTGTGTGAAACTAAAAGTCAGTGTTGACTTATTTTAATGTAACATTCCATAAGTCACATGCATACATCACATACTTATGTCACATTACATCTTAGCATAATCCTGTAACAAATGTCTGTATCTTAAGCCAAACCATGATCTTTTTTGTAAACCAAAAAAAGTAGTTTATATTACTTTTCACAACAGAATTTCTCTGATATTTTTCCAAACTAATGAGTGCAGAACAGCAGACTTGTGTGTCTATTCTCATTTCTGTCATCTTTGTATGTTAATAGAGTGTGTAGGAGTGTGAAAGTGTGTTTGTTCTGCATATTGACAGTCAGTCCTGGGCAGTAATCAATGCCACCATGCTTGTTTTTTGTCCTCTTTCACCTCTCTCACTCTCTTTCAGTCTCGCTTTGGCTGATACCTGTTACAGTCACCATAGAAACCCTGTGCAAGCCTGTTAAACTGACAAATGGGTTAATGAAGAGAAGCACAGTGAACAGTCTGCCGTGGGTTATTGCAGTAATAGAATCAGATAACAACAACAAACATAAACAGAATGCATAGCTGCTGCTCAGCTGAATCTCTGTGCTGCAGTTTTATATCTTGCCTCAGAATTGAGAAATAGTGAATCATTTTTCTGTGGGTGCTAAGTTTAAAGCCTAGTGACTTTGGTGATCTCTTGACATTACAAACACCATCAGCAGGTTGATCATTTTGGGTTTCATTAAATTATCAGCTATAAGGAAGCAAAAACCATCTTCACAACAACACATAGCTGCAAATAAAAAGAACAGAACAAAAGAAGAAACGTATTGCAAGTGACAACAGAAACTGTCTCCATGAGACACTTAGATGTGATGCACACGACCGAAGTTAATCTGGCATTAGCCTTTTGCTTATTATTAGCCAACCAATTCTAATAATCTGACAAAATACACACAATTGTGGGTGTCTTAGGCTAATTCCAGCCATGTGTATCACTTTTTAGTGTCCTCTGGAGACAGTTTCCATTGTCGTGCTACATGCAGTCCATTCCGGTATTTAGCTGTTTTCTGTATTTACAGCTACTGTATGTGATGTCAGATGTTTCCTTATTTTGTTGTGCATTTACAGGGCCATCATAGAACTGCTATGCATTTTTAAACCCTAAAAGCATGGTTCTCAGACTCTTTATGACTTTGGGATCCAGTGACATTTCCTCTAGCGCCATCATCCGGTCAAAATTTTTGTCATTTTAATGCTTTGTGAAGTTCCCATCAGCCCCAGCTGCACTTGGTGTGCTAATTAGTAAATAATTGCATGCAAACATATTAAAGAGCCCGATCTTTTCCCAGAGTGCGATAACACTGGTGCCACTTCAAAGACTCTGGGGGCACAGTTTAGCATCTCTTTGGCATCTCTGTGAGACACACAGGGCCATCAACTGTGGGTCCAACAAATGCCAGACAGTATACCTGCGATACATCATTATGTTACCCATTGTGGTTGATGTTCCTGTAAACAAAATTCAAACGGACTCACAAGTTTTAGTATTTTTCTGTATCTGTTTGTTTGTTTTGAAGTTTTTGTACCCTGCCATCCTGCCGGATTTTGGCAGACAGGGAGGTGAGGGCGTCAAAGTAAATTTTTCTGTCTCCGTGGCTTCAGCTAAGCCTGATTGACTTGCCTGCCCTATCTTGCCCTAGGTTATCCTCTCCACTGCTCTGCCAGTTGAGTGCACATGAAGAATAACAGTGGCTGAATGTGAAATTCAATAAAACAGTTTGGCATCAATCCATCTTGTTCTGGTATACTAGTAAAAACATCAGTTCACAAACAGATTTGACTCCATATGGCATATGAACCCCTGCTTTCTGGGTCATTTCCTGGAGTTGGGGTTGGAATCATGGGGCACTCGGATGCCACCAGTTAATACTGCAAACATTAAGTTGCAAGCCTTTATGCTTTATGGTTTTTCTCCAGTATTTCTTTAAAGTGCCTGTCAGTGACATGTTGTTGTGTACACTGTGAGATGTTACTGCCTGTGACAAGTCGTCTCCACGGTTTATTGCCAATATATCTGTTGTGGCACTTATGAGAAGGAGCATAGAAGTCAGTGGGCTCTTTCCTTTTTCTGTAAGATTTCCGTGTCCTACTGTGGTGCCTGTTTTGCCTTTTCCAGGGGGGAAACAGAACAGTACATACTGTGCCTGCATACCTGTTCCCACTCTACTTAAGAGAGGAAAGATTTACACATCCAGCCATATGTTAACTTCTCCACATGTCATCGAGGTTATGGAATCATTAACCGGAACTGTAGTAGCTTGGAAAAATACAGCACAATCACATGTATCTGTCATGTTAGAGTTAATATGATCCTGTTTCTGCCCATCCCTTCTTTTGTAGCTGCTTATCAGCAACAGGAATGCCATCAAAATAATATACAGAAATCAGCTGTTTTAAGGACAGTGTGGCCAAAATGTGAGAAATTGAGAAACTAAAATAGGACTAAACACGAGCACACAAGCTTAAACACTCACACATCATTTTTCACTGTCAGTCTGCATGTCCTTAAACATCAATCAAGCATAAAAATCAAATGTCAGACGAACAGAATGTCTTGTGACCATGGGTTGAAAGGAAAAAAAGAAAAACACTGAGGGTTTTGGGCTTTGACAGCAGCGTCCCTTCATCGGTTGAGTGTGTATGTTTATGTGTGTCAGTGCATGTGTGTGAGGTGTTGACCTATAGTTCTTAGGTCTTAATCCATCTGGAAAGCTCTTCAGGGCTTCTGCAAAGAGAGGGCAGGCTTGATTGATCACATCTCCAACATTTCTGTTCAGAGGGAGGTCAGAATAACCTCGATCAGCCTCCTAGAACCTCTTCAGCCTCATTGACCCTGCTGCTGCACAGCTTCAAGCTGGGCATGTACCTTAGGTTGTTGTGTTTGTGTTGTTCAGGAGGGTTATACTGACATTGGGGTTTCTCTTTCTGTCTGAACACCTGTTTATGCAGCCATGACATTTAACTAAAACTCCATTTTGACCTAATGTTTAATTCACCGTGATTTAATCTGCATCTAATTTAAAGTCAGAGGATGTTTTGTTGTTTGTTTTGTTTCCCTACAGGCTTTGCTTACTGATATGAAGAATTGAGGAATTCTGAAATCTATTGGTCTTAAACTACTATTACAATATGAATCTTTACTATATCAGTCAGTTCAATATGTCAATGTAAACTGAGTGATGGGGTCAGAATGAGCCAAACAGCCAAGCAGCAATCTACCAAGACTGAATGGTTAACTTAATGCCTAAGTGCTTCACTGCAAGTTTCACAATGGCCATCAGATATAATGGGTTGCATTGGGACCCAACTGCAGCACACAGGAAGCCAGTAACAGTTGGCGAAGTGTTGAATGTCACAACTCAGCAGGTACAGGGCAAGGCACGGCAGGTAGACAGCACACAATACAGTTTATCACTCAAGCCAAGTCTCACCACAAAGTCTCTAACAGCCTGGCTGGTCTGGCAGGCTGAACAGGGCCAGGAAGCATATGAGTGGGCAGTGACATTAGCCAGCACACAGTTCAGAAAAAGAGAGGGATGACCTGTAGCTCTGTATAATCAAACATAGATCAGAACCTTGTGTCGGGTACTCATGCAGAACAGGAAACATGAGGACACACAAGAAGGCACTCCAGAAATGTAGAAAACGAGGAAGAAAATATTAAAAACCCTTTATCGTCATGACTAAATCATTAAAAGAGCCAACATATTTCGACCAATACAGATCTTCATCAGGGCTTTGAAAACATATTACAAAGGTATGGCCCCAACTATAAAGTAGCAGGAGCTGATAGACATCCACACACATCTTATCACATAGACTGAGAGAAATGTTGAAGCCTATAGAAAACAGAGACAAATCACATGTGCACATCACCATGTGAAGTCTATATCCGCATTAAGATCAGGATACTTTAAAGCATGTAGGTGATGGATCCAAAAAGCTTCCCTTTGTTTGAGTTTCTGTATTCTGATGGGGGTTTTTTTGAAGAAGTGAATCATGCTTAAATGACTGTGCTCTGTTAAAAGCCTGCTTAACCACCATGGGTTTGTAAGCTCTGTTTAAAAACCTATTGAACATAGCCTCAGCCTGAAGATCTTTTTGCATGAAGTACTCTTCCCAAAAGGAGTGGTATGTAACTCTCCCTCAGCCCCCTTAGAAATAGACAGGTCCAAAAAATGAATGCTATTCTGAGAGTAATCAATAGAGTTTCATAATGTTACTAATGGAGTTTATTTATTCATGAAAATCCAAAAGTTGAGTCTCATTATAGTATAGTGACCATACAAGGTAATACAATGATGGAAAGGGGGCTTGGACAGAAACTGTATGGGTTCATGTATAGGGTCGCGTCTGATTTTCTGGGCAATCAGAGCTCTAACACACTCACTTAAAAGAGCCATGAACTTTGCACCACAATTGTCATCAGTTTTCTAGTGGAAACGTCTCCTTTCAGTCAATAAACATGGAAAGATTTCTTGATTTGTACTTCGGCTTGTTATATTCAACACATTTTCACTCCTGGCTCATCAAATAGTGACACTTAGGGCTCTAGTTTCCCAGTGCAGCGCAGGGTGGCTCAGGGTGGTGAACCCCGCGCAGAGCTAGTTTCGAGCAGCGCAACCTGAGGAGCGCTCAGTTTGGTAGTTTGGCAGACCGAGGTGCGCTGAGATGGGTGTGGCGGCGCAGCAGGGGGAGGTGTCGACAGATCCAGCTTGGTGCAGTGACAGTTTGTGCCAAAAGGCTTCGCTGAAGGTGCGCTAAAAGCTCGCCAGCTGAAACCAGGTCTACTGTCAGCGCAGGCGGAGCGCAGCCGGTGTAACGGCAGTTTGGCTGACCGGTGGACAGTGCGCACACGTCACCAAAACCTCACAGGCAGGTTTCCAGAATGTCAGGCACATAAACGATGCAATAAATAGCCACAAAAAACACTATTCAATGCAACTATCTGCAATCAGCACATAAATGTATCTCTATATCAACTGTCCCGTCACATCTGATGTCAGATCAAAGGGGATTGGCACCATTTGGCACGTTTGGCCGCGTAATGGAAACCCAACCTGATTTGATTAACACAGCTGCAAACTAATGAGTTCACATCCCTCTCAGCCAACCACACACAGCCACAGCATCAGATAGGGAGTATATATTCAGCATCCCCCAGTTCCGTATATTCGGACACTGCGAGCTTGGACCTCCCGGACCAAAACATCAGTTTCCTCCTGGGAAAGTTTGGCCATCTGACACTGCTGCTCTCTTCTGCCATGGCGAATTGAGTAAACTCTCATTACGCCTTCGCGTGGTGCATTTAAGGGCGAGGAGAGGGGCTCATTTGATTGGTGTGATGTGTGTAAAACCCACTCCATGCCTTCTGTCCTCCCTCTTTCCAACTTGCGCAGGTAGAAGGGATGGAGGTGGGAAAGAAGAGTAGCTGCGCCAGGCGCACGGTGTGCCAAACTTGCAAAATCCGCCTGGTCACACCCAGTTGGCAAAGCGCAGGTGTGCTGCGCCTCCGCCACACCAGGTCTGCGAAACTAGAGCCCTTAGTCAGTGGCCCTCAGTGTCAAACTATGATGCTTTAGGTACCCCTCCGGCATCAATTTTGGATGCTCAGGGATTTGTTGGTAAATACTTACAGTCTCTTTTCAAAATAAAGGTAGAAAGGTAGAAACTTCTTTCTGGGCTTTCTGGGTGAAAGTTCAGACTTTAAATGCCACTGCCTGGTGCACCTCATACCCTAACCCTAACCCACTAAAGGGTGCCTCTGTGCATCAGTGTCTGACACCTCAGCCACTGACCCCAGCAAGTTTGACAATTTGACAAGTTGGAAGTGACACTGGACTGTTATATTAGCTGTCAATTAAACACTGCAGTGCTTGATAAGCAGGTTAGTAGTTTGACCAGAAGTTCAAGTTCAAGGTTTTATTTGTCAAATGCACAAGAACTACAGGCAGTCAGTATTGGCACTGAAATGTTTGGGCTTCAAGGGCTCTCAATATGTGGAGATGTGGGTGAGCTCTCAGTATGGCAACCATCCACAGTGTCGTCTTCCATCTGCCATGGATGTTGGCTATCAAGTGTGTGCATATTTTTCTAAAATGTATTCATTTAATTTTTGGTTAAATTACTTATTGTTGTGTTGTGTCACATATGGGCTCCCACTCTCATTTCTGTCTTCTGGACAATGCTGCCAAAACCACAAGAAAAACAGGCAAATATATAAAAAATCTGATATGGTGTGATTATTTTTCTTATCCAAATACAGTTTGGCTGAAAAGATGTTGTGTGTGTCTTGTTCTCTCTGTGGGTGTCGAATGTGACTCATGAACTGTCACAGGATGTGAATGAAATCCAAATGCATCACTCTGCTCAGTGACCTATTTAGCTACATGTACAGATTTATTACAAAAAAAAACAACATGAGGTGAATATATCTGGTGTCATGATCTGAACAGGTCACTGGCCAGACGATGTTGTGTAAGTATATGTGGTGGCAGATTTGCTGAATGCAATGGCCGACTGCTACAAATCAATACGTGGTCTAGTAGACAGATGTGTGTATATGTGTGCAGGTGTGCATTAGCATTCTGTGTGTGTGTGTGGTATCTATGCATAAATAAAAGGCCTATTGTTTGTTTAAATCATGTATGTGTCTGTTGTTGTGTGTGTGCATCTGTTTCTGTGGAACATAGAACATGGCAAACATTTGTCCAAAAATAGTGCGTATGAATGAAATCAGACTGTTTGCTAATCATGAAAACACTTCACAGACACACATCTTCCTCCTGCTGAAGCAATGTCAACAGAAACAAGATGTCCGGTTGAGGTGTGAAGTATGTGTGTGTGTGTGTGTGTTTTTTGCGTGTGTGTGCGCACTTGAATGTGTGTCTGTCTTTCTGTGTATTTGCACGTGCCGTGTGCAAGTGCATGCATGCGCTGCGTGTGTTTGCCTTGTGTTTGTGTTCGCAAGGAACATTTTGTCTGGCATGCTGTCTTTGTTCTCTTCCCAGTGTCTCTTGCATCAGACGGTTTTCTCTTTGTCCAGAATACCAAATGTGTGCAAGCATCAAATGTGTTATTTATTTCACAAGGACTGGAAAATGGCCTTTCGGAGTGCATGGTGTGTGTGATGTTAATAATAACCTGCACTATCACTGTTTACGATTAACATTTCATTAACACATTTGCTGGTTTCCTGCTGTGTAGTGTGACGTGAGAAAATTGTAGAAATGAGGAAGAAATTCAGTTGAATGTTCAGAAGGAAATTGCATTTATTAGCACTTTAAAAACATATTTTTGTGGGGTGTTTCATCATATACATGTATGTGTGTATCACATATTAAATAAATATTAGATAAAGGTCACATATCAGGAGTCAAAAATCCATCCTGAAATCAACTTTTGTTTTTTAAACAGATTAGAAATCATCAATCCCTAATAACATATTACTGCAAATGAATAATTCTACTTTCATCCTTAATGACTCAAATGCCACTTGTCGCCCTGATAACTAAAAGTAATATAATGGCAGAAGTGCAGTCACCTGTGTAAGTCTTGCTACAGTTTTTATGCCTCCACACTGATGACAACTGTGGACAGAGGCACTATGTCTTTTGGTTGTCCGTCTGCCATCCTGTTCTCGTGAACGCAATATTTCAAGAATGCCCGGAGGGAATTTCTTTAAATATCTAGGTGATGACATTTTATATCAATAAGGTCAAAGGTCAGTTTCACTGTGACATCACAATGCTCTGCAAAAACACTTTTTTGGTCACTACTCAGTGTCATAACTCAGGAACAGAAGGGTGACATTTGGTGGGATGCTCAATTAGCGACACTAACCTTGATACTGTGGTGATCATACAGATCTTCTGTGCTGCTGAGTTTAAGATGAGTGTGAAGCATTAACTATTTAGAATCTGTAGCATCTTTGCAGCATCATCCATATTTGAAGCGTTGTCAACTGCCAAGGCTACATGCGAGTATGAACAGACTTGTTTGTAAACTGTAATTGCAACTTAACAGGTTTGCGGAGGCATACAACCACGAGGCAGTAATTGTAGTTATCTTTTATGTGATGGCTGTGTTTATTTACCGGTTGTGGAGAATACACAGTTTAAACCTTTGACTAAGGACGATTTAGTACATTAATAAGAACCATTTTATTACAGGTGTTAAGATTGAAATCAAATGCCATCTGTGAAAAACCCAGATGGGATTTGTTTTCTGCCATTTCATAACCTCCATCCTTCTCTAATTAGTTGCTTTTCATTTGCAGAAATTAGATGATCCGATCAGAACGTGCCACAAGAACTAATTACCACATACAGATATACTTCATTGTGCATAAAATACATCAAAACAAGAGGTGATAATGTGGGAAATGAATGCTGAGATGGGATGAGAAAAGTCGCACTGCCTGCTACTGACTTATAAATGTCTTTTACCATACAAGCCTTTCCGATGGTACACCAAGAGTGAGTCATCTAGATGGAAAGAGAAAATTAAAGTTTGATCACAAAGTTTTTTTTTTTCCTTTTACTGTGAATATCGAATCATTTCAGAACGGCCTTTAAATTGGCTCTGTCATCTTAGGAGGAAGATCCCCTGTGAAGAATAGGCCACCTCCATTTAAGGTTCCTTTCTCTTCAAATGGGACCATATGATTGTCCTTTTTTACCCTTATCAGAAACCACACTAGCTCCACTCGCCAAACGACTCCACCTCTACTTCCTCCTTCACCCCCTGTTGTGCTTGGAAGCACTGAGATCTAATAAACATGGTAATCTCTGAATCAATACAAAAAAGCCAATTATGCTCCCATAGCTTTCAAGCAATTACTAGAATAAGTGAAGATGCAGAGCAGGCCGGTGTTTTGGTGGTCAGGGTTGCCAGGTGTTGCATAAATCCCTAGGTTACATAATTTCACAGACACACACGCACACATACAGTGGCAAGAAACTGAAGCAGTGGAACATATTATGAAAGCTGCTGGGGTCTCAGAGTAACAAGGACCATCTGGGCATTTTTCACTGAACCATGTCAATCAGACACTAGTTTTGCCTTGAGTGCTTTGACCCCTCCGTTCATGCAGAGAATGGATGGTGGGTGGTGAGACCTGATGAGTGAAGAGAAATGCTGAGAATGAGCACAAATTACCAAGAATTTTTCCCTTTCTTCTTTGAGCTGCAAAGTAAGATAAATGAGAGGGTGATATAAATAGAGAACAGACGAGGTGACTTTTTGACACGAGCTAATCAGCAGCCCATCGATGCGAGACCTGGAGGTGATTGCAATCCTTTAGAGATGCTGTGTTATGTAACACATACGATAGATTAAGCTTTTCGATTCAGAAAGGCTCGATATAAGTCTGGCTCAGCATGCCATCTCATCAACCTGGTACTACTATTGATATATGGTAAAACAGTGACCATTTGTTAGCTCTGTTTAATGTGTTTGTATGCAGTTACACAGAAAGATAGATATTGATTACAGATTTCTCAGAATGATTCAATAAGCTCTGCATATTTTATAGATGGAATGCAGAAAATGGCAAGACCCTCAAAATGGCAAAGGACACAGTCAATTTTGAGACTAATAATTGGTTTGCATGCACTAATGAAAAACTGCAGGTGGAACCATTTTTAGACAGTCTCTCTATGTTACCACTTTATTTGGACTTTGATCTAAAAAATGAACCAGTTTTCCTTTGATGATACGAATAAGAACACCAGTGGAACAGTGAATCACTGAGTCCATGCTAACAGATGCCAGTGGGGTTCCTGTAACAGCTTTGGAGTCAATTTTGTACTCTAACTGAACATTGCAACTGGAGTTTTTATTTAAGGAATAACAGATAATGTACATGATTACCTAACTACCCATCTACCACCTACATGTCTATCTCCCAGAAGATGAAAGCAGTCCAGTATTTAATCAAACACTTGTTTTCTTTACCCTCAATCCCTGTCCTTGTACCATTGTTTTGCTTGTTTTCTTTCAGGGTTTAGTTATATAAGCAGGTATTCAGCAACAATCAATACTTTCCAAACAAACTCTCTCAAAGATTGACTGAACAGCAGTTAGTGCTCTTGACAATGGGGCTTGATTGAAACAAGTACTCACCCGCTGCCAACCTCAATCTTTGAAAACACTTCAAATAGAGATAATGGGAGGGTTTCAGTTTACACTCATATTTCTGTCCTGTTATTCTGACACAAACATTGTAATATCAAGGGTCTTAACAAGCTATTGATGTTTCTACTAGTGGCACAGCCAGTAGGCAATTTGAGGGGAATGAGATCCCCTCGTTAACAAAACAACTAAAATACATCCCTGTTAACGTTCTTATTCATAGGTCATCAAATTCTGATGCTTGTCAAGCACCTGGGTGTGTGATACTGATGCCAAAGGCACCCTTTAGCATCTTTATGAGGCATGCAGGCTTTCAACTAATTCCAGTGTAAACCCATCTATGGCAATACACTGAGAGCAACTCATGTAGTATAAAAAGTGAGAAAGTCCATGGCAGAAAGGAGGGGAGGTGCATGGGTCAAACAAAACAAGACTTTCACCCAGGAAATCACAGTTTTACATGGGCATAGTTGTCACGAGGGCTGGGTATTTGTACTCAATTACTTTACTGACTGAAATAACCAAGTACCAAGTCATTCTGAAAAGTCTGCAGTCAAAGGATACTACCCAGATCTAGAAAAAAAGACCATTTTTATGGCAATTACCTCAAGCATTCTATGATTTAATGCAACATCTTAATCGCCCATTACCACAGCAGCTACAGCCCACACTTAATAGTGTGATGAAGTCAAGTGCGGTGTATTTGACGGAGCTGGCAGTTCAGTGTGCTGAGATGCCACCAAAACATTGAAAGTATAGCCATACTACATGCCTGTGGCATCTGGTGGCATTTTACGCAACTGAATGCTTCCATTCCAAGTCACCACATATTGACACTTTGTCAGTGGCCTTTCACGTCCTCCTGTATCTGCTGTTGATGTGCTGCAACCAATGCCTGGACATCAGCAAAGTGATGAAGTGGAAGGTTTTGACAACTTCGGAATGAGAAAAGGCTGTCCTTTCACATGATGGATGTCAAATGGTTCTTAGTCAGATCCATCCCTTGCTCCTCCACAGCTTCACCTTTTCGTCCACATATGGTCATTTCTCGCTCCAAAATAAAAAAAAAAGACTGTGACGTCCAAAATGCCAAACTTGAGGCAAACCAACTGGTGATGTCACGATGGTTATTTCCACTTCTTTTCATACAGTCAATGGTTTGCGATATCTGTTGCTTTAGCTGCTGTGATTCCTGTTTGTACATGCTCATACAAAGGTTTATGGTGATCACAAAGACACGCAAATGTAAAAACAGCCTCAAGTGTCAAACTCTGCAAATACATCATTCTGCACAGTGAAGGTCAAACATCCAGGAATATATCTGTATGTGGTGGATGCAGTTAAACGAAATACTCCCTTCCACACACACACACACACACACACACACACACACACACACACACAGAACTAAACAAACATGCCTGGCTGTTATCTGTGAGCTGTATGAATGCACCAGCGTTGAATGTCCTTGAATGAAGAAAGTCAAAAGGGTTACATGTGCAATGTAGAGGAATACACATACGCCTTACAGTGTCAGCTATCTGTAGTATCACGTTAGTGCTGTTGGGAAATTCTTGTCCTTTTATTCAAGGTTTCAGTCAATGATTTTCTTTCACCATATAGCTTTCTACACAGCTTATTGGAAGGAACATGGACAAGAATGTGTACTGTCACATATGGGCTCAAGGCCTTGGGCATCAAATGACTTAGGTGCCATGTGCCATCCTTATTTGTATCTACATTGGTGCGATCAGAAATGATGCAGATGGGGAGAAAAAAAATGGAAATTATGGGAAGATCAAAGGAGGACACACTCATACAGCTTTCAAGTTTAGTCCGTCAAAGAAGTGGAAAAAACTGACAGCCCATATTTCATCTTTGCTGTCACACCTAGAAATAAGACTTAATAAACAGAGTGTGTTTTCAAGCTTCTCAGCATTAGCCGAGATATTTTGGTATCTTATTATGACACTCAGAAGACTTCACACTGTGTTTGTTGTGATGCTCTATACAGGCGGCATCTTCAGACAAACTTCTTTCCTTCACGGTCACATTCAACAGTCTTTGTCGCTGGACTCTGCAACTGGAGCATCAGCTTCCTGCACATTTAGCTCAACAGCACATATTGATCTTTATTTAAATTTAATTAAATTCCTTTCAATGTTTCTATTTCTCCTCCATTTCAAGACACCACATCCTCTCAGTGTAGCAGGTCAGTCTTCCCACTGGGCTTTTCATGTATTGATCTTCATAATGCAACAGCTGTTACATAAAGCAGCTTTTTAGGAGTCTGGATTAACACTGAATGTACACAAAATGGATGAGTTTGTCTCCTGACAACCTTGTGAAAAACTTCAGAAGAGAACAACAAGACGACGTTAAAACTGAGTCAGTGTTGGCAGCATTGGAAACGTTTGAGTCACTGACGCTCTCTGATCTGCTATATAATGTTCATGGTGCGGAGGAGGGATGAAGTTTTAATTAAACATCCTGTACCGTCGCCTGAAATACATAATGTACACAGACCAGTACTTTATGTTTAGCTGTGCTGTGACCTGTCAACACATCTGTGTAAAATGTAAAATATATGCACTCAAAACTGGACTTAGATACAAATACTGTGATATATACTGTAATACTGTAAATACTGTAGTTATTATTGTGTTACATTTATTTACAGCTAGCTGCAAAGACCATTAGGGCATGATGAAATACCTCATCCCCACCTCATTCACACTGAGGACACTTAACACTTACAGACTGTTTTTCTGTGTTTAACTACCTCACTCTCTCTCACTCTCCTGGACTACCTTGTCTCTGTCATACAGAGTTTTTCCCCTGTTCATTATTTTGTGCAATAATATTATGGTGAAATAATTAATTGTGCAATAATACATAATGTGTATTTTTCTATAATTCATAGTGTGTATATTCTGTATTTTTTGAAGCTGACTCTGAGGGATGCGCACAAGAATTCCAATGTACCTGTAGTGTCCCATTGTACCTGTGCAAATGGCAAAGGGGTTTTTTGGTGGAGTTTTTCCTTATCTGCTGCAAGGGTCCTAAGGACAGAGGGATGTTGTATGCTGTAAAGCGCTGGGAGGCAAATTGTGTTGTGATATTGGGCTTTAGAAATAAAATCGATTGATTGAATTGAAATTAATCTAATCTAATCTAATTTTATGTAATCTAATCTAATCTATATTACAATGATATACTATAAAATACGAATCTTCTAACAGTATTTAAACCAGTTAAAATTTGAAACATTGAAGTACTGCTTACATATTAATGCATCAATAATAATTATAGTAATAATAATAGCTAGACTCGGGTGATAATTTAGATTCTTTTTTGGAATTTTGTAGATTCTTTTCATATTGTAATTGTATACATTGCTATTATAAATATAGATTAGAGTAATGTAATACTGGCAGGGGCTATTCTGCAACATATGTATGTATGTATGTATGTATATATATATATATATACATATATATAATCTTATGCTGAACTAAACGAAAGACACAATACTGTAGGCTGTGAACAAATGTCTCATCTGTGTGTCTCATGGTTGTAAAACACATTGGTTCACTTTATACTATACATAAAGTGTGTGTGAGCAGAATGTGCATGCAGAGGCGGATCTTCCTATGGGCAATACAGGCAGCCATCTAGGAAGGCAAAAGCCATCCAGAGCAAAGTACCAAAACAAGATGACAATGAAATTTGCAGATTTGCTAATGCCATATTCTCTTATTGTTTGTTATTAATTATTTTATTTTAATTTGGGAGCTAATTTGTATATTTGTGTTGATTTCTTATTGGGTGAATAGGCAAAGGGGGGCGTGCCAAGGGTGCACAGTGTTCTAGGTCCGGCACTGTCTGCATGATCTAAAAATGATTAAAAGAGTTGCATAGTAAATGTCAATGTGTATACAGACAGAAAGAAAACAGACAGAGGTCTGTGCCATGACTTTCACCAGCAACGCTGATCCTTGTGTACATCAGCTCTTAAGGCAATTAATCCCAAGCCATCTCCCATTTACCGTAATGTTAGGTAACAGGCTATCAGTGCCTCACATAAATCTCCTCTGTTTGTTGACAGAATCTAGCTTTTATCTCCTCTTTCCATTCCTCCACCCCTCTGTCTTCTCCATCCCTCCCTCCTCCCCGTCCCATCTATCCATCCTGTCTCACTGCCTGTCGGCCACTCAGTTTCTTATCTTGTTTCTTTTGATCTTCGCGCCCCTCCGTCTGCTCTTGTGTATGATACAACCATCTGCGGCCGCTCACCTGACCAACGGCCACCAGGCTGTCAGGGTGATAATGTAAACCTCTCGGAGAGGAGATAACAGCCAACTGGGATAATTGGCCAGGCGCACACACACACATACACACACAAATGAAGCCAGGGGCACAGAGTGAGACACCTCTCAGTTACCATGGGAACTTGACCTGAAGCCCCTGTATACACACACACATGCACACACACACACACACACACACACACACACACACACACACACACACACACACACACACACACATACACATCTCAGTGAATAGACAACACCCCCCACTGTGTACTTTGCCCAGATGAGGTGCTCGCTGGAGAAGCAAACTTCAAACAATGACAGATGATGTAACAAGGCAGCGAGGCCACGTGCAGAAACAAGATGTTTCCTTAATGTAGGTAACAGAGAGGATCCTACTGGCCTGCTAAACACCAGCATAAATATGTAAAGAGATTACAAATAATCTGCACATAAAAAAATTTGGCACTGAAAAATACAGTTACAGATAAATACGTTAATTCAATTTGTGAATTTCAGGAGAAATTAGTCCGGCAGTATTCTTTATTGTTACATACTGAACAGTTTTAACACCAGTGTTTATTGCACAAGGTTTTCTGAGTTCACTCATCAGTAACTTGATCCTTTAAACCCTGGAACCCCCCATCAACATGACAAGCAATGTGGAATCATTATTTGTCTGACTGTTAAGTGTGTAGCTTGTTCCCTCTTGTGGTAAGAAGTGCATGCTACAAGTACAGAGAGACTGATGCAGTTTGTTGTTTCATTAATGACTGAGCACCAAGAAGCTCTGATGTGCAGAAGAAAATGTTTAATTAATACAATAGCTGACACAACAGTCTCATCTGGAGGTCCATTCGGTGGCTGTTGTGGAGCTTTCAATCATATCTTCATCAGCACAGGGAGTTTGTGCACTTGTAAAGCTGATAATCTGCAGTTCAGTGACAACTAAATAAACTCAATCTGTATGAGGACCAGATAATATCACCAAAAGCTCAAGAAAAGCTATTGAATGGAACTTGAGGTAAAAAATTGTTTTTATTTCCCATTGTTCATAAAATCAACATTGAACTTAAATGAGGCTCAGCTAGGTAAGCATAGCTTCATTTTGACTTTATAGAACAACTTAAAGCTTCCTAAATTACATTCATGCTGCATATATGATCAAACAAAGAGATCTGGAAAATAGCACAGAAAGTGCAAATCATGGATACATTACATACAAGTTATTATGAAGCAGTTATGGTAAAACTTTACATTCCAACAATGCTGTGGTTAACGTTGGTTAAGTTTAGGCACAAAAACCACTTATGATTCGGAAAGCATCATGCTTCGGCTTAAAGTATTTGGACTTAGTGACACTATCCCTGTTGGAAAAATAGCAACAGGTCGCACAAAACACCCACATTTGGTACCTAAAAATCTGCTGGAAACACAGCAATGACTCACTAGATCACAACTGGTTTTATTGTTTGTTTGTCAGTGTTTTGCAGTGGTCTGCAGCTTGACAGGTGTCTCGTCTAGGTGATAGGCCATCTACCTCCTAATGATTAAGTCTACTAAGTCACTTTAGAAGCCTTTATCTGACACGTAAGAAATATGCAAATGCAACATATTCATGGTCTACAGAAACGTGTCAACATTTTCATCAGGCAACTGAGTTGAGGTGTGATAGTGTGATACCTACTCATAGTACCCACCAGTGGTCTAACGGTAGTCATGAGGGGCCTAAGTGCATGTCACTATGACGTTACTATGATGTTGTGTCTAAACTAGCTACCATATATCCCAGCATCTTGTTACATGGTCAAATAAAGACTTTACATTGGACAACATCAACATATACATTACCCAGCAGTCATCTTTCTATCAACTGTATATTACAAAAATACCAAAGAAAATAAGAAAGGATTTATGTAATTGAGTAGTGTTTAATATATATGTAGTCTATTTTTAGTTTTTATGGTTTATGTAGAAGAAGCACATTTTGCTATAGATTGATTCTTGGCCTTTTTGAGGGCATAAATAGCAAATAGCACTACTTTTAGTTTAACATGACCCCACCCTTGGGCCCCAATGCAAAGGCATTGCTTGCACTGTCTATAATTACACCCCTGGGACCTACAGTGGACACTACAAGTTCTAAAGATTGCCTTTTTTCATCTTAGGATGCAAAGTTAGTCATTTACATACATTCATTGGCAGGCACATTTGTCCAAAGCATTGTATAAATGAGGTACAATCTAAGCCACCGTAAATCAAGGAGAATCCATCGTCACATTATGACATAAATAAAAGAAATTATCTCGTGTCTGTTATTGTCAGAGAGAAAACAACCACAAATCATTTCATGTATAAATGTTTTTTTCTGATTTCTTTTTAAAGACTCCTTTTTCAAAGGCTACAGCAGTTATTAATTACTAGCATTTTTTTGTTTGAACACGTAAATCACAAATATAAAACCATTCAGTAAAAACAACACAAAAGCAGGTTCCTAACAGCGCTTATCTTGACAGGCTTCAAAAGTCGGAATTACATTGTCATTCAGTCTGTTAAAACATGTTTTGTGATCATTTATGTAAACTGATTTTAAATTGGAGTGCCAAATATTTGGTAGACATATGTATCTCCTTTGTCATTCGTCAGTGGTAAAGTTTCACAAAAACATCAGCATCAACATTTCTCAGAGACAACAACATTTACTATTTGAAGTTCTCAGCGTATCTGGACTGGTGTTGGTGTGTTTGTGAATGTGTGTATCCATTTGCACAATACTAGTCAAGGTGACCTCACTGTAGTCATTCACCCAGTGGGCTCTCAGCTGCAGCAACGTTTGCTAAAAGTTCAGCCTGCCCCTGCGTGGCTCCGATTTAGTGACACCATTAGCAGAGAGTCATTCTGACTTGAAAAGGCTCTCAAATGTCCTATCTGAAGAGGGTGCACTGAGGCGTTTAAAAGCCAGAGTTTCAGCTTTGAGCTATAGCTGCAAAGACAGACGGCTAGTCGAAGATGGGAAATGGGACAAATGATCTCTATCTGTCGTATTACTCATTTGCCACACCCAGACTCTGACTCCTGCAAGATTTAAAATGAAAAGAAACAAAATATACAATCTTATCAAATTTTGTGTGGAAGCTAGGCATGATGTGTCAATTTCAGATATCCATCTCTGAGACCTCATATTGAGTAGCACTGAATATCACATGTGGTGCTCAGATTATTCATTCATTTCCTTAGCCACTTATCCTGTGGCAGTGGTGCTGGTCGCAGGGGTGCTGGAGCCTATCCTAGCTGACATTGGGCGAGAGGCGGGGTACACCCTGGACAGAATGCCAGACTATCCAATGCTAACACAGAGACAGACAACCATTCACACTCACATTCACACCTATAGGCAATTTAGAGTCACCAGTTAACCTAACATGCATGTCTTTGGACTGTGGGAGGAAGCCGGAGTACCATGTGAGGAACTCCCTACGCCGAACCAGGAACCCTCTAGCTGGCAGGCAACAATGCTAACCACTGTACCACCATGCTACTCAGAGCATTGAGCATTGATATTTAAACGAAACTGTGTCCCCATGACTCTGGATCATCCACAGACCTTACTATGGACAATTTGCATCAGAACACTACAAACCTTCTACCTTCATTGCAAAGGCTTATCAGAAATCTGAGAGGGTAAAACCAGACATTACGTCAGTCAAGTCAGTTTAAAGCAACCCTTGCCCTCCCTTAACTATTAGTTGTGCAGCAGCCATCATACTGACCACAGCCAGTACACCAGAGGGCAGCATCTATCCAGGAACCACAGACAGAGATGTTGCATGACTGAGAGTTCCTGTGTCCAGCTATTTGATATTTCGCACATAAAGGCTTCTGTGTGTCTGAGGGGAATTCATCTTTTGAGGTCTGCATTCTGCTCAAGATGGACAGTTTTTTTCTTTTCGTGGGCGCTCTTGCATAAAGCGTACATTCACACAGCAGTCACACACATAAACAACCGTCCTGTAGTGGACACACCTGTCAAAACACATTTTCATCTCACTCTCTCAGGAGTAAATACATACGCCTGAAAATAATCTGTGGCTATAAGGTGTACACCTTAAAGCTAAACTGAACCAGTAGCTGAAAGGACTCCTCGAACATTTGTTGTTATATGAGTGTGTGTGTGTGTGTGTGTGTGTGTGTGCGCGTGTATATGTGTGTGTGTATTTGAAGATAATGAAACCAATACCCTCTGCTTCCTCATCCGTGACTCCCTATCGAAACAAAACAACAAAGGTTTTTGTTTTTTTTTTACAGTGTAATGATTATTGGTCTCTCAGCAGGCTGTCATTTCCTTGTTCACTTCATTCAAAAGCTAAAAAGAAGAAGAATAAACCTCTGGACCGTGCATGATGACTCACTTAAAACATTAAAAACACACAAACCTCAGTACCTCATTGTTTCTAATCACTGCCTCCTCCAGATTTCGGTTATTTCAGTGTGACAGTCAGCAAGATTGGAATAAACAAAAATGTCCACATAGGTCCCTGTGACCCAGCTCCATTCTTGCCCTGCCGTACGTATCCTGGTGCTCTGGCTCTGGATTCTCGTTTCTGAACCAAAGTGCTCGCAATGTATCTACCAGATTCGGTGCTCTTCAAGGAACAGTTGTAGGGCACATTTGAACTTTTCTGCTCCAGGTAACCACGGATAGTCAGCCAGCCCCCTTCTTCCACTTGTTTAGTAGTGTAGTGCTTCACATGTGAGAGATTGTGGGAGTCGTGAGACCAGAGCACATTACCGTCTGGGTGAACATTTCTGAAGGTACAGACGGGGCCGTCATCAGTGAAGAAGCCCTCAACTTTCCCATAGCACTCTGAGGGGAAGACCATAAGAAAAGTTGAGAAATTAACTTCAGTAATGCACTTCATGCCCATAACATTAGAGGCACTTAATGTTCCCATTTAGCATGTGAAACCATCATAAAACCAACCTTACCTCACTGATTTCCATTATCAAATCTATAACAATCACAAGGGAGCAGTGGTGGAAACTACATTTACTCAAATACTGCGGGGCAATTGCATATGTACATTAAGAACAATACGTTTCTACTACTACTACAGTTTTTCTTACTCCTCTACATTTTTTTGGACAATTTTAGCAATTTGTCACTTTGCATTTTTTAGATTTTACACACAAAATGCATCATGAATTGATAAAACATGATGCTCATTTCAATAGATTACAATGGCCAACGGTATATAAGGTCATTCACATTAGCACATCCAACATTTTAATTAGGCACTTTAGCAATTTACAAGGATTTGATTTATTACTTGTGAACAATGTCTTTATCGGCTAACAATTCATTCATTAGTGCTCCATAGATTAGCAGTAATACATAAGAAAAGACAACTTTTGGGTTGCCAAGTTGTAAAAAATCAATTTTCCTGGTGTTCATTTTCCATCAGCATAAGTGGCTTTGTCATTATAGCTTGTGAGATATTTAATTTAATCAGGAAAGATCCTCTAATTGGCTGGTTCACCCACTTATATTTCTGCAAAAGAGCTACATACCAAATTGAGTTATTAACAACTAATGCACACCCATTGGCTCATTCTTATAAGCCACCAGGCCTACAGTTAAAAATTGTATGAAGTCATTAATGAACAGTTCTTCAGCAATAATCCACCAAAGTAAGGACATTATTTTAAAAATGGGTTGTGGATTTCTAATTTTCTAGTATGCCATTATTTAAATTAATAATTTGTGTAACAATTAATTTTGGTTCAGATGCTGTGCAGCTGTTCTGGGTAAAGGAATATTCCACTGAAGTGGCCTTCCTTATCCTGGTGGAATATAAACACCAGCCAACCCCTGACAACTCAAAGGTCGTTTTTATAGACTGGTTATTATGGTTGTATAAAACATTAATAAGTTACCTATTAACCAATGGTAAAACATATAGTTGTAAATAACCAACACCTTAAAAAGGCTTGTCTTGTTAGACAGTGGTATGGTTCTTACACCATTAACTAAAGTGGTGCATCAGAACTAATAATCTTATGCTATGTGATATTATAACACTGTGGCCGGTCTGCTTTATTAGAGCTTTTGCGTTTTATATCTAAACACATCTCGCTGTTAACAATTCTATTATAATGTAAATGGTACATGTAAAAATGTGAACACTAATTTGAATTTAACTTGTAATGGAGTATTTTCACACACAGGTATTGCTACTTTTGATTAAAGGTAATGATGGCTACATCTTTAGCTATTAGAAAAAATAGAGACATTTGAATTACTTCCCGTCTTATTCTAATCTATGGAAATACATCATAATTGATTTGTTGATTATATTTTGTATTATTAATCTGAATCTGCAAAGTAACTAGTTACTATCACAATCAAATAAATGTATTGAAGTAAGAACTACAATATCTGCCTCTGAATTTTAGTGAGGTAGAAGTATAAAGTAGCAGAAAATGGAAATACTTCAAGTGCAAGTACTTCAAAACTGGACTTAAGAAAAGTAAAGTAAATGTATTTAGTTACTTTTCACCACTAGTAGTGAAATGGATTGGATATTTATGAGTGGGCTCCCTTTTTCCTTGTGTCATGTACTCGCACATGCATGCTGGTGAAGCTACACATGCGCTTGCCCATTATTATTGTACTCATTGTCGGGTGCTGGAAATGTTTCAAGAAATGCAACAACGAGCCAACAAATAGCACATATTCACAGCATGGCAGAGCGCGGCTTTACTCAACTTGACCAACTCTTTTATGGTTTTCCATTAGCAAAATCTGTGGGTAGTACCTGGTACTTTTTTTGGTACCACCTCCATCAAGGTGCTGAGAGGTGGAGTTAAAACACTGCAGAACACTGACTGGTCAGAGAATTATCGCTAGAACCATTTTTAAAAACTGGCAGCCCACAAAACTACACTGTACACTGCATAGGCTACACCATACAACTAACAAAATGCAGACATTTCTCAATTTGGTTGCTGATAAAAGGATCTAATGAATGTCACATTGGAGATGATGTTAAGGCAATGTCATGTGACATCACTGTGATGATCAGCTGAGAATCCTACCTACTCTGGGGGTGTGCTACCTCAGTGTGAAAAACCATAGAGAAAAGGACCTGGTAGCAAAGATAAAGTTAAGTCGAGTCAAGTTGATCCGAACTGAACCATGCAGTGAAAACGTGTGTGAACAATGAAGAAGACTAGTAAGTAAGCATGGATGTTAAAGTTCTAGTGTGTTGGGGGGATCTATGGCAGAAATTAAACATAATATTTATTACTCTGTTTAGATTAGTGTATTATTACCTAAAACTAAGAATCGTTGTTTTTTTTGTTACCTTAGAGTGAGCCGTTTACATTTACATGGCAGGGCCTCATCCACAGTCCACCATGTTGCACTGCCATGTTACTACAGTAGCCCAGAACATACAAACCAAACACTGACTCTAGAGAAGGCTTTTGGCTTTTTTGCGTTACCTGAGGCCACCGTAGTTTCTTTACACGTGGGCTTAGCAGAAGAGTATTCAGTTGGTTGCTATCTGACATGTCACCACCAGGTGCCACCAAATCTTGCACACGTCAGCTTTTCAGATGTTTTATGATGATGTAAATGCACTCAGCAGGTTTGTTAGACCTCAAGGGTACACACAATGAACTTTGGTGCATAACACTGAATGTAAATCCTTTTGTTTGTTTACTAGATAACTCCACAGGGCACCTTTGAGTAAAGAATCTGAATACTTATAAACTACAAAAAGAAGCTGACCAGGTTTTACATTCATGACAGCAGTTTTACAAACAGTGTTAGAACATATCACTGTTTGTGGAAATAAGAATAGATGTGGACACTGACCTTGTAATGTCACATTTGTATAGTGATGTGAAGCTCCCCCGGTGGACTGTAGTTTGCACATGTAGGGCTTTGAGCTATCCAGTGGCTGCACTCTCTTGAAGATGAGGGACAGTTGTCCATGTCTATACTCACAATGGAAGTCACTTAGATTGTGTGTGTGGGTTGAGATTATTCCTTTATCGTCCACAGAACACAAAGACATTTTATTTTGGGACCACTTCATGTGTTTGATTGATAGATCGTTTTGAGACGAGGACACATTGCAGTGTAGGGTAACCTGTTGGTTACACTCTGCAGTTATCACAGGAGTCACGCTTAGTTTCACCAAATCTGTAGACAAATATAGACATACTAAACTGAGATTTAAATCGAACAAGAGCTTCTTGTTGATTCAGCACAATCCCATTGTTTCATTTCGCATTATTAGAACATTACACAGTGATCTTCCTTATAACTTTTGAAGGAAAATGCTAGAGATTTTCAATTTTGAAGATTCAACACATTGTGACAGACTTTTACTTCAGTACGGAGCAAGAGTTTCAAACAGCTTTACACACCTTGTGTTGTAAGAGTGAATGCAGTTAGAAGCCAGAGAAGTGTGTGCAATGCTGTGTACGCCATTGTCGCCATAATTTCACTGTAACATGAAGAACAATCAAGTTAAAACAGATCTCAATAGATACACACAAGTTGAAACTTTGATCTCAGCAGGCTAATTTTCCTAGTTCTCGATTTGAGTAGAACTGACCTTAAGATGACTGACGCGTCTCCTCAGCTCCTCTTGAGTAGTCTGTGATTCCTTATGGTGCTTCTGTGCGTGAATGCCGTCCCTCAGACTTGTCCCTAAATAAAGAACGTTAATGATTACTGATTTATCAAAGGGAATTACCAGGAAGGCTTATCTCTGTGGGGGGTTGTGCTGGAACCTGAACAAAAGGAGAAAGGGAGGGGAAGTGTTGTGTGTGTGTGTGTGTGTGTGTATGTCTGAGTAAGAGAGAGAGCGTGTGAGAGCGGGAGCAAGTGAAAGAAAAAGTAACAGACAGACAGAGAGTGAAGGCCTATTCATGAAGCAGTAAAAGCTGCCACAAGTACAGACTTGTATGACGGCCTTTGATGTGCTGCAGCAGCGTTCAGCTGTTTCATTTCAATGAATTCAACTTTCATATAGATTTTTTCCCATGAGGTCAATATGACTATCTGATATTGTTCAAACTCCATGGGAATAGCCACAGGGGAAAACGCTTTAATCTATTATGTTCCAAAGAGTCACTCTCAGTAAAGGACTTTGGTCATTAGACATTTTATCGGAAGTGGCCATATTATCATGGAATAGTGAGCTAAATGTCAGTAATACACACACATACACACAAACACACACATGCTGGTCAAAACATCATTTGTTTCAAGACAACACAAGTGGCCTGGAAGTGACCCAAAGACTGTGTATTAAGAAAACACTGAACCATGCTTGTGACCTTCACACATAATGCATTATATTCATATCTCTGTTTACATCAGTTCATAACAAATAGAGGTGAAGTGTTGTTCCTGTTGTCTTTATTAATTTTCTGGACAAAGTGCAGCTGTTTTGCAGACAATTAGATGAGTCAGTGTCTGTTGGTGACATCAGAGTTTAATTTTGGAGAACAGGAAGGATGCGCAATGTGACCTAGGTGACGGGAAAGCTGTATTTTTGCATAAAAATCTTGCTAAATGCAGCTTTAACATCCGTAAACAGATCGTCTACTTATATGTGTTTATCAAAAGATAATGCTACCTCTTTCTTTTATCTTATTATCATGAAGAAATACCAGTAAGAGACCAAAGTCAGCTCTGAATGGATCCTACTAACAACTGTTTTCAGCTGCTTATGCCTCCCTGGTGCAGAACTGCATCATTGTCCAAAAACACATAAAAGAGCTATCCCATTATATTAAGTGACAATGTATTTTATTTTGAAACTGTACTCTGCTATGTTTTCCATCTCTAGAGAGTATCTCAATTTCAGCCAGACCTCACAAAGGGTGCTATAGGGACTTTGTGTTCACACTGCTTTACCAGTTTGACGAGCTGAGGGAAGACAACATTTTGTTTTCTTTTCTTTTTTTTTTTTTTTTTGGATTAGAAAACGGAGTCACAACTTGGGAAATGCAATAGTTTATTCTACTTTAATTTTTTAATTTTTATTTTTTTAAATTGTGAAGTGATGCCAGCATCATTCTTTAAAAACAGTCTCATGTGCATCTGCACAACATATTCTCGGCTTATAATAAGCATTGATTTTCAATGGCACTCATTTAGACGCTCGCAGTATAAGTGTTAATTAGATAACTGTTTGTCCAGTGAGTGACAGAGACTGAATAACTGCTAGTAATTTACTTAATTGAGCGCTGGGAGACAGGGAGCAACAGGGAGCAGAGCAGTGTCTGCCAAAGAAATCTCAAACTTACAGCAGGGGAAATTTAAGCTTTGCACACAAAGTAGGGTAGAGCACGCACATCCTAAGTATCACAGGTGCGGGACCAACAAGCAAACAGACTTTTAAAAAAGGTGAAGTCCGCACACTGTTATAGCTCCTCAAATGTTTATTGTAAGGATCAACGTTTCGATTTCGAACGCTGATCCTTACAAAAATTTAAGCTTTGTTCAACTGCAAAAATGAGTATCGGTGTGTATCAAGAACCCATTCAAGGGTTGATTTGTTTACCGTTTGTCCTGTGTAAACCTTTTCTACTTAGTCTGCTCCAGTCTCAAAACAATAGAAGATAATTTCATTGTAGTTACTTTTCTTGGATCGTACATAGCTGTGATTATTCACAGGTATATTAGAAACAAGAATGAATGTAAAAGAAGATCACGGAAGTTGCAGGGACATCATCATTGCAAAAACTGCTGAGTATGTTCAACACATGCAAATTTGAATGCGCCAAAATGCAGAAACTCTGTACTTACAGCCCAATTAGAGGGATCTGGATGCAAGTACAGAATTAAAGTTACCAAATGGGTTCTGCATCTTGGTGTCCACGTTCAGAAAGGCAACAGCGTGCAAAAACACAGCATCGACATTTAATCCAATGAGGCCACTAAGCAGAGGACGCGGGCAAAAAACACAGGGTCGTCTGGCCTCGATGGCTCGAGGCTACATTAGCTGCTACTAGCAAAGCACGCCCAAAACTCCAACTGAACTGTGGGCAATCTAGTTACATTAAGGGTAATGTGGGCACCAGGTTTTTGACTAGGAAGAAGAATGTGTGGAATAAAAAGCAACAATATCTCTGCTTCTGCTACAAGGATTTTAAACCGTCTTTGTAAACTGTTCATCATGAGTTGGAGTAGTGTCAAGAGACAAAGCCAGATACTTCTTGTCACACTGCTCTCGTCTTCAGTTCTTGGACACCACAGTCATTATTTACAAACTCACAAAAAGGGGCTCACTCTACGTACCTTGTTTTGACAGAATACATGGAGTTGTCCGCCATAGCAGTTTTGTAGTGCTCTGAACCCCTTCACCA
The DNA here is from genome assembly GCF_011397635.1 of Epinephelus fuscoguttatus. Lineage (NCBI taxonomy): Eukaryota > Metazoa > Chordata > Actinopteri > Perciformes > Serranidae > Epinephelus > Epinephelus fuscoguttatus. The sequence continues at coordinate 36,321,777 of NC_064754.1, read as the reverse complement.
GCTTTCTTGCATTTTACTGAAATGGAAAAAAAATATGATCTCTTACTCAATGGTTTTGTGTTATTACATTACAGATGCACATATGATATGCATGTTTTATGCATAATGTAGTGAATTCTTACTCCTGCCACAGCTTTGGTAGTTACGACTCACATACACAACAAAAAACCTTCATGCTGACTCTTGATCCTCATTTCAAAGGGACAGTTCGCCCTAAAACAAAATACATATATTGTTCCTCTCACTGTGGTTTTATTCATCAGTGCAGTTTGTTTCTGTGTTTGTTTTCAAGTGTTGGAGACATCAGCCATAGAGATATCTGCCTTGTCTTCAATATGATAGAACTAGATGGCACTTAGCTTGTGGTGCTCAAACTGCCAAAAAGTACATTTGAAAAACTCAACAGTAATGTTTCTTCCCAGAAATCATGACCCAGTTACTCGAGATAATCCACAGACCTTTCTTGTACAGTAGGAACTACTTTGTTTCTACCAAACTACACCCACCAACTGAACTACCATGCAGAAGGAAGTGTGCATCTGCTCATCAAAAAGAGGCTTTTCCAAGTTACAACATGAGATGTAAACATTAATGGTGTCCTCCTTCCCTAAGCTGTAACATTAGCTAGCTCAGTGGTGCTAAGTGAGCTAGCAGTAGATGCTTCCTTTTGTGCAGTGATACAGTTGGTGGGTGTAGTTTGGTAGAAAGGAGTTCCTACATTAAACTGCTCACAACAAGGTCTGTGGATTATCTTGAGTAAATGGGTCAAGATTTGTGGAAAGAGACATTGCTCTTGAGTCTTTCAAATGTATTTTTAGTGCTTTGACCACCACAAGTCGAGTGCCATCAGTTTCATTATATTGAGGAGAAGGCAGACATCTCTACAGCCGATATCTGCAACACTCTGCAACTCACACCAAAATAATCTACATTAATGATTAACACTACAGGTAAAAGAAAAAATATGTATTTTGTATTTTGGGGTGAACTGTCCCTTTAACAGTGATTTAAACAACTTAACTGGCAGATTCATCTAATCAGCATGAAGCCAAGCAGACAAACTGACTACTTTTAGAAGTAGCTGACTTCTCTGTCGATGTCACTGACCTGACACTCTCCAGTGAGCCCGTGTCTGCCGCCTGCTGCGGCGTCTGTACTGAGGCACTGCCCTTTGCCCTGGCTGCAGATTTCTATGTTTTTGTGAGGACACTACAGCACACTATTGTTAAGGCTGATGTGGCAATAGCGATAAAGTAGGAATGTTAAATCAACAGCCCGGCCCTTGTCACACTCAATACCACTTGTTTCACCTTCCTCAAAACCTCAGCTCGTATTGTGTGTTCGTCCCCCTGTGAACGCTCTTCCTGTATGATACAATGATTTAATTACGCCTGAGTCTTTTTTTTTTTTTTTTTAAATATTTTTTGGGGCATTTTTTAGCCTTTATTTGACAGGACAGACAAGTGTTAAAGGGGGGAGAGAGAGGGAGTGACATGCAGCAAAGGGCCACAGGCTGGAGTCGAACCTGGGCCGCTGGGGCAACAGCCTTGTACATGGGGCGCTTGCTCTACCACTAAGCCACCGACGCCCCATGCCTGAGTCTTAATACAACACATCTACTCTATTACAGTTTCCTGTAGTTGTTGATCCAGCCATTGTAGCTCACTTGACACTTTTTATTAATCCTGTATTAGTTATCTGATGGATAATTTATGGGGCATTCTACCGATAGTGTGCAAAGTGCTGTCCCTTACCAAAAAAAACCCCAACAAAAATAATAAAATTGAGTATTCAGACATAGATATTTACAAAGATTATGTTATGACCTATTTAAACCCAGGACATTAAATGAAAAAGTGATAAGCTAAATATATACAAAATCACCATTTATAGGGTACTTTCTACTGGGAAGTAGCTGTCCCCAACCCTGACCTCTAAAATTCAATTCATGTAAATAACACTTAAAACATTTTTCATATTTTTTTTTTCAAAAGTGTAATTTAAAACATCTTTGTGATTAAGTTTAAACACAAGTTGAAAGATTTAGATGTATTGTGGGATTAATTTTTAAATAAATAAACTATGCAAAAAAAATAGTGTTCCTTGTTTTCATGTCACTACTGAAACACAACTCTATTCTGTTCTACTCTGCTCTACTTTGCTCTACTATACTCTGCTCTACTTTGCTCTACTCTATTATATTGTGCTCTACTATACTCTTCTCTACTCTACTATGCTCTGCTCTACTCTATACTCTGCTCTGTTCTACTCTGCTCTACTCTGCTCTCTCAAAAATTAAATTGTTTTATTGACCACACTTTGTAATATGCCCACCATAAGGCATACATTTGAGGGAATATGATGCAACCTTAAAAACAGAATAATGGTCACTACCGAAACAGTGCAGTCACTACCGAAACACTGGATGTTTTGTAAAAAATAAAGTATATTGGGTTATCAACTAAAGTATTATGATGCTAATCGGTTACATTTATGTTCTGTTTCATCAATTATTAACTCTGAAATCAATCTGATCAGCGTTATGCATTTTACAAAGAAAGACTGCATTTAGATTTTGAAGAATTCTATAATTTGAACATCGAAATCTGTTAAAATATTAATTTTTTATAGATTTAATTGTGAAAACCTTCAGCAAAAATTTGTAAAAATTTAAATCTTTAGACAAAGGAAGGAACAAGCATAACAAGTTGATATATATTTTTTGTATAATATAATACTATATGTTTCGGTAGTGACAAATTTTGGGAGAGGAAAAACATTGAAGATAGAATATAAAAATTTACAGTCATTTTACTAGATATGTGACCTTTACATATGTTACAATATATATAGGGACAAAGTTTTGGAAATAAAACATACAAAATTTCAAGTGCCATAAGGAAATGTTGATCTGACCTTTCTCTGCATATCTTCTTCTGTGGTCATTGTAGGTATTTTGTCCCATGCAGTAAAGTTCAGTACTGGACTGACGAAATAGGGAGGCTTGTGATAAAAGTAAAAAGTTGGCAACCAATTCTTCACATTTGCTGTGCTTTTTTATGGACCCTGACCTATATCAACCAGTGCTTTGACTAGAAATATTACCTGCTCCCCTGGTTTGCTGTGGTTTGCAGGTAATGGGCTCACTGAAATGAAATGCAGCCATCATTCATGGTGTTAATTCCATTAATACCCTGTCTGTAATCTGTCCTCAGCTATGTGTGCACACACATACACACGTTATACTTAATTCACCGTCTGATATTACAGGGAATAACCATGGTGTCAAACTCTCGGGCCTTCCCTGCACTGCATGACAGCAGCGTCACAGCTTAGTTACACGGCATGTCGAGTTTTATCCCGTACTTAATTGCTGTGGGGACCAGATTATCCATAACGCTGAGTCTGATCTGTTGCTTTAACGTGATTTGCAGTAGGTTTGGTACACTGCTGAAGTTGTTCAGCATCTGGTAAATAAAGTTTGACAGTAATTCTGAGCTCAAGATTGTGTTTGAGTCGCACTCTGGACGTGCTGCTATAGTGATTAATCAGGCTGATTTTTATGCAGTAATGTGAAAACTTTACATATCCAAGTATGGGGACTGGTGAAGTTGAAGGATTACATACTTTTTTTAGGGACTGAAAAATTGTCACGCTCATAAAAACTTTTTTTCCCACAGTGCCTGGATAATGTCACAGATGCAATATCAAAACAAAGAATGATTTATGTGACCTTTCCTGGATCTCACCTCTGTTGTGGCTCCAAAAATGTTTCAGTGATTGGAAACCAATGTTCTGATTACCACCAGTACAAAAGAAAAGGGATTATGCAGCTCAGTGCATACATGAGTTTTACAGAATAACTCCAAATGTGAGGTTTTCAAATGGCAGGAATGGAAACTTGTTTAAGATTACTGCATTACATGAGCTGTTGATCTTCCGTTGCATCAGAGTCTTGAAGATGCTGCTACAAGTAGCACTCATAATTCCTGTGTATCTAATTCCTGTTGAAGACTTTAGCTGTTAAACCCCCCCCCCAAAGCCTCACTAAAGCTCAGCCTCAATGAGATTTAAGGCATCTAAGCCATGCTGGCACTTAACTCGAAAAGTTCTACAAGAATCGCAGTTACAATATGTTGTATATTGCAGCAAGTTGCCATTTAAAATGCATCTTGCTCTAAGTTTTATGTTAGAACAAACATATTTGGTTCTGTTTTAAATCAGTTTTAAAAAGTTATGTACATTTGAAGTATACTTTAGATTCACTTATTCAGATACATGTATCTAACACGATAATAACTTAACTTAAATGGACAGTTCACCCCCCAGTCAGACATACACAGCCTCTTACGTCTTGTGCTATTTATCAGTCTACATTGTTTTGGTGTGAGTTGCCAAGTGTTATATTGGCCTTGGAGATGTCTGCTTTCTCTCCAATATAATAAAACCAGATGCATGCTTCCTTTTGTGCAGTGATATGGTTAGCAGGTGTAGTTTGGTTGAAATAAATAGTTCCTATGTGAAACTGCTCTTAGCAAGGTCTGTGGATTATCTTGAGTAACTGGGTAATGATTTCTGTATTTTTTGGCACTTTGAGCACTACAAGACAAGTGCCATCTAGTTCCATCATATTCAAGAGAAGGCAGACATCTCTTCAACCGACATCTTCAACACTCAGGAAAAATATGTATTTCTGATTTTGCGGTAACTGTTCCTTTAAAAGCTCCTGAAAGGGGAGCACATGCGGTAGCTTTCTGGGTTTTCTTGAGCAGGAGGTGAATCACCAAACCAAACAAAGAGAACAATGCTTTTACAAACACTGGGCAGCGTGCTGTGAGAAACATGACTGTGCCTCAAGCTACCATACTGCAATCCTTTTCTCTGTAACAGTCAGTGGTTGTTTGGGTTTGTCACAGGCTGTTTGGACTGGGTTGGGAACCATTGCTATTGTTCTGGGCCTTATAAAGCCCACTGATACATACTTTATGATACTGGGCAAATAAAGTTGACATTCTGTCCCAGGTTTCCTTTTCAAGGGCAACAGTAAGGAGTTCAATTTATTCAAGTCCCTGCTCCTATGAGATGGAGTGCTGAGATAACTTATTCTTCCTCTTTAGACATTCTCAGAATTCTTATCTGGGTCAGCTGTACAGTATACTTTCTCTTTGTTTACTAATGAGCAGCGCTTTTTTTAAGCTTGCCAAAAACAAGTCTAAAGTCACAAATCTAAGACTATTTTGGTTGCTAGTATAGCAAACTAAGATTTATGAGCGGTTTATGAAGCAATAACATCTCACCATAAGTGTATGGTTTGAGATACACAGTATTCATGGGGAATTTGGACCACACGACAGGACGCTGAATCACAAGCGATATCACTTTGAAAACAATCTTAGTCCTATAGTTCAACACAGTATTATCTGGGTCAAGATTATAGCCAGTTACCTTTGTTTTTCCACACTCTTTCTGCCACATCTTCAGCTAACTTGAGCTTTTGCTTTTCATTCCTTTCCTCATCATTTGTGCAACAATTTGAAATGTATTACTCCGTCTATCCAGTCAAACCTCGGAGAGCAGTTCCAATGTGTGTAGCGAGAGGAAAGCTTGCCGAGCAGGTCTATTAAACACTTTCTCAACTAAGCATTAATCCACATTACACCCTCACCCCCTCAGTCTGTCTACGTGCCCTCCCCTCTCAGCATCTTTGACTGCTGATTCCAGCCATCGGCAGCATGCTTGTAGTGCTTAGTACAGCCATTAGTGGTGACTGGTGACATCCAGAAAATGGCAGGGTGCAATCAATGCTACCCTCTCCTCCTTTGAGAGCCTTAAGTGAGAGGGGCGCAGGAGAACAGGAGCAAAGCTTTAAATTGTACAGAATTTGTTTTGCCAGTGAAGAAGCAAAACTGTTTGAGCAAAATAGGAGTTTCTTTGTTGAAGTGGCTGCGCGCAGGTAGCAAGTAACTTGCCACTCAAATAAAATTGAGCCAATTTTACCAAACACAGGAGCAAGATCTCTGCAGGGCAATGATTGTAGGTTTTAGTTGTACTGTGTCTTTTTTTACGGACAAAAGTTTGAAGGGACTGGAAACATACACCACTCTCAGTCCTGTCACACTGAGTTCATACATGCTGTGTAAAGCTGGCTTATTAATTGAAAGTGTGAGGTGTGGCTTTCATATGGGACTTTCCTTCAACGTCTGGGAGTTTTTCCTTTTCTTTTCCTTTTCCCTTTCTGCTTTTCATTTTTACCATGAATATGACCATTCAGTGGGTGTGTGTACATGCACACTAACATTCCACTATTAATCAAAATTTGACAGTATTCCAAATTTGACACAGGTCATGTAAACAGCATAATTTGTCCCGATATTCTGAATGTAGCATTTTATGATTAAGTCATGTGGGAAATGCTGGTTTTAATAGCACTCCTCAGACATGTATACAGCACATTTAATACATGTGTCTCAACTGGGGTTTTTACCACAGTTTGCCACACAAAGCCTCTTGCCTGTTTACAGTCAGCTCTGTGTGTTGTCATGGATTTGTTGTACACAAACCAACTGGCTGGCTATTAACAGCTTTTTGAAAATTCCCAAATATTGTATCGCCAGCCTTGTCAAGAAGGTGGTCGAAGGAATTAAAGAGGGATTCTGTGTTCGCTCGATCATACAAGTCCACCCCTTGTGGAAAACTTTGATAAAATCCTGGCAAAAGCAACAGCAGTTCCATTTGGAATAATTTGGAATAAGAGCAAAAAACAAAATATTTTATGCATGGTCAGTGTAGTGCATAATTTGGTTCAATATTGATTTTCTAATCAAGTATTAAAGACACTGTGAGGAACTGTTGGGGACTTCTAGCTGAAGGCACGGACCTGTATGCTTCAATTAGCAATGCCTTTTTTGGCTTCTTGTTATATTTTTCTCATAACAATATCAATATAAGAGCAAGATTAAAAGATTTTTTTTTTTTTCCTGCCAGATTCACATCTAAATATCTGCTAATCACTCAGCCTTTTATAGCCTTGGCATGCTATTGACTTGGTAGTAAAAGAGACATCACATTAAAAGAACTAACAAATTAGCCTAAAGAAAAAGTGCTTGCAACCAATGATTATTAAATGATAAGCCAATGTATTTAAAATGCACTACGTCAGCCCTATTCTTCAGCTAGAGAATATCTAAAGTGCGGTACTGAGGCCATATAGTGAAAAACCTCAACTGAGATTATCCACATAACATCTCTATTCAAAAGCATTTTGCAGTTCCCTAAAATTGTTACCTTTGTGTCACCATTTTCCCCCCAAAACATGTAGTTTTACAAAGCTAGTAGAGTTTGTCCAGCATCCTGATCTGTAATGACACACTGATGCACAGCTCCACAATATATAGATATGCAAGCTGTTGAGGTTATATAGTGGAATATCAATTGGCCGTTACAGAAACTTCATGCTTTCAACTAGACATAACCATGGTTGAATAGTTCTTCCATTATCGTCCAAACTGTCATGATCTAAACACATTTCAACTCAGGCAAACATCTGTGAGATCATTAGCGAACCTTTGAAGATGCTACTAGATGTGTAAACTGTGGCAGGAAGATACACCTGGGACTGTCAAGGTGACAGACACATCCTGACAGCAACATATGCAGATACACATGCATGCTGACAATCACTCAAAGCTTGGAACACTTAAACATAAAATCAGATACTCAAAGAAGAGAATATTATCCATTGGCACTCCCAGAAAGTCTTCATAGGGGTGATTAGATGGAGCCACTGAAAATCTTGATGTGGCACCCCAAAACCAAAAGCCATAACTAACTTGAGGAATTCTGTTATGCTAATGAAGTATTTAGGATAGTTGAAAACTATGTCTATATAAGAGTTAAGGAATCACATACTGATATAGTTTAACTTCTTATTTTACACTTACTGTTACTAATTATCTGATGTGCGTCGACCTATACTGGTACAGTTAACATTTTGAGTTCCACAACAAACCTGTTTTAATGTGTTATGTATCTAGATATATACATGTGTTAGGCAATTCATTGTTCTTTAAATAGGCTGGTTGTCCTTTTCCTTAAAGGAAAAGTCCAATATTTTGTACCTTGAGCCCCATTTCTGGGTTGTTTATGATGAAATAGAGCGGTTAAGACCAAAATTTTGACAATTGCTCCTTTTCGGAGAATTTGGCTTTCTCCTGCCTGGCTTAACACTTCTGCCTATGGCCATGTGTGAACCTGTCCTAAAACCACCCTCAACGTTTGTTTTCAAAGCCATGAAACTCACTGAGTGGTCAGTGGTGTTCGTTGATGTTCTTACATAAAAATCGTAGCAAACTGTGGTTTCCTTCCATGTTTTCGCTATTCATCTGGATTGTGGAACTATTTTTTCAGCTGCCTCACACCCGTGTGTAAACTTCCACTTGATCGTTCGTTTGACCCTGAAGCGTTATACACTCCAGCCCTCTTGATGGCAATAATGCTGCCCTGCATGGGTGTTGCCAACCGGCAGGAAACCATTGCAATGTAATGGGACACAGAAAAGAAGCAGAAGAAGGCTGGTGGTGTGTTCAAAGGCATCTTACTGCAAGCGAGTAATCCATTGTGCAGTTGTTTAAACTTATTACAAAACTTTTTTGTTCATTCTCGTTCTTCCTCCAGGAGCGCACACAGCACTGCACACAGCACTTTTTCGCTGAGCTAAAAGATTACAATGATTACAATGAGACAATGAGGCTTCTATAGAAAATCAATGGATTAGACAAAATGTCAGATCATCACGGAAACTACAGTTTGCTACGATTTTTATGTCAGAAATCAGCGAACACCACTGACCAGAGTGAGTTTCATGGCCTTGAAAACAAACGTTGAGGGTGGTTTTATGGACAGGTTCACATATGGCCATAGACAGCAGTGTTAAGCCAGGCAGGGGAAATCTAAATTCTTTGAAAAGGAGCAATCGTCAAAATTTTGGTCTTAACCACTCTATTTCATCATAAACAACCCAGAAATGGGGCTCAAAGTGCAAAATACCAGACTTCTCCTTTGAAATACAAATATACAGCTTTAAATTGGATTGTAAGGAACAAAACATTTACTGGAAACAAGCCCTCTTAAGTTTAGTTTGGCCCTGGCCACCCCTTGGCGACACCACTGCCATTATCCCCTACCTTTAGGAACAGACAGATCGTGGTGTCATTAATTCCAGTTTACCTAAGAGCCTGCACTCCAGACTGCTCTCCGCTAACAACCTTGCACAGACCACACCGACACATGATACGACTCCCCCGCTGTCCCTCTCCACTTTCTCCGTCTGCGCCCTCTGTTAAGCCCTTAAAACTCTGAGGACATCTCCATCGCGCACAATCATGAATCATATTTATGAGCTGATCTGGAAGCTTCGCTGCGCTCATAAACACACCATCCAAACCAATCTCCACCCATAAAGACTGCTATCACACAGTTAATGTCTATTGGAGGATTTGTTGGAGGGTGCAGAATGAGAGTACGCAGGATGAACTGTCCTAGTGGGTTTGAGGGACGTTTTATAATCGAATGGAAATGACACTTTTGGATTTAGTGAAGTAGTTAAGAAGTTAGGTTCAGAGGCTGCACTCAGTTTTGTATAAAACAATGAGATGAAAAGCAAAGAAAATCACTTAAACGACTGTCCTTTGAAATTTGTTTTCAGTTAAATTCAATACAATAGAACTTTCACATGTGGTAATTTAGCATGTGAAAAATGTTTTGCATCTGTCAGCATGTTGAGCTGGCACAGACCCTGGCAAACCCCACTGGGTCCTGTTGGGTCTTGCATCCTAAACACTTGTTTTGAGCAAAAGGGTATCAATCAATCAATCAATCAATTTTATTTATAATACACAACAAAAAAAAGTTAAATATGTGACATTGCACGACCAAATACGAGGCTTTGTCTTTTTTTCCAGCACTCTCTAATACCTAAATGACAGAATAAGTCGATTTCCACTGATTTCCAAAACAACATACATGACGAGCCCCAAAACGACACATGTAACAATTCTAACAGTCACAATTTTAAACACATCCTTCATATCCTGATACGGTCACAGTTCCTCTCCGAAATTACCTGATTCAGTTCAGGCAACAAAGCTACATGGTTAGGTTTAGGAAAAACACCACGGTTTGGCATTTAATAAGTACTTTGATAAGACCTGTCTCACATATCACTACCAGAGTTGGGTAAGGGTTACTTTTAAAGTAATCAAATTACTTTACTGCATTACTTTTTTGAAAAGTAACCAGTTACTTTACTGCGTTACTCCCTGAGTAAAGTAACTCAAGTACTTTTAAAGTACTTTTGAGTATTCTACATTTCCTATTGGGCAATGGACCACAGGGCACTAAGCCTACATTTTTTTGTCTCCAAAATTAAAGTTATGCACCACTTGCCCTTCACTGAGATCCAATTCTCCCATCACAGCTGTCACTTTGACCAGTAGAAACACAGAACGATCTGCTGCCGTAGACAACTGTATGACAACAACACCCCAGCGTTTTTAATATTTCCTCTAGGGGTGTTACCACACAGAGTAAAAGGGGGAAATGATGGTGTGAAACAGCAGAGGCACTTTGTCAACCCGCTGAGTTAACGTTACTGTCATTAGCATCAAGCTAGCAAACAATGGTACATCCTCACGGTCAGACATAAAGTAATAACATTAACAAATAGCGGCGGGGCTTTTACTCACCACAACTGCAGAGGCTCCCAGCTTCATTTGAAACAGACTACATTATACACGCCCGTTATTTATTAATCCCTCTGCGTGTTTATATATTTACTTTTTATCCACCAGTTGCCTTGATATAGTTAATGCGTCACGCCGTCATTTCAAACTCAACACTTCCTGTATTTGTTTCAAATTAAAATATTATATACTTATATACTTATAACCTTGGCTGAGAGAATCCTTCCATTTTCTAAATAGGCTTTTATTGTGAAACATTTGTAGGAACTTGTTGTGGAGGATACAATAGCTTGAATATTTGCCTAGTACTTTAAGTGAAGCTCCTGCCATCTGCTGGCGCTTTTAGGTGACTACAGCATCATTTCAGCTGGCACATGAACAGACACACAGTGACTCAAATAATAGTAAAAGTAATAAAAATAGGACAAGAATAACGCGATGACATCATACACGCCATGAAAGACTGGTGAGTACCATCGTGTGGTGTGTCATGTCTGCCGGCCAAGTCACGGCACGATTTTATGACTCCACAATCTGTTATGTGACATAGTGACTTTCAGAACGGGCAGAAAAGTCGTGTAGTGTGTACCAGGCATAATGCAAGTCCTGAGTCTGACCTGTCTGTCAGCGAGTCCTCCTCCATATTTTGAGTCGTGGGGATTTTACTGACGATCCTGCGGAATGTTTTAGACTCCACCGTAGACAACGGCAGCATTTTTCCGACCACGTAGCGAGCCACAAGCTTCATGACTTCTTTCGAACTGATAGGTTTAACGTTATCTCCGTTATTAGAACCAAAAGACAGCCGTTGCTGTTTCGGAGATGAAGGACCAGCGTTCCAAAAGTAACAGAAATAACTGATGGCTTGTTTGAAAATGTACTCAAGTATTTGATTACTCAAACAGCAAACTAACGCGTTAGGTTACTCGTTACTGCAAAAAGTAATCAAAGTACTCTAATGCGTTACTTTGTAATGCGTTATACCATAGCATGCTAACATACTAGCATAATAGGCTACGTTATTATTAGAGAAAGTCAGCACTGACTTCAGGACGCAAACACCGTTTTTTTTTACCCATCCACCACCGCTCCCACCCACCATATGTATAGTCCCACCCACCATATGTATGTCTTCGATATTTGTACATTACATTTACTTTGTCACTTTTTATGCTATGACACGTCACTTCCTCCACAGATTCTGTAGTAATTACTACAGCCACTAGAGGGCACCATTATACAATAAAAGTAAGTATGGGTCTTTAGTATCAGTATTTAGGCCATATTCTCACATGGCTTACATGGCTTTGGAGTCATATGATAAATGCATTTTACCTGCAAACTACATGTGTGATAGAAAGTTAAGGTGATATCATGAATGATTCATTATGCCCTTACTTTTACTCCTCACATAATGACCTTTCAATGAAAAGGAAGAAAAAACTTAAAAGTGTTGGCAAGTGACAGACCACAAAGAAAATGGAGACAGGAAAGGTTAATTGCTGATTGTTGGTAAGTTCCACAGTTCTCCACTTTTGACACATCACTTTAACATGCAACTCGTTAACATTATATCACGTCTCGGTGGGAAAAATCCACAAAGCCCGTCAGATCTATGAAAAGATTTCCTGCCGTTTTTCAGCCATGAATGCAGATAATTGGTTCACTTTCTGGGATCATATGATTTTAAAGGTCATCCCTTTTAACATATTTGAAAAGCCTCAACGCCGCCATTTAGAAATGGCCTGTCATTATATTGATTTAGATAAAGCTAAAGTGCACTGAAGCAAAAATTACCCTTGTGTGGTTAGAGAAAGCAGCAGCCACTATGTGAACATTGAGATATTAAGGAGAATTGTGCTTTGCCATCTGTGGCCTCATGATACATCAGTCTCACCGTAATCTACAGGCTGTTAAAGGATCAAAAAAGATGCAATTGAATAATCTTGATTGTAGTGCAGCTGCCTGCTGCAGCTGGCAGGATCAGGACTTTGAGGGATTTGAGACTGGAGAGAAAACCATCATGACATCACTGTCACTGACAGTTTTACCCATCAAAGTCTGTACAGGCCTGGAAGGTACTCCTGCATGTGTGAAAATAAAGTTGCATAAAGCCTTCTAGGGCACCAGAGGAGGCTGTACAAAATCTGATAAACCTGAAGTCATGTCTCTTGAGGCAATTTTTTTGCTATCATCTTTTAATAGCATCATTATTATCATTTTCTTTGTTGCAGTTAAACCAGTGAGCCAAATTTTCTTCTGCTTAAACAAGTTTAGTTTAGAATCATCATTATCTAAGAGAACAACTGGGTCTGTAGGGATTTGATGCCCAGTCATGGTGGCTATTACTGAGGTCATATTAACCCAAAATTCATACACCTTTTCACATTACCAGACCATGCATGAAAGTTCCAATGTGTTCAGGCTGGCAGACAGAGTAGAAAGGGTTAGAAATGGCTTTGGTGATGCATTTCCTCTGAGGAGTCCGATGTGTTCTATGGCATATGTTGAATTAGATCAGCTGGTGGTTTGAGTTCTGTGAACAGTTAAAAATATTGCTTCAAACTGTACTCCAATCAATTGTATTTCCTGCAGAGGTCAAATCTTCTTCCCATTTGCTAACTATTGGGAATTCTCCCACAAGAACATCTGTTAGATTGACATAGATCCTAGACAACAGTCATCTGGAGTGGGAATCAGAGAGCCACTTTACGACTGGATGCCTCAAGACCTTTCCCCCATGGGGTTCTATAACATTTAAGAGCAGATCATAAGCTTAGGTAAAAGAGAAAGGAAGTCTCTGGGATGTCAACTGTGGTTCTTAGATTCTTTAAGGTTAAAAGACTCTGAGTTGTTTATGCAGTTCAGAGTATCACTCTATTCTCACTCCAGTGCTTACAAAGCGCTTATCTCCAGATGGTATGTGCCTGTTATGCCATAACGAGGTTTGAAGATGGCACTTGTTAGTATTACGTAAATGCTCCTCCACTTGTCTGAGGTTAACTATTGTATTAGTGATGACAGGACCCAAAGTAAGCATGCGCTACTTTAGATTGAGCCCTTAAAAGGCGAGGTCCTGCAGTCTTCGAGCTCCAATTGGTTGTGGTTCTATTTATCTCCATGGAACCACAGACACAGGGTCAATTCAGACTTTAATGTAGCTTAAATGATAAACCATGTGATAAATTTCAGAATTAGGTGGTGCCATACCTCCATGGCATCTAGTACACTGCAGGCTAGAGTATTTTAACATTGGTTGTTTGTTTGAAGACTAGAAACATTGCAACTTGTTCTCACTCCCAACTAGTCAAATACCGCCACTTGATCAATGGCTCTTGGTATCAGATAGCCACACACAGAGGCACCCTTAGCAGCAGTATGAGATGCACTGGGCACTACCATGGTAAAGAGTGCAAGAAAGTCCGCATAAGGTGGGACTGGTTAAACAAACTCCGGACTTTCACCCATGAGCCTGCTGTTGCTGTCTCGTGTGTCAGTCCAGTTATTTTAATAACAATGTAGTGTACTTGCTTTTGTTACCTAAACTTGAGGACATAAATCTGACACCAAAGTTTGTTTTGCCCACAATGTAAGTTTATCTTAAAAAGACTGCATGCATTTAGAAACAAGAAGAAACTTTCCATTTTCTGTGAAGTTTTAATTTAAGAAGACACAGTACTTGTGATGGGAGTAAATTCACACAACATCCCTGAGCGTCCAAAACTGATGCAGGAGGGGTACCTAGCATGTCAAATTTTGACGTATAGGGCCACAGACCAAGGGTTGGTATTTGGAGAGTTGGGAGTGAGAATGTGTTGAACGTTGCAAGTTTTGAAATGAAAGAAATCTGAGGAGTTAGAAAGAAGTAGGTTTACCAGACTTCTGTGGCCCACTCCTCATCTCTACTTGAAGGTATAGGGGCTTAAGGCTACATTAGCCACTACTGGCCTCTACTACACCTGAATTTCTGACCAAACTATCAGTGGTTGAGTTGCATTGTGGGTCATATAAGCGCCAGGCTTTGACAAAGACACAACTGCCCAATGTGAGGCCGACAATGTTAAGGTAAGGCACTAAAATATTTAGTTGGGGTTTGAGAAAGACCTTATACAGTACAAACATCCATCGCCACGACTTCCACTAACCTACTTTTTGCCCTCACTACATTAAGGACACATCCAATATGAACATTATCCCTTGGGATTTAGCAAATTGGATGATACACTTTTTAATTTGAAATTAGTCCAGAATGCAGACAAGACTAAGAGCATTATGTTTTACAGAACTAGAAATATTGTGGACAACAGTTTGCATCTTACCACTCTGAATGGTCATTGTATTGAGAAGGTCTCAGAGTATAAAAATCTTGGTATCTGGCTGGATCAAAAAGTTGCATTCAATTTAACACTGACACACTTGTCAATAAGCTAACACAAAAATTGGATATTTCTACAGAAACAGAGCTTATTTTCCTGTGCTCAACCTGAAGCACTCAAAAGATCATGTTTTGACTTAAAATATCTGGTTTGGTTGCTACAACACAGCTGGAAATGTCCTGAGCTCTAAATCACTTTCCAAGTAATTTGCTTCTGTCTGCTGCTTGGCAGCCATCTCACCTCAGTGTCACACCATCCTGATGAGAAACTCAGCTCACATACATGTACTCTGATCTACATCACAAGTATAAAAAAGTACAAATGTAACATATCAGTGGTTTGTAGAAATGTACAATGCCAAGACTTTATTCTGGCAACTGGGCTGAAGAAAACCTCCTAACATTTTATGAAGTAAGCATAGACAGATCAATAGAAACTGTTTTCATTATGCTGTAATAATGAATTTAATAAAAAAAAATCATAATCACTGCATTAGCACCACTGCTGGCTTCGCAATAGCACAAAATGACAAAATGAGAAGCTAATGTCCTTTTAAACATGAAATATGTGACCCTAAGGCATACTCCCACCATTAAAATGACTATTAATCTCCAGAACTAAATTTATGTGTCCACTTATGATTCTGTGCATTGAATTTTAACAACTAACAATGTGAAATGTTAAAAAGAATACTCTGAAGGCATATTTATGCATAACAGGTAAACCAATTTTGCATGACATGACAGGATGTGTGACTTCCTCCCCCACCAGGTATACCTAAATTCTTAAAGGGTTTATATAATTCTATTTTGACACATTTATTTTAGTGAGCAGTTTAAGCAGTTTTAGCCCCATCCACATTGTCACTGCTCCTGCATGTGATTCATCAAAGCAAATTCAGGCTGTTGCTCTTGACCAGAGCAATACTATTATGTCCTGCATAAACAGATTTATCTGAGTCATAATACTACCTACCTACTAATCTCTAAGGAAACAACTATCTTGGGGATCCTTGTTTTCTTTTGTTTGGACTGTAAATGGGTGAAATACAATATTTGGACGCACATCCCCTGCCTCCTGTAAGCCCGGTGGTGTTGTCAGCAGCTTTGATGCAGGACAAATTTATGTCTGAGGGAGAGTTTATCACTCAGAAGCCAGCTCTGAGGAGATCAGAGGCATGTTTTTGCAGAATCAGGAAGCTAATCTGGCTCAGAGCATACAAGGTAGCTGGCCTACCTTCTTAGCGGATGTAGAGCCGTGCTCAAACTTGACGCCAATGTTTGCTTACGCAGAGGATTAGCTTCCTCTGTTTGCTTACACTTTGGCAGTTGCTGATGTGTTATTCCAGCATTACTGGGCCTAAACATGTCCTTTATTTTGGCTCGACTCCCAGATGAGATTCTAGCTTCTAAAGGTGTTTTATGATAGGAAGATTAAATGTGGTTCAGAGTGCCTCAGTGAAAAAGATGACCCCCTGGTGTGATCAACACTTAGACAACCACTTCACACTGAAGGGATAACAGATTGGATTCTAACACTGCCAGACATTTAAGTGGATATATTCGGCTTCATTATAAAAAAGGACATGATTATGGTGATTACAGTGGAAGCACACAGAGAACTCTCTGCATTTCATCCCCTCATGAGTCATTCATGTCTGACGGACATTTTTTTTTTTTTTTCATTTAATAATAGGACTGTACAGATGTCCACATGCTGGTGCTTACATTGCAGCTCTTTTAATTAAGCTTTAGTGCTTCACCTTGGATTGGGCAAGGTGAGTCGGCATCCCAGTTGCAACATAATCATAAACAAAGGAGGAACCAGGAGGAGGAACCACACAGTAACTACAGTCTATTACCACATTTGCAGCTCGTGATGCTGTAAAATTGGTTTTTGATCTCAAGCAGTTATGATGAAATAGATGTAATAACTGAGCCAGAGAGTTGTGTCACAATAAAGGTATTTGACAAATTGTATCAGAGGGTTTTGTCATGTCAAAACTATTAAATGTGTGTCCAGTATTAGGTTGTATTCTTAAAAGGATAGCATTAATAGAACACGGTTATCACTTGTGAGATTACATTATATGTTGAGGTAGCAATCATTTTCCATGTATCCAGTCAGAAGGCAATTACTGGACAAATTAATATCTTGATTTGATGATGTTAGATGAAAAGTCCAGGGGTCACCAAAGTTCACAAATGTCTGCATCAAATTGCATTGTAATCCATCCAATAGTTGTCAAGACATAAACAATGGTTACAATATTGTAACCCTAGTTCTATTAGCACAGTCAGACTCCTCCACTGGCTGCGAATTTGCGAATCGTAGGATGGCAAACGAATGGCCCGTCTCACTCTGTCTTACCCTGCCTCTCATTGGCTTATCCCGCCATTCTTACCCTAACCCGAACCAATCCGACTGCTCTTGCCTAAACCTAACCAATGCAACCAACAAAGTCAATGACTATTGGCCGATCACAGAGAGAGTAGTGCTGGTCATTACTATACTATCCTAGGATTCGTAAATTTGACTCCTGGACTCGATGAGTAATACTCTCCTCCAATTACAAGCTTGCATTTGCCCGCTGCAATTTGCAAAAACATTGTTGACAAATCAGGAAGTGCCTACCCAAATATGTGCTGACCCCACAGTATATAAGGCAATAAGAAAAACACTGTTCCCTGTCCTAAACCCATGTGTGCTAATAGAACTAGGGTTACAGTATTATAACTTTTGTTCTATCTTACATAGACTCTGCCGTTTTCTGGACTCTATGGGTACAGTGGGTTGAGCCTGCAATGCCCAGAACAGGATGGCAGACGGCATTGTGATACTGCCTAAAATACCTTCTGGCCTGCACGTGTTCTGCTAGAAATGTCCTGATTGGTCAGCTACATCTGTGCAAATTTCATTGGGTGAAGGCGTGCTCGTAACTGGGAGAGATTATTACCTACAGAGTCCAGTAGAGGGCAGAGCCTGTGTGAGATAAAACAATACTTGCACTGTACAACACAGCTTTGCTACTTCAACACCTTTACAATGCTACAATAACTATAACACTGCAGTAAGCCATAGGGAGGTAATACTTCATGTCCTGACTGCATTAAGGTCCCTTCTCAGAGGAAATTGCATGTTAATGCTCTTGACATAGCCATACAGACTAAATAGGTTTCTGCTCTTCAGTTCAGTGGCAGCTGCATAACACACTTCTGATGTGCAAAGACCTTCACTGGGGAGCAAAGGAAACACATTTCTTTTAACCATGTATTGTTAAAGCTGATGGACTGAAGTGTTTATGTTTGAAAACCAGCAGGGTGCCATCCCTCTTCATGCTCCCTCATATTGTCCATTGGTATTACATTTTCAGTGTGTGCAACCCTCCTTAGTCTCCTGGATGCAGTTACACCTCTTACCAAAACAAGACCGTCACAAAGTCTACACCCTGCTTTCTTGAACAAACACATGGTCTTAAGCTGCAGGCCTGCAATGGCATAAATCAAAACCGGAAGCTTTTCACCTCTCATGGTACGAGTGCATATTGAATTACAAGTGTGTGCTGTCCGCTGCATATGTTGGTCTTTACACACAACAATCTATTACACATCTGTCCGCCTTGAGAGAGATCCCTCCTTTGCTGCTCTTTGTAAGGTTTCTTCCATTTTTTTCCCCTTAGGTTTTTTTTGGGAAGTATATCTTTACCAGAATCGAGGGTCTAAGGATAGAGACTGTAAAGAGACTGAAATGCCCCTTGAGGCAAATCTGTGATATTGGGCTGAATAAATAAGACTGACTTGACTACAATTATCAAAGGCTTGGCAGTCTTATAGCTGTTCTTGTCTCCCTATGGGTGCTCAGCTTAGGCCCATCCATCTCTGAACTGACTATATTAAGACATATAGGACTGGCCTTGCTGCCGATGGTATTCATGGACAGTATGTTTTAGCCTTCTAGCCTCCTCTGGGCACTCACCCACTGTGATTTAGTGGAGCTGAGAACCATGAATTTCAGTCAAGTAGTTGAGGGGAAGCATAAGTGATTTATGCTTTTGTTTACAGGGTGCTGTAGAGACCTTAATCTAGCAGTGATGAGAGGAGGAGAGGGTGTGTCTACAGTGAACACACGTGTGAGAAACCTACATGCATGTGTTTCTGATTTCTGATAAAGCGTGAGGAAAGTAAGCGGGGGGTATGTGGATTTTTGCAACAGTGAGAATTCACAGAGGAGGATCAAGCCATGCTCTGTGTGGTAAGAAAGAAAGGTGCTGTGCTGAGCAGAGGGAAGTTGGTTACCAAACCCCAAAAAGAAATTACAGTATTTTTATTCCAACAAGTTCTCCATCTCATATGACCACACAGGTCAATTGCTCCTACCCTTTGATACAACCCTCTGGAGCATTTCCTAAACGAGCGCCTCTATCAGGCAGGAGATCAATGCGTCCTCAAACCTAACCAATAGAATAGGCTGTATGTGGCAATTAATGGTCACAGTTTTAAACACATGGTTAAAGGAGCTATATGTAAGAAATCTAAAGCAAATAGTCGTAAAATCCTCCTAATATGTCACAGAGACTAAGGAATAATGTTCATATAACATACTGATCTCACTGACAACGTATATATATATATATATATATATATATATATATATATACATATATATATATATATAATAGTATAGCCAGAATATTTGCATCTAAAAAATTTTTTTGCAGTCTGCAAATCATGTTTTGTTTTGAATTTGTGTTTTGGCCTGTTGCGCCACCCACCGCCGTCTACCAGTCACACAGTCAGTAGAGTCTCAGCATCAGTTACAGTTACGACTGAGCTACAGCAGCACGGCAAGCAGCATTAGCAGTGTCCCAGTACATAGCATTAGCAGCCGGCTCCTCCTCAGCTGTATCCCGGCAGCAGCGTTAGCAGCAGAGAAGCCGGACTTGCTCAAACGGTCCGCTGGAAAACCGAAGATCAAGGACGCGGCGACGTGGTCCTGCCAAGGCAGCCGCCCGTAGGCAAACAAAGCGGTCTCCAGCGTGCCGCTGTTCAGCAACCTCGAATCTGTAGGGGAGGGGGGGCGGACACGACTCATGGCAGTATTTTGAATTTGAGTGCAGTAACCGTTTTGGCACCATTCTTACATACAGTGCCTTTAAGGTTTCAATTTTAGGCAACAAAACTACTTGGTTAGGTCTAGGAAAAAGATTATGGTTTGGGATAAAATAATTATGTTTGTTACATAACTTACATGTGTATCTAGTTAAAGAAGTATTTCACTGCTGAAAAGATGGTCTTGTCATAAAACTGGGCTGTCTATGCAGTAGAGAGACGCAACAAGACCAGAGAAAACTGAGAAAAAGGGTTGTGGCATTTGCTTTTGCTCAAGATGTAGAAAACTTTCGTGAAGTCAAACTTACACCTATCAGAATGCACTGCATTGCACAGGACCAATAAATGCTCCCACTATTTTTGATACAGAAAACAATATAATATAGCTGATAACAAACAATATTGAATTACAGTTGAAAGAGGGAGAGAGAGAGAGAGAGAGAGAGGGAGTGACATGCAGCAAAGGGCCACAGGCTGGAGTCGAACCCGGGCCGCTGCGGCAACAGCCTTGTACATGGGGTGCCTGCTCTACAACTAAGCCACCGACACCCCCACTAAAATATGTTTTTGAAAACATTTTAGGTGGGACTTAGGCAAAACAGAATCTTGGTTCATATTTGATCAGCAGTGTCTAGTTTTACAGTTTGGTTGGAGTTTGGTCTTGGTCTGAGGGAGCAAGAGAGAGGGCCTCACTCTTGATCCATTTCTCTACTCATTGTGTCTGTGATGTCCATGGATGTATAAAAAGAATTGGATACAGTGTAAGAGGAACGGCCCTGTTCACTCCTACTAAAGTTGTTTAGTGGTGCGTGAAGCCAGAAAAGTTCAACTGCAGTGTATTAAATTATCTGAAATAATCAGCACTGCTTCAGCACTGTGTGTCCATAGAGGAGGCCCACTAGAGATTTCCACTGGCTGAGCCAACTACCTCTGGTTTAGCGCTCTGCTTACTTAAATCGGGATAAAATAATTCAGTCATGTGGCTCTTCTATAGCCTTTCCAAATGTTATTGGACCAAATGGATAAAATCACATTTGGCAAGGGTTGTGACGCTCAAAAAAATGTATCCCCTGACTTACAGACTTCTCTTGCACCACATAAGTCGATGGAAAAAAATTAATGTGATGGTGTAATTACACTGTTTGGCCACTATGGAAATTAGCTTCAAGGCCTGGTGCAGTTTTCATTTGAAAATGTAGAAATACAATTTGTAGTTCAAGTTACATTTACACATACTACCCACATTCATGATACAAGGCTTGTTGAAAATCCAGAAATTATCCCTTAAACCATGTTACATTGTTTGGTTTCAAATGGGGGCATGAAAGGCTGTCTCCTGGGTCAAAGTCCTGTGTTTTTTGATTCGTCCATCCACCCCAACCTACTACCTACATAGACTTTCTCTTTCTTTATACTACACCACGACTTCCACCTTTTCTCCCATCATAATGACTACAGCCACTAGAGGTCGCCGCCCAACAATAAACGTAAATATGGGTCTCAAAGAAGCTGCTTCTACAAACGACCTATGTGGTCATATTTTGGATGAGGACAGTCTTTTATCCACCTGCAGGATATGGATCTCCATCGTAAACGATCCAGTGAAAATTGAGTTCTTGACAGTATTAAGCCTTCAACATAACTTTGATAAGCTTACCATTCATCAGTGAAAGCACCTCATAAAGGTATGAGTCTAAATACCATCCAACAAAGGATTGCTTCTAACAGAGTGCTGGTCAGATCATTAGCCTCCACTGATGTCCCTTTTAAAGGCATTACCCTTCATAAATGATAGCCCTGTCCATTAGTGAAAGTGCATAAAATGAGCTGTTTGACTGCTGGTGAAAATGGCCTCTATCAATGCTCCCACACCTCTGTGACCCGACAACTGAGGATCATTCCTCTGGTGGGAGAAGGCGCTAAGGAAAAGTCATCCATTATCTTTCCATTATAGGTCACCAACACGGAAAAACACCAACACAAATATCAATAATGTGTTCCTGCCGATTTGAAGTGTTAAATGATATTGGAGATGGTGCTGGAAATGAAAGGGGTTCCACCTAAGGAAATGGAGAGTATGAAGGATGGAGACAGGTATAAAGGGAAAAACCTGCAGGCATAAGACAAGAAATGCTCCTTTGTAACTCCTTCATCCAACATACACACACAGGTATGCTTGTATGCCAGCTACCATATTGTTCTAGGAGACTCACCCTGGAAAGAGAGGGGTAGGATTTCCTGTCATAATTCTCACATCAAAGAGTGGAGCCTCACATCCACTGAAGAAGAATTATTTTACCAACTTGACGAATGCCAGACGTATATGCACTCTTTATATTAACACTAATTTCAAACATCAAAGCATGTCTGAAAATAAATCTAGTGGTTATGCTCCCTGCTGAAATTTACATTTTTCCTCTGACAGCCACAGCGGCAGGCAGCAGGGGCTGCTGCTGTCAGGGCACAGTTTGTCCTGAATGTAACTCCAATCTAGGTGATAGTCAAAATCAATAAAGGTTTGAGAAGAGAGATTGCCAAAGGCTGGCTGGTCAAATCAGTCACCTTAAATTACTAGGGCAATCCAAAGGATGGCTGCAGGGCTGTCTTAGGAAATGCCAGAAAGTAAAGCACATGTCAGACAAAGAAACATTAAGAGGAGCACAGGGGGAAACAAAGACAGGAAGCAGGTAAAAGGTTACTGACTCTCATCCCTTTCCCTTTGGGAAATGGCAGAAATACAGTAGTTGACAATTGTGCATACATATGTTGTTTCAGTATGAGGCAACACAGAATCATAATGCACCTAATAAACAGATCTTTAAAGGTCTTCTGTGTCCATCTGTTCTAATCAAACATGCAGCTTTAAAGCAGTTATAATCAATATATGTATACTAACAATGGATCATGACTGCAGAAAAGTATTAGCTGACATTTACTTTGTAGCTAATTTTAAAGTCCTGTTTCAGTCTCCCTGCTTTCCTAACTGTCGGCCACATCAGGCAGCTCAAGGCATCCAAAACCCACTGCGCACTTTCTGCCTAGCACCATACGACAAACAGCCAAAGTAAGAGACTAGCTGATGAGCATAGTGGCCCTTGTAGCTGCTAAAGAGACAGAAGTTGATACTAAAAACATAGCAAGTTATCATTGGACCGACAATAACTGGGTGGCCAGAAACACAACTAATTGCTTGGAAATTCACTTTATCAACTAAAGTGGTGATAAGAATGTCCCTTTTGTAATCACAGCTTGTTTCCTCTGCCATTAAGTAGCAAAGACATCACTTAATGGAGCTTTAAAGGTCCAGTGTGTTAGGAAATCTTGGCAGAAATGGACTGTTATATAATAAGCATGTTTTCTTTAGTTAATAATCACCTGAAAATATGAGTTGTTTTGTTTTTTGTTTTTTTTTTACCTTAGAATGAGATGTTTGTCTACGTATGGAGTGGGTCCTCATCCATGGAGTCCACCATGTTGCACCACCATGTTTCCACAGTATGGATAAACTGAACACTGGCTCTGGATAGGGCCATTTATATTTTTCGGTCAGCCACTGTAGCGAGCAGCTCCTCCATGACGACAGTGTCGTATGAAGCACTGATTTTTTTTTCAAATGAAACTGTTGTATTCAGTGTTTTTACCAGTTTAAATCACTAGGGCTGTCTGTTTTAGAGAGGAAGAGACCTCTGCAAATAATTCAGTTCCTGGTAAAAACCTCCTTAATGTCTGGATCAGAAATAAGGTAAACACAAAGTTATTAGAGAAAAAAGGTGAGCACACATTAGGAAATCCAACTAGATGAAGTTAAGCTAGTTGCAATCCATAATTGTCACCACAAGATGCTACTAAATCCCCCTGAATCTTACACACTGCTCTTTAAAAGACATTATTCTAAGGTAAATTTAATTTTTAAAACTAATTCAATTGTACAGTACATTTAGAGTTAGTTAATTGGATTATCTGAATTTAATGCACCTGTAAAGGAAAATAACTGTAACAGGAATGCCCCCAGTGATTAGATGTACCTCATGTTATTTACTGTAGATAACCTGTTTATTGTGATCTCAGTCAAAAGGTTAAGAGCATCACTCTTATCCTAAGCCAAATATTTCATAATAGATCCACAAAAACAATCATGAAGAAAGATAAGAATGATTACACATAACTGAAAGCTTGGTGCCCCTTTTCCAGTAACAGTCTGACTGTTTCTCTTGCAATCATGCAATGCTGTCATCTTTTCATTTTCTGCCTGTGGAACACAGCTGCTATTGTGATCTCTTATCTACCTTTGAATAAGGAACAATCATGTTTACATTTGAGAGGATGGAAGTTCATGACAAAGTTCAGGTAAATATCACTTTCCAGGTTCACAACACTGCTTCCTGTTTCCACACCAAAACACCCATGTTTGCTGTGGTACACCCCTATTTCTTAAGAATACTGTCATTTTGCCAGAAAGGACTTCTAGCAGCTACTTTTCCTTGAACGTCTTTCCTTGATTACCCTTTAGAGAAAATTGGACCAAGCTTGGACCAAAGACAACTTTAAAATTACACTTATATAAAGCTGGAAAGTGTGCCATGCTGAGGCAGTCAATTTAGAACAAGCCGAGTATATTACTTTGGTGTCAGGGGAGTAGCTCAATGGCCATTTGGGCCAAAACAAACTCATCAGAAATGTCATTTTAATCCAGTTGAGAACAGCGTCTCATACGGCTTCAGGGCTTGATAAAAGTTTGCCAACAAAAGTTTTGGGGAAAGCTTATCTCCTATCGTTGAAAGACTGTAACCATACTGCTTGAAGCTAAACAACACATTTAAAAAATGTCAGTTTCACTTAGTTTTCGCCAGCTGGGGGAAGTTATATGACTGTGATTACTTTCTGCTGTTTTGTGCAAATTAAGTCTTGTAATGTTGTCTTCCTAATCTGCTTACTGTCCTCCCCCTGGATTTTATGTAGGCTAAGAAAGACCACTGTTGCTGTCTGTCATGCAGATGCTGTTAAGTGGCTTTGTGGTCATATTATCGTACCCTTAAAAATATAACAGCACCATCATAAAATCTGCTTTTATCAGTAAGGTTTTAACGCTAGTTTACAAATTCCAGAAAGCAATTTTCCTCTTACCTCTTGCCTTTTCTCCCTGTGATGGCTGCTGAATGATGTCTAATGTGTAATGCACAATCATACTACTACTGCTCCACCACCACTTACATATGCAGTGTAGCATCAATAAAGTGGACTGCTGAGTCACTTCCTTTTGAAAGCTATTGTCTTTGTGATAACTTCACTTCCTGTCTGTATAGTAAGAAATTCAGGCTTGTCAAACACAGTGCTCTTCCTTGCACTCTTCCTCTGTGCTTGAGTCTGTAGATTGCTGTTTTCCTCTTGATTAGTGGGATGCCTTTGTACTCAGTAAGCTTGTACCTGTTTAGGAAATTTGTTATTTATCTATTTATTTTCTATCATGAAAGTGAAATGGCTCTCAGAATTTCTGAGATTTGGTATTTAAGCACACTCAAAGGGTTTGTTTAAAGGTGGAGTCTATCATTCTGGAGAAAGACTGTTGATAATCAAACTCAAACAAACGTGCTCCTAATGGACAGTCACCTCCCTTCAGTTTTCATGTATGGGTAAATTAGCTTGAGACCAAAACTGTTTTTTGTACCAGGCTGTAAACATGTTTATTTTTCAGCCCTGGAGGTTGCCGCTAAGGCAAAACCATAAGCCTACAAAAATAACATTACATCGGTGAACATGTGTAATTCCAAGGGAAAGGAGATATTTGAGGTTTGAGGTATTTTATGCCAAGTTTGCAAAGTAATGTATCTGATGTTATTTCAGTGTTTCCCACAGAATTAGTTTCTGTTTTTCTATTATTCTGGGTGTGAGGGCAGACTTTCAGTTAGCCAGTTACCCACTGTGGCAACTCAAATTCAGCCAAAGCAAACCCCAGCACTGGGGGTCTGATTCACAACTGCCTCGATTCCCCGCCTGCCAGATCAGCAACTTTCTGTTGCCGGTTAGACTGACCACTACCACTGGCCACCAGCACACTGAGACCCCGGCACTGGGGTCTATGTTACTGCTGTCTGCTGTCCTCCCAGCAGAGTCACACATAAATCAGTGTATTGGAAACACTGTATTTACATTTCATTATAATGGTGCGGCTCTGTTGCTTGTGGTAGAAGAAAACTCACAATTGACCTACAGGCAGTTCTGTGAAACTGCAAAACTAACCCCCTACCCACCTGTCTATCAGAAACCGAGCAACCTCTGCATCTGCTTTATGCCTTTAAACTGTCAGTCATCTCTCCACCTCACTGATGTTAAAGCGGCTCTTTACCGTGGCCTAATCATATCCCTTCTTTCTGATTTTTTATTCCTCTGACCTTCTTCTCTTTGGCTGCTTATCTGCCATCTCTCCTTTTTGATTATGCACTGTGAGTTTTGGCACCTCAGCATGTGCTGCCAGATTTACTGTTCCTCGATCTAACTGCCTTTCTCTTTTCCCACAGCCTTTCCCCTGTCCTGTGCATGAGCGCAATCAGTCCCTGTTGCTATAACTACTACAATAGTATTGTGTGGCTCGGGCTGAACAACTTTGTTTGTTTCCCATTTACCGAGCCAGGACTTTGCATGAACATCGTATCTTGAACGGACAGCCAATGGACTGTGAGGAAAATAAACAGACTCCACCTTTAGATACTTTTTAGCCCCAGTGGCTCACAAAATGAATCTTAGGGGCTGCAAAAAATGATAACCAGCATAGGAAATTAGGGGGGGAAATATAAATTATTTCAACATTCATAAATTTACTAATATACAATTTTTCTCTGATCTCTGCTGCTTTTTGACGTTGTTTTGATTTAAAAAGTCACAAGCCAAAAATTATTAGGAACCCCTGCTGAAACAGACCTACTTAAAACCTTTGATTTGCCTAATTACAAGAAGCCTCGCTCCCACACACAGCAATCATTTATAAAAGATGAAGTTACAGAAACAACGAGGTGAACAGTACTTTGTGCCCCCACAACATAGAAGCATTCACTCTGCCACAATTAGCTGAAATACTGTCTGTGTACATGCAAGGGTAAAGGATTCTTTTCAGCACTGGGGAGAAAAACAGGGTTTGGGACTCTTCTGCCAGAAAACTGAAACCACTGTTGAGCATCAAACGCATATCTTCCTGGTTTCTGGTGAATTTTTATGCACCAATGTGTCTTTTCTGCATCAGGCTATGGTGTAAATGTCTTTTTCATTTGTCAAATTCAAAGTCCCCTGCTACTCCCATGTTTTTGTTTGGGTGGGAGGGACAAATGCACATGCTCGTAATATCAA
This sequence comes from Epinephelus fuscoguttatus, assembly GCF_011397635.1. NCBI lineage: Eukaryota > Metazoa > Chordata > Actinopteri > Perciformes > Serranidae > Epinephelus > Epinephelus fuscoguttatus. Next base: position 36,294,216 of record NC_064754.1, on the reverse strand, counting down.
GGGGGACATGTTCCCTGCCTATGTGCACACACTCACACATCCAAGGTTAAAATCATTGTAAAATCATTCAGACCACGACAAAAAAAAAAAAAAAACACCTCATAAACTGACACTATAAAATGTAATTTCCTACTGAGCTACAGCCAGTAAGTGATTTGACGGATATGAGGGGGGACACCTTCCCCCTTGTTAGCAGAATGACCTAAATGCATCCCGCTCATTAAGCTGTCATCCTTCTCCTTCGCCCCAGAGGTCACTAATTGTGGGCTTATGGTCTGGATTTGGACCCAGATGCCATCTTATCAGGACCTGGACCCATAACCGATAAATTATTGAGAATTAATCAGTTTTGACAGAGTTTTCCTATTTTAAGCACTTGTAGCCTTTTCACACTGTTCATTTACATGTGTTGTAAATCATTTCACGGGATGTCTGTGCATTCAGAGAAGCATTGCAACTGGAGTCAGCAAGCAAGATACACACACCAGGGGATACAAGTTCTGAAATGACAGTTGGAGAAATAAGTGAGTGAGAGAAAAGTTATTTCACATAACGTGCTCCAAGAGGAGAAAAGCAGAAAGTGAAAACAGTTAATCAAAAGTAGACATACTTTTACATGTTGATTTAGTTTAAAAAGAAATAGTAACGACAAAAGTTTTTATCAACAGCAGATGGAAACTGTGATTTGAAAGCATCTCACAGCACATCAGCATAGTCAACATCAGAGCAGGTGACAGTTTCCTCACTAGACACAAATTGCCAACATTCCCTTTGAGGCAAAGTATATGTGTAGTCTGAATTTCCAGCAACAGCTGAGTTAAGAAGAGAACTGTCATTAACTACAATAGCTGCACCATCGAGTCCTGCCAGCCGGGTGCCCAGAAGGCTATGTTAAAAGCAGTGCTCGTCAAATCCATTTTGTATTGAAACCATGTATTATTTACTATAGACATGCTAATCCTCATCCACCAGGGGGCTCACCACCTCTTGGACTCTGTAAAGAGGGGTCCTCTCTGGGGTTATCTGCACAGTAGTGAGCCTCTGCTGCTCAGGGTTTTCCTGTATGTGACAGCTGGTCTTTGGAGCAGGCCTGTCTAGCTGTGACACATAAAACAAATACTGAGAAAGAGCTTTTTTACGTATTTATATTTCTCTGAGTAGCATGAATGACTCACCAGACCACCCTTCTTGCTCCTGTGCAGTGACTAAGTGGTGACGGATGGCGTTGTGTCAACCCAAATTATAAAGGCAGAGTCTGCCCCCTCCTTCACACTTGCATCCTTGATTCCAGCCAGTCCTGGCTGTCAGGAGTTTGAAGCATGAAGTCATGCAGGAAGTGTTCCTGATATGAGATGCTACTTTATGCTACTCAGAGGACAATGGTTAGTAATGGAAGAGTTGAATGCCCTCTTTCTAGGTCTCTCCAGATTTGGACCCAGTTTCACATAAGGCATTGTGAGAGGTTTTCATTTTCATCGGTCGTTGATGTCTTTATTTAGATCTTAACACTGGTATGCATAGTATATCAGTGTTGTACACTATACAACATGGGGGAGATCAAATCTGAGCTGAACTGATTCATTAATTACTACATCAAAAAGTGAAGTATGTTGGAGAAATGTCACAATACAAGCTGCATATTTCCAGGCACATTACTGTGCTTTACCGTATGGGTTGAGATGAGGCTACTGTGCGCTCACCATAGTTTTAATTTCCTCTCAGGGCTGAAAGGTTTTTGAGATTTTCCATTAGGCCTGCAACCACACCAGCAAGCTTAAGCACAATTAACTTGGCCACAATGTGCTGCTGTTACTGTATGGCTGGGAACGTAATGAGGTTTTAATGGGCTTCTGTCAATAATGTTTTGCCACAGTTTGCTGTATCGTGTGTTTATGAAGAGACTTACACTAACGCAGCTGCTCTGAACTTTTAAGAACGGCGAGTGCAGCTGAACACTGTCCGATGCAGCGTTTTGCCAGCAATTTGTTATAGTTTGGCGTGCACAAAAAACTGATATCATCAAGAAGTTGGCGAGACATATGTTGACATCTTTACTCAGAGTTGTTTGTCTTTGGTTTATTTTCTGAGAGGGCAGATGGATTAGTACGGATGGATTTGATTTGTGTGCAGGGTGTGTGATCTGTTTTTATTTTGTTTCCTTTGACATGTAAAGGAAGATGCAACCTTTCACAATAAAGTGAAAAAAGGCAAAAATATAGACAAACCTGAATGTATGAATAGAACATGGACAAAGTATCAAAGGCTGTCTTTTTGTGATCATGACGTTGTTACATTTCTGGAGAATATTTTGTATTGGTAATTACTGTCCACGTCACATTTTGGGGTAATGTTAGGTCACGTTTACCATTAATTGATGTTGTTACAGTATATTGTGATACAGTATATTATAATATATATTGCCTTGTTTGTGGAAACGACCCCAACCTTACATCTGCAGAGCACCGTATGGTGACTTTTGCTCTGCTCTTGGCCAGAAACGCCATCTTGCTCAAATGGAAGGAGGCTGGCCTGCCCACATCTGGCCAGTGGCCTGGAGATGTAATGTCCTGCCTAAAATTAGAGATGCTGCACTTTTCTGCTAATGGTTCAGAGAAAAAATAATTATAAGACCTGAGGGACCCTTTTCGTCTCATTTTCATAACACCTAAACAACATCAGCTCTCAGTGTGTTTTAATTCACCCTTTGACATGGGAAAAAAAAGTAAAACCTGACTACATGGATGTTGCTGCTTTGAATATTAAATTCTAGACATTGTGCCTTAGAAATATCTAAAGGTAGGAAAATGGGGATAGGAGGTGGAGGGAAGGGCTGTTGTATCATATAAGGTACTACTGTAATCGTCTCCTTTTTGTTCTGCAATGATGTATATTAAGTGTCTGCCCAACCCTGGCATTTTTTTTTTTTCCTTCATGAAAATCTTCATAAAAATATTTTGAAATATAAATTAACACATGCTGACCAGGAAGAGACTCAAAGTGACACAAAAAGATCACAAAGAGATGACACAACTACAAAGAGACACAAAACAACTACAACAAAATGGTGGCGAGGTGGTGGGGCTTTTGCATATCTTTGCCCAGGGGCTCATAATCAACCCATGTATGTTAGCAGGAACAAATCTGCATTGTTATTTTGCACTTGAATTAAGTTTTCAAATTGCATACAATAATTATTACATTATTTTTCTAACACTAAGACGATAATTTTATTTATGTGTGTAACACTTCAGTTGCAATTTCGTGTCCCCTTAAGAGTTGTACACTGTCAGGGGACAGGTGTGAGTGTAGCAGACACAGAGTAACATGTGCAAAAATGGAGAGTCTACTGTGAGCCCAGAGATGGTGAATTTGGCCGTACACTGTCTTGGCTGAAGAATATAATTTAAAGAAATACTGTAGTCTGCGTATTACCCACAGGCTGGAGAACACAACGAATCAACAAAGTAGGACAAAAATGACAGAAATGGTTATGCATTAGACACTCTCCACAGCAATAAATGTTTTTAAACATTTAAAAAGAAAGGAAGTGCTATCAGATACTTGTTTATGTGTCAAGCTACAATATATGCATTACTAGTTTAACACAGTGGTTTATGAGACTTATGAAAAAATAATGGTTTGTTAGGTGTCTGCAGAAAGTCTGAGAATTTAGCTTATGTGAATCCCTGTTACACACACACCGAGTGACACAACTTCAGAGATGGTGGGAGGACAGAAGGAGGTCGCTTTTAGCGTCATCCTTGTTCAGTATTCCTCTCCCCTCTTTTCTCCATCTCCTCTGACTTTGCTCCGCACTCCCCCGTCGCCCACAAAAGGCCTGCTGGCAAAAATGAAGGGATTTCTATGCTAGTGGAGTTTTCTGTCATCAATCCTGTTTGCCATGCTTCAGTCCCTGCCTGTCTCTCCCTCCCTCTATCCATCCATCCATCCATCCATCTATCCATCCTTCAGTCCAACCTTTTCACATCCATCTCTCCCTGTTCCAGGTTGGTGAATTGATTACGTTAAGCTTGTGGAAAAAGGCAGCCTCTGGGGACATACATTGAAGCTCTGGTCTGCCAGGCCCTCTGTTTTAATGAAAAGCTAAATCCCAAGCAATCACACCTACACACACAAAAGCCCTCATACATACTGCCACACACGCAACCTGACACACACATTGCGTACACACACTGCAGCTAGCTTGCAGGCAGGCCTGGGTCCATAATTGCCTATGCTGTGAGGAGTCCCGCTGGCATTTAACAACTGGAGTTAGCACCTTGTTTGCTGGCTGAATGGGAGATTATGTCAGAATTCTGCCTTATGGTGGAAATTAGGTCCCTTGTGTCCAGTAATAAGGAATTTCTATTGTGTGTTAATGGTAGGCTGGAATTTTCCGTGTCACGGTCTGATGCCTGAAGGGGACGCTCTAACACAAGCAGGTCAGATGAACTCGGGAACTAGAGAAGATCCTAATGTCTTACAAGCTGCTGTCTAAGAGAGAATCAATGTAATGTATCGATTGCTGCTGGGGATGAAGGCTTGTGAGTCAAGATAATGCGTGTTGTCTGTTCAGTATAATGTGTCTGGTGTGTGTGTGTGCAGCACGTGTTTGTGTCTGTGTCACGGGTGCAGATCTGATGACAAGTTTGGGGGGGACACAATCAGTTGTGATTTTTTTTAAATTTCACACGTGCAAATCATGCGCACAGAGTGCTTGAGATTGCCAGCATATTTCACGATTTCATAGAGGCTCATCACCATCACCAAGTCATTCAAAAAGTACTACAAAGAGAATCATATGCTTACCTTTACTGTTTATTTCTCTTAAACAGCCAGTAGTACATGGATCCAGTCATCACCCTCCTTTTCACTGCTTCACTGTTAGTTAATGCTGCTTCTAGTTTCAGGGTCTCAGGCATGTTTTGTCCACTCACGTTCTCATCTCTCGCCTCTCACGGATTCCCATTTCTCCTCATCATCTTCCCTTTCTCCCAGTATATAGTACTACTGTATACATTTGTTCAATTTCAATCATTTAAGCTATTTAGAATTGGGGGGGACAATTTGTGTTTTTCAGAATTTGGGGGGGACATGTCCCCCCCGTCCCCCCTGGGATCTGCACCCATGGTCTGTGTGTGTTCACTGTCTACTCCTGACATATTATATAATTAAAGTGCTGTTTGACTATAATAACAACAAGCAGTCAGCAGCACTATAATACCAACAGGTTGTAAACACCACCACTAACCAACAGTTTCCACCTTAACTATTCTACAGTGTGAGACCCTGTTCATAAACATTTTGTGTTGTCATAAGCAGGATCATCCTTTCACGTAACCCATTAAGGATAGTTTTTTATGTAAGATTTTAGTTGATTATGTTGCTCATATTTCAACTTTGGAGCTCCCTTGAAAAAAAGACTGTAGAATAACTTCAACTTTTATTATAACTGGTTTTTGCATAATGCGCAACATGATGTTGTTTTACTTGATATCAAATGTAAAATTTACTACTAAAAAACACAGATCTTTCTTTGTGCTTTTTGGAAACTCCAAGCACCCATACCTTAAAGGACGAGCATCAAAATCTAGACAGTGGCTGGCTTCACCAGGTGCTCACAAACGACAGCTCACTTGATCACAATAAGAACCAGCAGCAGGACGACTATTAAACTTATGTGGCATAACTGATGCATGATTTGAAGGTGAAACTATGTGACGCTAATACTATGAATATGACATGATAATCAATCACACCAATCGATTTCGCCATCTAAACCTTGCTGCTGAATGTCTGTCTGCTGCATTCCGTCTCTCAACAAAGCAAACCTCACGGGAGATTGTACCCCTGCCGCAGGCTAAAGGTCATCATGTGACTTAAACTGACAACAAGCGGGTCATTTTATCTGGTCATTTTGATAAAAGGGCACTTTGGACATCAAGGGGCAAAGGGGCGGGTGCTCAAGCACCCTTAACCCTCCCCTTCTGCTTGTGCCCGAGACTGAGTGTAGTTGTTCAAATGCCACACACAGCAAATTAAATCAGGTGTTCAGATTTTGATATGAATGAAATGTTTTCCAAATGTATTCCTCTTTGTAGTCACGCTGATCGAACTGCATTTATAGACGAACATTTAACTAGGCTTAGCTGCGGCCCAGAAATTTCCCTCCTCAGCGGAGCCGTTTGGATCACAACACAATCGCATAACTGCAGATGTTCCCTGCCGAAGGAAGTTGCTCAGCTGGAGTGTGTTTGTGTGCACACACTCGGCTCACCTGTGTGAGCCTCGTGCCTCAGCCTTGATTGGAAGCCAGACAGACAAGCTGTTTATTTTAGGAGTTGATTTTTCTCCCTTCTCTATTTTTGCGTCCCTCCCTGGCCCGTCATGCTGCTTCATCCGGCCGATCAATAATGTAATTCTTAACCAGCGGCTGCAGCGCGCTGGAGTAATTACCTCCTCCATTATCTGACCACATCTCTCATTATACTGTAAGCAGCCTTCATTAGATCCACAGGCTGAAAGGCATAGTGGGAGACAAAGAACACACACACACACACACACACACACACACACACACACACACACATGCATAAACACACTCTCTATATAGTATTATACTCGAGTGCTCTGGAAGACAAACAGACCGACAGGCTTGTCACCCTTCTGCACTCCCCATCTTCACTTCCTCGCCTCTCTTCCTCTCTTTGCCCAGTCAATCAGATAGCCATTAGCCAGTATTGGTCCCAAGGGCTAGTCTCTCACATACTGCACATCTATGGGAGCATTTCCATTCAGCAAGATGGCTCACCTCCTCGCCTCGCTGTGATAGCAGTGCAGCCCAGGGGAAATAAAGACAGTCACAGCCAAATCAAATCCACAGCACAGCGGGGGGAGACGATGCCACGAATCAGCATGTTACTGGCCTTCTTAGGCTCCTTCTGTGGAGCTTCTTGAGCCAAGCTGGGGGTAGTCTAATGGTTTAATATTGTCAACACCTCCAGGGCTGCACGTTTGATTTCCACTGTGGATAACTGCCAAAAGATGGTGCTGGAAGATACTTAAATCATTACCAAATATTATGCATATTACATACATTGTCTGTATGTTATACACCTTTAGAGTGCTTACAAGTCTGAATAACACAAACGCTTTCTCACTCTCCTCTCTTTGAAACTCCATAACAAAGCTCATTTTCAGCAGTAGTATTCTTGTTAGTCCTTTCAGCAAAGGCAGCAGTCATGGTACATTAGCGTGGGCCACAGAGATAAAGGCCAGCGCGTGACAGAAGCTAGCAGGTCACTGCATTCAATGACCTTTGTAGATACAACTGATATGGCTTTTCTCCCTGTTTGTAGCAGAGTACTGGACCAGTGTGCATCACAATAACTGAAAAGTGAATGAGAAATGGGACTAGTTTGCATTGGGTAAGAAATTTAAAAAAATTTAATAGACATCAGTATGTGTAAGCCCGTGAAAGGAGACTATTAAAGGTACACTTCACCCCCAAAATGATTTTTTGTATATCAATTATTCACCCCATGTTACATTGAATCTGTTAAGAAAACTTTGTGTTTCACTCAAGGATGAACAACGTTTCTAAAAACAGAGAAATTCCTGATGAAATAAAGTAAATGGGGGCCGTCTTTAACAACAGCAAAACTATATCAAAACATCTGTGAACAAACTCCCACACAACACATGCAGTGTTATCAAAGTTTCATGTATCCAGTCATATGCTCAGCACTTCCCAAACACGTACATTTTCACTAAAACCTTACTATTTATATGAATAGCGTGCCTGGGCAAACACGTGTGTTTGAACTCTGCTCAGTGGAGTGCAGGATCAGAGTTCAAACACATGTGCTACTTGTCCATGCATGAGACTTTTATACAAAAGTGTTTTAAATCAGCTTGTTGTCATTCCCAGGGTGTCAAAAACCAACACTTTCATGCCCCTCGGTGTGTGATATTGACATCAAAGGCACCCTTTAGCATCTTTATGGGACGCACTGTGCTGTCAACTCCAATGTAACCACTATTCTTATACTAGTACCAATAGTATTGCCACAAATACTAACGCTGAAGATTCAGAGAGTCCAAGTAGATTGGGAAGTAGGGGGGTGGATGGGTCAAGCAAAACCAGACTTTTATCCAGGAGACCTGGATAAAAGTCTGTCCTGTATGAACCCAAAAGTCAAAGTTCTTTTAATGTAACATAATTCATGTATGATCGTAGTGCACTGATGTCACTCACATGACATATTTACATCACATTATGTAACAAACGTACCTATTTTAACCCCAGACGTGATCTTGTTCCTCAACTTAACCAAGTAGTGTTGTTGCCTAAACCTCACTGCAATTGTTTTAAAGCACTGATCGTGTGTTACAATGTGTTTTAGCCATGCATCACATAGATACGCTTAAGGGTGCCTTCTATGAGAGGCTAAGGGGCGTGACAAAGCGTTGGTATTTCTTGACCTGGAAATGAGAACAGGTTATTTAGATGGTAAGATTTTAGAAAAAAATGCATGTGTTTGGAAGGTACTGAGCAAGCGACTGGATAAATGGGAGATTGTAAAGTGATGTTTTGGTATATTTTAAATCCCCATTTAAAGTATTCCTTTAAGCTATATGTGTGTGTAAATATGTGCGTATTGATGCATTCCAGTCTGTAGCTGCCCTTGTACCCACCCCCTCTCTTTCATCTTGTTAAGGGAGACTTCGCCTGACCTGTGAGAAAGAAATCAGCATGTGTGTTGTTCATCATCAGCTGTCCCTCTTCCGCGGCCCTCAGCTTCTTGTTATACGACTGGCTATCAGCCTGATGGCAGTTCGCTAATGGTGTCAGCGGACTTCAATTAGCTCTCCGCCACGCTCGATCGCACAGTCCTTTCTGCTGGAGAGGGGCCTTAAATTGTCTGAAATACCAGAGCCATTAAGTGTGAATGGTTAATGGGAGTTTAAACAGAGAGGGAGCGAGGATCAGGCAGATGGGGACACATGGTGACATCATGGAAGTGGACGGTTTTAGTCTTTGTTTTCCACTCTTGCCCTCTGCTAACTGGCTGATGGTGACAAACACATTATGGTCTATAGAGGTGGGGGATGACTGATGAGTTCCAAAACTCTTTGGAGGATGGTTCATGGGTGAATAGAAAGATGAAAGCCTGTGTACTGTGTAAGAGAGGTATTTACAGCCATTAAAAATCCTGTTGAATCACCATTGTTTAAAAATAGAGAAAGGCATTGAAACTGTCTGAAACTTAAAGTTCTGCCACAAATGTTGCCAGGTGCAATATTGATACATTCAAGCGGCAAAATTTCCCCTCATACTTGTTATTTTGTAGAAGCATTTAGCATCAGTTATTGTAGACATTCCCTACCTCTCAGGATGGCATTCACAATTGGTCTCAGTTGACTTTGTTAGTAATGACAGCGCTATCGATCAGTGTGTCTGAAACTGTTACACACTGACAAAGCCTCCAGGATTGCGGAGTATTTTGGGCAGAATAATGTGTCAGTATGAATGTCAATGGGCTTTTTTTTTTTTTTTTTTTACCAATATAACAATTCAGACCCAGTCCTCCCCTGAGCTGCAAGAGAAACTTTTAGCCAGAAAGAGGATAACTGAGGGCCAAGAGAGACATGCATACACTTTATGAGGTGGCAGGTGGTATTTTCCACACTTTTAAATTGTCACACAAAAAGGCAAAGCCTATTGTGTAAGTGTGGGCATATAGCCATGGTGTGTGGATATTGAGCATTTCTGGACCACGGAGCAGAAGGGGAAACTTTGTGTGACAACACCCCCTTTACGCCCACATAGAGTGGGCTCTTCTCTCCCTAAGCATGTGGGACTGTGAGAAGAGAATTTCTTTTCATCTCATCAAACAACCCAGGGGCATGAAACATCTACCTCTGTGCTCAAGTACAATCTTCCTTGGCCAGGAGAGATATTTAGGCATAAAGGCTGCCAGTGACAGTGTGCCAGATCAAATATTGGCATATCTAGGTTGTCTAGACACAGCAGGTGTCTGGAAATAGAATCCATTTATTTCTGTCTCCCAGCTCCTCCAGTGTTACTGCTTTACAGCCAACCAACACTGGCTGCCAAACAATACTGAATGGCAAAAGCAGGGTGCTGTCTCCCACAAACAAAATCTACTGGGTGAAAAATAGAGATCGATGGAGTAATATTTATAGTTTGCTTAAACTGAACTGACACTTTAAAGTTAACATGATCAAACAAAATCATGTTGATTCAAACCCTCCTATTATTAAAATATCACACATTTGATTGCCAGTCTATAACAGAATCATAAACAAGATAATTAAAATTAATGCAAGTGAAATGACTTTCCTCACTGATTATAGGACACTGACTACATGGCAGTCAACTGTGAAGATTATGGCTGACTGTCAATACACTCAAACTCTGTTCATCTCATTGTAAAAGAAAAAAGAAAAAGAAAAAGCTGTTTCAACTTGTCAATGTCACCTTTTGATGGGTGGCCCCCCAGTGATCGATCACTGTTGACAGGGACCCTCCCTAAAGAGTGAGCATCAGAGGCAGTGTTTCAGCTGCAAACTAGATGACTGAATACATTTTGTGAAAAGCAGGGTTGCTTTCACACAGTACCTACGGTGCATTGTCAGGAATCTTGAATATTTACATTGCCTCTGGAGAGTATAGAAAAATATGTTTGAAAAGGATGCTTGCACACTGAGTACATTATTTAGGTGGACGTACAGTACCAGCTCATATATGATATTTCAATATCTAAGCCTATTAATTTACTGCTAAAAAGCTCATTGCTCACATTGTTCTGGTCTCAGCAGCAGGGAATACTGTCTTTTAAACTGACAGAAAATAACGGACCCTGAAGTGGCCTGTCAGTTAAATACAGAAACGTACTAAATACACAGTGACTTCAAATTATGACAGAGTAATAGCAAATAAAAGAGGAATTTTAAATTATCTTCATACACAGGATATTACACTGGATATACTAATTGCTTTGTGAAGCTACTCTATAATTAAAGTCAATGAGATGGATAAAATGACAAACTTCTTCTGGAGGAACTGAGGAGTTTAAAATATGATATGATTTAACATCTGATGTATCCTCTGAATGACAAAAGATTGATTTGCAAAGTGACTGTACGAGCACAGCTCAGTAACCAGAACTTGGCACTGCAGGTCTGTCAAGTTCTTGGAGGGCTGGGGTCTTTTTTCCCCACACAAAACCAAAGATTCAAGTTAGAAAGTGTAAGGAATGGATTAAGCAGTGCGTATATGCTATAGACTATGGATGTTGCTACCATGATGTCACCCATTGGTTTGTGGACTGCTGTTCTGAAGCCTTGAGTGCAGGATTTTGGCCCTCATCATCTTGGTTTTTTGGAGCCAGAAGTGGCCATATTTGGACGAGAGGGTGGAGCTGTCGAGCAGCAAGGGGTGGATCTGACTCCTTAACTTTGGACCTTAATAAAATGCAAATGGGTGAGTTATGAAAAAAGTCACCCCCTGTACGGTTCACACAAATGTTGAAAAGGTCTGTAAAGACCAAAATCATTTTTGTACGAGGCTGTGAATATGTTTATTTCTTCTCTTAAGTTGGGCATTTTAACATGGGGGAGTATGGAGATTTGCAATGTGGTGGAGCCAGCCTCAAATGGCCATTTGATAAAATGCAGTTTTTGACACTTCCATATGGGCTTCATTTTTTAGCCTTGCCGCTTAGTTTATGCTCTGACAAAAGCCCTAATATTAGCATACCAGCTCACTAGTTCACCACAGAAGTAACTGAGCGTTACGCTGTGTCTGAAATTTTACATCAACGTGCTATTTAGTAGACTAAAACAGCATGTGAGATTTTTTAGAAACCTTAGTGTGAAACCAACAATATGTGAATCGCTGTGAAATATTACAATATGCAAACACTGGATGCTGCTTCAACAGAAATATCCAACAATGCAAAGGACAAGTTCATAACGGACAGCTCTGAAACATCAATAACACTTTAATTCATGTGCAAGTATGTACTGTAAGAAGTGTAAAAATTCACTTTGCTAGGCATAATATAGTTCTAAAATTCTTTTACAGTAAAATTGCCGGCAGACCTTAGATTGGCATGGGTTATCACTGTTATGTCTCTCCAGCAAAGAGGCTCCAAGGAAGTGACATGGTAGCCTTATTACAGCTCAGTGCATCCCAAAAGTATGTTAAACAAGTACACATTTTGGGTATGTCGTGCAATTTCAGACGCAGCACATGAGTAAGCATTTCACAAGATGACTGCATAATATATGGGTTACAGGTTTCAGCTAACCCTTGTGTCATTTGTCCAAGTTACACATTATGCAGTTATATTGCAAATATCTAAATGATGTATTGTTCTTACAGGGTAGCTAGTGAGCAGTAGGATTATAGCCAGTGCAGTATTATAAGAAGAAAAAAAGATTAGCGCTATTCTTTCTGTCATAAGCATAAAATGCATTGTTAGATTTTGAAGGCTTCAGACAAGTCAGCAGGAGACGTTAAAGAGATCGACCACTGGGCCAACTCACAGAGTTAATGTGACCTGACAGTGTAGCAAGCTGCAGATAATAAAATCTACCACGGACAGCTGTCATTGTATCTGGCAAAAAGACAACTGACGAATAAGAAAAAAACGAAGCCTGCTTTGGTCTAAATTTATGTGATGTCAAGGGCCCATTGTTTCTAAAATGACCCTGACTTTGGAATGTGCAAATCTACCACTGTTATCATTGTAAACTATGTGCTGTAGTGGAGAGCTGCAGGGATGATGTTTTTCTGTAGGCCGACGCAGAAGTTAGCTTTGCCTGGTTTCCTTGTGGAAAAAGCCAGTTTTTCCATCGGTATTTGGATTATTGCAGAAAATAAGCACTGGGGCAAAAAAATGTTTATGTTACGCTTTTTGCTTAGCAAGGTTATTTTAACAAAAGAACACCACTTTTATGATCTTTGAAATGTAAATTCAATCCCCAGAGGTAAAAAGCTAATGTTATGCTATAAAAGAGCTAGCCACAGTCACATGATTTAAATGTTGCCACTTGACGTTCTGTGGTCTCATTTAGGCACTTGTTAGCAGCTGTCTTTTTGAAGACACATCAGAAAAATGTACGAATTGGGTATTTACTGACGTGTTTTAGGTCATAGAGCAAAATATGAAATTCTCTTAAATTTGTACTAACTACAGACCTTGGATCAGGAAAAACTCATTCAAAAAACCCCACTGACTTTGAAACCAAGGAGCCATGAGTGCTAAAATGCTAATTCATTTCGGGGTTTTAGGGTTTCCAATACCCCTCTGTAGAAAAGTACGTTTAACAGGTATAGCAACATTAACTAAAGGGGATGGGGATAAATTAAAAAACCAGCATTGTGCATGAGAATACTGTGATGATCCACAAGTGATACCGCTGCCAACTAACTTTACGATAGCCTGTGGTGCCACACACACACACACACACACACACACACACACACAGTTTAACACTGTCCAAGGTGAATACATCAACATCTCAGATATTATGAGGGAAATAAGGGGTGTGAATCTGTCATTTTAAGGCTTGACTTATCAGCTTGGGTTCCTCCCATCCATCAGTCCCTCTTCCTCTTCACCCCTCATATTTCTCCTCGCCAGAATAATTCACACACAGAGTTTGCCATAATGGAAGACAAATTAGTTTGAGAATGTTTCCTTGCAGATATCCCTCCAGTATCTTCATCATGTCTAATTTGTGATTTTATTGTAAGTGTGATGCTCAGTACATAATTCAAAAACTAGTTTACACACGTTTCCAGAGGCTGTGTGTGTTTAAAATTTGAGCATCTTAAATACTAAGATATGCTGCTGAAACGAAACGGACTTGGCCTCAGTTCACAGCATTCCTACTCTCTCATCTTCTCTCCCTCTGGACTCATCGTCACAAATAAACCTGAATCCTGTCAACTGACTGATGCTCACGGCCTGACAGTGCAAAACGGGAACGTGAAGTGATACGTGACTGCCATTAGCATTTTATCACAATGGCCACTTTAAGGTAATGACTTCATCCCTCTCCCGCTGAGACAGTTAAAAAGTCAAACGGTGCAATTGTGAGACACCCACACTGGATCTTTTAATAATAAATTGTCTCAGCTTTGGTAATATATGGATCCTGGGCTGTGTCAGCAGACGAATAGGACTCAGCTGTTGATTCAGTTTGAGTCTGAGATCTCCTGCTGTGATCAAGGAGTCTTCCAGCTCGATGTAGGTGTCCATCTTAGAGATCGCCCGCTGGGCCAGCTTGGCATGGGATCAGATATTTTCTGCAGGTGGCCAGGGACACCATTTCCCTTTCATTTTCCTTTCCTTTACTCATATGTCATGTATGTTAGACACTTGCCCAAGAAACTATATGGCACCATCAGTTTCCTCCAGCAAAGCTCCTCGCCCACACTATGCTCCTAACATTGGCTTAGTTTGAAAGCAAAAAACAAAAGTAGTGACAGGTTGAAAATAGACTTTTTTCAACTGCATCTAGATTGACTTCAACTCATAAAACATGTATATGTGGAAAAACAACAATAATATTTTGGCACTATTGGTAATAAGAGCAGTGGCTCCGACCTGATTGCTACCCCTCTTGTGAGTTTCCCAGGTGTCAGAGAACAGCAGAAGGAAAGCTGTGATGTTTCTGCTTCTGTCAATTAAAGCAGACGTAAGTATTGTGTTGTTGCGGAGCGAATAGTTACTGTGGCAGGCTGTGGGTGTCATCATCAGTCACAGTTCACATTGCTAAATATTGGCATTGACGCCTCACTTGAATAGGATGAACGATGCAAGCAGAGGCATGAAATGAAGAACAAGGATGGATTGGCTCGGTCTCTGTCAGTGTGGCCAGCGGGGCCAGGGTTAGTTGTGGTGCCTTTGTTTCTGTTATCCTTTTTCTTTCTTTATTACTTCCTCTTTCCAAGTTTCCTGTGGTGGTTTGGGATTTATTCATAGTTGGGTCTCAGTCTTACATTCAGTTTTGTTTTGGTCAGTTTTTTGTAAGACTTTGATAACTCTATTTTACTTTGTTGCACTACTTGTTTAGCCAGGCTAGGAGCGTGGCTCTGGGGATGGCCGTGTCAGTCAGCATATTAACATCATCACTGTGAGCATGCTAACATGCTAATGCTACCATTTAACTGAAAGCAATCTCTTGCATGTAGCAGTACATGCAAGAGGAGATTTTGTGTTTACATATAGTAATGCCACAAATACAGAAGCCCTGAAAGGCAAGGTAAAAAAAAATCTGGGCCATATTGGTCAAAAAGTTTATCTCCTAAGTAGGAGATATTGGCCCTCATTTATCAATCTAATGTACAAACCACAATGATGGTGTTTGTGCGAGACTGATGAAATGATCTTATCTCGCTAATAACATATGAGTGATCAGGCGTTGATGAATGTGGCTGCTCAAAACCATCATCATTTACATATCCTGTCCCAGTATACTTTCGATTTAGAGGCCTTGCCCCGAGATTTTATGACATGGAGAGGTGTGACACGGCCAAGAGGAGAGACTGCTCTGAGCTAGAAATGGAAAAGCTGACATTCCAGGTCCAGTTTAGCCAATCTGTTTTATTTGGCAGCCTGAGAAGTGGCATCAAAGGAAGTTGGAAAAACGCCATGCGGAAAGAAAACACTGGACAGTCAAACTCCAGGTGAGGTTAGAATATTTAATTTATACATCCATGATGTATACCAACCTATAGCATACATATATTAATAAAATTATCCAATATATTATAGAATATTGATCTTTTTTATAATAACTTATTCATATAAATGCTTACAACTGAGGAGTTTTCAGCCGTGCATGTTGAGTCTGCATTCATTTAACAGGTGGCGAAGACACAGATGCACCAAAATAATATAATAACCCAGAGGCTACTAGTATTTACATATTTGCACAGTTGCAGTTTTTCTAATGATATTTTAATGGTAATTGATCTAAACATGCTTTTGTGTTTTCAGTGTTAGAAAAAAAAAGAAAAAAGTTAGAGTTGGGCAGCAGTGGTGTTCATCCTTTGGTCAGCCTGGAGCCGGTCCCACAGAGCTGGACAACTGCCAGCTATGAGTGTGTGTCCATGTGGCAGCTATACATTTTTAATATTATTACATTTATTCTCCAACTCAGTCAGATTTACTGTGCTGTACTGCAAGTCCACACTGACTCAAACTTAGGTACACAGGTTCATGTCCACACTGATAAATGCTGACTGTACACCCAATTTTCTGTTGTTTAGTAAATGAGGGCCAGCATCTCTAGGTTTTAACCAACATGGCTGTGATTTTTTTTTTTTTTTTTACCCTGTCTTTCAGGGCTTTCATGACAAAGCTTTTTTTTTTTTTTACTTCAGTCTCATACACCAATGCTTTTGTCATAGTTTCAGCTTAGGATAATCCAATCTTGACTCTATCTTGCTGTGTTAAGCATAAACACAATAGAGCCTCTGTTTACACACACCCCATTACACCTGCACATAATACCTGAACTCCTTTACTCACAGCATAACAAAGTGAATGTGGCCCTCCATACTCATATACTATCTAGATTTATGAGTCTTGTTTTGGCTGGCGAAGAATGAGAATGAAATTGGACACATTTATACAGTGTTGTATAAACAATGGAGTGAAAAACAATGCGTCTACATTGAAACATCTCTCGCTCATGGACACACACGCACACATGCACACACACACACACACACACACACACACACACACACACACACACACACACACACACTTTGTTTTCTACTTTTAGTGAAGAATTGCTGTTGCTGCTTATGGGTGCCCTGAATTGCCAGCTTGCGTGTGAGATGACGCCAGCAGCTGAGACCTCCCCACTGGTGATTCATTGCTTTAATCACTCTGGCTCTCCAACCTTTTACCAACCATGGCAGGGTTTGACACATCACTGCCTTCTCAGAGCAATCGCACCATTTGTCCTATTTAGGACACTGTCTCTCCCCTTGTAGACAATTAGATATTGGAGGTACAGTGTTGTGTAAAGCTGGTAAATACAGCACAGCCGGCACGGGTTGAATTGCTCTGAAAATTGGTACGTGGTCATGCCTGATTCACCTGAGATGATAGTGGTTTTTTTGTGCACCTCCTATGTGATAGACCACATCTGCACCCCATCACTGGAATATCACAGAAACTGGAAAAAATATTCGTCCTACATATTGATGTCTCATCTAAAAAGGAGGCCAGTTTGTCTGGTTTCCTCCCCTCTTGCTCTGCCTCCACCTCACTCTGTTTTCCTCAGAGTGGTCATAACATTATATCCACAGCCCAACAGCAACCTTTATAAACCTCTATTGATTTTGCTCTGGTCAGTGTTTTTATTACCACATAAGGTGGAAAGTGGATAACGTCAATCACTCCTCTTTCCTCCATTTGCCACCAAATGCAGAGACCTCAGTGATTCTAGACACACCTGTGGATGGTGAAATCCCATCACATGCCAAATATGTAATTGATAGATTTTGAATTGCTTGTCAAAACTAAGGTGATGTCTAGCTTGCAGTCTCAAGTCTGTGAGAAACTAAACAGAAAAAATCTCAGAGATGATTCACTCTCAAAGTACACAAGGACACTGACTTGTACTGTATGTAGCGAGTTGGATGGTTGTTGGCTGAGAAAGTCGTCCTGGGACTACACTCTCTCACAGAGATAAGAGGTTAATCTCAAGTCTGTTCCAAACGCTATGACTGCTCATTCACTCCCACTCTTGAAGTATCCAGTTTGCTTTCCTCACTTCATTTATTGCCTGACGTTCTACGACTGTCCTGCCGTACACTGTCTTCCCCAACAAAAGCAGGGCAGGAAATTATACGCAGATGTGGCGGTGGATCATGGTGAGCCTGTGTGAATCTGCTGAAATGTCACCCCAGAGGAGGTGAGAACAGTAGCAAGTAGGGCATGCAGCAGGGAGGCTCCAGGGTTTACACGCTATGGGATGGTGATGTTTCACTCCCAGTGTAAGAGAGGGAGAACAGGATTCAGCTCCCGCAAAGGGAAGCCAAGAGATTCAGCCAGGGAGGCTGGAAAGAAGCTGGAGTTTTCTCCTTGTGTTGTTTCTTTGCTTGCCAGGCTTTTCTTTTTTTGCATAAAATGCTAATAAAACTTGGCTTTACACACATTTCCTGTGCAGTGTATTTTTGTTTTGTGGGATCCAATTAACCTCCTCTGATACACCACATGGCCAAAAGTAGGCAGACAGCTGACCATACATCCATATGGGATTGTTAATACCTCCTTCCAAATCTGTGGGCATAAATGTGTTCCTGTACCAGCTTTCACTTCTTCTTGTGGAAGATTTCCCACAAGAGTTTGGAATCTGTGCTGTAGCAATTTGCTCCCATTCAGCCACACGAGTATCAGTAAGGTTGGCCACTGATGTTGAACGCTAACGCCTGGGACACATATATTCCAGGATATTCCAGGTCTTCTCAAAGGTGTGACATAAGGTCGAGGTCAAGGCCCTGTGCAGCACAGTCAAGTTCTTCCACACTAACATGGGGAGACCATTTCTTTTTGGATCTACCATTGTGCATGGGGTTGTCATTTTGTTGATAAAGGAAGAGGTCCTACCGAAACTGTTGCCACAAATTTGGAAGCACACCGTTGTCTAAAATATAACTGTATACTTTTTCCTTAAATTACATAAGTGGCTTAGGCCAGACCATGAAAAACCTGTTTTGAATGTTATCACTTGACTGAATGAGCCACATATGGGTTAGAATGGGCCTACGAGGCCTACTGGTAGGTTCATGTTATCAACCCATTAAATGGCCATTATCAGTGACCAGGACAAAGATTTACAGCGGTACAGTTGCCCTACTCTATTTCTTACATTTACATCTATTGTTAGGTGGTCACCTCCAGTGACTGTAGTAATTATAATGGCAGCATATGAGGAAGTCCGGTGACAAAATATGAAGAGCAACAGAGAAGGTCAGGATGGTGGAGGGGCCAAACAAACATAGGGCTTTCACCTAGGAGATCATCTGTCTGTCTGTCTGACTGTCTGTGTCCTGTGTAAAACCAGAAGTCAGTGTTTAGATAATACACTTAGCTTCGGTCACATTAAATTGCATTACAGTATAATATGTTGCATTACATTACATTGCATTACGTTGCATGGCATTATGTTACATGACGTTGCGTTATGTCACGCTACATTAAGTAATGTTGCATTGTGTTATGTTATGTTTTGTTATGTTATGTTACGTCACACTGTCCGTTACATTGCCTACGTATTCTAACCCTAACCCTACCTACATTACCTTATTTTGAACTCAAACCACAATCTTTTCTAAAAGACAAGAAAGGAAAAATACTGCATAGTGTCGAGCAAATTACTTGAGTTACTTCATTTCTTTTTGAGAACATTTCGTTTTGCCAGCCAACTGATGGAAGGAAGAAATAAGGTGGCCAACAGAGAGCAGAATAAAGAGGACAGGGTACATGCTCTCCTGCTTCGTGTGAGTGTGTGCATAACTTAAGAATCAAATTTTAACTTTTCATGTACCAGTAGTTTCTTCTGCCAGGACAGAATGTCTGTGCTGTGAGACAGTAAGCCACAGGGAGAATTTCTGTTTGGATCACAATGCAGGGATCAGCTCTTTTCTGTCTCTGTGACGATGCTTTCAGGAGCTTGTCGTGTCTGTATATCCCATGCCCTGCTGTCACAGAATGGGACTGTAGGTCTGTCAGTCACAGTGTCAATATTAGGGGCCTCAGTGGTCCCCGCAGGCCTTTGCCCTTTGGCGTTCCTTAGCGATGCCTCACTCAGATGACTGCTCCTCTCAGTCTGAGGGCTGCTGGCTGTCAAAATAGTCTGCTTGACAAACATGCTTGTCTGAAGAAACAGAAGTGTGTGTGTGTGTGTGTGTGTGTGTGTGTGTGTGTGTGTGTATGGCTTCAACATCACACCGCAACATTTCCCAGTTACAAATCTAGCACCATGATGGTGTAATACCCAGTTAGGTTCAGCCACTAAAAAAGCTTTGACATAAAGCTAAATAATTATCCATTTATCATATATTTTCATTTAATTATGAAATGTTGTATCCCAGTTTATTTCTTTGTTTCATTTGATTTTATTTAGGCATTTTTAACCTTTTATCACAGACAGCTAGAGATATGCAAACCACAACAACTGTGAAAAAGCTACTGACAGGCCACAGTAGGCAGAGCAAATCATCCACTAATTGAAAGATCTGCAGTACAATCCCCGACTCCTCAAGATCCTGAACCCTAAACTACTCCAAGTGGAGCGTGTTAGTGCATGTGAAAGTCCAACTGATGAGCAGGTGGCACCTTGTGTGGTAGCCTTGTGTTTGTGAATGGGGCATAAAGTGTAAAAGCACTTTAAGTGGTCAGAAGACTAGAAAGGTGCAAATGCAAGTCCATTTACACATGCACAAAGCTGCAGATTCAGTTGGATTAGCAATATTAGCAATGCCTTAATTTACAGAAAGTCATCTGATTTAAAGGTATTGTTCAATATTTTCGGTTGGTCCTTAAAATAATTAGTTAAAGCATGTGCAAATAAGATTTACATAAACAAAAAACAATGGGTTAATCAGTGAGCTTTGTAGGTGTTGGTAGGTGTATTGTTTTTAGGTTTGAAGAAGATAAGTTAATTGCCTCCCATCTCCAGCCCCATACAGTACTTAAGATAAACTTTGCAGATTTTCAACCAGCTCTGTGTCATCACAGTGTGGGCAGATGAGTAGTGTTTGGCTCCCCCCGTGCCACCAGCACCAAGAGCGTATCACCTGTTTGTGTCACTCAGGGGTTGTCCACTGGTTAATGGGCATGGAGCTTTGGGTGCTGGCAGCATCGAGGGAAGCAAAACACCATTCATCTACACACGCTGCACACACTACAATGACAGAGAGCTGGTTGAAAATTGTCAAAATTTCCCTTTAATGGACAGATGTCTAACGTCAAAGGAAATCAAACAAGCATAATTCCTAAAACTTTATATTCCTTTAATGTTCTAACAAAAATATGTTAATAATGGGCCTTAACTTACATCACATATCTTTAGTCTGAAGTATGGTTAAATAAAAGTAGGTGTATCCAAACCTGCACTTCCTCAAGTATAGGTTTTGCACTTTCCCATAAAGTTGGACACATGATTAAATGTTGAAAGAAGACCTTGTTTTCAGTGTAAGGGTTTGTTTACAACAAATAGTTTGGCTTCACTTGGTCTATTTTGAGAGCGATTCTTTAGCTAACATTTCCAAATCCCACACCGACTCATGTGGGGCCACTGTGTAGCTGTCACTCACACACTGCAGAGATACAGAGGGTCGGGCTCTGCGTTGAGACAGCACTATGATTTTCCCATGTTTGTATTTCTCTGTGTGTGTGTGTGTGTGTGTGTGTGTGTGTCAAACCGCACAGGAGAAGGAAGTCAATCCCAAATGTAATGAAAATGCAAATTGTCTTTCTCGTGTCAACCTGTGCTGTCAATCAGCACCACAATACTCCATCACCTTCCAACCTCTCGCAAAATGTCCCGCAATCAACCCGAACGTGGCTGGGACAAATCACTCCACTGAGACATTTCCCTCATTCATTACAGATAAATCAATCTCCCTTTTTGTTATGTTCTCCCCTCATGTCTATTCTCTATTCCTCCACTGATTTCTGTCATCCTTCCATTTCTCTGATCTGTTCTGTCTTTATCCCATCTTTCCACAGTTTCCCTCCATCCCATTCAGAGAGAGGTTTTGTAATTGGGATTAAAAAAAAAAAAAGTTGGTGGAATGAAAAACAATGAAGGTAGCTGGAGGTGAATAGGATGATTAACGATTAGTAATTAACTCAGGGCCTCTGTTTTCAATTACAGTTCAGAGGTAATGGATTGTTTTTTTGTTTGTTTTTTGTGGCTGACTCCAGACTCCCAATTAGCCTGTCTTTGTTTTGGAGACCAGAGAGGGCGGAGTGAGTTTGAGACAAAAACCGAGTGGGTCTTAATTAACAAAGGGAGGCTTATTACAGTGCCTTGTCTAATTTCCTCTTTTTTGTTTGAACTCCTGTGCAGCGGACTTAGAGAATCCTTTCAGATAGATCCTGTAGCAGAAATTCAGCCTCTGTTACTGAAGAGTTGTTTTCAAATTAGATAGAGCAGTAGAAGTTGAATTTATCCAACTGAAATGTGAAGGATTTGTGTTGTAGACCAGAAGACTGTAGCTCTTCTTGCATTAAATAACAGCAGTATACACAATCCCAACACAGCACTGGGTCAGCTGTGTTGTTTCAGCAACAGGTGAGAACTCCGTCGTACAACCAATAACAAAAGATCATGTTGTCTAATGTGCATTTAGAAACCTCAGTTGAGGGTCCTTAGACTTGTAATAACTGCTGTCTTAATGTACGGGCCTTCTGGGGCTCGGGGGAAGAAAAATTAAATAATATTCACAAGTGTGTGGTATTCCTGACTGCTGTATGTGTGTGTGAATGGGGGACCCTGCATTTACTGTTCCAGTCAAAGACTTTACTACACATAAAGCCAGGAGGAAGGACTTTATTATCTGTGGACTTTAATACCTGCAATTGTTATGGTTGTTTTGTGCCATAATCTTGTGCTTGCACCACTTGTGAGTGGACAGAAGGATGTATACAGACCTCACTTATCAGTTTTTTTGGAATTTGGTGCTCTCTTTTATTCTAGCCATTATGAGTTTATAGCACTTATTAACGCATTAGCCAGACGGAAACTGTAGAGTTGGGTGAGAAGTATCAGTGGGTTGGTTCAGCAGCCACTTTTCACAAACAGGTTGTCATGTGATCCATGATATATAGCTGCTTTAAGTATGCACACAAGGTTAGATATTAAGACTTGAAATACCTGACCCTGCCCTTTGGTTGAAGGACTAAAAGGTAAATATAACATATTACAAGTATAAAATGTAAATCACTGCATGGGGGTAGAAACGTGTTGTTGCAGTTCTTTGTGTGGGTTGATTCTTAAAGGCATTCAGATTCTGAGCTGGGATTGCCTGCACACAGCTCTCAACATGAAGGTGGCTGGTAGCGGCTAGCAATTAACGGTGGTAATGGCTCACCAGTGCTAACAACTGGTACAGTGCTGACAGAGTTAACAGTGTTAACATGGGGGGGAACCAGAGAGTGGGTGCTTCTGTGACGATGCCATCCAACCACCATGAGTTAGGATGGTCTTTTTTAGCTTTATCCGCCGTATAAGCACAGTGCAGAGCAGCGGTGATTAGCTAGCCAGTGGGATACACACACAGGGACTCACATGTATGCATGACTAGACCGTCCCCCACAACAAATAACAGAGAAGCTTGAATTACAACACACAGAGGGAGCTTGAGTTCATTCTCTGCTCAGGATACCATTACTCCTCTTTTTCTTTACAAAACAAATAGTGATTCCTTCTGTATTAATGCTCTGAATGTTGCCTTTAATGCCTTCTCTTGATGTATCTTTCCATCTGGGTGTTGTCTGATTTTTTGCCATAACTTTAGAACCGCGACAGTAATGCTGTTTTCCTTTTTTTTTTTGCAGTTTGTCTTCACTGCCAGAGAAAATTAAATTAGACTGGCTGTCTGACACTCGGTGCGTGACACTGATATGCCACTTGTCTACGTGATCAGAGTTTGCAGTTTGATCTCAGTCTGCTGTCCTCATCTCAACCCCTCCTGTGTCAGCAACACACCTTTATAATGACCAGCATAAATCACTCGATTAGAATCGCATTTTGTTTAGCTGACTGTTCTTATACTTTGTTCCAACGAGATGCATTTAGAAATGAGGAAGTGGCTCTGACCTTTGCTGGCTCCAGAAGCAGAAAATCAATTTATGCTGCTGTCCCGATAAACAGCTTCTCCATCGGCTCGCAAAAACAGGATCATCGGCCTCATCCAGACACATAATGTCTGTTACACCAATTTAGGGGAAGCCGGTAGGTAAAAGATGCTTTTAGATGCAAGCTCAATTAGTGGATTCATTTTGTTCACATTTGACTGACATTAAAAACATCCCGCTGTGAGGGTTTTGTACAAATAAAAACAGCGTCAGTTTACATCTTCTTTTCAGTACCATGCAAATTCATTCAGTTCTTTCAAAAGTCAAATAAAGGTCTACCTCATTTAACACGGAGCTTTGAAGTATGAAGAAAATGTTCCCATGTTTCTGCAGGAAGCATTTCACTTTATGTGTTTCTTTACAAACTAATAGGATATATTTGCAAATGGATGACTGAGATTAATTGAGGGCAACTTTATCCCACATAGGAATGTTGAGTGTTGATTAGTTCTATAATCGCTCATCAGATTGTTATGATTTTTTCTCTCTGCACATTATGATCTGTCATTATCTCATTCAGATTTGTTTAGATAATAAAAACGTGAAAATTAAACATGCTTGAGATAATCCTTTGGGCTGTGCACTGACATTTGCGAGCAGACAGGACTCCTTAACCCTCACACACTCCAGGATTATCAGCACCAGTCATCCAGTGCAGGTCTGTTGTGTCTGGTCTTTAACACGGTCTTGAGGAAAATCACAATGCCAGCTGTGTCAGGCTGGAGCATCATCAAACAAAAAAGCATACATGGACCAGTGGCTTCAGTCAATGGCAACTCAATTGTAGCTTGCCTTCAGTAAACTGCACCCATGACCAGTAACTCGCTCACACCGTGTGAAACACTGGTTTGAACTGTTATTTTCAAAGTCATTACTCCCCCTCTGTAAGAGAGTTTGCTGCAGCAGAAATCTGATAACAACTTTGTGGGGCAGATAAAAGCAGCTCTTGTGAAACAGCTGAAACAAATGTCCCTGTATGCTCTGCTCCCTCTGTCCCTGTCTGTTGATAGATGGATGGCGCTCGCCTGCTAGTTAAGTCATCCATCCTCGGAGAAAATGTGTAAAGCGCACTATATGTAAGAAATGTTGTCTCTTAATCTTTATCTCTTGCTTTGTTTCTCTTTGCATGTGTTTGTCTTAGTGTGTTCTTTGCAGTTACCTTTGTATTCTGCTCATGGGCGGATTATGAGACAATGGGCCCCTGGGCACAGACATGAAAAAGGCCCCACCACATCTCATACACAGGAGCAAGACACACAGACCTTATAGTTGTTAAGCCTCTTTTTGATTAAGATTATTTTGCATCACTTTATAGTTGTAATGCATCTCTCTGTGTTCTTGTTTTTGTGGTAATTTTTGTTGATTTTTGCATCTCCCCATGGTTGCTTTACATCTCTGTAGGCATCTTGTGTCTCTCTGTGATTGTTTTGCCCCTTTTTGTATTGACCATGAATCTTTCTGTGTGTCTTTGCAGCTGTTTTGCATCTTTATGTTGTCATTTTCTGTCTCTTTATGGTCTTTCTGTGTCACTTTAGAGTGGTTTTATTTTTCTTTGGGGTCCTTTTGAGTCTCTTCCTGGTCGGTAACTGTCTCCTCAAGTGGTGTTCTGTAGGCAAAGTCCAGGGAGGCCCCTGACAGTTCAGTCCCCCTGTAGGCCTGTGACCACTAGCCCCGTTCAGTAATCCTTGATTCTGCAGTGTGTTGGATCTCTTTGTGTTTTATTTGCATGATTTCTATATAATTCAACTTAGATTTTTATTTAGGTTTTCACTGTTCAACTTTTCTGAGTGCTTAGAAAGTGATTTTGCTGTAGTTCTTTCCTTGTGGATACCATTATGTGTTTTTGTTTTTTTCTGGATGACACTGTCACACAAACAGCAGAGAGAGGGGAACTGTGCTGATAATGTGACTGTTAATGGGTTCCTACCATCTTGTATGGTGAGAGGTCATTATATCTTCTGTTGGATTCCTCCTCAAAATTGATGGTTCTTTGGCTGCTAAAACATTTTGACCACAAAATGCCACATTGATTAGCTGCCAGATCACAAATCCCTGAACTATTGATTTGTTTAGTTACCATCATTTGTCAAGGTGTATAGGCCTGCAGGAAACAGTGGTTTCTGTGCCAGTTTTAGTGTAAATCTGAAGCACTGTACCTTCTACTATATAACACTACAAAGCTACAATATGCAAAGTTTGTAAGCAGATGTAAAATGGAAATAAATAGGATAAATTACACATGGTTACGCATTTATCCCCATAGCCTGATCCTGGCTGTATATTCAACAGTATATATTAGGGTATTTATCACTTGCGGAAGCCACTAATGAGCCACGTAGAAAAGTCATACATAAGCACCAACCAGAACAAAGCGAAACAAAAATAAGGCACAACACCAAATGCACGACACAAAAAGACGTGACAAACGCACCGAACATCAGGACTGCCTTTTGTTTTTATTACAGATCGCCTGCTTCTTCTGTGCCTGTGGTGGCTTTACAGATGCTGGTTAGCACTGCCTCGGGCTAGATGCTGTTTCAAGGTAGACAGCTCATTAAGAACAGTGACAAGTGCTGCAGAGGGAACTTAACCAAGTGAGGGGGAGGAGGACCAGACCTGCAAAAGCAAAAAGCTGCACATTGTAGCTGTGACAGGGTCTGCAACACTTTCTCAACTCTGGAATTAGACTTAATTCCTCTTCGGTTCTTCTAATAAAATAAATAATACCATTCTGTGTTGCAGTGGGCAGCTCTTGCTATTTTTAAAATGTATCTGTGATACATATAGTGCAACATTTTCTGATTAATTCATTAAAATTCAGCCGGGGGTTATGTCTATATTTGCTTTGTTGGAGGGTGAATGAAGCAAGGTGAAGCCTCGTGCCTTTGGGTATTCTCCCTGTATGACAAAATGCTTTTTAAACTTCAGTGATTTCTTACTTTGTGTATGAGTGTGCCTGCATGTCTATGTGTCTATGCATTTGTGTGGACTCAAATGCATCCAGCATACACACACACACACACACACACACACACACACACACACACACAAACAAACAAAAGGTGTAAAAATCCCATGATGGATTCCCGCTGATAGAGCAGAACCATTCTCACAGCCCACAGAGAGGGACAGCCTGCATGGGCGGTGGGCTGTCAGTCAAATCCACATGTACTAGGGCAAGCGATGCATGAAGGGAGTTTGAGATTTCACTGTCATCTTCAGTCTGGTCCCCTGCAGATCTCCTCCTTCTGCCTCCATTTCTGCTCCAATGCTCCGCTGGCCACAAAGACTGTATAATCTGTGCTACGACTAAAACTGACTGCAAATAATTTAACTGAACCAATAAGACGGTTTGAGGTTGTAGCCCGGGGCTCTCCTCGTGTGTATGCACCGATTTCTATGTAGTGCCATGAGTGGTGTGTTGAGTGGGTGTAATGTTAAGCACTCAAATGAAGAAAAGCTTATTTTATTCAATGTTATATAACAATAGTGCATCATTCCCCACTGTTTTCACACAATGTCATCAGTTTTACACTAAAAAACTACTGCTATGAGTACAACTGGTGCTGCTGTGACACCTGCTGCAGTAACACTACCTGCCGCTGGGTGTCACTATTGCATCCTGATCTTATTCGCTGTCCATGGTGCTGAAATGATCAACTGCGATGCTCAACACAGTGCTTCCCACTGTTCCCCTGTCAGTCACCACCAAAAATCCATAATGTGCCAAAACAAGTGCTTAAAGCCACATATATCACTCAGATCACCTATCACACTTCCAAAGAAGCTGGTGATCTGTCCCATAAAGAAATGCTCCTTTTTGAAGAAAAGTAGGCTACAGTAAAGTGATAAATGCTTTTCTCCTTCTGAGACAGGGACATAGAAAGTTGAGGCTTTGAGTGCTACTTGAGTGCTTTTTATGTCACAACTTAAAAGCCACAGATGGCGCCATACAAAGGTGGATGTGGCTGCGGAGGCTTCAGACCATCCGGACCTGTCCATCACTGTGCTGCTGGACCAGCGGCAAGTCAGCTAGAAGCCTCGACGATACAGGAAACAGTGGGGATATGCTTCCAAAATAAAAGAACAAAATGTGTTTGCTGTAAGTACCTACGTAACCTACGGGCAAGTGTGCCGTCGGAATGGATTATGAAACCTTTTTTTTTTTTTTTTTTTTTAAATATCTCTCTCTCTGGTCTTTGTAGGTGTGTTTATTATTTTCAGCACAATTACATAACACGAAGCAGAACAGACACACAATCACAAAAAGATCCTGACCAATATGCCACCCATAGGACCATCTGGATACGCTGAGCAAATTAACTTAACTGCAACCTTTTAATGCAACATTTTCTTTTTCAACTTTGAATAGTGTTCCACAGATTGTGCAGGTGTGACTTTAGCATTACAAGTTTAAACACTACTACATAATCTTTAGGCTAAAACAAACAGACAAAAACAACAACAACAACAAAAAGTCTCCATTTAAAATTTTCTTGTAGGATGTTTTCCTCTGAAGATACATTTCTTGTCTCTCCTTCCTCTTTCTCTATATTTGCAGTTTGAAAAATAAAATTACACGACTTTACACGTTTTTCTTTTCTTTTCTTTTTATCATTATTATTATTATTATTATTATCATTATTATTCTATTAATAATAATTATTCCTATCATTATTTTATTAATTATTATTATTGTTTTATTAATAATAATAATTATTTTTTTTACCTTCCGTCATTAGAGTGTTGCTCATCTGATGGGCTCTTATTTTGAACGGATCGACCGGATGTTCGTCACTCCACTGAAGCTAACTTGCCTCGTGAGAAGTAAGCGAGTACGAGGCAATACGGCTGACTTGCCACATTCGCGCTGTCTTCGCCGTGAAGTTGAAACGTCCACGAAGCTTGCTCTCCTCTCCGTACACTCCTCCACGGACAGAAAAACACACAGCTTTACAACGACACACACTTTTTACCCACATGTTTGACTACAACGCCATTTTTTGTACAGAACTCACATCGGATATGACTCCGGCGGTCGACACAACCTGCAGCGACTTCACCTCAGATTCAGAGTGTTTGCCTGACGACGGGATGACGCTTTAAAAACATTTTCACACACGGAAAAAAAGAGACTTGCTGAATGAAACTTTCCACCATTTCTCCCGGAGGGATAAAGAAGCACTTACGGGTGCCGTGTTCGTGTAAAATAACCGAGTTGACCGCCGCTGTGGACCTCTGGATGGGACGCAGATAAAAATGTTTGGTCACGTCAAGTTCCAGGCTGGGAGGTTAGCAACAATGTCAGGGGTCGCTCGTTTTGGGAAATGATTACTGGCAGCACCGACGGTAAAATAATGGTCAGAAGATGTCTACTAACGTTCAAACCGTTCAGGTAAGAGACAAAGAGCTGACGGCGTTATTCTGTACCCAGTTTCCCTTCAGCCTCCAGCACTGTGGTTGGTTACTGTTGATTATAATGTGTTTTTCCGACTGCTTACATCCCCTCCCATGGCATTGTGTAATGTTACATTATATGGAGCTTAAATGTGTGTCACCACTCACTTAAACACACACACACACAAACCAGATGTTTCTCCACTAGAATGAAGATCCACATGAATAAAGGGACAACAGGCAGCTATAAATCATGAAGGAGCCATTGTAAATAAGCCTGTACCACCAGTCAGCCGAGCTCTAACTTAGTTTCTTACTGCATGGGTAGCTCCATTATCACTGAGTGGCTGGGCTTTATTTGTGAGGATATAAATGGGAATCTGTTACACATGTTAACCACTTAAACAGTTGATACCTGACCAGTCCAGTGAGCCATGCTGTGGCAACCTGCTTTATTCTGTTTGCCCTGATAGGTAGCATAATGGTAATAATGGCATAGGTAGAATAATTATTGGAGTTGGAGTGACTAGCAATGGTACAAAAGCTAGAGGATCTCCTCCAGTGGATACTACCATTCACCTTTTACCTACTTTCCACCTGCGAGTACTGTTGCATTTTCTAAACTATCTATCCAGTGGGCTTGGCCAGTGATGCAGCCGGTGATGGTTGCACTGAATTGCTTCACCTGGTGTCTACTCAGTGGTTCAAGAATTCATTTAAACACATTCAAGTCAGCAGCTTTGTGACAAAGCTACACGAGCCTTGACAAGACAGATGATGCAAGCTTGTCACAGGTGATTTGTGTGTGTATTATCTGCAAGATAAAAACAGATCTCGAGCCCAGGTGTTGGTTTTCAGTCGTTTTACTATGAATAGTAGATTATTTTGGTGAGATTTTGCCTTTGCTGGATAGTTTTGACAAGAAAAAGATGTAAAAATATTGGGAGAGATAAAGTGGCTTGTTGCACAACAGATTTCCAGGCAATAAAGATACATGTAAGTGAATGTGTGCTGATTTGTAGCCAAGAGGAATATTAATTAATGTGTCTGATTTTAGGCTAGTGCAGGCGCCAGGAAAAGTTTCTTGGAAAACACCACTACTAACACAACCACACCACGCCTGGCAGAGCTCCGCTCGCTTCAAGATCATCTACCTAGAGGCAAAATCTGATACTGTATGTGTGAGGAAGCCAATTAGCTGATAGCAGATCTCGCCTTCTGATCCAATTATAGGGAGCAGAGCATTTACTTTAAGCCTGTTAATTAAAGACTCGTCAGGCAGGACCGGGGCCTAATCCTCTCATATCACCCACCTAACGCCACTTTGGAAAATGGCTAAATGATAAAGAGAGGAAACGATCGCCCTAGGACAGTATCGGGCCAGCTTCTGCACACCCACATGAACTTAATATTTTTCTCTCTTTTATCCCCCCCGTCCCTTCTCTTTCCATCAATCGCTGTGTTGCTTACAGTCAGGCATTGCTGCTTTTTCCTGCACACGCACACAGGATTAATAATCCTTAGATCACAGCGAGAGTAGATAATGTGTATCAGAAAAGTTAATGGTAAGCTGTAAAAACAGCCGGTTTTGCTTCCTGTCCTCTGCGCAACCCCTTTATCTTTTCAAATCTGACACTGGGCCTCTTCAGTTTCCCTGACTTTAATAAGACAAGGCACTGAGGATGAGAATGGAAAGCAAACAATGTGGCAGCTGAAATGTATAAAGATTTATCCTAAATCAGGTCAGTGATTCTGATTTTCAGCTTCCACCTCCTTGACTTGCTGACCAGATGGTTTTATAGTGAGGGCATAATCCATGCAGGTATATCTCTAGATCAGATGTCATATTCATGACAAATAATCCCTTCATGGTAATGATTGTTTGGGATTGGATTCACATCAGTTAATGTATTGCTGCTCTGTGGTCCTCTGACAATGATTGAGCTATTCTAATTCATTCCGCAATATGCCCGGAACAGATGGGGGTAATGTTTTATTATTTCATAATATTACAGTATCCTGGGAGAGACAGAGAGGTAAATGAGAAGCCACAGTGAATAAGCATGTGCCAACTGCTTAGATGCTGCGACTTTGATATAAATACAGTGTGATTATAATTTGCCCATGTTGATAGTGTAAATCAATAAAGAAAATGCTGTGTGCAGGAGCGACCATTGACACACTGCTGACACTTCACTTTGAAGCTTGTTGCTCTAATCCTGATGATCACAGTGATCGTCACATTAAAGTGTCTAATAATCAGTTCCTGCCACCAGCAATTGAAGGCGATGATTGGAATTGGGGAGTCTAATTTCAACATGTATTCATACATAAATTACAGTTTGTCTTGTTACAAGTGTAATCAGCGCTGTAATTCATTAGATCCAACTCCAGCTAAAAATGTAATGTGATCACTTTGCTTTCGAAA
Source organism: Epinephelus fuscoguttatus (assembly GCF_011397635.1). Taxonomy (NCBI): domain Eukaryota; kingdom Metazoa; phylum Chordata; class Actinopteri; order Perciformes; family Serranidae; genus Epinephelus; species Epinephelus fuscoguttatus. The sequence continues at coordinate 36,262,464 of NC_064754.1, read as the reverse complement.
TGTATGGAAAACGAAGATAAATGACCATTTTAACTGCAATGACTTTATAGCTGTAATCATGTTTGATGCAGCCCATTAGAGAAGAGCCTTGACGATGATGATTATTCACTGTCAATATGTTCTCGTGTTGTACAAGGGTAAACAGCTTCCTCTCAAAGAGCCACATCCCACTGCCTGTCCTTGACGCCGTTGTACTCCAAACCCAGGACAAGACACACTGGCTCTGTCTTGGAATATAAAGTCACTGTGGGAGCTTGCCAAACCCACCACACTCTATACTTAACAGATTATTCAACATCATCTTGATCCCTTTGGGTCAATCAGATCACTCTAGCAAATGTTCTTTTAAGTGGCCATTCTTCCTTGCTGTTGATAGGAACTCATTTCTTACGGCCTCATCAATATTAAGAGGCTTCTTTCAGAACTTTGCGTGACTGGAGGTACTTACTATTCCAGGAAGTGCTGTCAGATTTCACACTGGGCCATGCATTCAAGCAAACAGCTCTCGCCTGGCTTTGACGAGAAAGTCATAGTTATGAATAATTTATTCATTTGTTATGTTAACATTCAATTTTCCAACTCCTGGTGTGGCGTCGTGAGTTTAAGGGTTACCTGTGCAAGGTTGGCCTTAAATTATCCAGTGAATTGTGATAATTATATCACAAAAGTCCATTTTCTTCCTGCTGTTTTATGACATTATATTGCTTCAGATACAGTCTTCACATGCTGGATATAATTTGTAAGTGCTTGTTTGTTGTTTGGGCTCTATGTATTTTGAAAGATTACAATGCATTACCCAAACAAATGTAGATGATGAGGACATTTAGGTAAATGGCATCAACTACTAAAATATGTAGTATTAGTGCTGAAGTGTGAGCCATTCTTTGTCATATAAATCTGCCTCTGTGCTGCACTACTTCTACAAAATCTTCCAAGAATTCTCTCTAGTGGGGTTTAGCAGCGGCAAGGATTTTTAAAGTAGGACTTGTTAGTCATGGAGACTGACTGGTATTTTGTCCAGCGGATGAGAATCACAGACAGCTTTGCCTCTCTGGTTCCCCAAAGAGTCTTGGCATCATAAGATAACCTTTGATCCATATAGAGTGAAGCTAGTAGCTTAACTAGGGCAAGATTTACACAGATACAAAAGACCTGATTTTCAACTCTTTTAAGTCAGAGATCTGATTCTCTCATGGCTGTCTAACAAGGGAGAACCCACACAGAGTCTCATTTTATTTTCCCTTCTGAGGTTCGAAAGCATTTCAAATAACAGATCCATGCCATAAAGTGGGGTAAAGCAGAGGTTTATGTTTCAAAGCAAGCTCTGCGCTACAGCTCGGAGTCCACATCCTGATGGGTTTTAAAATATCACAACCCAATCCCCAGAATAAATGTTGGCACCGTACATTTATGCAAACCACCGATATATTGTGTTTGTATTTTGTTTTTGTGTAACAAATACATCAAATCTTTACCTATCTCTATGTTTCAACAATGCTGTAGTTGGCTTTAGGCACAATAACCACTTGGTTATGGTTAGGTAAAGATTGGCTTAAAATACACACTTTTCATTGCACAATCCTGGCTGGAAATGCAACAGTGTCTTGATTAAAAAAAAACAGCTTTTCTGGTGCTATCCCTGGTGGAAACACAGTGATGGGTTGTCACTTGCCTTGGTGTCACACCACTCACGGTTCCCTCCCGATGACAAAGTCAGCTCATATACTGCGTCACCTTAGAAACGTTGATGTGATACGTGTAAAACGTACAATTGTCACGTATTCATGGTTTGCAGAAGTATACAGTTTTCTTCTGGTGACTTATGACCACCTTAAAGGATGGTTCACATTTTTATCAAGTTCATCTCAAAACAATTCTGACTTTCCCACATGTGCACTGCAAGAGTTAGACCTATTGGTGACTGAAATTACCCCTGCTGCCCATACTGGCCATGGGGACACCCACTTGATTTGACTAACCATACATGTGCATTTCTGGACCCACACTCCCATTCCTGTTATCTTTTCTATCGTTGTATTCATTTAAAGACAAGTTATATGGTAAAAATGTGGGTAACTGCAGATCTCCTCGGACAATGTTGCTATTAAAGAAACGGCCAACATTTCTAATCTTCCAATACTTCTTCTTGGCAAACCAGCTAGAGGTGCAGCTGGACCGGTCTGTGGAACAAGAGATTATATTTTGTAACTGGAGTGCTGTTGGTGTGCTTTCTATGCATACGTCCAGATGGTCACAAATTTTGGGCTTCACGACCACGTCCGCATAGGGGTCTGCATGGACACTCACAGACATGGGCAGATGATGACTTTTATGTCACATGCTCCCATGTGGACATTGAAAGTATGAAGCTGGATTTCCATTAGAAAAGGACGTCTCTTGGGTTCAGTGCAAGATAATCTATTACTGCAGCTTGGCACTCTCTTACTGTACATGTAGGCAGGTGAATATTCTTTTGAGGCAGACTTCAACAAAATTATTTTCGCACTTTGTAACTCACTAAGCAGTGATCAGAAAACTGGCCTTAGAATGTAAACATATATTTTTTAGCTTCTGTTTTCACTATGTAGGAAACAGTATGGTGCCCACTTCCTGTTCACAAACTCTTGCTATTACAGCTAAGCAAGACACTAAAATCTGTCTCTACATTTTCAGTTTTTTATGTTTGATCAGCACTGCCAAGTTTTGACATTTGATCAGAGTTTGGTCTGAGTTTGAGAGAGAGAAAGAGAGCGGGGCGGGTCTGTCTGTTCTGTACTCTTGATGGAAGTGCAGCCTGTAGTTGGAGCAACAGCCCTTGAGCCAGCAAAAACGCATCATCCGGCGAAGTTTCGCTGGGAGGGGTGCAGGAAGATTTACCACAGTTCATTCACACCACGTTGTTATGAGGCAAAGCTGGTTGAAAATTGGTGAAGTATCCCTTTAAATACCTAAGTGTTTTTAGCTGTCTTCTGTCCTTTTCTCGCCTTTTCTTCCCTTCCCCGCTGCGCGCCTCTGATATTGCATAAATAATCGCATCCATTTTGCCTGCACTTAGGAACAAACTGCTCACCCATATTTTGGCAGTTGTCCTAGACGTATGCCAACTGATAACATCAAAACACTGAAATGTTTCAAGTGCCCTTTGGCTTCAAGTTTCTACTTTTCTATGTGTGAGCGCTGCTCTATTTACGTTCTGCCTTCTGGAATTGTTGCCTGCTGTTTCTTGACTGTCTCTTCCTCCTTTGCACTCCTCTCCATTTTCCCTTACCCCCTCATCTTTCCATCTCTATTTTCCCTTCGTCTTTTTCTCTTGCTGCCGATCATTTTTTCCCGCAAACCTGTCTGCCATAATTGTCGGCTTTGCTCATCTGCCTACATTCTTCCTTTTGTTTTTCAAGCTTCTTACTCTTAACTCACTTCATTCTCTGCCTCTAAACACCTCACTATTCACCCTTCTCTATCCTCATCTTCATATTTCCCAACCACTCACCCAAAACATCTATTTACCTGCCCGTCCCTATAAATATGTCTATCTTTCTCAACTCCCTTCTCATCTATTCCCTCTCTCCTCCCCCTGTGTTGCAGGATATTCGTGGTGGGGATAGGCTTCTTCAGCCTGTGTTTTCTAATGACCTCTCTGGGGGGGCAGTTCTCAGCCAAGAGACTGGGAGACTCCCCCTTCACCATCCGCACAGAAGGTACTGACATGTGCTGCGTGTGTGAGACAGTGCATGTGTGTGTTTGTGTGTAAATAGTCCCTTCACTGACTTGAAATGCTGTAATGTCACTGCATATCGCTGTGCTATAACTCTCCACGGTCCTGCTGGCACTTCACTGCCTTGTGCCACTTTGTCAAAGCCGCACCACCTGTCACTGGAAGAATAAAATAGCCTAGAACAGTAGAATGAAGCAAAGAAATCAGAGTAAATGTAAATGTAAATTACATTGTGGAACCAGTGTGACCAGTGAATTTCATTCATATAACCTTCAGCAGAAAAGCTGCTTTTTCAATTGTTGTGGTCAAGTGGTGAGAGATAAATCAACCAGCTTGTAAAAGAAAAAAGAAAGGAAAAAAAAGATTGATATGGTGGTGGGACATGAAGTAGAGATGGCAGCCAGTAGCTTGGAAGTTATTGGTCTGATCCCTAGCAGTGACAGCAGCGTGGGTGGCTAATATTATATCTGTGGGTTTCTCGCTCACTTCTTTCAAGGATTCTACATTGCCGCAGCAGTATATGCTGGGGCTGTGTGCATGAGACGTATATATGAAAATACATGTGAATATACGTAGATGTTTGGTGAAATGCTGTGTAAATGCATAATATAAAACAGAGTTAATCCACTTAATGTTGACTGACAGTATCACTTCACTTTTTATCCTGCACTATCCTTGATGACTTTAGAGAATTATAAGCAATCCAGTCTAAAATGCATTTTACAGCTTCCCTAAACCCACTCAGGATTCTCTGTGAGACTCTTCATCATATGGAAGTCCATTAAAGCAAGCCTATATAACTTTTGCTGTAACCACTAGTGGAAATTATGGTCTGATGACGCACTGATGTTCTCTGCATTTCCCGAGACTGCCTTGTGTCAGTGGTTGAGTTGAATACAGAGGTTTAGCCACCGGCAAGCACCTCACACATTTCCACTTACAAAGACATGGGGTCATGAAGGGGTGGATGAGGGTCAGGCATAGAGGGATGCAAGGGGTTGAAGAATGAGATGAAGTAAGTCGAGTATAAGGGGATGAACAGAGGGTCGAATGGGGATTGATGATGGGCCTGGAGGCGTCGAAGAACTCGGGAGTGAGAATCAAGATGGAGGCACGTCTTGCTGAGCTTCTGCTTCATCATGAGAGAGAAAGAGATGTGGAGGAGATGGTTGAGAAAACTTAGACAAATGGGAGAGAGAAAGGGGTTAGACATGCCTGTACAGACAGGTACAGGAAATAGAATTAGGTTGAGGCGTGATCTTGCTCCTGCACTTGAGTTGATAATAATAACCTTATATAGTTCTAAACTAGGGATACCAGTGGTAAACTGTTAATTAGTTAAGCAGCAACAATATTTCAAGACAGTTAAGCATGTTGGTCTATAGGTTAAATTTGATACTCCTCAGTTTAGTAGTAGTATTAGCACTATGCTGTACCCCACAAAGCTAATAAGGTGCTGTACTGGTGAGCTAGCCACCTCTGCTCTGTATTGTGCAGCACCGGGGTTAAGAGGGAGCTAGCTAGCGAGTCACTGCTGCTGGCTGCTGTCAGAGATTGCTGCTGGTAATGCCGTCACAACCATTGGTGGCAGGGTGGCCTGGCTGCGGAAACATTGTGCCCACCTACAGGTGTCCCCCTGAGGTTGGCCTGGTGAGTAAGCGGGTTAATTTTGAGCCGACACCACTTTTGCATTGTTAACTATGTTATTAATGTTAGCTCTGTTAGCATGGTTAGCAGTGTCAGCACGACTAGTGATGCTAAAGGGGTTTTGCAGCTTTGCAATATTTTTGCAACAAAGCGGTCATACTGCCATGGCATAGCATTACCAGCGGTAATCAATGAATAAGCAGTGTTTCTAGCAGCTCCCGCACAGCCACTAACTACCCAGTGGAGACCAGTGGGTGGGTAGAGGCACCATATTTTCAAATGTGAACATGGCAAGCCAGCTGTCTCTCAGCAAAGCCAACAGAAAATAAATAAAAAGTTAAGACATTTACAACACATAAGAATACATTTTCACCAGCTCTAAATGGATAGCACTTTGAAATGTGGCGCTAAAGCTCATTCAGTCAATTAAGCGCTAGACTCCAAGGTAAGAGCCTCTTGTATTTCAAGTCATTTTGCATTTTTTTGTTTTCTTAAAAAGTTAAGTTATTGGTTAATGGGTGTCAGGTTATCAAAAGCAAAATGAACAGAAACTGACATCCCTATGCTAAATAGTCAGCATGTAAATGCTCAGACTGGTAAGAGCAGAGCAAGTTTTAGAGCAAGTGGGGACACAATTGTGATTTTGCATGCAAAGTGAAACAAAAAGCGAAAATACATTACCTGAAGGTGAAGCATTATATTTTGACACAGTAATATTGAGGTACTTCTCAGCATGCTCATTTGCCCACAGACATAACTGTCAGTTCAAATACTGCAACTATAACAACCATGAATTTCCACACTGCACTGGTCGCTTTAATCGGGTTGCACGGACACTGAAGCCTGTGTCCGGCAAAAGCCATATCTCACCCGCACAATGTCATTTACACATTGACCAGCGGGCGATATCACATGACCCGGAGTGAAGGCTGACTGCCAGTGGCAAGGCAGAAAAAAAGGAGTGCCACTGTAATCTCCTGCTGTGCAAGGTGCGAAGATTAAAAGTCAGAGGTCATATTGTGGAGGCCAGCCACTTCTCACCACTGCTTGAGTTAAAATGAGAAATCCTGCGCTCTGAAGGCGCTTCCACATGTGCGTACGCACAATGGTAGCTGAGCATGCCACGTGTCAGTTTGCGTGGGTGTGGGAGCAAGTGAAAGATAGAGCAAGTGTTACTATTAGTGTGAATCAGTCAGGTGTTGGTGTGCGTGAGTGTGTGCTGTAATGTGTCAGAGAGAGAGATGAACCAGTGGAAATGGAAACAGAAAATAGCGGACTTCACTGAATGCGTTGATGCAGAAGCATATTACAAATTCAGGCGCAGTGTGTGTGAGAGAGATAATGGGAGGAGGTCATTTGGGATTACTGTGTTTGTGATAAATTGAGATTGCTATGTTTGTGTGATCAATTGGGATTAGTGTGTATGTGTTGGTGTTTCTTAGTAAAATGTACTTGATTAATCAACTAGTCATGCACTGCAGCTTGGGAAGACATCTGGTGCAAGCTCATTAAAAACTCTATAGTGTCCATGCATGTGTCCCCATAGGGGTTCACTTTGTGTTTGTGTGTGTGTGTCACCATATATATTTGTGTGTGTATCCCTTTATGTACTTAAATACTTTTGTGCTTGTCTATGCACAAAAGATGCCTGTATCTCTATCATCTCCTGTGTGCCTCGGGTACATTTGTTTGTGTATGCCCCACTGTTTCACCCTCTTTTCTCCCTTTATGCGCGTCTCTGTGGTCTACTACCTCACACTGTTTTTGCTGCTCTCTCCCTTTGTGTGTGTGGGTATGTGTGTTTGTGATGAGCTGGCAGGAAATTGGCTGTTAAATGGGGCGACAGCAGCAATGTGGGACAAGATTGAGACCAGAGAGACCGAGAGACCGATCCATCTGCTCTCTGCAAATCAGCCCCGCAAAACAACTGGCCCTTTCATTAAGCCTGCAGTCACCACCTGCAGAGCAACAACACACTCGCACACACACTCTGCCAGACACACACAGCTCCAGTCCCGTGTTTCATTAACTACTTGTCATTTCTGGCAGACCTTCCATGTGAAAATATCCACCATTGCCAGATTAAAAATGCTTGAGTTCTGGTCACGTCACACAGACCAGCAAAGCAGAGCCACTTTATAGTATGGTCATTTTTATTTGCCTTGAAAACATTTTACTTGAACAATAAACAGTGATTTTTGAATATGTTTCACAGTTAGGCTTTATCATCACCACGTGTGACCATTTGGCAGCTGCCAAGACATTTCGGAGTCCTGGTTTGGGAGTAGCTAGGGCCGAACGATACATTTTTTTTAAATTGAAAAAGTACTTTTCTTTAGTCACCAGACCCACATTTTTAAGTACAATTTACATTATTAACTACCCCTGTTTAATTAAGTTGGATGGAGAAATGTATGTTAGCTATCTAAAAGGGCTGTTTGTGCTCTCTGTCTGCATGCCTGTCTGTACAATTAACACTTTGCCAACAATGGTTTTGCGCAAGCAGAACCACTCTATACGCTCTATGGAAGCCCTGAGTGGAAACATGAATTTTTATTTATTTATTTATTTTTTTTGCAGGCAACATTTGCTAAAGTTGACCTATTTTGTATGAACAAGATATCACCTTAAGGGCTAAGTAGATCCCGTCAGTCTGTGAAGCTAACGATATTTACAGAAGCTACAGTGCTGTCAACAGTAGTATTGCATTAGTGTTACCAGTCTGATAACAAGATACTGATTGATCATTATGATCAACTACTCAGCTGTTATCAGTAATTATTGTAATGCCACTTTTCAGTGGTAAAATCTGAGTATTATTGTGTGTGTCAAATATACTGCTATTGCATTACCTTATTAACTGTGTGTTCTCTATAGAGAACAATGCAAGTTTATGTAGAAGTTGATTTCTCTTTAACTGGTTCTTGTTAAACACTCTGGACATTTTTCTAACTCATGGCATACATAATGTATCTGTAAAAGCTGTTATCCCAAGCTAAAATGGAGGCTTTTTACTAAGAAGTGACTTTATCATGACACAGCAAACTGTCAAAGGCTGTTTTGTTTTGTTCAGTGCCTTTGGCTCTCTCGCAAACATGACCTCTTAATGGAAATGCGTCATCACAATAATGGAAAAAGTGCGTTTCTTAAAAAGAGCATTGTTTCCTTAAAGAAGTATTTCAATGCTGGAGAGATGGCCTTTTAATAAAACTAGAATGTCTATGCAGTGGAAAGATGCAAATACTTTTGAAATTGGTGCTATAGAGCCAGAGAAAACAGAAAAAGGAAGCTTTTGCTCAAGTAGGGAGAAAACCTACAGCTACCAGAACTACCAGATTGGTCCACACAGTTTTGGAGACTGCCTGAGAGGAACTGCCAAACTACATACCTTCAAGGGTTTTTCTTGAGTTTGCATTTGCACCATGAATAAGAATGCCAAAGTGAACTACTGTTAGTCTGACAGTGGTCGGTATAGCTTTGATGAATTAAAATCCCGTTATATTTCCATTGGCACATATAGTATAGGCTCAGTAAGAGCCTGGACTTCACTGTCAGTCCATTCGTCCGCATTTTCTTCCATGCTTTCATTGCAAGATGTTGTTGGTGTTTTGTTATGCTTGTTGTTTACACGGCTAACAGGTTTTTAAAAATGTCAGTTGCCATTATGCTGACTGACATTGGCTGTGTTCCACCAATCAATGTATACTTACGTCTGGAGCAATTACTGTCACTTAGTCACTTATGGTTCCTTTTTTGCTGGTAAAATACCTACTCTGAAATAGGAGTTTAAAAAAAAGTAACTCAAAATGGTGTTCTAAGAACTATGATCATTCCTAGCTCTTACAGTGTGGACACAACAAAAGGGGGGTTCTTATGCTGCGGCAGACAGTAGATAGCAAACTGAATATCAATTTAGTGGACAAGAGCAGGATGGTAAAATTAGATGAGACCAGCAGAGAATACTGGCAAAGGTAATTATAGATGCCGTTGTCATTCACAGTTAAAATATTTTGACTTTTTTTTACCGTCCTCCGCAACGGAATTTACAACTAGATGTTTCGTAGCTCCCTCACACAAGGAGAAAACATGGGCGATCTGGACAATCACTGGACATTACTAGAATAATTACATAAAAAAATTATTGTATTCATATTGTAAACAAAGTGATATAACCATTGCAGCATATCTATGGAAAGATTCCTCTGTCCGAAAATGCCTATTGTAAGCCAAAGAAGAAGCTAAAGAAGTTTATTTAAACCTTTATGGCAAATACATGCACAACAGTTTTTTAGCACTTCTGTCCCTTTCTGTTATTTCAAATTTCCCATGTATCACTGTGTTTAGGTGTCGTTGTATAACAGGGCTTCCTGAGTGAGGGTTTCAGATTCAGAAGCTGTCATCTAAGGCTAATCGTTATACTGTATGTGATGTGTTGACAACAAGGCCAAGGACAAGATGCTTTTCTGTATATACATCAAATTCACAGGATTTCATCTCATATCTTGCCATAGTTATTTTCACACAGATAGTGGCTTTCTGTTTGTACACAATAACAGCCAAATTTGTGTTGGGCTTTGTCACCGTAGTGGGAGTCACACCGATAGCAATTGTTTGGGTATTAGCCGAATTTTGTCGCCACCTCTCGCTTCCGTGGATTATCAGCTTCCACTGGAGGTTCAGAGTGCCGGGTTGTCGCTCAAATCCTCGTCTCTCCTCAGTGACTCACAAACTCATCAAGAGCTGTGAGCCGGAGATGGAGAGGCAGGGGCTCAATAGTGAAAATGAGAAAGTGGGTGAGAGAGATGGAGGTGGAAGTAGAAAGGAGATTGTATGTGTTTGTGTGTGCATCTGTGATTAAGCAAGAGAATGAGATTTCTAGAGGTTGCGCTACTCACAACAGAGGAAGATGAAAGAGCAGGATAAAAAGGTACATAACCAGATTTTTTTTTCTCTAGATTCAAATACATCACACATGGGGGAGATGTTAGTTTGATCAAAGGCCTTCCCTATGGAGCCTGTTTATACTCTGCAGTTTATTACATTAACAAGGACCCATGACAGTCCCTGCTTCACCCTAAGCATGTTTCTCACTAGTGTTTGCTCTAGCTGATCAAGTCAGGGCTTTCTCTTTGTTGAGGTGAGTCCCTGCTGGGAGAGAGAATATGATTTTGTATTTTCGCTCCAGTTTAAAATTTTACAGTTCTCTCATCTCTGTCAGTTTAATGGCCAACTGCTTGAGAATACTGTCAATCAAAGGCTGTGATTTATTAAACGGACGGCATCTAATCGCCATGAGGAGCGCACTCTGTTTGAAAATAAATGCGGCTGTGCTCAGATCCAAGCAGGGGCTGAGACTAATGGTTGTTTGACTCGCATTAAACTCAGTTCTGTGATGTTCGTGTGAAAGTTTCCACGCCATCAGTCAGAAAAAGACTCACGCCAGTGTGTCACATTCCCAAAAGTCATTTCTCCTTGTGTCCTAAGAGGGCCTCAGCCGAGACAAACTCTCATGAAAGTAACTGCAGCTTACGTGAATATGCATTTCTTTGATTATTGTTAAGTGCGTGCATATTTGAGTACATCAGTATGCAGTCGCTGGTACCGGTTGAGCACACCAGACACCCCCGTTCTGTGGTCCCCTTTCATGTTTTTTTCACACTGGATGTTCATCTCTCTCGTACATTCCCTGCAGTTATGTTTCCTTCCCATCGCTTCATGTCGAACAAATCTGGCATGACAATCTTCTGCATGTCGCTGGTGCCAGGTGCAGCAGGGGAGTCACTCGGGGAGTACACTTTATCAGTGCACACACAGCCTGGGGACTTTGAATGGACTGTGTGCGGTTTGGGGGGGAGGGGTGGGTATGGTTTTGTGATTCTCTCTGGATAACAACATCAACTAAGTGCCAATAATATAAAATGGTTTAGGAGTGTCTGTCTGTTTGAGTAAGTGCATTTGTGTGTTCTTGACCAAGTATCCCCCCACAAGTATAGAAAGATATAACGTCAGGAACATCTTCTAAATTAAGGCAATTTAGTCAATTTTCACTTTAACCAGCACTTTAATATTTAAGGGATTAATATTAAAGGGATACTTTGCCAGCCACTTCAGCCAGCTTGCTATCATAACAGTGTGGGTAGTATGTGTAAATGAACTATGGTAAACTTACCTTCATCATACCAGCTCCCAGAACTCCCTGCTCATCTTCCAGCTCAAGTTGTGACTTTCGCCTGCTCTTGGCCTGTTACTCAAACTGCAATTGTACTTTCGCAATTCATATGACAGCAACCACAGACACAAAGAGTACAGACACGAGTCAAGTGAGAGTAGGCCGCCCTCCTCTTTCTTCTAAACTCGGACCAAACACCATCAAACTGTAAAACAGACAGTGCTGGTCAAATAAAAACCAAGATTATTTTACTGTATTGTTTACTTCTCAGCTAAAATATCAACATGTGTTAGCACGCTGTTTGGCTGTAATATGAGAGTTTGTGATCATTAAGTGGGGGCCATACTATTTCCTGAATTGTGAAGACAGAGGCTGAAAAACGGCAAAACTAAGCAATGCTGATCAAATTTGAACCAAGATTCTGTTAGTGCATTGCCTGTTTCTCATCTACAGTGTTTTTAGAAACATATTTTTGCTTTATGTTTAACTGAAATATGAGATTGTTTGTTACCAACCGGTCACCATATAAAATAGACAAGCATGGATTACGTCACCCATCGGTGAGAACGTTTATTGGTTGGGTGTGGCGCAGTGCATTCTGGTAGTTGTAGGTTTTCTACCTCTTGAGCAAAAGCAAATGCCACAGCCCTTTTCCTCAGTATTCTATAGTTGTGTAGCACCAATTTCAAAAGTATTTGTGTCTTTCTACTGCATAGACAGCCCAGTTTTATGAAAATACCATCCTTCCAGCAGTGAAATACTTCTTTAACATTCCAGTTTGAAGTTATAATTAAGGTAAGGTTTGAGATAAAGATTGGAGTAAGCGGGATAGTATATGGTGGTACGTTTATTCCCTGTACCAGTGTTAGAAGCTTTGAGTTTAGGTGTTGGAAGAGTTAATAAAAACATCATGTATCTTTACCCACTGGAAATCCCAGCATACCTGATTTAGTCACCTTACTCAGATAAAAGATTAGATACAGTTTACAATGATGCATTAGTATAGCATGTGTCAAAGTCAGAAACAGTCACATCCAAGAATTGACGGTGTTAAACATATGGTTATATAGTTAGCTCGCAGAAAAGGCCCTGCTCTTTGAAGAATCAGTGCTGCTATGATGATTCTACTGGGAGAACAAATCCCCCCTTAACAAAGCACACACATAAACATTAAATCTTAATTAAAACAACACTAGCACTAAGGAGGAGGTTGGGTAGTGGAGAGCGCTACAGCAGGAAACTGTGTTGACATGAAGATACAGTATCAGCAGAGTAATAGCAACAAGTGCCAGGTTATAATTGCCACAGCTGGTTGAATGTGACTGGGCATTGGTCAGTCAGCTGGTAGCCAAGCTGCTGTTGAATGAGTAACTGATGGTAAGGTATGAATAGAATTTGATAAATAGGCTTGTGCAAGTGCAACTTCAGTGTTCTACCTGTACTGACACGATGCCCCATTTTTGTAAGGTCAACAGAAACAGCCATTTGCAGCTGTTATGACAATCACTAGCACGCAAGTTAGATGAGTCCTTTCACCAAAGCATATTATTGTGACAATACTATGTCCTTAAAAACTAGTTGCATACAAATCTTCCCAGGGTTCTGTCTTTCCCAGACTTACATGGCACATAATGGGAACCTGAGAAAGATGTTCCCCAGCTCTGTTTTTGCTTATCATGGCATGGGTTAGGTTAAGGGACCACAATCATGACTCTGACAGGGACGTAATTGTACTGGCACAGGTTTTTGTCTAAATTTAGCTTCTCTTTCTTTCAGGAAACAGTTCCAAAATTAATTGCAGCCCAATAAATTATAAGAAAAAACTATTATAAGAACGAATTAATTGAAAAAACGTAACTAACCAACTGGGGCGCACGGTGGTGTGGTGGTTAGCACTCTCGCCTCACAGCAAGAGGGTTGCCGGTTCGATCCCGGGCGTGGGAGCCCTTCTGTGCGGAGTTTGCATGTTCTCCCCGTGTCAGCGTGGGTTCTCTCCGGGCACTCTGGCTTCCTCCCACAGTCCAAAGACATGCAGATTGGGGACTAGGTTAATTGATAACTCTAAATTGTCCATAGGTGTGAATGTGAGCGTGAATGGTTGTTTGTCTCTATGTGTCAGCCCTGCGATAGTCTGGCGACCTGTCCAGGGTGTACCCCGCCTCTTGCCCGATGTAGCTGGGATAGGCTCCAGCCCCCCCGCGACCCTCAAGAGGATGAAGCGGTTAGAAGATGAACTAACCAACTGAGGACTGAAAAACGGTGTTAACTGAAGTGCTCTAGGGCCAGAATCAATTCCCATTTCTAAAGGCCTGTTTCCACCGCAGGAACTTTATGGGGGGTAATTTTACTGGGCCGGGGCCATTGGTGCGTGTCTCCACCGCAGGGACCACCCCTCAAGGACAGAGTTCCGGAACTTTTACAGGGGCTAAACAAATCCCTGCCTCGGAGCAGGTACTCAGAACGGCCCCGAGAGACTCCTGGCTGGGGCTTGGGGTTTACTTGGTGCTGACTGGTACTCAAGGCGGGATGTGATGTCAACAGAAAGCGACAAAATAGCCAGCATTTTTAAAACTCAGCAGATGAGGGTTAGCTCGTTCATAGCTTCCACCGACATGTAAACTAAGAGACACGCCAGAAACACAGCAACCACCTCAGCTCCTTCTGTAAGGGATAATTTATAGTGAACTGTTAAAAAATAACTCCCAACAGGGGAATGGAACGCCGGAAGGGAGTTATTTTTCAACTGTCACTGGCTCACTATGGAGGAAATCGCCTTGTTGTTTACAAATATATATATATATATATATATATATATATATATATGTGTATGTATATCAAATTTTTCACGTCACTTTAACACCGTTTAGACTAATCTGATGTTTGTAAAGTCTATAAATACAGTGATTGAACAAACATTACTATTTGTGTGCACGTTTTGTAATTTAATAACATAGTTATCATAGATTAGCTGGGCTAACCGTTAGAGCGTTAGCGGTGTCTGTAATACCTCATTAACTCAAACAGTCTGTGAAAAAAAATTTTTTTTTCCAGCGGATTGAGCTAGCAAAGCAGTTTTGTGTTGCTATGTGTGGTATTTATTCAGTTTTGGGAAATCACGATGTCTAGAAAGCATCAGTGGCTGCAGCTGACAGGGACAGCTAACACTAGCAGCAAAGCTAACATCAGGGCATCATCTGTTAAAAGCCTCCCGTTGTTGGATACGACATGACACTACTCCAGTTAGCATAATCATGTTGTAACTAAGACATCCGCTGGAAAAAATATTTTTTTCACGGACCGTTTATTGAGTTACTGAGTTATTACAGACACCGCTAACGGCTAACAGCGTCCCTACGCCCCTACGTCGCCCCGGTCAAAATGGTCGCACAACGATTACGTCACATCCAGAGCCCGGTAATCTTACAGGAACCTTCCTCCTACTCCGCTCTCTCAGTGGAGACACAGTGTTTGAGAGGGCTGAGCAAGAGGACATTCCTGTAGTAGTTCCTGCCCCCCAAATAGTACCAGGAAACGGGCCTTAAACAGGTTAACATTAGGAAAGAGGTCGAAGGTCAGGTTAAGGTGAGATACCCATAACAACTGTCTCTTCCCATCTCCAAACAGGTTAAGGTTAGGAAAAAAGACCTAGAAGTGGGGTCTGAAACCTTCACACACAATCTTACTCATCAATTTTATTCTTACATTTTAATTTGTTTATGGGGATTCATCTAATATGTTTTGTGTACTGATATGTGGAGTAAACCAAAGCTATTTTAAAGGCAGAGAGTAACAAGAAGGTGTCATGAACATAATAGAAGGGTTGATATGTGTTAACAGATGATTGGACTGGGGAATATAAGACTCTGGGAACGTAGGACCTTAGGAATGTAGGACCTTGGGAGCACAGCTCTCTGAAACAGAACATTTGTGCCTGGGCTGCATCTATTTCGCACACATTGTGCTACTCACATTTATAACTCTCCTCCCTAACTTTGTTTCCCCTCTGTGCAAACTTCAGGCCATTCACGGTGCTATTCCATCCTTAGCCCATTCCTAACACCAATACATATTAATGAGAAAGCCTATCCAATTTCCAAGTAGAGAGGGCCATTGTTCTGACCTAAGTGCTATTACCCGGCTGTAAATGAGAAATTTCTCCACAGCACATTATATTATGGTTATGTCTCTGGGAAGGTTACTCTGCAGCAATATGCTGTCTCAATTACCCAGCCTGCATCAAGCTTTGTCCACAGGTCGCTAGCTCATCGTTTCCTCCGCCATAAGCTGGTTATTTTCTCGGGTCCTGATAGTGTCATACTCAAGCATGCTCGTGCTTCCTTTCCACAGATATACACTAATGGTGTTTACGAAGCCATGGCCTCTGTTGCTTGACAGTTTGGGGAAGACAACTGATTGTGTTATGTCTGTGTTGACAAAAAAAAGGCAGCTGTATTTGTCTGGTTCCTTTACTGGTGCGGGCTGATAAGGTCGTAAAAGCACACCAAGCATGACTTGAGATTATTTCTTTCCTCAAGCCACCTCTTTTCCCAACCCTCTCTCCTCCTCCTCCTGCTTCTCATTCTCTGTCATTTCTTTCCCTCAGAGATACCCGGTGTGAGACTGAGTAATTGTAGGGTAGCTGTAGCTTTTTCTTTGTTTCCGAGGCTCACTTCTGCCTATTCCTCTGCCCCCTTTTTTCCCTGCTCTCACATGCGTGCCTGTGTTGAATGGACAGTTCTTCCACAGCTCACCCCCAAAAAACACTTCTGCCTTTGTCTGAAAAGTGACAGTAATGATCGCTGCGGTGCAGGGGAATTCATTTATTTGACACAAAGACTAAAGTGGAAGGGTGATGAAAAGGCAAAGAAATTAAGGTTTCTTAACCATTTTAATATCTTGAAAGTGGCAGATTTGACTCTAAATAATGAAGCTGTGTTTCACATGGTTAGCAGACAACCATCAGTTGGAGATAATAACCAGTAAATTACTCTTCTTCACGTGCTGTAGACCTCGCTTCTTGTGTAGTCTTTTCACCAGTTGAAAATGACCTAAAATGATGGTGATGATGTTTGAGATGGTTTGAAAGGTGTGTATATGCAAAAAGCACTCACATGAGACCATTAACATGACATTTTAGCCTCAGGGCCTCCACACTGCTCCTTGTTATGCATCAAGTGTCTGTCTTTTGTATCTGTTGGAAAATACAAAGAGAGAAGATTGCCTTGTAGCAAAAAAAAAAAAAGCAAATCAATCAATGTTCTCTTAGCTCAGGCTTTCAACATTTCTATTAACACCCAATGGTGGAATGAGGGAGCGTTGGCTAATCTTTCTTTTGGACAAAACGCTGCACACAGAGCACTGCCATGAAGGGAAAGTGACAGCATTCAGTTTATCACCGAAAACAATGGATTAAATACGAAGCTTAACTTTGCAGTAACATTAGCAAAACATCATAGTCTCTTGTTAAACCCTTAGAGACCTGCTAGAGACCCATTTCTGCCTTTTTTGGGAGGGCAGGCAATCTTTATGGGGAGATAGCAGGTCAACAGTATATGCTACATAAAAGTGGTATACATAATCTGACAGCTGGAAACCTGAAGACTAATGTGTTTTGTGTAGGTACCTATTCAGACTTTAAACGTTTAGAGTGAATAAGGGCTTAGAATATTATAATGGAAGTCTGTGATGGCAATTGCCCTGCTCAATTATGTCTCATAAATTGTTGCAGCAGGGTTGAAAATATTTGTTACACAGTTTTGGTGCTAAATTAAAGCATGTTTTACCACTCCAGAAGTGCTAAAAATGGTCAAAAAAATCCTTCAAAATACCACATTAAGACCTTGAGGAACACCATAGAAAAATCCATGCTGTGATCTGGACAATGGGAGATTTCTGCAGGAATTGCATTTTTTGACAATTGCACAGTGAGCACTTCTGTTCTGGAAATTGCTTAGAACCCCCATATGGTAAATAAATGAACCATACATCCTCTAAATGCCTGAGTTTTATGAGGCTGTGATTGTCCTTTATACAATCAGTTCAAGCTTCAAAAAATGGTCTTACTACAATGACATGGCTACCATGGAGACCTACATCACACATGAATAATACTGGACTCACTGAATCCAGAAGACTCTGAGCTTTCAAGCCATACCCAATTTATGCAATTCCAAGACTGTTTAGGGACCCCAGTATGCAGAAATATTTAAATATATCATTTTTACAAAAGGCAAAAATATCACATTTATACTGCACCTTTTGCCCAAAACTGCATAGGATTAGCATAAAGTGGGTATTTCTCTAAAAGGGAGACTTGTTGGTATCAATGGAACCCATGTTTATTCAGTTATCTTGAGGTGAGAAGTCAAGGGACCTCCTTGAAATTGGCCATGCCAGTTTTTTCCTCATCAAATTTCAGCCTAACTTTGAAGCCTTATTTAGCCCCCATCCTGACAAGCTAGCACAACACTGATATGACGTTGATACCAATGGATGCCTTGGGTTGTCTAGTTTCACTTGATACCACTACTTCCGTGCTAATAATGAATGCGCCACCACCTCTTACAGACAAAATGTCGGCCAAGATAACACTTGATGATATTTGAAAAAAATGCTAGATGAGGCAAACATAAACTCGAACAAGGAAAAGATATATGAAAAAGAGGGTTGAGGGGATCTGTGACAGGCAACTGCTATAAAATTGGCAAACTCTAATTGTATGCAATACAAAAAATGAAACTGCCTTTAATATAAATGGTCTTAGAAATGCATGCATAAGCTACTATAAATAAATTGAGTTACCAACACTGATTTATGTGGCACAGTAAACCCCATATAGGCTATTGCACATACTCTATGTGAAGGGCTTTGTTGGATACGGTGCTTATGTAGCAGCACAGTGCCTACGAGGGCACCATTGCTATTTCAGGAAATGCTGCAAGGAGGAAGTGACACGTCTCTTAGGGCAGCTGAGATGCAGTAAAGATAGACAGATGAGGTGAAAACAATGGATGAGAGAGATCACTCTAATGAGAGTTAACTCTGCTCTGTTTGTTTGTTTCACAGTGCGATACACTCCTGTTTGATTTGTGTTGTGTCCTGCATCGACACTGCAGCTCTCATTTCATCCGTGTCAATTTGTCTCTTTCTTTTTCTCCCTTTCATTTTTTTGGGTCTTTTGATCTAGTTTGAGGACACACAGGGAAAAAATCGGTGTAGTTAATTAAGAATAATTACCTGCATCATGTTACCAGCCTCATAAGTTACTGATATGAGTTCATTTTTAATCTTGATAACTCAACATATTAATCTGCATCAAGTCTTCAATTCAGCATGTAGGAAACAGCCAAATCAGCTGTCCACATGTACAAAACACCACATAATTGAACTGCCATGTACAAAACATACATGACATTAGTGTCCAAGTATGTATGAAACAATCAAACATAAAAAAAATGCATTGCATGTTTGTAGACAAAACACCTAAGTATATGGTGAATTGATGATGTCAGATATTGTGTATTTGTATATGCAGTCATACACTCAAATATTTTAGTTTCAGTGTTGGACATGATGTGACTCTCTGAGTTCTGGTGTCTGTGCTTCATGATATTTGGCAGAAGTGTGTACTCGAGTCATACAACTTGGACTCAAGCATTTGATAACATTGGACTCGACAAAATCGACTTGCAAAAAAAAGACTTGCAACTCGACCTGAACTTCAACACAAATGACTTGTGACTTCATTAATTGAGCCTTTTGACTTGAAAACACTTGAACCACTTGTGCCACTTATCATCAGAGTTGGGTATAACGCGTTAGAGTACTTTGATTACTTTTTGCAATAACGAGTAACCTAACGCGTTAGTTTACTGTTTGAGTAATCAAATACTTGAGTACATTTTCAAACAAACCATCAGTTACTTCTGTTACTTTTAGAACGCTGGTCCTTCAGCTCTGAAACAGCAATGGCTGTCTTTTTGTTCTAATAATGGAGATAACGTTAAACCTGTCAGTCCGAAAGAAGCCACGGAGCTTGTTGCTCGCTACGTGGTAGAAGCTGCCATTGTCTACGGTGGAGTCTAAAACATTCCGTAGGACCGTCAGTAAAATCCCCACAACTCAAAATATGGAGGAGGACTCGCTGACAGACAGGTCAGACTCAGGACTTGCATTATGCCTGGTACACACTACACAACTTTTCTGGCCGTTTTGAAAGTCACTATGCCACATAACAGATTGTGGAGTCATAAAATCATGACACACTAACGTTACACGATGGTACTCACTAATTATCCCCGGTCATCTTTCACGGCATGTGTGATGTCATCGGGTTATTCTTGTCCTATTTTTATTACTTTTACTATTATTTGAGTCACTGTGTCTGTTCATGTGCCAGCCGACATGTTGTAGTCACCTAAAAGCGCCAGCAGATGGCAGGAGCTTCATTTTAAGTATCGTATGCGAACATTCAAGCTATTGTATCCTCCACAACAAGTTCCTACGAATGTTTCATAATAAAAGCCTATTTAGAAAATGGAGGGATTCTCTCAGCTGAGGTTATAAGGGGCTTTTAATCTGAAACAATTTCAGGAAGTGTTGAGTTTGAAATGACGGCGCGATGCATTAACTATATCAAGGCAACGGAGCGGATAAAAAATAAATATATAAACACACAGAGGGATTAATAAATAACGGGTCATCTATAATGTAGTTTGTTTCAAATGAAGCTGGGAGCCTCTGCAGTTGTGGTGAGTAAAAGCCCTGCCGCTATTTGTTAATGTTATTACTTTGTGTCCGTCTCCATTATGAAAATGTAACATTGTTTGCTAGCTTGATGCTAAAGACAGTAACTCACCGGGTTGACAAAGTGTCTGAAATATTAAAAATGCTGGGGTGTTGTTGTCATACAGTTGTCTATGGCAGCAGAAAGTTCTGTGTTTCTACTGGTCAAAGTGACGGCTGTGATGGGAGAATTGGATCTCAGTGAAGGGCAAGTGGTCCATAACTTTAATTTAACTAACATTAACACCATTCATTCCCAGCAAGATGTATTTTGCTAGTCACACATTATTAGCTTAAGCATGTTTACACTGCATAAATTAGCCTGGCAGCTAGCAGACTTTTTTTCTTCTACTCATAGCTCAACAAATTACATCTGATGCTATACTTTTTCTTACTCGGTATTGGTTTAAGTCACTGCTGATGTTTCGTTGGTGAGAAGTTAGGGGAGTGAAATGCCCAAACAGACAGGTGTGTTGTGTTTAATCTCATAAAGACATTGTTTACATGCGGCAGATCGATGGATCATTACACCCCTATAGAGGAGAGAACCATGAAGAACTAGCATTACGTTACTCAGATCCAGTTTAAAAAAAAAAGATACCAAAGATGATTTCATTTGTGTACAAAAACTATGCGGTGGTCAAAAAACACAAAAAACAAATTGCACTTGTACTGTATATTGAAACAAGATTGAAACTCGTAACACCACATTTGGCGAAGAGCGCATTAAGACTTGTTTAGGACTTGAAACTAAAAAATGTTTAGGGTTTGGGACTTGGCTCAGGACTTGTCAGTCTTGGCCTGGGACTTCAGTGCAAAGATTTGAGACCTGCTTGTGACTTGCAAAACAATGACTTGGTCTGACCTCTGATATTTGGGATGAAATGCCATTTGTGGTCTGAAGAGCACTTTTTTGTCAGATGTCAGTGATTGGGATTCATCAATGTGCATGTGAAATAAAAATGATTAAAACAAATATTCTTTTATACATACAGCCTGAAGTTTTACTCTAGGCATTTTTAAACTTTTACAACGGTAACGAAACAAACCAAATGGCTAATGAAGTGCCTGCCATGATTTTACGACCGCAAGATACAAAGACAGATACGCTCCCTCTTTTTCTCTTTCTCGAAGCTAAACTCACACACTCAAGACAGTTTCTTAAATCTTTTCTTTACTACACAGTACCTCACCCTGCTATTCCTGCAGCATAAACACAGTAAACAGCTCCTCCTGACAGGTAATGGCAGAGAATAAGAGAATCAGTCTGACCACAGAAAGAAAGACCTGAGCGAGAGAGAAATAAATGGGAGCTCAAGTGAGTCTCTCTAAGCACCAGACAGGTGGACTTAACCTCATCCAGGTGTGTGTTTGTTTGTATACGTCTGTGTGTGTGTGTGTGTGTGTGTGTGTGTGTGTGAGTGTGAGAGAGAGAGAGAAGGCCGTGTTTGCAGCACCCTGGGAGATGAACTGTCTGGGCTGAGGTGAAAGGAGGGGTGAGTGATTGCTGAGAGTTGAGGAGAGAAGGAGAAAGCTCTGTTTAGTGCAGTTGAGATGTTTTCATTCTGAAAGAGGGGATACACATGGGCAAAAGGCTAAATTAAGATGCATGTGTGCTGAAAACACAAACGCATAAACACTGTCTTTTGCGCACTCGTCACGCAGTCAGTTGAAGTTACGGTCAGCCTCACTGACTGCATCTCTTTTTTCTCCCCCTCGCTTCCCTCTATCTCTATCTGCCACACAAACACGCATCAGGCTTTGCTTCCAATAATCATGTGGCAGCAATAATCACACCAGCAGCGTCGATAATAGCCGTTATGTTGCACATCTGTCAGCAGTGCATGATAATGTCAGGAAGCTGTTGATGTTTGCCAGCGGTCTTTTCACACATTTCTGTGTGACTCACAAAAGCTCTCCCTAATGGTTAGCCTACCTTATCAGCATCTATGTCCAATAACTGATTTCTTTTTTTTCCCTGCTATAAGGTGGAGCTGCTTGGTTTGTGATAAATGTTAGCAGTTGAAGAAGAGGAAGCTTAATCTTACATTGAAGTTCTACTCTGTCTTTTGCAAGGGTTTCGTGAGTAGATAATCTTACCTCTCACTTAACCATATATTTTAGCTGTATATGTAGAATATCGGGCGGCACGGTGGTGTGGTGGTTAGCACGCAACCCTCACAGCAAGAGGGTTGCTGGTTCGATCCCGGGTGTGGGAGCCCTTCTGTGCGGAGTTTGCATGTTCTCCCCGTCTCAGCGTGGGTTCTCTCCGGGCACTCCGGCTTCCTCCCACAGTCCAAAGACATGCAGATTGGGAACTAGGTTAATTGATAACTCTAAATTGTCCGTAGGTGTGAATGTTAGCGTGAATGGTTGTCTGTCTCTATGTGTCAGCCCTGCGATAGTCTGGCGACCTGTCCAGGGTGTACCCTGCCTCTCGCCCGATGTCAGCTGGGATAGGCTCCAGCCCCCCCACGACCCTCAAGAGGATGAAGCAGTTAGAAGATGAATGAATGAATGAATGAATGTAGAATATTTGACACATAACAATTGAGTTAAATTATGAATAGTCATCAGAAGAGAACAAAGGGAAGGAAGGAAGCCTGAATACTGCACTGCAAACCTCCAGGTGTGCTCATATGACATCAGCCTACGTCCCAAAGTACTGTCTGACCAAAGCGACTGTCATCAGACTTCACTGGTTGCACAATAAATAGAAACATACATATACATTTGCATGATACAAAACAAAAACAAAACACCTGTGTAACAGCACTCCCTCTCATGTGATATTGCTTAAATGTCTCACGGAGGATTTATCTATGGAAACTGGAATCTTGCTTTTCACTTGTTGAATTTTCAAAGGCCTTTGTTTTAGTCGACAATATCCAACAAAAGAATTAATTAGTACTGTGCATTACCTTCTTGGCACTGGGTGTTCTTGTTATTATGGGATGTGCTCAGAGACATCTATAGAATATGTGTAGACAGTATGCATAAAGTTAAAAAAAAAAAAGTATTTTTCATGGCCATGTATTGAATGTTGACAAGCACTTCAGTGCTTCACCTAGATGTACATGCTGCCTGCTGACGGCTTTCTTCCACTCATGCATCTTTTTAGCAGCTTACTGAGCAGATCTGGTAGAGTGTGTGCTGTACTGCCAAGCCTTGGGCTCTTCCTCTCTCTGGGAAAGTTTAAATGGCATTACCTGTCAGCTCGGATGATAGGGCCCATCCGTTTCTTAGTAAATAAAAGACGTGCTGAAGCACAGCAGAGAAAAAAAAGCAATTTCTAAAAGGTTTTCCCAAATCTCTCATTCTTTGTTTCTGTCATGTAACATTCAGTGGATTTGTCTGCTGAGAAATGCATCATGTTTGAATGGAAACAGCTTTAACAAGCACAACCATTTTTCCTTGTCAGAAACACTCACCTTACAATCGACATGGTGGAGTACAGTCACTTTCCTGGGATTTACAAATAATAGTGTGAGTTTATGCTGTTCACAAGCTGTGTTGCAGACACAGAGGCAAAGTGTGAAACACTTACAATGCTGTACAGGTACTAATTATAGCCTCTGGCTTTTTTTTACGATCAGAAAATGTCTTAATGATGCACTGTTTTTGTATGTACGTATGTGGGCATGCATGCTAACATGTTGCAGATTTAAATTTCTTTATTTGCCTATGGGAGATCAAGTTGGATTAATCCGTTTTGATTGATCGCTCTCATTCCCTTAATGGACCCGTTCAAGGCAGCGTCAGTCTCTGTGGCTCCCACCAGGCTATCAGTCTGAGAAAAAAATGAAATGTGTCCGAGTCAGCATCCCGTGGTCAGGGAATCTGGGAATACATATAAAACTGCTGCAGATTATTTACACATACAAACCAGTGGCATAATTGTCTCCAAACATATATAGTATATACACCAGCCCCCACTCTCTATCACATGCACGACGCAGCTAACTATACCCACAAGCTTTTGAAGCAGCTGAGCTGAGACAGTTTAGCAAGTCGATGGAGAAAATTGCCTCAAGCCCCTCAGCACAGCTTTGTGCAAATAAATCTATGCTGCATTCACATCTAGAAAAAAATGTTCACAGCAATTAAATGTACTTTACATCTACATTTAAATGCACCCAGCTGTAGAGTAGTTAGTGTATCTTCCTCTGTGATCCTGTGAGATTGTTTGGCCCGTGTAAATTATATATCTGTTTATGTGTAACCCACCTCCTGTCCTTGATGTCCACTGTTTTATTCCTGTAAGTATACACAAGTCCCTTTCTCTCTTTGTTCTCACTACATTATACATGTATATGTGGTTTTGTCTCTGGTGCCATCTGCCATGTAACATTCAGGCACGTTGCATTTTTCTGCTCTAAATGTCTTGTAGAAGCAGTGAAGTGTCTGCGGCTGCCATGTGTTAACATGGGTTCTACAACACAAACTACAGTCCGGTTGTCAGGAAGACATATTTCCCTGTGGTAGAACTTATTTCTTGTGTCCACATGTCGGAGAAAATGCTGGCAGAAAGTGGAGCACTGCCGCTACCTTTTAAACTAAAACGTCTACTGTCTGCAGCTGAACAAATCGATACCATACCATCATTACCAGACCAATCAGTGTCCCTGCTGTCAACGACCAGACAAAATCTGTTGAGGTTAAGCTGTGTTGTGCGTGTCTCAGTGACCAAGTATCATCATTTGTCGGACAGAGGTGGGTGTGTGGAGGGAATAAATAGCCTCTATACAATACCAATACTTCCACTTTTGCTCTGTCACACTTTTCTCTGAGACACAGTGTTTATGTTACAGTATCTCCAGTATCACAACCTTGGAGCCAAAGCCACAACTCTAAAAGAGTTACAGTATTAGCATATTACATGTATGTTACATCATGTATATGTCCGCCATTATGTAGATAAGTATAAGGCATTGTAGCACAGAAATGGCAAACTAGGTTTGAGGTTATTTAGGAACAGTGTCAGTACTGCACCATTTGTCCACCACAGAGAAGTGATGTTGATTTTTAATCTATAAAATGTCAGTATCTAAAGATTCATATCAAGGTTGTTTGGTGACATTATGTCAAAGAAATGACTTTCCACTGACATTATTGGATATATCTAAACTCCCAAATATTAATATAATTATCAGCCTAAAAAATAAGGAGAGTATTGGTAAGGCAATACATGATGTATAAAAAACAGAACTCAATAGGATATTGAACCACTAAAGACTGACTCAATACCAGGCTGAGAAACAGTTTTTCACTGCACTCTCAGGGTGACAGTTTCAAGTCTTCTGTTCATCTGGGCACCTCCAGCGTCACCAATGGGTGCGGCTGATCAGCTCAGTCGCCAGAACAAAATGTTTGCATTGTACATTTCTGCAAACTACAGATATGTTCCATTGTAGGGGATGGTGGATGGTGTGACACACAGTTGAGACAGCTGCCAAACTGCAGACCACTGTTTAGGACCAACAAACAACAACACTTTTGGTCTTCTGTGACCCTTTGTGGCTTTCCCACCAGTGTTTGTGGCACCAAACCTGGCTGTTTTATACACCACACTGTGATGTCTCTCAGCAGTGTTTTTTTCACCAACCCATCCCTGCTTTTCCAGAGGCTTTCCTGCCACCAAAAGTGGATCTTTAAGTCCAAACAGGATCTTTTCATGACCATAACCAAGTAGTGTTTGTGCCTAAACCTAACCACACCTTCACAGCGATGTTGAATTGTCAAGTTTTAATGTATACAAGATTATATACAAATGTATCCATGGTTTGCAGAGGTTTTTTTCTGGCGATTGGTTTGGCCTGCTTATGGTGAGAAGTTTGTGTTGTCATAGTTGTCAACAGTGATGTCACACTCTGCAGTACACTCACCTCAAGGTGAGGAGTAAAACCATTTGAGGCAAAAACTAGATTTGAAATGAATGAATAAAATATGGCCTTGAACAACAAGGAAATGGTTTTTAGGATTTGTTTTGCTAAGGTATTGATTGATTGACTCTCAAGAAGCATCACAAAATGTGTGATATAAAAGTAACGCTAACATTTATATCACTTTCTGTAAGATGACTCTTCTTCAAAGAGACTTTATTACTATTGTTACACAAACAAGGTGGGAGGCTGCTGTACAGCAATGAGACTGAATGGCACAAAAAGTGGGTCAGTCTTTACGCTCAAGCAAGAAAAATGAGAAATGAGAAAAATGAGTTATAGATTTCAGGTTCAACAGAAATAAATTTTTCAGGGCATATACTGGAAAGCATAGTGCCCACAGTCTTATTTAATATGGTATACATGAAGAACTGGTAATACAAGTATATATTTATCAGCCTTCAAATTCACACAAATGAGAATGCAAACATACTTAGGATTGTCTAGTCACTATCATCACTATTTCATAAAAACATCATCCTCAGTGTAGGGGGATTAGTAAATAATTGATTAGCCATCCTGTTTTTTTTTTCATGCATGATGTTTTGATTTGTGTGTTGTGCCTCTGTGCGAGTGTGAGCGTGGCGTGCACATGTTTCTGTCGGGCCAATTGTAATCATCGCGCACCATCACCTTTAAGTGGCCAGCGATGTCGATAACACAGCGCGCACTTTGTTCCAGCTCTCCATCTACAGTAACCAGCGTCTCATCTTTGCCTCAGCATCAGCGGAATAAAACACTAGTGTCTCAGGTAGCTGAAAGATAATGCAATTAGGCAGAGACCGCAGAGCCTCAGCTGCAATCAGAGGCTTATTGAAGCTGACGTGGCTGTCAGATTAAGCTGGGAGGGAGACAGATCAGACTCTGAGCTTTAGTATATGTATGTGTTGATTTGTGTGTGTATGTGTGAAGGAGTGTGTTTGACATAGACAGAGCAGGCAGCCACAGCAGCCTGCTGCACATTACACAACAGAGTGTCAATTGGGAACAGAGGTCACTCTTGTCTCCATCCCTTTGTCTCTGTTTGGTTTGTTTTTCCTCTTTGTTTATTCTGTTCTGGTCCTCAGCTGCAGATTTCAAATCTCATCACACACTTCTGATGTATTTTAATTGCTCTTTCGATTAACTTTACTTGGCTCAGAATGTTTCATTCTTTTATACTTTAATTCAGTGCCATCAGTTTAATGACCCTGCTTTATACCAGTTGTCACCAATATTAACAACCCCACATTTATCCACTAAAGTTCATGGGACAAATGCAAAATATTACAGTTTGGTTCATGTGATTGATTATTAAATGTTTCCTTGGTTTAGTCTCTTTTGAATTTCTTCCACATTATCATAATAAAACAACTTTTAGGGCAGACACACAGGCTGTGTCTTTAAATGCGTGGAAAACATGATGTCGGGTGCTGGGTGATACTCTTGTGTCTACTTTTAAGGGCATGGAGGCAGGTTGCATCTGAGGCTGCTAAGTGACTATAATCAGCACCTTATCATAGCCTATTTACCAGAGATCCCAAGTTTTAAGCTGATTTTTTCCAGGCGTAGTTTTTATGCCTCCATGCCAGAAATAGCCATGGCTGAAAGGCATTATGTTTTCTGGTTTTCTATCCATTCATCCCATTCTTGTGAATGCAGTATCTTGAGAAAGCCTTGAGGGAATTTCTTCAACTTTGGCCCTAATGTCCACATGGACTTAACGGTGAACTAGATCTTGGTAGTCATAGGTCAAGGTCACTGTGACCTTGCATGCATCTCATTCTCGTGAATGCGATATCTCAAGAGCACCTTGGGGGATTTTCTTCAAATTTGGCACTCACATCCAATTTAAGTCAGGGATGAATTGACCAGAATTTTGTGGTCAAAGGTCAAATGCTCTGTGACCTTAAATCATTCTCATGAATGCGATATCTCAAGAATGCCTTAAAGGGATTTTTTTTTCTTTTTTGGCACATATGTCCACTTTAATGCAAAAATGAACTGATTAGAATTTGTTTTGCGGAGGCATTCAACAGTGAGGCAGTCTCTTAAGTTTAGGTGTAAATTTAAGTATTGTCTGTGGGACAGATGTAAGGCTCCAGGTAGCCTTGCAATAAAATGATGATCTTCCCCTTCATATTTACCACAGACAGATATTTACAAAAGAAAGGAAAGTTATCAGCCGGCTGTGAGCAGTTGTTTCTCATCACAGGAGATGCGGTGCACACTGCTGCGTTCCAAAAGATGAACTTTGTTTATCTCAGGGCACAGTTGTCGCAACCTGAAAAATGGGCGCTTGCCGTGACTGTGTAGCTCTCGCTTTCCACACATCTACATTGAAAACAACAGATTTAAGGGCACAATAAAATGCGGCATGTATACAGGTTCTTAAAGATCTAGTGTGTACGATTTAGTGGCATCTAGTGGTTGCAAAGCTGAAACTTTTCCACTAATAGCAAAAACACTAATACCACTATAGGGAACTAGTGTTTGGTTTGTGTGTTCTGGGCTACTGTAGAAATGACTCCATGGAAGAGGCCCCTCTACATATGTAGAAATAAACAGGCTATTTTCAGGTGATAAAAAACTAATGAAAACATAGTTATGAATATTACATTCCATATTTGCCAGTAGAAGTCCCTAAATCGTACACACTGGACCTTTAAGCCATACCCAACTGATTTTAATGCCCTTAAAACTGTATAGCACATAAACAAACAAACACCAGTGTTCAGTGTATGACACAGAGACTTTGCTTGGATATGTACTGTTTTTGTCGTATTGAGGTTGAAATTCAGTCATACATAAAATCATAATAAAAGTGTTTCATTATTGAGTGTAGATGGGAGATTACCTAGCTGCTGCTAGCTGTGTTTCCTGCCATTTTAAACAATCCCCTCTGTTTTCTGCTTAACTCATCTTGGGGGGAAAAACAACATTTGCTGCTTTAAAATTCCATCAGCGACTGAAAGTTTTGGAGTTTGCACTTGCAAAAAGCATTGATGGCTGTTTCAGCAAAATACTGTTGTTTATTGTTTTGTTTTGTTTTTTTTCATGGAAACTGCTTGCACTCTAACAAGATGCATGGGAGCCACAAAACATTTTTTGGGTTATAGTGGAATCGTATTTTCCAAGTCTGACTGAATCGAACTCACCAGAGGCAACAACTGTGTTGATCCTCTAAAGCGTGTTGTTCATTTTCTATTTTGGCTCTGTACAACGCATGGCACAGTTTGTTGCCACTGGCTAAAAGCCTCCAGAGGAACACCTTTTGCACTGTACACCTAAACTGCCCCCGGCCCAGCTGTTCATTTCGACTGTAAACATTTGTATATCCCTAGTTTGCAACTCAGCCTCCCAGTATCACAAGGCCAGATGTCCATTCTGGCTCCAAGAGTGGTATGTCTCTCCTTTCTCACACACGGTTTCACCAGTCGTTTGCTTCATTACCTGTGAGTCAGAGTAAATAACGGGATGAGTGAAGGTGCCAGGGTGCTGAAGTGTGCCATTGAGCAAAAAAAAAAAGAGACAGCAGCCTCTGCCAAAGCTCTCAGCACAGAGCAAAGCCTTGACAGATGCTAATTTATCTGCTGAGGGCTGAATTATAGAGACAAACACTTATAGGTCCAGAGAGAGAAACAAGGAGAGACGATTGGATAAGATTTAAGAAGAATGGGGAGGAAGAGATGCCAGAAGGGGAAGCACAAAGACGACGGGAAAAAAAAAAGAGGATAAAGAATCTGCAAGCGCATGAAAGAGAGGGAGAGAAAGGAAAGAACGACTATTGAGAGGTCACAGAACAGATTGATTTCAGGAGGGTGAATGCACTCTCTGTTAAAATATCTGTACAGGATGAATGTGTAGTAAAAAGAGTTGAGGGAGAAGCAAAAAGTCAAAAGGAAATCCTTTTCCGCACCACATTAGACATAATCACTATAAAACCGCCCTCTGGCATATTCTGACTTTTATACCACAGTTGCCAAAACATGTAGTCTATAATATTTGCACAGACAGTACAAGGTAAGTTAAAAGTTAAGGAGGAAATAGAGAGTGAATCACTGTCCTCTTAGTCATCACAAAGCCTGGCAGCAGAAGTTACCAGCTCACAGCTCAGTGTATTTCTAGAAACTGAAGACGTGCAACGAAATATATTACAAATGGAAGGGAGGACAAGGAGGGAAAGAGGAGCATGGCACTAGGAGAGGTCCCATTATTGCCAATTTCTACAATTCACTATGAATTCTGTATGATGACAGTAAATGTAACAGTGGCCTCTGGCATGTATCTTGTTATTCCTCCGCTGATAGATGACCGCGGAAATCCGCTCGTCTAAACCACTTTCACTGCTGTCCTTCTCTTGCTCTTCCATTTTACCCCTCATCCTTCCCTCAGGGCTACATTACATCCATGTTTCACTGTGATGCTGATTGATAGGAGGCCTTCAGGTGATGTAGTAAAAAATAATAGAGAGGCAAAGAAGATACGGCACATGCAATTACTGCCCAGGGCTTTACTATGCATGTCCAAAACAAGAGCATCTTTCATTTTCTTTAAACATCATCTTAATATGGTGTGTCTATTTGTCCCTTACTGAGACTTTAACTTAGAGCGGTTTTCCTTGAGCCAAATGAGCTTTCACAAGATGTTGGTCTCAATGCGAAACTCTTACTGACCTTACAGTGGTCCATTATGCTTATTTACAGGTTCATAATTGTGTTTTTGGTCATGTTTACATGCATTAATGTTCAAAAAGCACTTTGTTCTGCTCATACTGTCTGTGCTGGAACACCTGTATCCACCCTCTGTCTAAAACGCTCTGTTTTGGTGCCTGTCTCTATAAGATGCCCTCCTGAAAATGCCCAGTCTGCTCTGATTGGTCACCGTTTCTGGGTCTTTCATATCTTAGCATTACTGCACCGTTATACAGCTGAGGGATTGACTGTAACATTACTATAGTGACACTTTCTACCATACCATATCCATGCCATGTCAGAGATGGACTATCTCTGGAGTAGGGCCATAAGGCCACCCCAAGTGGGTGGCAGTGACATCTCACCAACCACAGTTCTCAGTTTTTTGTAGTTTCTAATTGAATCTCTGTGCTTTGGAGTTCATTTTCTCTCCTGCATGTTTACGTGGTGGAGGGAATACTTTCACATACATTTACCGCATTATTTGAACCTTTGGTCATGTTTAATATGAATACCCAACACTGTAGCACTGTATATATGACAGAAAATAAGGAAAAGCAAAATAGTTCCCCTTTAATTGTGGCCTGTCTAATCTACCTACTGGAATTTTCATTCTAAAGTGACATGGACTGCTTTGTGCACATCTAAACAAAACTGACAAGCTGAAAAGACGTTTCATCCATGAGGGTTATTTGTCATCCAGGTTATGTGATGACTAAGTCAAAGGTAACTGGACTTACTTCTTGGTTACGAGGTTGTCGTTACTCAGAGGCAGGCCCATAGAGAATCTGTGCCCACAGACTTCCAACGACACTTCCACAGACTTTAAGCAGATTTTTTTTTTATGTCAAATGAATATCATTTGTCACATTAAAGGAAAACAACAACAACAACAACAAAAAACAGCCCGCTAAATTCAGTATTTTCTTTATGGATTCAGATCCCATTTGGGTCTGGTCATTGTTCATTATCTTGTCACAAAATTTAGAGTTTCTTCAGAGATTTGTTTTCTCTGTAGACTTTGTTAGGTAGCTGGCATTGTATGCGGTAAAATAGCTGTCACTGGCTTGTTGTGAACATGCTTCATATCATACAGCCTAGTGCATATATGGTATCAGAAGCTGGGGTGAGAGGAAAATAGGTGGAAATAAATAATGCAAACATTTGTGCTTTCCCTTGACTGACCTACTGGCTTGTTATTTAGTTAGCCATCACACACTGACCTCATGAAGGTCAAAACAACCTCAGCCTTGTCTGAAAGTTGAATCAAAATCACTGAACTGGAGTTTTAGTTTAAGACATTTTGCTGCTCATGTGGGAGCCTTCTTCATTCCTAAGTGGTGTGGAGAGTAGTGCCAGTATTCACATTGCTCTGGATTGATTGATTCAGTGACTGACAATACAATATTATTGATGAAGTGAAAACATTGATACATTTGTTACGATGGACCTTTATTTTGAAACTCCAATGTCACATCCGTGTCGCCATTTCCATCCAAATTCACCTCTTTTCTAAACATTCTATCGCTGCCAGCTGCTTACTTCCAGGCAGATAATGGTAAGCAGCCAAGAAAAAGACAAGGAAGATATTTACTGATACCATCTTATATTGATCACAGGAACCTGAATTGAATCAAAATGGTGTTGTGGCAGAAGTTGTGATATTAATAAATGTTGTATCATTTTCCTAAGAATCGATATCATATCAAAGCATGATGAAACTTGTGATGTGCACCCCTAGTATTTATGCCCTGTTACTGTCGTATGACTTTACCCTTCAGCTCCTGAAAACCAAACTCTGATGTATAAAGTAATTAAACCTAACTTAAATGGATACATGGAAATTTTTCCACCATCTATCCTACATGATGTGGATATTATCCCAGTAAGATGACCACAATCTCCATTAAGGCATCCACATCCCTGTGCTATATTTTTCTTTTTTCCGTCTTTCCAGGAAATGTATCAATGAGATAAACATCGTGTAGGGCCTACTCATACTGGTACATACACATACATTTGTGAACACACTGTAGCCAAATATGCACACTCAGTCACACAGAACAGCGAAAAGGTCACGTCACACATATTCCCCATCTAAATTCTTGTATACCCTCCCATTTAATACGCCTACACACAAACTCACACACATACACACACACACACACACACACACACACACACTCTAAACTCAACCTCTCGATCTCTGCCAGTCTCGTTGTAGAACACAACGCTCTGTCACACTAACATGCATTGACGTGGTTGCAGTGAAAGGAGCCCCTGCGGCTGTGTGTCTGTCCGCTCTGAACAGCAGAGCTGTGCTGAACCTGTGAAAGTCAACAGAGAAATGCTTTCTGAGAGACAGCGGCTTTAGTAGGTGGTGGATATGGTAACGAGGGCCACGGCTTGTCTGTCAAGCTTGTCAGGATGAGGATGAGTGTGCTTGTGTTTTCTCACATAAGGTGTCTGTGTGTGTGTGTGTGTGTGTGTGTGTGTGTGTGTGTGTGTGTTAGCAATCATAAGGGAGGTCATAAATGTCACCATTTCCAAGAGGAATATTGCTATCTGCGGAATAAGTCCATTGTTTTGTATTCCATTTGAAACTGTGGTTTGAAACAGTGCTTGCTATCACCCCATTTCATCACAGTTTCATCAAGAAACAAACACACACGCAGAGACGCTGCACTTGTCAACAGATTAGCCTTTTCATTCTGCATATGTGTATATGCAGTTTGGCCCCTATTCAAATATTGCTTTTTATTTGTCAGTCTCAAGTGCTTTGTGTGTGTGTCTCCGATCTCAGTGATGCCAGTTTTTCATCTTCTGTCATCATCATAAGGGTAAACTAAGATGAATCAAGTCGACAGCGGGGGAAACCGAGAAAATTCTAGAGTGATAGGGAATAAAAGATGAGAGGAAGAATAAGAGGGGATATTGCAGATGGACGGAGGGTGGAATATTTTAAGAAGAGGGAGATCTTGACCACTTTGCACGTTCAAAACAACAAGTGCGAATCAAATAAAACAACAGCTCACAGAGGCTCTATACACAAACAAAATTTTGAAAGGGAGGAGGGGAGAGGACAGGGGCTGAATTGAAGCTGAACTGTTGAGACACAAAGAGCTAGATTACAGCCATACATGGAGTCTTTCTCCATTCCCTTCTCGATCACTTCGAAAACAGAGAAGCACTCAAAGGAGAAGTGACAGAAAATGTCAGCATTAATAGGCATTGTAGCTGTCTGTCTTTCTTTGTGTCTTTTAATATCCTCTCATCTATCCCATCTCCCTTTATGAAATCCAATTTGCCTTGACGTCTTTGGATGAATGGTTAGAAAATGTCAAAACCAGATGAACAATAAATATTTCAAAACCTGAACCAAGGGGGAGAATTAACATGGAGCAAAGGAGGTTTTTTCCCACCATCGCCAGCTGGCTCTATTCTATCCTTTTTTATTATGCAGAGTACAAAATAGCTTATTGATCATCCCCATCATGTGTGGTCTTACATCTTGCTAAATTGTCTTTTAGATCATTGGCATTCACTTTGTTTACTTTATTGTCAGCACGATATTTCACTTCCTTCATGCTTCATTTGCTGCATTTTCATTTGCTTAAACCCTGCTCCCACTATACACTTTCATTCCCATTGTGCAGCTAAAAAGAAAAAAAACAACATCCCACTCTTTTCTGTCTGCACTCAGTCTTGCCGTTCTTTAGCTAATGAACAGTAGAGCTCCTGCGCCATAATAATTAAACTGCATGTAATTTGTAGTAATTGAATGTGGGTGGAAATGAAGAGAGGAGATGTACTGGAGATTGGAGTGGTAGCAGGGCATTAAGCACCAGTCTGTCTGTCTGTACGTCTGTCTGCTGGAAGGATGAGACAGTGAGGTCTACTGGTGATTGTGTTGTTTCCTTTGCTGCAGACAAGGGGGTGAAGGAAGAAGAAAGGGGCACAAGGAGGATGACAAGAGAGTAGTGTTAGGGGAGAAGAGGGAAGAGGGCTCAGGGCTTTAGGCTGTCCCCCAAGGATTTTGTTGCCGCTTTTCTAATAAATTGCAATGATTGTTGCATCATTTGTAGATGTATTGTTGCAATGAAATGAGGGGATCAAATGGAAATTGCAAAGATGGCTGCAATTTTTTTCTTGCATGATCATGAAAAATTAAAGGCAACTTGTTCCAGTGAGAATAAAACCTGCTCTGCACCTTTTACTCGCAATAGATCTGGATGCAACAGCCTCTGTGATAATGATTTGTCTTTTCTGTTGTCCATGTATTTCAGCTTTTCTCTGGGTGTTTTGTCACAGAAAAGTATTTGTCAGTTGATGTTGATTGTGTTCACTACAATGTTGCTCACGGTGCAAAACAGTTTACTCCAGGGTTTGGGCAGAACATCAGGGAATTTCCTTGCATGTCCTATAGCAGTCATTTTTGCCAATAATAACATCCCAGTGTTGGATACATTGCTGCGGAAACATGGTGGCCATCCTCTGCCGCCAGGTAGCCATAATGAGTAAGCAGCTTTATTTTGAGCCACAAAACCCCTTAAGCAAAAACAATATGCCGTTTACATAGCTGATGAAAATAAATATTCCACTGATACTCCTGTTAACATGCTGTGGTCGTGCATGCTCGACAAGTCGTGCATACTCTGATTAACATATTCCATACAAATCGTTTATCACATCAAAATATAGAACAGTGGAACTACTGAAGCCGCTTGTCATTTTGCTTCTTTGCCTCAAAGTAGGATTTTGCAAAGTTTCCTACCGGTGGTGGACTTGTCTGACAATGCGAGCGCGGTCTCCCTCTTTCATGCCTTCATCTGTCCGTGTTGTGATATTTGCACATATCCAAAAACCTGTTGATATCCAAGTCTTTCATAATGTTTAAAAGTGGATTTGAAGGTGGGATTTTCTCTTAGCCATGCAGCTCTGTTCAGCCTGGCAACAAGTTGGTTAGTGCACAATGTATCCATGACAATGCACAGAGCTGACTGTAAACAGACAAGAGACAGTGTGTCACAAGCTGCGGCTAAAACCCTAGTTGAGATGCATATTATGAATGAGCTATATATTTGCCCAAAGAACACTCCTTAAATCCAACCAATACCAGCATGTCCCCCATCTTAATCGCAAATTTGAAAAATCGTAACGGAGTACGCAGTGTACATGACCCACATCAAATTCAGAATATGTTCATATTCGGAAAAACCATGAAATGTCAGTGTGCATGTAAACGTACTCGGTGTTAACTATGTTTGCACCAGTAGTCATGCTGACACTGCTAATGGTGCTAACAGAATAGCTTACTCATCGGAGTGACCTGTGCGAAGACCAGAGAGTGGGCACAGTGTTTACACAACAATGTTGTTAGGTCTGGATGGCGTTACTACAGGTAATGGCTGAATGAGTGGCGCCCCTAGCTAACGTTAGCTCCCATCAGATCCAGGTGGTGTGCACTGCAGTAAACTGAAGAGCAGCAAAATGACCATATTGACGAATATGCATAACTGGCCAAAAATATTCTCGGAGGTTTACTCATTAACCCCTACATTCATGTCTCATGTCTGCATCGTCACAACCAGAAACAAGAAAGTGAGTTTACTGATGAAGATGGTTATGCAGAATTCTGGGTATCGGTTGACTTTGCATTAATTGTTGCCATTTCAACATCCTTTAGGGACTGTTTAGGGAGGGGTAAATGGTGATGGTAGAGTGGGGGAGAAGTGAGGAAGAAAAGGGTGGGAGATGGAGGTGTGTGCAGAGACGACCATGTATTATGTGTGTATTAATATGTATGTTTGTGTGTCAGCTGGAGGTTATTGTGTGTGCATTTTGTTTGAGTTGCGCAGCTTAGTTTTAGTCAGAGATGCACGAGCCTCTCCTTTAACCTGAGGAGCTGAGACAGACTGTGGTGATGATGTCATCTCAAACAACTCCTGAAGCTGACAGTGAATAATGGGAACCATGACAGCACCCATAGTGATTTAACTGGGATACGGATGCATTTTCTGAGCCACAGCTGGAAGCCCTGAATTCAAATTATACCCACTGGGATGGAATATCTCAAACAAAACATTTATGAGCCCACAGAGTTATTAAGCACTGATGAAACATCTCCATAATCTATCATGTAGCATCATCAAGCTTTAATTCTCAGATTTCCAGCCAAGAGAGACAGTTTTCTTTTCTTTTTTTTTACATTTACAGTGTGAAATAACACCGCAGTTTTGTTTTGGGGTGGATTTTCATGTCTAGGTGGCTTTTAGTATTGCTTGCCATTCTGCCTGTGTGTTTCTGTGTGTGTGCTCCTTTGACAAAATGACATCGGTCTCAGGTTAATTTAGCTGTGTCAACTCATATCCAGCAGGCCCTTCTGTCAGCATTCATCAAACCACAAATGGTTTTCTTCTCATGAATATGCAAACACCCCCCCCAGCCAATCAAAACACCATCCTGTTCTGGCACACACAATACCTCATGCACACAGATGTGCGTGCATTATTGTACTTAAAGAGGTGATTGTATAGATGCACTCACATGGCATCACACACACATACCATCCCCACACACACGCACAAATGATTGGCTGAGTCACCGTAGGAAGGATTATAGTTCAGAGCTGTCTCACAAACCCACCACATATCAAATGATAGAGAGTTTGCTTCAAGACAGTTTCATTTTCAAAGACAGAGCTCGATCGCGCTTGATATGTGGAGACGGGAAAACGTTTTCAAAGCGCCATAACTCCGCTGCAGGTGAACACTCATTCCTCACTTCTTTCAGCTGAGTTTTTCCACATCGGATTTCATCATTTTCAAAATGCTATTTTTATGGGATTGTGCCATATTTGATTTGCAGTTCTCAACTGTCAATATTTAATTGTTCAGTACACTTGGGCTTTGCTCATCTAAATTTTAACACCTCTCAAAAATACAGAATTAGAGCACACACACACCGTCATATCACAGTAGATATTTTGTGCAGTGTAATACAGTTTAAATCAGTTAACGATGTGAAAATAGCAGAGCAAAAGAGCAAAAACCCGCCTGTTCATCCAGCCCTCTCAGTGACCTCTGTCCTTTTCACAAACACACACACACGCACATTCGCACAGGCCACCAGAACACCTCCAGGCACAATCACACACTTCTAATGGAACAAACCCCGCTGCTTTAAAGCTTTGTTTTTGCCCTGCATTAAACTGTAATGGAAGAATCCATTGTACTCCACCCTGCACATATTACATGCCATAGTCATAGACGTCCTTATATATTGTATAAACACACCCCTACCACGCTGTCTCCTTTTGTGTGGCACCCTCCTGTGCTGAGATATGAAATGTAATTTTTCTGATGGTGCAGTTGACACAGAGAAATCCTTTTCCCTGCGTTGTTGAAATGTGACTTTTTAAGCAGTGACATAAAAAGGAATTTGATGGAGGGAAGTCATAGCTGTTTTGTATTGAATGACCCTTGCTGTCATTTCCATTACAATAAATTCAAGCACACAGACACGCTGTGTCTATTTTCTTGACTCATTTTCTAAGCTCAGACACATGCAGTGACTTATTATATTGCTACTTTATGTATTCTGTATGGATTCATAATGAAGCTGCATCTGTGCTGTGCGATTTAATTTACAGTCACTAATGTTAATTGTTCCCACTGTCAAGATTGTGCGGCTCAGAGGATGAAATTAGATTTGGGATTCAGCCAACTTTCTGTTTTAACTACAGTATGCGCACATACACATACGCACACGCATATAGTAGACATACACAAACGGTCTCCCTCTTGGTTTTTTAGTCTGTTTAGAGACACTAACAAGGATTCTTTTTACGCTTCACGCATTTCAGTCCTCAGGAGAAATATGATGTGCCGTGACACTAAATATTCAGTCCAATATGGTGGCTAAAGAAGGGCACTGTGTGTGTGTGTGTGTGTGTGTGTGTGTGTGTGTGTGTGTGTGTGTGTGTGTGATGATTTATTCCACCCCATGCCAGTGGGGGAAGCCAAACACGGCATGAAATAGTATGCCAGCAGCTTGGCCCTGTTAGCTTACCACTTTGACTCTCATTCAATCTTAAGTCTGCATTTATCTTACACAAACACAAACAGGTAGTCACTCAGACAGTACAGCAGCTCTGTGCTGGATTCATGACTGAAGGCCCCAAAAAACACTTTTTGTTTGATCTCTGCAGATAATTATTCCTTCATGCATAATGAATAACTTGCAGCACAATTCTAATTAAAGTAAATATTTGGTTATTTGGAGTCAGTTTAGAAGATTACACTTTTCTACCCATTTTTTATCCATTCAGTCACTTAAATTCGAAGAAGCTTTATTGCCACGACCATATTGAAACACAGTATTGCCAAAGGACATTGTACAAGGTAGTACAAAATGGAAAATCCACCTTTTTTTATCATTATAGGGCAAAAGTGCTAAAGCAACAACCATGTCAACAATATTATATAATGTACGCTGAACATACTGATGGATATCAACAAAGTGTATCTGTGTATGTGTAGTGTGGCAGTTGAAGACATATTGTTTATGTTGGTTATCTGGTCAAATACAGGATGTGCAGCTCTGTCTTATCATTGCCTTCCTTCTACAGCTGCCAAAAGTGCTCCTCTTCAGGGAGCCATGATTGTTTGTATTGGCCTACTTCGATGGTCAAGTTGTGCTCACTGAGTCTGCACTTTGTCAAGGTAGTTCTATGTTTAATGTCAGTCACTGTGGTCAGGTAATCTGTCACATTGTAGTGTACTTTTTGGGCCAAAGAGCACTGCAATTTGCTGTGTGCTTTTGTTTGTGTGTCCCAGTTGGTGATGTAGTTTTGATTCTGGTGCATTATACTAAGGTTGATTCTGAATCTGTGGTCTCAGACCGGTCCTGAGACAGAACAGGGTTAGAAAGTGAACTGAGCATCTGAACCAGCTGAGTGAGGAGATTGTTCTCTTTGCTCAGCTCATGGTATTGCAGGGCTTTGTGGTGATAGGAGTGGGGGTCACTATGTTTTAGATAAAGCCAATATTTGATTGCTCTGTTTTGAATTGTGATGTTTAATTGGAATTGGGCAGATTCAGCTCTGCAGCTATTGTTTTGGTTCTTCTGTGAAGCCTTTGCAGAACTCTAAATGCAGATTTTCAGTTGGCTGTTTGTCCAATTCGGTCGAATTCTGATACCAAAGAGGATCCCACACCTCATTACCATAGAGGAGAATTGGCTCTGTTACAGATAAGAATAATTCAAGCCAGATTTAAACTGGACTTTGAATGTAAATGTGACTTTTTATTGCACAGAAATCCCTACATGCTTTCGCTCTCAGTTCATTTATTGCTGGGTTAAAACTCCTAGTGGAATTTATTTTTGATCCTAAATTGTTGTAATCTATGCAGTTATCTCAAGGCAATTGAATCGAACGCAACTGGACTTGGTTTGTCTTAGAAGACGTTTCACCTCTTATCCAAGAGGCTTCATCAGTTCATGCTTGTCTGACTAGGCTGGAACTAGTCTGAATCTACGCAGTTGTCTAATCTGTGTGTTCTTTGTGTGAATCTATATGTGTTTCTCTGAGATCTGGAACTTTTTTGAAATGTCATTGTCATGTTTACTGCCAGGGCCCATGTCCGGTAGTTCTGCTGTAGCAGGTCAGGGTTCTGCTGTACACCCTGTTTGTAGGGGACAGCAGAACCAGGTCCTCTGCATAGAGCTGGAGTTTGATCTCTGAGCTGTGTTGAATGAGACCAGATGCTGTTGATTTCTCTAAGATGGTGGCCAGTTCGTGAATAGAGTGGGACTCATACAGCGGCTCTGTCTAACTCCACACCTCTGAGAGAAAAATGTTGTCCTTTTGTTGCCAATTTTTATTCTGCATTTATTGTTTTTGTACATTTATTTAATTATGTCATATGTTTTACCTCCTCTCCTACACCAATTCAATAACTTGGTAAAATAGACCAATGTACCAAGCAGAATCAAATGCCCTTTTGAAATCTATGAAACATGCAAAGATTTTGTTCTTGTTTTGGTGAACATGTTCGTCAGTTAAGGTGTGTAGGGTGTAAATATGATCTGTAGTGTGGTGTTTTTTGTTACAAATCCAATCTGACTTTTACTCAACACATGGTGTGTGGGAAGAAGGTTTATGTGTCTTGAATTTATGTTTCAAAGTACTTTCCCCAGATCACTGTTCACAGCTATATTTCAGTAATTATTCAGGTTTAATTTATTTTCAGTTACGCAAGTGGGTGTTTTGAGACCATGATTCCAGATGTCAGGGAAATAATGTCCAGTCAGAATAAGACTGAGGAGTGTCAGGATGGCCAGTTCGGATTTTGAACATGTGTATTTCAACATCTCGTTCATGATGCCATCAAGCCCACTGGCTTTTTTTGGGGTTTTAGTGCACAGCTTGTCTCTTGATTCCTGCTCATTGATGGGGGAGTCTAGGGGATTCTGATTTTCTTTTACTGCCAATTATAGTTCATTTAATCTTGTTATTATTTGTTTTTGATTTGGGTCTGCGCTACCTGGTAAAATCTCATAAAGTGTTTGGAATGACTGACCCACATGTCTCCATTCTCAAAGGTGCCATTACTGCATAGTTGAATCTGCAGGGCAGTGACACATGAATCAGCTCAAAATAAATGCAAGCATTGATCAAGATAAGCAAATGCAACAAGTCTTTTATTAACAATGTGTAATAATTGGAACGACTCACAAATACAGTTGAATCACAACAACATGCTGTGCTGTTTGTTATTCTGTTTCATGATGCCTTCGGCTTTTTTGCTCAGACTTGCTAAATGTGGTATTTTGGTCCTTCAGGCAATCATCACTATTAAAAGCTGATCCCACTCACACTGTAAATTTGCTTTCAGCAGGGACCTTAATATAACTTAAGCCTCAGTGTGTCACAGTGCAAGTGAACTACACACCTTGCTTACAGGTAATCGAATATTATCATGCATGTTTTTGATGACATTTGCAATTGTAATTTTCCAAGTGTACCTTAAAATGTTTATTCATAGAGGCTGAATTGGTTCTATCAAGCTGAACAGATGGGGAAAGTTGTGATGATACCATCAGCTCTTAATCAGGAAGGTTTCTCTGGTGTATGGGAAACATGGTCAGTGCTGTGCACAATAACAGTAATGGGAGGCAGACTTTTAAAACCTGTTTTGTAATTGGGGAACTTTCACTTGGAAGGCTCTGACATTGGGCTTAGATCAGTTTTTCTTCTTTGGTCTGCTAGAGGATCAGAGGTATCATTCATGATCTCTGCTTTAAGTGGGGTTATGCATATTAGACCTAAATTCTTAGACTTCTTGCTTCACAGCATTTAAGTATCAATTACTGCTGCAGATCAGAACCCTCCCAGTTCCACGTTGGCCCTCTTATTTCATTTCTTTTACATTTGGCTCCTTTGTGTTCATTAAATTTTGCTGCTTCAGGACCAGTAAAATCTATTTAGAAGCTATTGTGCTACATCAAAATACATTGTGATTAGCAATAAAGACTTTTGCATCCCATTAAAGAAGCTGTATGCCACATTCAGACCATATCTATAATTCAGAGTCTGAGTTATAGATATATATAAATAACAAGATAGTGGACTCCAAGATTGCACCCACTCAGTCCAGTTGAACTGCTCGCCTGGAGCATTTGCCAAAGAAAGTTTCTAGCTTCTGGGTTTACTTCTGCAGTATGCAGTCCAGTGAATATGTGCAACAGTGAATCTCCCGCTGGCCCCACCTGTAAGTTCTCACTTGGCTCACAAAGTTTACATGGTGATGACATCATAGATTTTTGAATCCCTTCCCTTGGCTCAAGGAAGGTTTTACAAATATGAATTGGTAGGGGGGATGTTATGCCTCCATGATGATGCTGCAACTATGAGTCAGGACAATATTATCAGCAGCAACAGCTATATGAGCACAGTACAGAGCAGCCAATTTTTGTAGTGGCCGAACAGTGTAATTACACAGTCACATGCCCTGTT
The DNA here is from genome assembly GCF_011397635.1 of Epinephelus fuscoguttatus. Lineage (NCBI taxonomy): Eukaryota > Metazoa > Chordata > Actinopteri > Perciformes > Serranidae > Epinephelus > Epinephelus fuscoguttatus. Next base: position 36,219,515 of record NC_064754.1, on the reverse strand, counting down.
TCCCAAAAAAAACTTTTTCCTGTTGGCTTACATGGTGAAAGAAACGAGGCATTTTGGCGTCATGTGCCACTGAGCAACTTTCATAGAAAGAACTGGGCCCGTTTTTTCAGGTGCTATTTGTCTGTAATGCCAATGACACACACTTCCCTGTTTTTGACTCATCTGCCCTTTGAGCTTTATCCAGTCAAACCATCTCATCTGTTACCGCTGTTTATCTTCTCTCCACTGTCCGTTGCATTGCAGCGTCTTTGGTCACAGTGTCCTTCACTCTCAGATATATTACACCAGTGAGTTCTGAATGAGGTTTCATCTGATGAGGGCAGTCATTTTCTATGTAATGGTATCAGTTATGCAAGCTATGTGACCCTTGTCCTGCAAATTCGTATTTGGTCACTCCAGTGAAACACATTCAAAATATTTCCAGTGTGCTTTAATAAAGGTACACAATGAAATCGCAACAAGGATCAGCTTCTCAGAGGCAGACCTCATTTATTACACTTGCCATCCATGGGAGTGCAGTATCTGTGACTGCATATTTGACACAGAGATTTATCAAGAAACAAAGAGTCAGAGAGAACAATTAGCCCCCTGACTCGTAATGATATTAGACACATTAGACCATGGGAACAAATGAAAGATCAGTTCATTAACTTTTTTGGATCCCTTGTACCTTTAGACTCCCATTTGCCCCCTTTTGCTACACTGCTGAACATAACAGCCACAACATCTGTCAGCAAGGGTATTGTAATGTTACTTCATTGTTTGTTTAATTGTCTCATATTTATTATCACAAGTAATAAGAGTAACACAAGTACAAAGGGAATCACCCATATTAAACTGTACCCAAGTACCAAATTTATCATGATTTGAGCAAAACAAGCCCTAATAGTGTGTGTACTTTGGGTCATCTAAATGCTTGTTTAGAGGCTTTGCCAAGACTATCATTTCTGGGAGAGACACTGAATATTAGACAGGCTCATATTTGTTTGACCCAATAATAATTTTCTAAGCATGGCCATTGTTTCAATTTCTTTGACCCTCAACATACTGCAGACGTTATCCATTATCAGCCAATCACAAAGATGTCACCGGAGCAACCCACCGGCAAACTCTGACACAGCGATCCATCACAGACAAAGGACATGACACTGTCAGTCTTAGACGAATACATCTGTCACTGAGGAGATAAGTCACTGAACTTAGGATTCGGCTGTTGGAAGAGATCGAGGCAGACAGTGACCTTGCACCGGAGCTGTTAGGCACCGGAACCCATTGGCTGTAATTGCCTGTCAAGCAGCAGACATGAGGTGTGACAGAGTGGTCAGACTGCATAATCCAGGTGTTTGCAGTGTCAATATGGGCCTTATTGATTCCTCTTATGGGTGACTGGAAGAATACACTCTTACCTTTGTGTGCCTTATGTGCATAGCTGTGTGTTATCAGGCTGTTTACTGCATTATGCGGTTACTGCAGATTTAATAATGGCATCGCATTGAAGTGAACAGATTCCCATAGGCCCTCTCTACCTTGCACTATAATGTGTGACCATATTTGGATTCATTATATACCCAGGTTAAACATACACTTATACTGACATTAAAATGCATCTACAGTGTACACTAGTATGAACACCTCATTTGGCTTGTTTACTATCTGCCAACATCCATTTGCATTTTATTCTTTGCATTTCCTGACACCCGTTTGATTTGTGTTCGCCCACTAATTAGATTTGCACACATTAGTGTCCATCCATTAACATGTAGTGTCAAAGACGTGTTGTTTCCAGGTGTTAAAGGGGAACTAATGTTTTTTTCAGCCTGGGCCCTATTTTCCGATCTACATTTGTCTAAATGAGTGACAGGATGTTCAATATTTGACATTTCTCCAGTATGAAGCTAGTGCTGACCTGCCTGCAGCCTGTGAACGAGCACTATGTTAAATAATAGGGCACTCAGACAACGTCAAACAACATCAGAATACGTCCACTGAAAGTGCATTTTTTTCACACAGATAGGCTCGGATTGTTAGTATAATTATCCGACAACATAACGGAAAGGAGAAATGAACGTCTGTGTTTACCTTTAGCTGGATTCGAAAATGTTCCTCTGCCTGTTGCTGCTCCCTCTCTCTCCTCGTCCGCTCTTCAATTTAAATGAGCTCTTATTTGCCCTATTATTTAATATAGCGTGCGCTCATGGGCTGCAGGCAGGTCAGCCCTAGCTTCGTATTGGAGAGATGTCAAATATTGAACATCCTATCACTCATTTAGACAAAAGTAGAACGGAAAATAGGGCCCAGGTTGAAAAAAACATTAGTTCCCCTTTAAAGCCACTGAAAACTTGGTTTAAAATCGTAAGCTTTTCTCAATAACATTACATTTTCATGACTAAGTAAGCAACAACCAAAGCTAAAGATCTTGGGGAAGAAATATTGTTACCTCAGCTACTCTGCTTCATAAGGACTGTGTGGTTGGGGTATGATCAGATTTGATAGACATTGGTCTGACAACATACTGTGAACCGTCATTAGCTGTTAGAGAGACAAAAAGTCTGATTTGAAATAGCCCAAACGATTCTAATTTTGGCAAAATATGGTGTAACGTTCGGGAACTGCCCATTGGTTCGACAGCCCATTGGTTCGACATCCCATTGTTCCGACCATATTAAACTCATTGTTCTGAAGTCCGTTCTGAAATCATCATGATGCCCTGTGGTTAAGGTCCGGTTAGGTTTAGGCACAAAAACCACTTGGTTAGGGTCAGGAAAAGATCATGGTGTGGGTTAAAATGAAAAAGAAAGTGACAAACTCATAAGCCGTGAGCCTGCTCCGCCTCAAGCCGGTCGCGGCGCACCATACGCCCGCCACGAGCTGTTCAGCACCGCGGACAGTCGGACTAATGGGATGTCGAACCAATGGGCTGTCGAACCAATGACATGGACCCTAACGTTCAGAGTAAAAGCTAAGAAAATATATTTAGAGCTTTTAAGGGTGTGGATTAAGTCAGTGATGTTAGGATCAAGCATGTGTATCAACATTGTTTTCCTTCCATCCTCATATCCCCATATCCATCAGAATACAGCCTTATCATTGCACAGGGCACAATAATTGTAGTAATGAACAAAAAAGAATGGCTCTATATATTCAAGAGGCTCTATGCGAAATTCAGGGAGTATGAGTTGTCTGAACACGGCTACCTAAAAGGAGGTGGCTGAGCTGGTGGCTAGCAAAAAACGGTGTTAACTCCATAAACAGCGCTAAAGAACTGCAACAGTGCTGACAGGGCTAACAGTGTTACCCAGGAGGGAACCAGAGGGTGGGCACCGTGCATTTCCATGACAGTCCTGTCCCAATATCAGTGCTAACAGACATATGAGCGTAGTGCAAAGCAGCCAGAACCGGGTTACCACAACAAACCACAGAGAAGCTCGGATTACAACACATACAGAGGGAGCATGACTTCATTATCTGCTCAGCATACCATTAATCCACTATGTCTTTACATAGTAAATAGTGGGTTATTGCTATATTAATGCTTTGTCACATACAGAACCTATAAGATCTGTGGCTCTGGTAATTAAAAAAACAAGCACCTCTCATCACATGTCTTTATACAGTACTTCTCTTCTGAAAAATGAGCCTGCTTGAAGGCAAGAGCCAATCACCAGCTGAGCTACAATTTTCTGTCCCTCTCATTCTCACTAGAAATTGTTTCATCATAAGATTTTTCTATTTCTTTTTCTATGAGCACTTAAAAATGATGAGTTAGACATATATGGGAGAGATTAATTCCAAAAGGACATTAAATGAGAAAGCTTTCCATCTGTGTCTCCACCTTTCAGTCACCTTCCTCGTTCTGGGCCATTATGACTGAATTCACAGACACTCTGACCCTGGCAGTGTCTGTGTAACTATCCTAATGAGGTCTTGTACACCTTTTATCCAGTCAGAGAATATTCTAGCTCTCTCCTTCACTGTCTGTGGAGTAGCATCTGTCTGTGTATGTGTTGAGACTCACTATTCAATTCTGATGGCCAATGATGTATTCATCTCCCGGCACATACAACACAAGGCACACAGCCTCTCCTTCCTGTCCTTAGAAAGCCCATTCTGCTGTGCTGGGTGAAAGAAATAAACTGGTCATGATGCAGACAGAAAAAAAAAAGAAGCCTCGGCGTAATTAGTTCCAGGCTTTTCATAACTCATAGTCTTGGTAGAAGTTATCCTCATATCAAAGGGTATCAAAGGATATAAAGGTAAGCCCATATTCAGACATCAGACTTCAGATTGTCTGGGTGTCTGGCCTGAACAAAAGCCAGTTTATGACAAGAGATCAGAATACAGCACCACTGGGCAAAGTGCACTGTAGGTAGAGGAAATGAGAGATCAAGCTTTTGATATGCAGGTTAAAGACTAGGCTAATCAAACTGTTTGCTTTTAGACTTTAAGATGAGGAATTATACACACGCTCATGTAGAGGAGCTGCTCTCATGAGGTTAAAGTGGTATTATGGTGGGATTTGTCTTTCTCATATGCAGAATGGTCATGTTTTTTTAGGGACAGTCTGTGTGTGTCATGTAGTGGATGTTTGATGCAGCTGCAGAAATTGACAGCCTTACATCAACTCAAAGCAAACATGGATAGGAATCAATTAAAGGTAAAAATTTGACAAGCTAAATAGAAAACAAATAATTAATAATTGATTCACAACAATTGTTTTCTTAAGCTTTATGAAGTAATCTTTTTATGCCTCCACACAGGCAATAGCCATGGCCACAGGTAATATGTTTTCAGGTTGTCTGTCCCATTCTTATGAACTCCATATCTCAAGAAATCCTTAAAGGGAATTTCTTCTAATTTGGCACAAAAGGTCCACTTGGACTCAACGATGAGTCCAAGTGATGAAATTTTATATCAGCGTCATAAAGTTCTACAAACACACTTTTACACTGCATTACTGACACTAATCTTGGGTGCCCACCTTGAAACTGTGTTGATTGCATAGATCTTCAGTGCTGCCGGGTTGAACATGTGTGTATGAAGCATCCACAACAGTTACATCGATATACAAAGCATTGTCAACTGTCAAGGCTATATATGAGTCCGGACAAACATGGATGTAAACGGTAACTGCAACTTGACTAGTGCATGGAGGCATACAATTGTGAGGCGGTAATTATGAGCAATCATTGTTTTTAATTACATGGATTTGGGAGCATTACATGTTGGCTGCTCCTATGGTGACAGTCTGGTTTAATCAGTGAGGTGGCGTCAGCAAACTCCACAACAGAGGCAACGCATCAAACTCCAGCAGCTCCACTTTTCTTGGGATAAACTGTTTACTTGTTATGGTTTAAAAGCGTCTTTGAATTTCACCAAAGTTGTTAAGGTAGATGGGTTGAATCTACAGGTGACACTATTCTCTATTACAGCCCTGCTTTGTCATTTAGGGTTATTAACCAAACATTTTATGACAGAGAAATCCCACTAAGGAGTTATACCTTTTTAAATATTTCATTTCAGAAGAATAGTCCATTTTTTATCCATAAAATGTCTTGCGCTACAGTAGCAGAGCACTTGTAGTCAGTACAGAAGGAAGGCAGATTGCGAGTGTTTTCCCACAAATCAAAATGAGGACTTGCATTGTTTGGCACACAACAGAAGGGAATTTGCTTTTGATCTGCATTGCAGTGAAGTGCGTAGAGACAGTTGTCCAAAACAAGAGCGCAGCCAAAATCAACTACAGTGTGGTGAGCCAGAAGAGCTGCAGGCTTTGTGATTAATGTGCATGCTGTTGTGCAAGTTTGTTATGTACCCCAGTGTCCAGCTTTTCATTCATCTCCCGTCTCCTCTTCCATGTTTGTGTCTCCACTCAGTGCTGGGAGGCGTGGAGTCACGTGGTGTGCTGAGGAAGATCAGTGACATGCTGGAGGTGATTCTGAAGAGGATGGACAGCCTGTCCAAACTCGACAACACCTCCACCACTGACGCACGGCGCCTGGATGAGCTCAGCTCTGCTATCAACAGGTATGTTGACTGAACCACCTAAAGTCTTAATCAATTATAATTAGCACTCAGTAGATGTAACAGGTTATAGTTAGAAATTAGATGAGGAAATCAAGAGTCACACAAATTAGGTACCTTTACTATTTTTTAAGCTAAAAAAAAAAAAAAAAACATATACAAAAACATTGTTGAATGATTCAGAATCCGTGAATGACATGAGCACAGGTTAGCCTTCATCCGCCAAATTTGCAAATATATATAGTCATAGTTACTTTTTGGGTAATTGAAGTCTTCAGATTTGCTATATTAAATGTATGGCATGTGTACAATTCAAGATCAGTTTTTGTCCACCCTAGCAATCTCATTTAATTTTGCCAGTGGTGGAAAGTAACTAAGTATATTTTCTCAAGTGCTGTTTTTCAGTACACTTTTGAGGTACTTGAACTTTACTTGAGTATTTCTATTTCATGCTCCTTTATACTTCTATTTCACTACAATTCAGATGGAAATGTGGTACTTTTTACTTCGCTACATTTGTCTGATATCTTTAGTTACAAGTCACTTTGCAGATTCAGATTAGTAACACAAAAATATAATTAACAAATGAAATATGATGCATTATTACGGAATAAACATCCTTGCCAGTATACATACATTTGTTAAGATAAGCCCCACCTTTACCAGCAGCAACATTAAAGTGTTGAACATGTAATTGCCTCACTAAATATAGTCCACTGATATAATACATATATTTTGCATAATGAGAACATACTTTTGATACTTTAAGTATATTTTGACTCTAATACTGTTATACTTTTATTTACCCTAAAACCTCAAATAAAAGCCTAGTCCCAGTTGAACACCCAGTACCTTTTACTAGCCCAGTGTGGCTACACATTTTGCCAAATAAACCTCTGTCTCAATTAGATGCCTGGTCTGGCTGCCATGTAGTTCATTTTTATGAAACGTCTTTGGTTGTTGAAAACCGTTTAATTTGCTACCCGCTTGAGCTAACCTTAGTTAGCTGCTTAGATCGTGCATACAAAGATAAATGTTTAAACTTTTTTCAATATTTAATTGTTAGCTTGGTAAGATTCCCAATAATTCAGTCGTTCATTTCATCTGACTGAAACCGTGAGCATTAAAGAATACCGTAATTCATAGAGACACCTCTCCCAAATTTAAGCTGGTTAATTTTTCCGTGATTTAAGCAAATAATAGCCTGCACTTTTATTGAAATTTAACAGTAAGTAAAATTTTGAATGCAGGATTTTGAGTTGTAATACAGTATTTTTACAGTTTTATTTCTACTTTTACTGAAGTAAAAGATCTGAGTTCTTCTTCCACCACTGTTGTAAGCTAAAAGTAATGTAACCATATGGTGTTTCCTTCATCCTTATTGCAATGAAAATGCCAACTTATATGTAGTCATAATTTAAAAATTCACTGATATTCTAAGTAACATTTCCTAACCTTAAGTGAAACTGTTCACCTGGGAACAAGTCTAATCTGCGAGCTCATGCTTGATTTGCTCTGGGAGATGTGTCTGGTCTCCCTTCTGAACAGACAGATTTCCAGCTGACCTTCCCTGCCTCCTGCCAATCAGCTGTTTATCTAATATGAGGCAGGTTTGAAAGGAAGCTAATGCTACTGCTCTCAGTCTATCTATAGATGGGATGTTAGTTGAGCAGGTCACTAAAACTACATTACTGGGTGTTAATGTCTTGGTCTGACCAGATCGATCACATTGTCTCCATGATGGGAAAGGGCATTGCCATGTCAAGGAAATGTTCTGGTTATGTTCCACCTTCTGTTATGAATGATGTTGTTCGGTCACTTGTTCTGTCACACCTGGAGTACTGCCCAGTCATCTGGTCAAGTGCTGCTCAAAAACACCTTAGAAAGCTTCAAATTATACAGAACAGGGCAGCCAGATTAGTTCTTCATTGTTCTTTCCGTGCCAATGTGTGTGAGATGCATAATTGACTATCTTGGCTGACTGTGGAGGCTAAACAAAAATCTAGTCTTTTGTTATTCATGCATACTGTCATCTTGAAAAATACACCTCAGTTCTTTAGTGATAAACTATAGTGGTTTTTGTCATGGGTATGTGACATGTCAAGTGAGCACTGGTCTTCTCAGCACCAAGTCCCCGAACAGATGTTATGACAGTTTAGAATTAGATATTTCTTCAAGAAGTCATTGAAACTAAAACTGATGAATCACATGTAAATTTTGTTATGGTAGTTCTGGAACATTTTTGTGAATTGTATTGTATTTTATTCTATTTCATTTACTTGGTGCAGGGAGTTTGTGACAATGTTGTTATTCTTACTCTGTTTTTGTCCTAATTTTGGGTTGATCTTGAATTCTATTGTCTCGTTGATTTTGTGTGATTTTAAATTGATATATTTTTAATGGGTTTTTTTCGTGACCACAGGAAAACTAGCGACCACTTTGTGGAAGCTAATGGGGATACGAATAAAGAAAGAAAGAAAGAAAGAAGACTGACAACTTGCGGAGCTTTAACGCTTTGCACAAAATATGTGATGTTGCTTTTGACTCGTGCACCCTTAAAATGGGGATAGTACAGCAAGCGTAAACCTAGCTCAGAGAAGAGGCGCTCCTTTGAGGCATTTTCCAAAAACAACCAAGATGACTGCAGCTGATGTGGTACCTCTGTACTATTTTCACACAGCTCATCTGTGCACTTTGTGGTCTGCTTACATTTGTCTGTCACTCAGCACTATGTCACGTTGTGTTGCACTGGTTGTGGGTCTATTCAATTCCATCCAGAGGCATTTTGGTCTACCCCCATCGATAACATTGTCGAAAATGAACCAACTCACATTTGTGATTTGGTGTGGCGATGTCAGGTTACATAACTGCAGTATTTAGTATCAAATGAATACAGTTATTTGATACAAAATGCCTTAAATGGCTGTGTTAGTGTGAGCGTTGTTCCGTCCACTTATGAATGGAATAAGTAACACAGACAGAGAGAGAATGCTTTTATGATACAGTATCAGGAGTGCTTTGGTCAGCTCAGTTGTGTATAAACAGAGAGCAGCTGGCAGAGCTTTGTAAGATCACTTATCTTTTATGACAGATAGACATGAAATACTGTAATAACACCATCGTACTTAAGAGGTATTCCTCATTGTCATTCATACTGCACATCACCTCTCTATCTCCACTGTAGTCATGGCTTGTATCGTCTCTCCTTTTTTTAGTCCTCGCCTTATTGTATTTCGCTCTCATCTTCACTCTCATTTTTTTCCCCTCTTATGGTCGCTTGTGGAAATTGCTGCCTATTACCTCAAAATCGCTGCTGCAAACAGACAAGTCTTGTATGACCTTCCTGCTACTGCTTTTATCAAACGGCTCCTCTCTTTGCCCCGTTAGTACCAAAACATCCAATTTGTCTTTTCTATCTAACGTTACCTCCGTTCTGACTCCTTTCATTTTCAAACGGCCTGACTAAACCCAGTGCAGCAGGAGTGATGTGATACACACTGACAGAAATCCCCTCACTTCTTCGAACCTTGTTAAATGATCCCGGATAAGCGTTCAGGTTCAAATCTATGCCGAGGCACTAGAGCGGAAGGATGGAACGATTAATATGGCCTGGCGTTGGTGTTAACTGCAATCAGTGTCTAGTAATGGGCTGTTTAATGTCGGAGGGGGGGGTATCAACTGCGCAACTGGGGAGAAGTGTCCTGCAAGTAGGATGGTACACGCATGCATTCACTGTAGCAGAAATCAATTTCTTGTTATTGCCTTGAAAGGGGGAGTTCGGGTGGATAAAGGGTTATGGTCAGAGTTTAATTAGGGTCAAACACGAGAGCTCAAACCAGTGTTGTGTGACTGTCATGTTTTAAATATAGTTAATGAGCAGTTTGCTGTTAGTGAATACTTCCCCTTAGCCTGCATTTTGCTAGATAACAGACAGACGCAATGCAGTGTGTTAAATTATTGCATATTTATGATAATTACTTCATAAGGGGGAGGCATGGTAGTGCAGTGGTTAGCATTGTCGCCCCACAGCAAGAGGGTTCCTGGTTGAAATCCAGGGTGGGGGGCTCGAACCCCTGTGTGGAGCCTGCATGTCTCCTTGTGTCAGCATGGGTTTTCTCCAGGTATTCCGGCTTCCTCCCACAATCCAAAGACATGAAGGTTAGGTTAATTAGTGACTCTAAATTGGCCGTAGGTGTGAATGTGAGTGTGAATGGTTGTCTCTCTCTACATGTTAGTTCTGGTGACCTGTCCAGGATGTACCCTGCCTCTCGCCCAATGTCAGCTGGGATAGGCTCCAGCCCCCCCGTGACCCCTAACAGGATAAGCAGTTACGGACGATGAATGAAGAATGAATTCCATAAGGGATATATGCTATTCTTAAACCATAACAAGTGATTATCTTAACATTATCGTCTAAAAATACCAGTCCACTAATGCAGCTGCTGTTCACGTTGTGTCAGATCTAAGATAGAGATGGGATGGATCTCCATAGTTACAACTAGCCAGTAGTCACACCTTTGGATAGGGCTGGGCGATAAATCGATTTTATTGATTAATTCAAATTTGTAGTTTAGGCCGATTTGTTTTAATGAAAATCGAGTTTCTTTTTAAAATTCGCCACCGCCGCTCCACGCTGGGCTGCCGTAGTTCAGAGTGGGCTAACCCTTCCCCCTGCGCGCTTGATACACAAACATGGCAGCGAGCACTGAAGAACTCGTTCAAGAAAGGGAACGAGTTCTTCAGCGCTTTTGTGTGCACACCTGTGTCTGTGTCTGTGTGCTCACCTGAGTGTGTGTGTGTGTGTGTGTGTGTGTGCGCGTCCGCACACGCGCGCGCATCAGGGCCGAACTCCGCCATGCATGACACAGAGAGCAGAGGAGGATTTTAGACGCGCACCGTGTAGGGACATAAATGACATGCCGTTGTGTAAATAAGATAAATAAGTGTTACCAACGCCAAGCTGGCAGACCCCCGAACCGTAGGAAAGGGACCTCCGAAGACCATTAGCTCCTTTAGCTTGTGTTAGCTCATTGTGGCAACAACACATAAACAACGGGACTTCGTCTGCGTTAAAGAACTGCACTTTATTTTCAGCACTGCAGGGATGATGCACAGCCTCTCTCATCAGTGTCTGACTTTTACACAGAGGGAAATAACTCAAAAACAGCATGCAGAACTGCGTAGGCTCCTTCACTGTGGCTGCTCGATATAAACAACGGAGCACATGCCTCACTTTCTTCCTGGGGTGCATCTGTCTGACATCACACACCACACCCGGCGCACTAACGTCTCATACCTCCTACATCAACTACACACATACACAGCTCAACACACACACACAAGCCACACACATCAGGCTCAGCCTGTAACAGAAGGCTATTTAGTTTGTTTAATAGAAGGACAAGATATAGACCTGTTCTATAGGAAAGGTAACCTTAAATGACTTCTGTTGTGATCCAATATGATGGTAGGGGAAACACTGCCGTATGATAAGAAAGGGGTCCGGTGGAAAGCAATCACAGATGCAGTCCCCATGTATATTGCAAGAGATATGGTGCCCATATATAGGCTACTGTGGAAAAGCTGGGGTTTATTCACATGCTGAAAGCTTTGGACCCCAGGTATGTGCTACCAGGCCGCAAATGTTTTTTTTGTTTTTTTGTTTTTTTTTAACTAGGAGGGGGAAAACTCGATTTAAATCGCAAATCGGATTTTTTTGTAAAAAAAAAAAAAAAAAAAAGGTTTTTTTTAGGCCATATCGCCCAGCCCTACCTTTGGATTATTCACAATGCCAATTGACGGTGTTTACATTAGCCTAAGTAGTTTAATTTTCACATTACCTTTACATGTATTCTTAGCAGAGCTGGTCTTGTGGGGGTGAAATTCAGCATGCATGTTAAAAATAGCATTATATTAGGGTTTAGTTGGGGTGCCTGAGTAGTACTGGGGAAAAAAGCACTCAGCTACCGCTGCGGAGACCCAGACTTAATCCCCAGCAGCAGTTCCTTTAGTTTGGCTAGACGCCTCATTACACACAGCTGGCATTCAACCTATTACCCACATTTGTAACAGAGACTGCAATGCTGATTTAGTTCCTTTACAGTTGTGGTCCATTTTCACAAAATGTTAATGTTGACTACCCGCTGTATGTATTATGGAAGTAACAATGACTGTGATATTGCAATGTGAAGGGGTATGGTGCTACATTAGGGTCAAATATTTTGTACTTGAAAAAATAAAATTTGAAACTGAAAATTCATGTGTTGATCTTGAATTTTGAAAAATACAACAATGTATTCAAAATAAAAATGAGTGTATGAAACGTTTTTTCAGGTTAAATATAATTTTGATTCACTTTGGTAATTCTTTTGAATGAATCACTTATTTTCACTTTTCACTTCCATATATATTTTAACATTTGAGGTCTTATTTTTTTCAGTTGCGTGTTTTATCTTTTCAGATTCAGATCTTATTTTTTACAGTTTCAAATCTTATTTTGTCACTTTCAAATCTTTTTTTACTTTCAGATCTTTTTTTTTTTTTTTTTTCAGTTTCAAATCTGTTTTTTGAGTTTCAGACTTTTGACCCTGATGTGGCGTGGCCTCAACTGAGAGGGGTGTGGAATCATGAGTGACAGTGCCTTCAGGGAACGTAGGAACTAAAAAAAATTCTGACTCAACACTTACATACACCATATTCATGTGACTGGCAGTGGAAAAATTGATGCCAATGACAAACTTCCATTTAGAAATCTGTTTTAGACAGTACTGAGCACCAATTGCGGTATAAGAGCGATAAATTATGCCAGATTTTGCAGATCAACAGCCACATTTTAAGTGCTGATATGTCCGATTTCCACATAGCACTGTGAACGCAGCGTAGTGTCTGTTTTGCTTGCGATGATGGTGTCCGGTCGGTCTGGTCAATCTGTTGGAGCCCACACATCCAGCACACAGGTGAGAAATGTGAACTAAGTTTTGGGAAATCATAACAAACATTAAGGGGTCGTTTTTGTGACAACATACTTTTTTTGTGATGTCTTTTAAGTGGCGAATTTGTCAGAGCTGGGAAGTGTGATTGTCCACAGCTCCATTATCACAGCCCTATTGATGCTTCCTCATCCAGTAAACGTGTCCCCTGGATGAAACCTTTGAGCTTGGGGAAAAGGAAACAATCCTAAAACACCTCCCTACTCACCTGGTGCCACAAAAATCACCTGGAGCCAGGTCAGGTGAGTAGGGAGGTGTTTTAGGATTGTTTCCTTTTCCCCAAGCTCAAAGGTTTCATCCAGGGGACACGTCTGGATGTGGAAGCATCAACAGGGCCATGATGATGGAACTGTGAAAAAGTACGTTGTGACAAAAACGACCCCTTAAAGGAGCTATATGTAAGAAATCTAAAGCAAATAGTCGTAAAATCCTCCTAATATGTCACAGAGACTAAGGAATAATGTTCGTATAACATACTGATCTCACCGACAACAACAGTACAGCCAGAATATTCGCATTTAAAAAAAAATTTTACAGACCGCAAATCATGTTTATGTTTTGAATTTGTGTTTTGGCCTGTTGCGCCACCCACCACCGCCCGGTGTCCCGGTACGTAGCATTAGCAGTCTTCTCAGCTGTATCCTGGCAGCAGCGGTAGCAGCAGAGAAGCCGGACTTGCTCGAACGGTCTGCTGGAAAACCGAAGATCAAGGATGCGGCGATGCGTCCTTGATCTTCAAACAAATCAGTCTCCAGTGTGCCGCTGTCCAGCAACCTCGAATCTGTATGGGAGGGGGAGCGGACACGACTCGCGGCAGTATTTTGAATTTGACTGCAGTAACCGTTTTGGCCACATTCTTACATACAGTGCCTTTAATACTTGTTATGATTTCCCAAAACTTAGTTAACATTTCTCACCTGTGTGCTGGATGTTTGGGCTCCAGCAGATTGACCAGACCAACTGGACGCCATCATTGCAAGCAAAACAGACACTATGCTGCGTTCACAGTGCTATGTGGAAATCGGACATATCAGCACTTAAAATGTGGCCGTTGATCTGCAAAATCTGGTATAATTTATCACTGTTATACCGCAATTGGTGCTCAGTACTGTCTAAAACAGATTTCTAAATGGAAGTTTGTCATTGGCATCAATTTTTCCACTGCCAAACACATGAATATGGTGTATATAAGTGTTGAGTCAGAATTTTTTTAGTTCCTACGTTCCCTGAAGGCACTGTCACTCATGATTCCACACCCCTCTCAGTTGATGCCACGCCCCCCACACCACATCAGGGTCAAAAGTCTGAAACTCAAAAAACAGATTTGAAACTGGAAAAAAAAAGATCTGAAAGTAAAAAAGATTTGAAAGTGAAAAAATAAGATTTGAAACTGTAAAAAATAAGATCTGAATCTGAAAAGATAAAACATGCAACTGAAAAAAAAAAGACCTTAAATGTTAAAATATATATGGAAGTGAGAAGTGAAAATAAATTATTCATTCAAAAGAATTACCAAAGTGAATCAAAATTATATTTAACCTGAAAAAACGTTTGATATACTTATTTTTATTTTGAATACATTGTTGTATTTTTCAAAATTCAAGATCAACACATGAATTTTCAGTTTCAAATTTTATTTTTTCCAAGTACAAAACATTTGACCCTAATGTAGCTCCATAAAGGGGGCATTGTTTTTTATTTTAATCCAAATATCACAATACCTTTTAAATACCGTGACATCGATATTGTGACGATATTGTAGGGTTGAGAGATTTTTTATTAATAATCATCTGCAATGTGGATATAATGACTAAGAGAAGTCTGTGATGTTCATGAAATTTACATCACTTTATTGTACTGCAGGCTTTAATTACACTATTAATACCAATATATTGCCCAGCCTTGTATTAGTAAGTATTGTTATATTATCTGCAAAATATTACATTTCCATGAGCTGCAACATTTCTTTTACAACAGCTCTAAAGACGACTAAATGAAAGCACTAATTGGCATGATTCAGTGTTTTGGTTGTAATAAAATCTGTGATCACACCAGCAAAATTAGCCTGAAACTCCTACATAAAGTTTCAGTTCAGTCTGAGGACATGTTTCTGAAATTCACAACTTGTTTCCTTTGTTTGCATTCTGATTCACTGAAACGAAAAATTATTTTTGCTGCTACTTTTAAATCAAGCTCTGAGAACAGGAATTGAGAATGTGCGACTTGTAAACATGACTCGCATTTGACGGCTCATTTAAAATGATGTGTGTACAAATTGACGCAAGCCGCAGAGGGTTATAAACATGAAACTCCCCACAGATGCCAAACGTCGTTCAGCGAGCTAAAGAAAACTTCCTGCGAGCTCAGAGATTTATCACAGAAACTTCTGTTACACAAAGTTCGCATTTCTTTGTTTAATTCTTGGTTGAGTTCTCCTTGAAATTCGTTCGCTTCGACAGCGGCGCTCTATGAACAATATGAAATCAAATCAGAGCAAAACAAAATCCATTTTATTTTCTGAGTACAGTGTTGTTTGGACTGAATGGATCCTCGGAGCGAAGCAGCTTTAATAGCAGGAGTGAGAGTTTTGATTCAGGAAGCAGAATGAAAAGAGTATCGACTGAGGAAACTGGTGGGCGAGTAGAAACACATACACACACAAACACACTTCTTGTCTTGATGATGTTCCTTTGATGGCTCCCTGCTGAAGGAGGAGAATAATATGTGTTTAACGAGAGTGTGTGTATGTGTGTGTGTGTGAGTTTGTGTGTAAAATTGTCATGCATGTGTGTGTCCATGTATTAGTTCACCTGAGGTAACACTTGTTAAAACCAGTCTGGGCATGAGACCAGGTCGCAGACCCCTGACAGAGACCATAGTCTGCAGGATTAATGGCCACACACACACACACACACACACACACACACACACACACCCCATCAGGGATGACCTAAGTCTCTCTTCAGTCCAGTGATTTTCATTCCATCACTCATTTCCCCTCTCTTCCTGTCTCTATTTCTCTGTCTCGTACTCTCCACCTTTACTCTCTCTGCCTCTCCTTTCTTGCTCTTTGTCCCCCTTTTGACGTTCTACTCTTTCTCTTTCTCTTGCTCTCGCACATACTGTATACGCAGAGCGAGAGAGGCTGTGTGAGAGATGTAGTTGAGTATGAGTGACGTGGTAAAGTGTGATTTTAGCCAGCGGGGAAAGGAGCAAATGGGAAGAGAGAGCTTTATAAAAACATAACCCAAATCCAGGCCAGTCAGGCACGCATTCACAGAAAGGCACACACACACACACACACACACTCACTAACACACACACTGGGCGGGAGCCTCATCTCTGCGTGAGCTTCATTGGTGCTGACACACTCCCGTGTAGCGGCGAATGGGACTTGATGTCTGAGGCCCCAGCCTGCGATTCGCCCATGGGGCAGCCACTCGTTAGAGCAGAAAACGGAGGGAACATAACGAGGGAGGGAGGAGAGCCTGAAAAAAATGAGAGAGAGGGGAATGATGGAGGGGAAAAAGGATACGGAGTTGATTCACTCGGTTTTACCGCGCAGTAGATGAGAGAGGAGATTGGTTAGTCTCCCCTTAGGCACACGTTCTCTGAAGATCACTGCTCTGGCTTGGCTTTACCTATTTCTCCTCCCTTAAGCACCCATCTAAGCTCCGTCAGTAACAACCTTTATCCCAGGAGGCCTTCATTTCCACAGCTCTCAAGTCAATGTCATACTGCAAGCTTCGCTGGAAGTTATCAGCAAAGAAAAGGAGACACAGAGGCTACACCCACGCTGATACGTTTTTATATTTAAATGCATAGCTATTGCTGTGTTTATGCCTAGCGTCCACACTCCTCCAGCATTGTGGAACACCTAAAACAGACCTTTGAAAATACTGCCGACCCCGTTTAAGTTTGAAAACTCCATGATTGCATTTTAGTCTGGATGGGCAGAAACTGAGACTTTTGGAAACGATGATGACAGTAACACCCACATTTGCTTCCAGATTTAGTCTTATGAGTCACAGCTTGTCAGGTCACAACATCATAGCTAGGTTAACAAACCTTTTAAATTCTGTCCTTTTTGTTTGGTCACTCCTTTCCCATTGCTATAGCTTCCTCTGGCAATGGATAATGCTCACTGCCTGTACCGCTCCAACATGTCGTCGCATTTGCTTTTTAACAGTTTAGCAGATCTGGTTTCTACTGCCTTGACAGCCTTATACTCACGTGTAACTTTCAGTAACACTTCCTCCTCATTGTCGGTCCAAGCAAAGGAGTCACTGGTTTTAGTTTGTGCCATATCAGCAGTATTTTCTGTGAGTAAGCAACCAACCACAGAGTAGACGATCTGCTTCCTGTTAACATCGGCATTCATACCCAGTGAGCTTGAACGTGTTTTCAAGCACGTTAGTGTGGACAGAGATTATTTCTCAAATGGTGCTAAGACACTTGTGTGCACAGAGATTGTTTTTGTTTTAAAATAAAAAAGATATTAGTGTGGATTTGGCCTAAATTCTTAAAATTTCTGTTGCTCTGAGCGTAGATCCGCAGGAGAAATCAACAATGCTGTTTAAACCTAATTTTTGGACCACTGTACATGAAAAAAACAGTCAGTATACATCTGTGTGCATTGATGCATGTGTGTTGGCACTTGTGTCGAAATAAGCGGTGGACTAAGCGCTGCTGAGTGTGATGTTTTAACACCACGCCATGGGGCGGAATAAGTCAGGACGCAAGCAAACAGACACACAAACCCTCATGCTGATGCCTTGTCACATGCATCTCTTGTCCCAGACAGCTTTGGTTGATGGGGTGCTGCCAGAACTGTCCTCTTCCCTTAAGAGGATGAGCTCATTAGATAGAGAGTTAGGGAGGGAGAAAAAAACAAGGGGAGTATAAGAACACATTTTTTTAAACTTAGAAACTCTCCCCCTAGTCATCATTGATTTTCTCTTACCGCCTCTCTCAGTTTCTTCTTCTCAGGGTGTTTTACTTCTGTTCAGCATCCGTCAGTGAATTTCCTCTCACTGGTTTCTTCTCTCCCTATACTTTCCTCCCAATTTGTCTTCTCTTTGCTCTTCCTCATTTCTGTTTTGTTTCCCTCATTTGTAGAAGAGCCAACTGTCTACATTCATCAAAAGGAAGGAGGCTTCATTTCGAGTAGCACGCAACAGTGGGCCATCAAATATGTATATCCCTGTATTCTTTGATCCTAATCATCATTTTAATGTTTCAGTCAAGCTGTTTTGTTGGCTTCCACATGAAGGCGCAGAGGATTTTTTTTATTTTATTATTTCTCTCTTTTTTAACACAAAGGTCCCCCTGGTACTCTTGGTCTGTTTGCTGTGGATGGTTGATCTCCCTCTCTTTATTTTCTGCGTACTTTTATTCCAGTTTTTCCTTGACTCTCACTGTATGTTTCTCCGTCTGTCTTTTTGTTCTCATCCTCTTTGGATCTCATTGTGCAGTCCTCTCTGCTCCATGTCAGCTTTTCATTCATTTCTCTACCCTAGTCTCTCCATCTATGGCTCCCTCCCGTTCTCCTTTTCTTGTGTTCATCTCAAGGGATGAGTTCACATTGTTGCAGACGCTAAAGGTGAGATTAGAAGGTCAAGTCTTATAGAGGCCGGCTTGCACAGTCACAGAGAAGCCCCCCAAAGAGAGCTTTACAGTAACAGGGGTTACTCAGCTTACCAAGCAGAGGTTTTGTCCTCCAGGCCAAATACATTGCAACTTTTATAGGATAGGTACCATGGCAGCTGTAATCTTCTACAGAGGGGGACTTTTGTGAAATGCTTCATGTAATAATATTAATGTTTTAATATAATTTTATAGCCTAATATAATGCTGGCTCTCATTATAAGACAATATAAGGTAATATCTTTAGTAACGTTGTATTTGCCTCACTTGCACATAATGGAGAAGTGAAATTATAATTGGTTCTGTCAAATGCTTTCATTGAGATAACTCTGTTTCAGGGTGATTTCACACAGAGCGTGTTTGGAAAGGTTTATTTACACTGTGGAGATTTTCCATTTGGTGTCCTTTTACAGGTAAAAAGAATGCAATTTATGGCTCTAAATAAGCACACTAGCAAAAATTAAAAACTGCACAGTTTTTATTTACACTGCAAGAACAACCCTGAAAAACTAGTGATCCCAGAAGTGATCCAACATTAGGAGAGCCAAAAAAAGCAACTGAAGCAGAGTCTCTTGCTGTTCCTTTTAATTTGTCTGACAATTTCAGCTGCGGCCCTTATTGACAGAAGCTCCTGAATCTTGTTGTCTCTCCTGTTAGACATTTTTGCTGCTGTCTTTGTGTAAATGACCTTCCTTCTTCACCTTCAGATGTTTGTTTTATTCTGGTTTTGCACAAGCCTCGTGATAGAAATGTCATCAACATGCCCACTTGCTCACTGGGAATTGTCTCAACAAATACTTGCTCTATTCACACATAGGCTCAATCAGACATTACATAGACTTTTCACGAGGGAACTGACAGGATCAAGTCTGTTAAATGTCCCATCAACCTGATTCAGATGTTTGCCTTCTCACATACAGCCCCTCCGTGTAACGTCTAAGTAATCTAAGGTTTGCTGTGCATGTGTGAAAGGGGCTTATGTTGTCATAGTATATCCTTACCTGGTATGAAAATGGGAGGTCACTTATGCAAAATGCTGGGTGGTTTGCAGACGAGTGTGAAGCGACAAGAATGATGGTCAGCACCTCCACGTCTAAGGCCATGCTACTGTGCTGCAAAAAAGGTGCACAGCCCCTCAGGGTTTGGAGAAAGTCAGTTCCTGAAGTGAAAGAATTTGAGTATTTAGGGATCTAGTTCAGTAGTAAAGGTAAGATGGAGATTGACAGGCAGATTGGTAACGCATCAGCAGCAATGCAGGTGCTGTCTCGGACTGTCGCGGTGAAGAGGGAGCTGAGCCTAAAGGCAAAGCTCTTGATTTACCGGTTGAATTTCCTTTGCAGGGTCTGGGGC
The DNA here is from genome assembly GCF_011397635.1 of Epinephelus fuscoguttatus. NCBI lineage: Eukaryota > Metazoa > Chordata > Actinopteri > Perciformes > Serranidae > Epinephelus > Epinephelus fuscoguttatus. The sequence continues at coordinate 36,199,509 of NC_064754.1, read as the reverse complement.
CTTTACATTAAGGGGAATCAGTTAAGGTGGTTTGTTGCCTCCTGGACGCTTCTCTGTGGAGGTATTTGAGGCATGTTAAACAGGGAAGGGACCATGCAGCAAACCCAGAACATGCTGCAAGAATTATGTTTCACATTTGGTGTGGGAACGCCATGGGATCCCCCAGGAAGAGCTGGAGGACATGGCTAGGGAGAAGGACGTATGAGCTACCTTGCCTAGCTTGCTGCAGCAGCGGCCCCAGACACACATAAGTGCAATAAATGGATGGATGGATTGATGAAGCTGGAGTGTCAGGGACTGGAAAAAGATTTTGCTCTGACTTTCACATTAATTGTGCCCATAGGGTAATTGGTTGTGCAGCAGTCAAATGGAAATGCACGATGAAAACACACAGTACATTTAAGAACATGGTATGAATACATAATAGAAATGGCAAGCTACACAAGTTAAATCTATTTTAAAATAAGTTAAATTATGAACAGAAATATAAAATTAGATCATCCCAAAAATACTGAACAATGGCTTTATGATTTTGATAAAAGAAAATTAACTTCCTTAATGGATACCAAGCAGACAAGCATGCAGAGATAACATATATCTATATGAAAGCTTTATTTTATGCAACAGAAATACTGAACATTTTGTCATAATTTCACATTTCCACAAACTTTTATAAGGCTTCAGAGACAGCTGTTGCCCCTGAAATATACACGCACTAGAGAATAATGACCTCTCTGTTGTAGCGAACATATTAAACAGGTCGCAAACACACTTAGCGACGCTTACAAGTGGCACTTACAAAGCTGTTAATGGAGCGTGGAGACTGCCTGTGACTTTGATGGCTGCCTCCCATTTTTTTGTTTACTCTTCGCAAAGCAACAAACAGTTTTGTTTCTTTGTATTATTCCCTCGTCCCATGATTTATTTATTTAGTTTGGTGTCATGCAGCTGCTGTTGGCATGTAGTTCTTTAAGCGGCCTTGCATCCATCCTGTACACACACACACACACACACACACATAATCAATAATTCTGATCATAATCTTTGATGATGTGTTATTATGCTGCATTTAATCCTCTGACTTTAATGAGGGTTAATATCATCTGCTGATTAGACAATACAGAGAAAGAGGAAAGCACACACACACACACACACACACACACACACACACACACACACACACACACATAAACATGGTGCACACTGAAATCAAGTCATTTGAATGGACATAATGGGCACAGCAGAATGAGCATGTGTGGGTATGCAGGCTTTGTTTTGCGTGATGTGCAATCATGCAGTCAGATGCTTCAGAAATATGCACAAGTACAATCAGCAGCACACAAACAGATGCAAACACATTCACACAGCAAACACACACACACACACACACACACACACACACACACACACACACATATTTCCCACCCATGTTATTATGTGAATGGGAAGTCTCTCACCCAACAGAGGAAGTGGTATTAACAGCGCAGGTCTTTTTCTATTTCACGCTCCAACCAAGTGTCTAACAATTTGCATCTCCCACTAACACTTATACATCTGTTGAGATGTAAAAAGGGAGGGAGGGGAAGGAGAGAAAGAGAAGCAAGGGACAGCAGAGGGAGAAAAGAGTGAGACAGGAAAATTAGAAACACCAGTGAGACACAGCCAAAAGACAAAGAGAGACGAGCACGTGACTGAAGTGAAGTGATACCATGGGGAGAGGAATAATGGGTGATGAGAGCTACAAAGTAGAGGTTCCCCTTTCGTTTAAATTGAGTTTAGAGTGTGTGACAACAGTGTGAGGGTACCACTGGTTTTAATATGTCTTTGTATCTATTCCTCATCAGGTGTGTGTGTTGTTGTGTGTGCAGGTTTCAACCAGCTGGCCTGGTGGAGAAGATCCAAGCTATAGCCCAGAATGTCTCCAACATGGCCAACAGGGTGGAGCAGATACTACAAAACAGCATGGTGCAAGGAAGAGGTACAGTACCTGTCGTCGTCGTCGTCGTCGTCGTCGTCGTCGTCATCATTGAGTGCAAAATACCTTTACCCTCTCATTTTACTTTACATCATGTATACACATGAAGTCCTTTCAAATAAACACAAGAAATTTGTGCTCTAGAAAAGAATCAGCAATCAGTGAATAACCTCCTAAGCTCTATGATAAGCTATTATGGCAAGGCTTAACTGTACAGACCAGTGAGCAGTGATAACTAACACGTCTTTGGGGTCATCAGGTGGGAACCTCCTTTCACCAGTGTTTCGTCTAGTTGGTCCCACGACACCTCCAGGAGGCTAGACAGTGATCTGTGGCGTCCCACCCCGACACTCCCCTAATGCCAGGTCTCACTGCTCCCCGGACCGACCCAATAACCTCCTTTACCTTACTTACACATGGCTTTCTCAGCCCAAACAGCACCGCCACCTTCAACAAACCCAGGCTCCGTTTATGCAAGCTCCAGGTAGTGACCGTGCCGATGCAGCCTTTCCTAGCACATTCACCATACCCTATTTCACACGCTACATATCACAACGCATGCAATGTTTACTTTGCAGGGACGACCCCCATGCGTGCGCGCGCGCACACACACACACACACACACACACACACACACACACACACTAACCAAGGCAGCGGCCAAAATCACCCATTTAGCTCATTTAACCCTGTGTTGCTCGTTCAGAAAACATACAGCCGGTCTTGTGATGAACCGGTTGGAATGTTCACTCACGTTTTCTGAGGTTAATGTTAGCAAATAAATTAAAAAACAAGTTCCACCAAACCGAACCACCCCCCCACCCCCGTATCGTATCAAGCTAACGTTAGCTAACCACCGACTAACCAGATAATATTAGCTAATTGACAAGCACTTACTAGGCAGAATGGCTCTTCAAATGACGAACAAAGTTTGAAGTTGTCGCCTGGCTGTCCGAGACGTGTATGTCGCATGTCTTGCACTGTGCTGTTCGTCTTTTGCCGTAATAATGGTAATTCCGAAAGCCGAAGACAATGACTCTCGGTACCCCTCCCACTGACATGTTGATGCTTATCTGATATAAGAGGGCCTGTTTCTCCAATAAACACGTAAGGTACGTAGAGGGCATGACTGATTGACAGGGTAGTGATCCAATCATGACAATGCCATTCTCAGCCCGCGCTCCTACAGGGTAATCAACATTATTTTTTAAATTAATTTATTAATTTTATATTCTAACCGAAAACATGATGTGAATAACACTTGTCATTCAAGTCATCGTGTCTCAAGTCAAGTCCTGAGTCTTTAACTTCCAAGTCTGAGTCAAGTCTCAAGTCTTTTATTTTGTGTCAAGTCAAGTCACAAGTCATCAAAACAGCGACTTGAGTCAACTCGAGTCCAAGTCACAATGACTCAAGTCCCCATCTCTGCTTTATTGTCCCTGTCGGAAGACTTTAGGAGTTCATCATGCTGTAGATCAGCCCTTATTACAAACAGCCATATAAAAATAAACTATACAGCACAATTAAATCACAAGAACAGTAAATAAGTCAGTCTTCAGTCTGTTTGTTACATTACCTTGCATTTATGCGATAGACACTTTTGGCCAAAGCCACTTACAATAGTGGTCAAAAAATTAAACATACACAATAAAAAAATGACATAATCCACACATGGCAGACACCCGTGTGACAGCATATACCCAAAAAAGCAAAGAATAATACACAATACTTAATACTGCTGAAGAGATACATACAATTAGGACAATGTGATACAGACTGTCAATGTCCTGGGCTCTAACCATTCGAGCAGGCGTGGGGAGAAGGTTGAGCGAAGAAAAGAAAAAGTCACTTTAAGTGTAATTCTTCAGTAATGTTCAGCTTGAAGCACAGCTGGACTCACGCGCAGCTGTCAGCTTGTGGTGGAGATAAACTTCAATTGCTGCTGTTACAACAAAACAAAAGAGAATACAAAACAGATCTGCACACACACACACATGCAGAGAAAATGACAGAGAGACAAACACAAACACACACACACCGTCACAAACTTGTTTAACTATCTGATTTTTCCACTGACACAAATTACTTCTGACACCTTGCCAAAATACACAGGTGACAGTTTCTGTTTGATATTTCCCACACAAAAACATTAAACCATAAAAAACAATATTTTAACAATGCCCGTATAACAGCAGTAAAGTTAAAAATAGATCGTCAAAAACATCAACCCAAAATTTGAAAAGATTCAGATCCGAGAGTTTTGCCTTTTTCTCACTTAAGTCAAAAACAGGAGATGTTTATAGATAGATAGCAGATTGGTTTTATTTTTAGGAAAGTGAGAGATAGATGTGAGTGCTCAAGTCATCTTTGAAGCACTGCGGTGCATGCAGGACACTGTGGTCATCTCTGAATATCTCATCATTACTTTACTGCTCACATCCAGCCCTGTTGTTTTTCTGTTCTCTTGCTCTTGCACATTTTTAATCAAAATCTAAATAACAGCCAGCCTGACAGTTTTGCACAGACACATAATATAACCCCCATTATGATCACTCTGTCTTCCTTATTCCTCCTCTCTCACTTTTTCTCTTGAGGGTAATTGCCCAACTCTTTACATGAGAATAAATGAGCATTACATCTCCTTTTGTTTTTCCCCACCGCATCTGCAGGGACGATGGCACACGCCAAAATGAAAACACTGCTGCTTTCTCTAATCACAGATGAATTGAAACACTGCCGGCAGACTTTATTATCATACGGCTCAGTGGCGGTTTATTTATCTCGTGGTCAGGCATGTGCGAGAGGGAACGACAGGAGAGAGAGAGAGAGAAAGAGAGAGGACGTGATTAGAATTTTCTTCCCCTGAAGCGCCGGCGAGGCTTTTATTTTCTGTCTTGCAGCGACAGGAGTCAAGTTTTTATCTAGTTAGTTGACCACATTTCCAATTGTTGCTACAGTGGTTGGTATTGTAATCATATTTGTAAGCAGTGTGTGTCTCAGTTTGTGCGTTTCCAGTCGATGGAGAGAAGCCCCGGGGAAGACTTATGTGGAGAAATGTCTCTTTTTCATTAGGCAAATGGAAACAGACGGAACCTAGAGAGAAGGCAAATACGTTGGTCCAGAGAGAGAAGGAGGGAGAAGGAGGGGGAGTTGACAGACAGGAAAATAGTGAGAAATTGAAGCTGCATTGGCTTTCTATTCGGACAACATCATTTCACTTCCCTCTCTCTCTGTCACTCTCTTCCCTCTCTTCCTCACATCGACAGCAGAGAAGCAGTTAACTAAGTCAGTGGAGCAATTAATGCAGTGAGTGCAGCCTAAGTGAGCAGACGTACTTGCTAGCGTAACCCTAGGATGGTTGGCAGCAGCGGGAGACAGGCTGTGCTGCTTTGTCAGGCCCAGTGAATAGTGTGCACTGCAGTGAGGCAGATATGGCGCAATGTTGCAAAGGAGACACCGTGGGGATTTATGAGCACCGGCGGCGCATATGGCATACGCTGAAGGGGATGATGTTAATGATGATGGAAGAAGGGGATATTGCCATAAAACGTCCACAGGCGAGCGGAGAAAAGCTGTTAATGCGAGTGACACCGTAACCTGGTGGTTGTGAGGGGTGAGCCTTGGGGGTCAAACAAGTTCATGTCTGCAGTCACTTTGGGAAAATGATGTGATTAAAGAAGTGAAACCTGGATTTTTGTAAGAGGCTTTGACATGCACCATATGCTGCTAAATGAGCTGATGGGTAATATTATACTGGTTGATTGCTGTTGGAAGAGTTATTTTCACTGGAGAATAAATATTCACATTAAAGCCAACTGACTTCAGTGAGCTAAGCCTAGACTAATGAAGCAGCGATCGTGGGTGATGCAGAGTATTTCACTCACGAGAGACATTCATCGATTTATCATTTACATGGATTTGAAAACGGGAGTGGATCCTGGTGTGCCCAGCTTGCGAAAAATAAGGGCTGTTCGATCTGAGGAAAGTTTGTTATGCATGATACTGTTGAATATCATGATAATGATAAAGAAAACGATAAATACACAGATATTAAAGTGTGATCAGTTATGCCTTTCTACTGTTTTAAGTATACTGCTATAATACAAGAAATTTCTTGTGAAATTAAACAAATCAAAAAATTAACTGAACTCAAAAGGCCAAAGTCGATCTATTGGTAAGAAAGCAGTGGGGGACTGATTTAGACTATGAGTTTAAAGTAAGTAAGTGGGACAAAGTTTTGGACAGAATCCACTCCTTCTCCATCCGCGCCTGTCACAGCCTTATCCCACTTAGTCTCATTTATCGAATATACTGTACCAAGGTCAGGCTGTCTAAAATCAAACCTGATATTGACCCAGTATGCAAAAGATAGAAGCAGACTCCAACTACATTGATACATGTTTTGGTTTTACCTCACATTATTTACCTTCTGGAAGTCAATTTTTGGCGCTGTTTCAAAAGCAAAACAGTCATTGACCTTTCCCCACTTATTCTTCTCTCTGGCCTCTCACACACAAAACATTTCACTCTCTAACTTCCACAAAGATGCCTTGGCCTTTGTTTGATTCTCATAGGCTGAAGGTCCACTCAGCCACCTTCTCATACACACTATATGGGAGACTTAATGAGTTGCTTGCAACTTGAAAAGGTTAGGTACACACAAAAAAAATAAGGCAGAGAAATGTAATTTTATTTGGGACCTATTTATTTCTCTCTTCCTCTCCCTCAGTGCCAGTGAGTCCGTTCCTCTACTTCTTCCTCAAGTTTGACTTGATTTTAACTATTTCCTTGAACCTAAACCAGGCCGATACCAACATGCAGAGCTACCAAATTCCCCCAGGTACTGGTGTCAGGGTAGTGGGAGGGGGACGGGGGTGTTATATGTCAAATCATTCTCAACTGTTCTTCTGATTTACATGAAAACAATAAATGCAAAGACTGTTAAAAAAGAAAAGAAAAGACACGTGTAAAAGAAATAATGATAGTTACTGATACTCTCTTTGAATTAACTCAAAAAAATCCCTGAGTGCCATATGGTAGTCTTTCCCGTGTTAATTGCACAAATTGACATCACAATGATGATAAAAAGAACAATGTATTATGCAGCCCTACAAAAAAGTATATTCCTGTTTTATTACTGAAGGTAACATTTCAATCACTGTGTTTTCAGCAGTGAGAGATGGGACGTCAAGCCAGTGTGAAGTACCAAGAGACCCCCGCTTTCCAGAGTGTCCTGGGAAAGTAGATGTAAGTGTCAATCTGTTCTTTTTAGTTAAAATGCCATGGTACAGCAGGTGTTCTTAACCATTTTTTATTTCATTGGCAGCATTGTTGTGGACCAGTCGACAGGTGGTCATGGGTAAACAGGGATGTCACAACAAAAATAAAATCAAGTTTTAAGATATATTAAAATGCTACGCTATTTATCGCCCCTACTTCCTTCAGTGAAACTCTTAAATGCTCTCCTTTTTGAAAAAGTTGTGTTGTTTTGGCTTTTTACACATCAGCTTCATGGATAGAGTTGTAGTAATGATTTTGAGTTGATACTTCAAAATCTCTTATCCTTTTGGTGGGAGATGTCAGATACAAAGATACAGAAGAGACAAACCGCACCAAGTATAAGGTTATCACAGCAAAAGTACTAGCCTGTAAAGCCTGTAATTTTTATATAATCATTCAGCTTTTTTACTGAGTTAAACATTGTCCTTTTGGAACCACTGATATAGAAAATAATTTATAATCCCTTAAAAAGATTTTGTTGGTACATGAATGTAAATTGTACTTAAAGGAACAGTTCAATGTAAAATTGAAAGTACATAATTTCCCTTTTACCTGTGGTAAACAAGCTAAATTGTTTCTGTGTGAGTTGCTGAGTGTTGGAGATATCGGCCGTAGAGGTGTCTGCCTTCTCTCCAATATAATGGAACTAGATAGTACTCTAGTACTCTATTTCTACTGAATTATAGCCAGGTGGCACGGTGGTGTGGTGGTTAGCACTCTCGCCTCACAGCAAGAGGGTTGCCGGTTCGATCCCGGGCGTAGGAGCCCTTCTGTTTTAATGTTCTCTCCGGGCACTCCGGCTTCCTCCCACAGTCCAAAGACATGCAGATTGGGGACTAGGTTAATTGGAGACTCTAAATTGTCCGTAGGTGTGAATGTGAGCGTGAATGGTTGTTTGTCTCTATGTGTCAGCCCTGCGATAGTCTGGTGACCTGTCCAGGGTGTACCCTGCCTCTCGCCCGATGTCAGCTGGGATAGGCTCCAGCCCCCCCGCAACCCTCAAGAGGATGAAGCGGTTAGAAGATGAATGAATGAATGAATGAATTACAGCCACCAATGTTACTGCTAGCTTACCTAGTACCACTGAGCTAGTTAATGTTACAGCTCAACCGAGGAGGACGGCATTGATGTTTACATCTCATGCTGTGTCACAAGCACGAGCCTCTCATCCATGAGTAGATGCACACTTCCTTCTGTGCAGCGATACTGTTGGCAGGTGTTGTTAAGTAGCTGGAAACTAGTTCCTGCATGAAACTGCTCACAACAAGGTCTGTGGATTATCTCGAGTACATTGCTCTTGAGTTTTTCAAATCGATTTTTTGGTTCTTTGAGCACCACAGACTCTAGACTTCTAGTTCCATCAAGTTTCATCTATTGGAAATAATGCAGACATCTCTATGGCTGATATCTTTAACACTTGACAACTCACACCAAAACAATTTTTAATGATAATAGCACTACAGGTAAGAGGTAAAAAAAAAATAATTTGGGATGAACTGTCCCTTTTAATGTATGTGTTCTCTGTTTACCATCCAGTGGATGCGTGCACGTTGGACATCGGACCCTTGCTATGCCTTCTACGGAGTTGACGGCTCAGACTGCTCCTTTCTCGTCTACCTCAGCGAGGTGGAGTGGTTCTGCCCCCCTCTGGCCTGGAGGAACCACAGCAGCCCTCCCACTCAGTATATACTGCAGCCAAAGGCCCCCAAGAGACAGGTGAGGGCATTACTCACAAACAGACACCAGCGAAATAAAATGTTATTATGGCTATGTCAAACATTCATACAGATATACTCGGAAATACACATGCACAGTGGGTGAAGGCTGCCAGTTGATGGATGCACAGTAAACACACAATTATGCCTGGCTCACCGCCTCAACATAGCAACTTAACAATGCTGCTCACATGCATTCATACATGAACATCACTTTATTGCATACAGTGCCTTTAAAGTATTGAGATCCCTCATTTAATTTACATTAAATTAATCATTTAAACACACTCGGGTCACCAAGTTTTACGAAATGATAAATGCCTTAATTTTGATAATAATAATAATCTAAACAGTATGTATAGTCCAAAGGGTACAATAGAGGTAAAGCAATTCAGTTTCTGTCTACGATGAGTGTAGATGCAGTCTGTGGGAGTCTCGTCTACACAGCTCAGTCCAAGTATGCAAACCAATAGATATATATTTCATCCTTCCCAGCCTTGTTCTGGATGTGGTAATGAGCAGAATAAAATGCTCTGGACAATACAATACCTTCACCTTCAGAATACTGCTTTCCCACCTTGTGGCCATTACTTTCACAGGTACCTTACCTTCCTAGTTAATACCTATGACTCACAAGCTGGGGGGGTTAAACACTTATTAAGGTCACGTAGACACAGCCCAGTTGCAGATCTGCTCTGTTTCCAGTTTGTTTGTTTAAAAAAGCAGCTCACAAAGAGCAATCAGACTACTAGCTCAGACTTTCCAATTGCGTTCAGTTCACTAAGGTCATGTGGAAATACTGCAATCAGGGCAACAGTTCCTCTGGAAATTCGTAAAATACTATGAAAGTAAAATGAGGGCCGAAGAATGCAGCTGATTAAGGGGGTAGCATTTGCTGTATTTTATATATATGTATTTTATTTATTTTATTTTTTTCTGTGTAGGAAAAAGTAGAGGTTTTCAAATGTAGACCACTTAAATGCTTAGTGTGAAGATAAAGAAAATCATGATTCTCATCTCATGACATTGCCCTTCTATAAACCCTATATCATTAAGCCTTTCTGTGCTGTTGCTGCCTAAATAAACATCTATTAAGTATCTTAAATTTTAATTGCTGGCTTCACTATTTAATGTCTTTGAGAAAAATGGAAACTCACATCTTCAGCCCTAAAATGGAGTAGAGTCAAGGGAGTACAAAAATAGACGGCATATTTTTTTGGTCAGCTTCTGGAGTTGACATGGTGGTGTTACAATTACAGTTTTTAAACAAATGGAAATACTATTAAAAAAAAATTTCTCACTCCATTATTTCTTCCCAAATTGTTGCCTTTGTACTTTCAGTTTTAGACAGCCTTTAATAACAACAAAGACAGAAAACTGCAAATGAGGAGAGTGATTAATGGCCGTTGTTAAGCTGTCAGTCACAGGCCCACAGTACCAGTCGAAGGAGGGAGAATAAGAGTGCTAACAGTCTTTTTGTCCAGAAGATGCTGTTCAGTATTAAGAGCAGTCTGCACCCATCACTTCATAATAGTTAACCTTCATCTGACCCTCTTCACTCTGTACTAATTAAAACAGGCCTGATCCCCATCGTCATTATCCTCTACCCTCTATTCTTCTCAACACTGACTTTGGGATCATGGAGCAGTAATACTTTAATTCCTTACAGAGACAAACTAATACACACTAACAGTAGTGTGAGCAGTTCACAGGGTCAAACCCACAAAAACGTACTTACACGTACAGTATCTACTGTAGCTATCTCTCAAGCTCTCCAGCTTCTTAACAGCAATATAATTTGTGACATTCATGAAGTGAGTAGGAAAAGTCTTGACTAATTCTCCTCGCTGACTTTTATAAATGGAAGGAAAATTCTCCACTCTTTTTAACTGCTTTTTATCACAGGCCAATGAAATTGCCTATATTTTAATATCAAATACTTTGTTCCTCACATTGTCGGCAGAGTGCAGGTGAAGGTGCCCTCTGGGCCTGTGCAGCAATAATAAGGAACTTTGAATTTGGATGTTCATGGAATGGAATAAGGAAAGTCTTCACTGCACAGTTTAAAATGATGTCGGTGTAAAGTGTGCATAAAGCATGACAAAAACAGCTATTGCAGAAATGGAGTTTGGGGAAGAAAATCCGAAAGGACTCAGACAGATGCTGAACAGGACCCGCTGTCATCCAGTCAATAATCTTGATCAAAACATAAAATTAAGCTGGCAAAATAAACAAAGTGGCTATTTACATTGATTGCTGTGGGTATAACTGCATTCAATAAACTTCATTTTTCAGTTATATTCATAGCAAGAATTTCGATATGATGATAAAGGCTTTGAGAGTCTGGACCTTTTTGATTAGGTACCTTGAAAAGTGCTTGAGTTTTACTCTTAAAAAGCTGCATGAACCCTGATAAGAATTAGTTAAATGAAGTGTACTCTTTTGTGTACTTTTTTTTTATAACATTACTGACCATTGCTAGTGGCATACTAGGTCATTCATCGTAGTTTATATAAGGTACATCTATTCAAGCTCAGGGTGACTTTAAAAATCTTTTTTCTAAATATCAGGCCTTAAAGTCAGCAAATTGTCTTAAGACCTTTGCACACTGAGTCCATTTTTTCAGATACTTTTTTAATCCGTCATCCGAAATAAACGTTGTGGATGGAAACCTTGCACACTGATTCCAATGCCTTTTATTATTCTATATACTATGAAAATTCGCAATACTTGACAAAATAAAAAGACACATTTCTTCCTTGGCCTCGCTGCACTGGAGTTACCTGTCTGGCTGTCACCACTCCCTCCCTGTCTTTAATTCGGCACCACAGCTGCTTGAAGGGGTGGAGCTGTCCTCCCTCTCTTTCCTCCACATTCTTTGTACGGTCCACATCCTCCTCCTCCTCATCATCATCCACCTGAATATTACTATCTGACCTATTGAAAGTGAGCTGTCTGAGTCATAGAATGTTCTGTGGACCCTGTTCCTCTGTGTTGTCGCTGCTGTGTATAAAGTGGTCAAACAACTCTCTAAAGGCTTCTGACGGATGCGAAAAACGCAAATAATCAAACCTGTTCGAAAATTTTTATGACGGACGAAAGTTTCTGACTCAGTATGCAAATGTAATTGACACAATGTGAAGTCGTATTTATTTTTAGACGTGCGACAATTTCAGAGGAAAGACTCAGTGTGCAAAGGCCTTTAATTTTGAACTGGTGAGGTCTTGCCATAAACATTTTATCCAGTTTCATGTATCAATCTTTTAATTTCCTTTCGTCAATGAGTCTGGCTCTTCTGCACGAAAGTCCACATTCCTGATGTTATAAATCTGTAAACCTACCACCGAACCGAATACTGTGTTTTCACTTTATACTTGAACTTACCTGTTGGTAAAATGTATGTTAATCTAAAAACGTAGATTAACCTTACTAACGTTAATAACCATATTCCTACATAAAGCCCACCCTCTGCATGGGACCACATATATGTAACGTACCTTAACACATACCTGCAATGCTTGAATAAGAAAAGAAGATAACTAGCCCAAAAATTAGTCTTTAATTGGGGTACAAATGATTTAGAAAAAAACATGAAGACACCCTCAAGTCACACCTTTTAGAAAAAAAAATGTAACCTCTCGAATTCCCCTTACTATCCATTCATACAGCTCACAGCATTCATATTTACATGTGAAAGCCTCGCCTGGATGAGGGGCTGGGGGTCAACTGTCATGCACCTCAGGCTGCCCTGAACTGCCAGAAATTTAAACCCCACGTCCATTCTTGGAAGTTTCCAGTAGTTCTCTGTGCAGCCTGAAAATTCCTGTGAGCAGTTGTTAACCTGCACTTCAACAGCAATTTACAGCGGCGCTTACTGATGAAAGCTGCACTATTCATGCAGTGGACTTTAGTGTTAGGTATTGTCCCCAGTTACAGCAGCTTGGTGAGCCCTCTGCAGTGTTTGTGTGGGAACACAAAGCAATCCTGAATGTTTAAAGTAGTATGAAAGTGATGTGTGTGCACTATATCTTCGTGGATATGGTTTACCTTGCTTTTTACACTTTATTTGTGGCAGCAGTGAAATTTTCAGGGAGGTAGGGCAGAATCTCAGTGTAAATGAAAACTTGTATCCCTATCTTACCCTGTGATCCGAGTTACTGAACTGTGGATTACAGTCTTAGCGTATCTTGCACAAAAACAGGGCTGAGCTGAGGTTGCTCTCAGAGGAGAAAAGTAGTATACTGAGTGTTTCTAGCATTAGTTGGAGAATGCATGCTGTTGTAACTTTTCTTTGGCAGCCTTGAAATAGTAAACACATAGCAAAGGAAATAAGGTTCTCTGGGACACAATCTGTATCGCAGTACTTATATAGCATTGACAGGGAAAATATTGCATCATGTTGCAAAATTGTTTATTATTTTTAAAAAATCTACCAGTAAGGGTTTCCTGCATTTCCAGAGAATAAAGAATTACCATCACACCCGAGAAAAATATTTACATTCACAAGGTTACATCAGCTGAGGTTCTTAAATCTGCAGATGACACACTCCTCTTTCACATCTTTGCGTACTTGCTCTCAGCAATCCAGTGGGTTTTAACAGCATTCAGGTGAATAAAAGACAGAAATGAGAGTGTACATCCGTGCTAATGGCTTTATGAGGCTGTCAGTCTCACTGCAAAGAAAACCAAACTGTTTAGTATTGGATGGATAGAAATTCAGACCTGATGATGGTGCTGGATGAAAAGTCAGAGGACTGCAAAAGTCAGCAGCATTTATTTACGAACTATGGAGCTGTCTACCAACTGAATTGAAAATGTTTCTAACAGAGGTATTAAACCATGGCTAAAAGAGAAACAATATTGTTTTGTATTCTGCATGTGCTTTTCTCTGTGTGGGTTTGTGGATGTATTTCCTTTTCTTATTTTCTATTTTCACTTTTAAAAAAGCCTCCTAAGGACAGGTGTTGCAAATTAGGTTTTTGCTTTGAAGTGCATCTGGTTCCTGTGCATAAATATTTGATTCTAATGCTACTGTGATGTCCATACCAAATACACTTAAATAATAACTAACTTACTAACTGGGCACCATATATCTGTACTCAATTTCATGTGAATCCATCCACTAGATGTTGAGACATTTCAAACTGGACCAAGGTGGTGGGCCTGCTGACAGTGACACCTTTAGAGTTACATCACCAGCGTGGCTAAAAGCATCAGATTAACACCCCTTTTTGCTGGTGCAAAATTTCAAATGACAGTGGCACCCTTTCTGCTCGATTTCCACATTCTCACAGTCCCTCTTCACTTCTTTCCATCTATCCTTTTACTTTACTTTACTTTACCTTCCCAGGCTGCCTTCCGTACGGACCTCTCCGTGCTGCTGGACCAGGTCGGGGCAGGAAAGGAGTCCCTCAGCTTCATGAAGCGCCGAATCCGCCGGCTTGCACAGCAGTGGGCAACAGCCGCCAACCGCCTGGATGCCAAGCTGGAGCAACGATGGAGGGATCAGAAGAAGGTGAGAGAAGGAAACAGAAGGGTGGAATAACTTTGTTTTGTCGTGGCTAAATGCAAAGTGCAGGGAGAAAATCTTTGCAATAACAAAGACATCAGGAGCTTAAATGGTGTGAAGAGTGATACAACGCACAACAGTGGTGGTCTATTTTAGAAAAAAAAAAATTAAAAAAAGGTAGAGTAGGAGGGAGAGGGGAGGAACACAAGAGAACTCTACAGTATTAACACTCATAGTGCAGTTTATAGTACCAGATAACACCATCTTGAGCATGAGTACCAGAATCAAAGTGATCTACAAATGCCTTACAGTAAAATGAATGATTCAGGGTCGGCTTAAAGCATTTCAATTCAGAGATCCAAGGCACGGGAAACACTGTTTTCCACTTAAGTGGTTGGGCATAAAAAGCCTTTTTCGGATGCTTCTTGAGGGTTCTCAGTTAAATCATAGAGGAGGAAATGATAGGTTGTCCTCCATCGCTGCAGTCTGCATTCTTCATCTGTAATTGGTGTGTGACTGTCTTTATGTATCCGTTCAAAGATAGTTCTAAAAGCTGTGTTCTGCAAAAATAAGAATTTATCGCTGCATCATACTGTTAAATTGTTAAACCTCATTTTGGTTGGCGCTGAAGCTGCCCAGTATGGACTTGGCTACCTCCTGCTTGTGGCCATGTGTGCCAAGGGCTTAGTGTAAGAGTATGGCAGAAAAAGATTGTGAGGATAAACGAGAGAGACGAGAAGAAAAGGGAGAAAGGAGGTGAGAAATGATGATTATGAACGATTGGGATTGTGATGAAGTGCCATGTGCCAGTGCCAGGGGGGCAGAATAAGATGAGAAAGGAAGGACAAGAGGGGGATAGATGACAGTGAGGACAGCATTGTAGAATATGGATTAGGAAAGGATTGATGGAGGTGGAGAGGGGAGTTGTGAGGTGAACCCAAAGACTGGATATTTCATTAAAAAATGGTTAAAAATATAAAACTAAGGGTGAAGTTTAAAAGCTTACTTTTCCAAATGTCAATGAAAGCAATATGTAATTTAAACTTTGGAAGTTTGAGAAACTTTTTTGCTGCATGTAACCTTTCACTGCACCACATTTTAGGTCCCTACCTATTGCATTTCTCACCCTGTGCTGAGTAGACTCATTATCTTTTAGTTAAGACAATAATGATAAATGAATGACTTAATGCAAGAAGGCAGATTGAGCACACTTTCAGCATCTTTTTCCCCAAAATGTCTCCCTCTGCCCTCATCTCTCTCTAAAATAAGTTAACAAGGGTGGAAATAGGCCTCTGTCACTGAGATTGATGTTCTCCTTTTTTGTAGTGCTCTGAGGGGATTTGTTATCCTCTATCATGGCTCTGTGGCTGCTTCAACAGCCTATGTGTTCCTTACAACGTGCCGCCGCTATCTGAACAGCAGATGTCCGGGTGTTTGTAAGAGTTAGCCTTGGCTGTCAAAAGCTGTTTATCACAATAATTAGGAATGGAAGTAAAAAAAAATGTGTGCCTGCATGACTGCTAATTGGATATCATTGCAATAAAAGCCAAAGGCAGAATCTCATTCACTTCATGTGAAAATGAAATCTCTCAGCCTGTACCAGACAAGTTCACCATTGTCAACTGTTACCCTCCTCCCTCACAGGATTAATTTTCACTTAAACTCTAAAATAAGCACTCACTTTAACACTGAGACGGAGAACACTGTTTGATTTTAATTAACTCTGACCTCAGAAAAAACATTGTCTGATGTGAATTGACTACGGCCCTGCACTCGCCTAACCTTTGTCTTTGACAAAATCCCTCGCTTCCGATACCAACTTTAGCATTCTGCTGGAGTGCGCAGTCTTTACAATTCCAATGGGGCTCTGTTGATTCTGTTCTGTTTCCTTGTTTGGCTTTCTCTTTGATTGTAAGCAGAGTGGATGTTTACTCAGAAAAAGAATAAATTAGCAGAGCAGAGAGGCAAGTGCGGAGGGAGAAGGGATCGAGAGGGAGAGAGAAAACGTGATGATTCTTTTGAACTCTCAGCGGCTGACACAAGGACGGGGAACGGGGAGGTGTGTGTATGTGTATGTGTGTGTGTGTGTGTGTGTGTGTGTGTGTGTGTGCGTGCGCGCGTGTGTGCATGAGAGCAACTGTTGAGACTTTGGGAAATGTAATTCTTAAGTCAAGTCATTCAGTCAAATATATTTGAGAGGTAGATGTTTGAGAGGCTTTGTATGCAAGGTGCCGCGGTGATGAAGTGGAGGCCCGCGTTAAATATTCGAGGAAATGTCTTTTATTTTGTGATTAATCTGCCAGTTTCCTCAGTGATTGTGGAGCTCAGAAAGAATACAATCAACCTTTCGCTGCACTTCACTTTCAAAGTAGTTATGTATTTGAAAGAGCTCACCCCTTTTTTTCTTTTTTTTTTTTTTTTTTAGTGTCGTTATCAAACTCAATCAAAAGCCTGGGTCAACCCATTCAGCCATTATAACGTAACTGATGGAATACTTTCTGTGTAACAAATTGCTGTTCTCTTTTTTCTAGACATCATAGGAGACATATTCAGCTAAGCCATGGCATAATGGACAGGCTTTTAAAGAGATGATAGTACAGATCCAAGGACGTTGACCTTATCCTGTTAACCTGCTACAGCACAGTCCCTGCCTGTCTGGAGTTTAAGTGTCTCAGCAAGACACTTTGTGTGCATCTGCATGTCTACTTGGTGTGCGCCGAGCATGCACATTCAGTGTGTTTGTCAGCATATGCCAAACTGTTAATTTCCCTTCTCCCTGTGTCTGCCCTCCTGAGAGTTAATTGACCTCTGACTGATGAAGTGCAGACAGAGTAGGAGACTAATGGGATATGGAAGGTGAATTGGGGAGTGGCGGGGGCGGGGGGGTGGGGGGAGTGGGGTCGTAAAAAGTAAAAGTGAGGAGGAAAGAGGAGGGGGGAGGAAGCAGGTCGGAGGAATGTGACAACGAGGAGAAAAGACGTGAGGAGAAATAAAGAGGGGAGAGTCTGTGGAGGCATAAAAAGAGGATGACGGAGAAGGTGAAATTAAGGGTAGAGTAGTGATGGTTGGCAGTGCCAGCTTGCGTCGCCACCCGTGGCCTTCCATCGGACAGCTGCGACCTTCATGAGGGCCACAGTGCATGAGCGAACAGGGTCACACACACATGCATTTGTGCAAAGTGTTGCGCTAACAGATGCTGAGACAAGCATTAGCATTCCTCTGTCGTTAGCCAGTTAGTGATGAGTGGAGCAGAGCAATGGAGTGGTACCACATACTCGAGAGCCACTTCAAGTCTTCTGCTCTCATGTGTACGCACCAAGGACTTTCCAAGGATTTTACCTCATATTACATGAAACAATCGTAACATCAGCACGTGAAAGACAATAGATTTCCTTTTCTACAGCTTATCCAAGCTGTATCATCACAAAAACACACTGTGAACATGGATGATGTTGTAAAAAGACCCTAATTTGTGGCATAAAAAGTTTTGCGAGAGGCGTGGCGTGTGAACAGAAGTGCCAGCAGACGGGTGTTGTTGAGGTGGGCGAGAGACTTGAGCATGAGAGCTTACTTATTGTGCCTCTCTGTCTGTCTCAGTGGGTTTGGCAGGTCTTTGTGCTCAATCCCCACGGGACGCTAACAGTAGAGAGTAGCTTCAGATCCTTTTGAGAATCCCCCGAGCATTCACGCCGAACACACACAAGCATCCACACGCGCACACCGAGTTCACTGATGCATGTCAGTGTGAAACAAATGCAGGCAAACAAACCAAAACAAACAAAATCCAAAATCCATCAGCACACACACTCAGACACACACCATCTGGGAGTGCCATAAGTCCACTGTATAAAGAGCTCCAGTCTCTCTGGTGTGTGATCAGATTCCTGAGGGAGGCAGCTGGCCGTGATACAGGAGTTTATGAGGAAGTACAGCTTTAGCTCAAGAGTGACTCCCTCCGTTGTCGACTTCCCATTGTGTGGCTTTCCCCACCCATTCATCTTCATTTTCAAGTGAGTGCGTGAGCAAATATGCAAGATTGTGTTGGCGGCAAAAGTGTGTGTGCCGGTGATCTGCGCGGTAAAACACAGCACGAACCCACCCACACTAGTACCTCTCTCCTCTCCCTTGTAGCTATTGATTCCTATCCTGTGATATAAAGGTTACTTCTCCAGCACCGCTGTGATATGTGTCATTGAACTCCACTTTAATTCGGTTCCAATACAGAGGAATTAACATTCGCAAATGGAGATAAACACTGGCTATTACAGAGAGAGTGAAATCCCTCCTCAGCCGTCTAGATCACTGGTGCAAGTTGCCAGGTTTTATAAAGCACCCTTACCTCTCTCCCTGTTAACTTTTCATTTGTGTGTGGATGCCAGCTTTATAGAATGCAGTCCACAGTTATTCGGCTCTGCTGCCACTGTGTGATATTTCTCATATTTATTTAGCAGTGTTACTGTGCCGCTGCCAGTTTGTGAAATTCACCTCCTTCTGTCTCCATTTTTGCATGGTTGCCAGTGTTTGTGTGATACACTCTCACCAGCACCACTGTCGCGCCACCGCCAAGCCAAGAGAGTGAATAGTATTGGCGCCATGAATTCTCACTCTTGCCATCTGCCACCCAAACTGTAATTAAATTTCACTTATCTTTTTTTATGAAGCAGAAGTTAATAGAGCAGGCTTATTAAATCAGGGGATTTTTCACGCCAGCTGGAGTCTCACTGGAGCTTGACTCTGCCACATACACACCATTGTCCAATGTTTTACACACATTTTGTACATGTTAACTTTAGTGGAATGACTTCAGCAGTTGTCCTGAATGCATACAGCTATAATACAAAACAACCCTGCATCACTATATACATATTTATATCAGATATCCAGTTCTGTTCAGAATCGCCTCCAGGATCGTAAAATGTGTGATGTGTCTGAGCAGCATGTGTGTGTTTGTTTGTTTATGGGCTGGTGTCTGTGTTGGCTTCTACAGTAACCTTCAAACATTAGTGCATTGTGGCTAATGTGGCATGATGGAGAGGAGAAGAGAGTAATAAGAGAGTGCACTGCGGCACGCTTTTCAAAAGCTCTTGGAAGCTTTTAATCATTACCTCGACATTTCAAAGCTGTGACGGTACAAACACAGGACACACGTGCACTTACATACGAGCAGAGGGATAGACATAGTCGGTGATCGCCGTCCAAAACTTTCTGGCAAACTCCACATAGTTGGCCTTAAGCTCATTATGTATGTTGCATGGAGGTGTTCATGCTGTGTTAGCTAATCAGGATTACTCAGCAGAGCAGCGTTCGGACATGGTTGTGTCTAATCCACTGTGAAAGGCAACGTGTTGCTCATTTCTCGGTGGGTTGCACTAATTATGCAGTAGCTAGGTGGACATGCATGACGGGACTGTGACCTGCAAGTGCAAAGTTGTATAACAGCGCAACATATAAACTGTGATAATTCCCTCACATGTATTACACGATGTTCTTAAACAAAAGGGATTTTCCTATCGGATGCCTGGGAATTAGTTGCAGCGGTTATCTGTATAGGCATACGGTGCGTATGAAATGAGTTGTCCATAATGATGGATTTCTACATGTGCATGCAGTTCCGTTGGAGCATGAGGGGATAATTCATCGGGGATTTCAAAGAATTACTTTTCAGTTTCCATAATTTTCTTTTGGAAGAGTCTGAAATTCTAATGATTCTAATCCTCAAACTCATTAAAACAGTTTGCACCGCAGGAGCTTAACTTTCAAGGAGCTTAACTTTATACAGTACAGTACGCACACATATATAAATGATATAATATTAATCAGATTTAATTAAATGTACTTGATGACATTGTGCATTATGTGCATCTAAGTTTACAGCACCACCACAAAATCATGTTGTCTCTAAATTATGTTGAAGATGTGCATTATGGTACATAATAAAGAATGGCTGGATGTTTTTAGGCTTATTAACAGGGGGTCTTTGCTGCTGCTCTCACTGCCTTAGGCTTCCATGTAGGCGCATGGAAGGGCAGAGAGGTCCCAGAACACAGTCATATCGCCAAATATCAAATTGCAAATGGAAATAAAGTTTTCTATGACTAAAACAGAGGTAACACAGATAACAAAGTCCCACTTAGCAGCCGAACATTATTAATATTTAGTAAAGTATATTGTTTTTGTTTTGTTAATGTTAGTAGATGGTTTAGAAAATGAAGATGAAGTTACTCAGAAACGTATTCATACTTTTTTTCCTAACTGTCTGCAGAACTTAACTACATTGAGGGATCATTCCGGTTTATTGTTAATTATAACATTGTACTCACAAAGTTTATTGCTGAGATTTGTGAATACTGTGACATTACCCACGACGAGTCAGGCCAAGCAAGAAACACAAGCAGTGAGATGAATTTTAAGTGAAGCTAAGATAAGATTAGCCAGATTTATGTGGAATTAAAAATGAAGGCATGGTAAAAATGTTACCAAGCATCAGTTGTAAACATCCATTGCAGTTTATAGACCAACTTCATGATTCAACCTTTACTTACCACACATGCCTCAGTTGATCTTAAATTTCAGGTGCACTTTTAAAGAAAGTTTTAAGATAATCTGGTTGCTAATGTTTTTTGTCCCATAGGACATTAGTGTAGTGATGTCACCATGTTCCTAGATCTCACTGATTATCTCGGTGAGTGTGATGTTTTCATAACCTATGGAAATGATAACCAAAATTATAAAATTAAGACCCTTAAAACCTCTTAAGTCATGTGAGTTAGTGACTGATGTAGATGATAACACAATCTGAAGCCTCAACAAGCTTTGTATTCTTACAGTCAATATTCCTCTCAAATGGAGATTTTGGTGTTTAGCTTCTCCACAGACTCTTATTTTAACTCTCTGCTGCTCTGTGTACCTGCCCTCCTTCAGATCCTGGTCCATGTGGGCTTCCTAACAGAGGAGTCTGGAGACGTTTTCAGCCCCAAAGTGCTGAAGGGGGGTCCTCTGGGAGAGATGGTCCAGTGGGCTGACATCCTCACTGCTCTCCACGTTCTGGGACATAACCTCAAGATCTCCATGTCTGTCAAGGAGCTGCAAGGGTGAGTTACTGTATCTTAAAGTAGGGCTCAACAATATTTGGATATTGCTCATGACATGAGATTAGATATTGTCTTTCAGATATTGTCATGTCGTTAGTGCTGTCTTTTCCTTGTTTTAAAGGCTGCATTACAGTAAAGTGATGTAATTTTCTGAACTTACCAGACAGTTCTGTTTGTGAAAGCACCAGTAGTCAACCCTTTGGTCGAAAATATTGTGATATTTGATTTTCTCCACATTGCCCAGCTCTATCCTAAGGCTACCAAATTTGACTTGTTATTGGTAATTGGTTTTGAGCAGGTGATGATGGGGCCTATGTTAACTTCTCTTCTCATTCAGTGTTTGCCTCTGAATCGTAACTGGTATGAAGAGAAGCCAGTAGGTGACATTTCTTGTGTCATGTTTGCTTTGAAAAGGGAATTTATTGATTGATAGGCTTAACAGCTTGATTGCTTGAACCAGAGAAGGAACATTTACCTGTGTTATTTACTATATGAATTATTTTCATGTCATCTTGTCACAGTTGTATTTAAAGGCACAGTTCACAACAAAATCAAAAATATGTATTTTTTGTCTTTCTTGTAGTGGTATTTATCAGTCTTAATTGTTTTGGTGTGAGTTACAGAGTGTTGGAGATATCAGCCGTGGAGATGTCTGCCTTTTCTGAATATAATGAAACTAAATGGCACTCGGCTTGTGGTGCTCAAAGCGCCAAAAATAAATAAATAAAATACATCTGAAAGACTCAACAGTAATATCTCTTTCAAGAAATCATGACCCGATCATAGCAAGTTGATTATTCAGAATAATTAACAGACATTGAGGTGAGATGTTTTTAATGCAGGAACTAGTTTGTTTCTGCTGAACTATACCAACCAATCATACCACGGAAGGAATCATGCATCTACTGTTAGCTCATCTAGAACCACTAAGCTAGCTGACGTGACAGTTCAGCCAAGGAGGGTGCCGTAAAATATTTGCATCTACTGCTCTCACAAGCATGGTCCTGTCATGTATGAGTAGATGCACGCTTCCTTCTGCACAGTGATATGGTTGGTGGGTGTGTTTCTGTAGAAAGAAAATAGGTTGTACATGAAACTGCTCAAAACAAGGTCTGTGGATTATCTTGAGTTACGGGGTCATGATCTCTGGGATAAGACATTGATGTTGAGTTTTTCAGTTTTGTTTTGTTTTTTGTTTTTTTTCTTCTTGCTGAGTGCCATCTAGTTCCATATATTAGAGAGAAGGCAGACATCTCTACGGCCGATATCTCCAACACTCTGTAACTTACAGTAAAACAATCAAAACTGATAAATGGCACTACAGAGAGAAAGAGAGAAGCAATATCTATCTTTTTATTCTGGGGTGAGTTGTCCTTTAAACATATCTATCTTTTTATTCTGGGGTGAGTTGTTGTCCTTCAAACATGTTTGTTAGGAGGGATACAACATGTCTGCCACAAAATGAACCTGATGACAGCTGTGACAACAAATCAACGACTTTTTACAATCCTCCTGTAACCAATGTGTTCTTGTACTCCCACATATTGTATTCAAGGTGTTTAAGAGAGCACTGTGCTCTAACTACACGTATTCCCACTTAAGATTATGTACTGAATGAGGACCCTAAGGTCCTGTTGATTTATTTGTTGCTGTATTGATCCAGTATTGACGCACTCCACAGTTTCCTGTCAACGTGACTGCGTTGGTGTGTGTCTTTTATCCCCTGCGTCAGCATGCTTGCATGTTTCTGCTGACGGATACAGCAATAGAGCCAACACACACACACAAATGGGTGGATGAATGTAAATCAGCCCTGTTGGGAGAGATCCCTCAGGCTTGTTCTGTCCAGTCTAGCTACTTCATGGCCGAGACTGAATAAATCACACAGGTTGTCAGGCTCCCGTGAAGATGGATGGCTAATGTTGAATAGCAGAATTATGAATAGGTATGAGTTTGAGAAGACAACTGAATCGCGCTACAGATGGGCGACGTCTTCGTTCAGCCTTGATTGGGCCAGAAGTCTTTGTCTTTCTGCCACCATTGATCACTGCAATGACATAGGCATAGAGTATAGATCAATATAATGATGTCTGCAGAGACCCTGCTGCACTCTTTTGCACTGTGCACTGCCTGCGACAACTCTCACAAATCATACAAGAAGTACTGTATTGACCCCCAGCCTTTGGTAGTCATTTTGTCATTTTAGTCATTTTGTAGACACCTCTTGCACGGAGCAAGAGAGAGTATGAAAATCAAGAGGAATCTTGTTCTTAAAAAATGAGTTTAGAGATGGCAGGGACATCCACAAGGCTGAGCTTAGTCGTCACACTGGAAATGGATGGCAGGATGGTTTTTACAGCGTGCGTGTCACTGTAGTGTCTCGGGACCCGCATTTTAAAATTGGTCTTTTTCCCAACCGGGGCCACGATGTGTTTTAGGCGACTGTGAAGTGTAATCTGACATACCAGCATGAAGAATTATTTGGTCCACCTTGCCCACATGGAATGGCTTTGGAAGGAAAAATAGCTCTTAGCTTTGGATTACTTGAGGAAAGAGTCTAATCTTTCTTCAAACTGCATTTGGATCCTGACTCAGTCGTTAAAAAACACTGGTGTGAGAAATAGCACATCAACTTTGCCTCCCGATGTCAATCTTTCCACATGGTTTGCTGCAGTAAAATGGAACACAGAAGGGTTATGCAGTGTGTCCAATCGTTTTTTGTTGGTGTGTCAACTTTTTTGTTCCCACACCTTTCATTTCCCTCGGTCCCTGCCGCCAGTAAGACAAAAAAAGAAAGTTACGGTTGAACTAAGGTGGTAATGCAGTTTGGCTGTCTAGAAATAATAATACTGTGTTCTCTTCCCTTATGTCTCTCATGCTTCCCACAAACAACCCAATCGCCAGAGAAAATGTTGGCTACCACATTTGTACGTTACAATATAGTGGATACATTGAAACTTTATATTTCTTTAAGTTTCCACAATGCTGTACATAATGTGTGGTTGAGTTTAGTCACAAAAGCCATTTGATTATGCAGGGTTTCCCACAGAATTAAAATCTATATGTGGTTGTAGTTGACGACTGGGGCGAGGGGGAATAGGCAAACTCTCTGTTTATTTTCTAGTGTGTGTGTGTGTGTGTGTGTGTGTGTGTGTGTGTGTGTGTGTGTGTGTCCCTTTGTAGCTATTATTCTGTGTTCCCTCTCTAAATTCGAGGACTTTCTTGCGGGTCCATGAATGCATCTCAGAAGGAATTATTGGTGAGTTCTCTTTTTCTTAGCAGCAGTTTGTGGAGTTTGAGTCATGGGATGGATCATTGATCAGTTAATCCAATCAGAACTGATCAGATCAATGGATGAGTGGTGCTTCCACTGCAGTGGCAGATAAATGTAAACTTTAAGACCCAGCACAATGAACTGTTAAGTTTTACTTTCACTGCTCCTGACAGTATTTATATATTTCAACAGAACTCCTACTGAATGGTCCAGCTCCAAAAATAGAAAATCAATACATGGCAGCAGATGTTAGTAGGCCACCACAAATACATGAATATGAAGCAAACTGTGGTTATGCTCAGGAAAAGATTATGTATGATCTTTTAAAATATGTTTTTGGTACAAATTACAGCTAGAAAAGCCATTGATGTCTTGGTAAAGACCAACTACTTTTTGGGACACTTTGCCTGATAAAAAAACAGCGACTGGTTGCAAAAAAACATTCATGTTTGGTTACTAGAAAGCTACTGAAAACATAGAAATGGCTAAAAAAACAACCAGTTTTGTTGTTTGTTGGTGTCAGACAGTGGTCTGCAGCTTGGCAGGTGTCTGGCATAGGTGTCACGCCATCCACCATCTCCTCTGTCCTCTGATGACAAAGTCAGCCCACATACTACGTCACCTTGGAAACACTGATGTGATGTTAAAACAAATTTAACATATCAGTGATGTGCAGGACCATACAATGCAATGCCATTTTCTTTTGGCGACTGGGCTGCCACAAATCTGTGGTGTCTTTATTGATCTTTGGCTCATCATAATGTTGAGAAACCCTTACAGCTAACATGTTATTGACGAGATAATGTGATACGTGATAATTCAAGGTAAACAGATGCTGCTTACTTTTTTTTAGTATAAATGGCATATTGATCCAGTAGATAGTCTTTTGTTATGTTATATGGTTCAAATACATAATTAACCACCATATTTCCTGCCTTGCTGCAACGCTGTGCACACAACTATACACACAAATACACAGGGATTTGAAAAGTATTGATTTTCTTGGCACAATACGTACACAGGGGGTAAAAACTTTGTGAACGAATTAATCAATTAGAGTACTCTCAAAATAACAGAAGTCTGCTGTTTTGATGTTGTTTGTCTGTACTCCCGCACATTAACTTTGTGTATATTCACATCAAGCAAAAGCAATCATCGGGTTTTGTCAGTGCACAGACAAGAAAAAACGGAGCCATAGTGATGACATCCTGAGTGGCTCACAATCAACATTTCACACAAAATATACCTCAGATGCAAATCAACAAACAGTATTTGCACACAGATGATTTATTTGATTTATTTTGGTTCCAAGTTGGAGTATTGTCTGCTGGTGTGATGGACGTAAAGAGACACACTGACAGATAAACAGTGTTATATTGTATTGGGTAAATAATTCCATCAAGACTTCCGACACTTGTGGTGTAACTTCAAAGCTTCCCACTACAGTCCTATTTCAGGTCTGATTTCTCACCATATTATTTCTGTCTCTTACAGCACTCCTCTGTAGTTTTAAAAATAGTATTTTTCTCTGCCTACTTTCTCTCACTTGTTCCCAGTATTGTCCATTTTTGTGGGCATTGAATTTCTTCTTTTGTTTACCCATGTCCCTAATATTGTGCAAGAGTGCTCACAAAGACATGCAAAGATGCAGCCATATAAATAAAAATACAGACAAATGCTCTGACAATCTGGACAAGCAAGCCGACCGAGACGAATGGAAAACCAGGCACAAAGACAACAATTGCCCCAAAGAGGCTGCTTTGTGAAAGCTGAGTCCAAACACAGATTTAGAAAAATGTCTTTGCTTTTAGTTTGGGTAACATTAGTACAAAACTGAACAAAAAGTGCCCAGGGTCCATCCACCTCCACAGTTCTACAACTCAAACTACAATGGTGTGTGTGTGTGTGTGTGTGTGTGTGTGTGTGTGTGTGTGTGTGTGTGATACATTGCTCTCATGGCCACATCTGAGAGTTGTAGTTGGCTGAGGAGGAAGCAGAAGGTAGCTGTAATTGGCCACTGAGGGGATGATTTGGTCCAGGGTTATGTTACTGTATATAACATACACCCTGATTTGTAGTTTACAGTCAGTACTACAATCAGGTGGCTGGACTGTATTCACTAGAGATGTATGATCAGAGCACACAGAGATTCACTAACATACTGTGGCCCCCAGGCGATGGCTGAGAATGAAAATAAACCAGAACAAACAGACAAAAGCAACTTAACTCGGTAAGCCACATAATTACATAGATAAAACCTGAACTACACTGATTTCTAATCTGTTTTTGTGCTCTTTATATTAATGTGATAGTGTTGTGTTGTGGCCTGCAGGTCATAATGATAAGGAAATCATTCACTTATAATCTCCCTTTTCTGTGACATATCTCATGGCTGTCACTGTGCGGGCGGATGAACCAATGAGAGAATGTGAGTACAAAAGCCTGCAGGGGAGAAGTGGGAGGACATGACAGAACAGCAAGCAAAGTGCTGAGTTGGCATCTGTGGAGTTTGGGGCGGGGACTTGTGTTATTCAAATATGCAAATAATGGCTCTTTGCATTGGATTTTTTTTTTGTTGGAAGGCTCCCTGATAAATGCCATCCCTTTGTTTTGGATCTTGCTCTGTCCTTCAATTCTGCACAAAGCAGAAATTTTGCTCGCACCGCTCACACACCAGCACACAAACCTTAAGTTAATTCAATACAGGTTTTTGCATCCCCTTGTCTCTGCTGAGTTTGCACTTCTCACTACGTGGGCTAACTGAGCAGCTTGATGGAAATGAAGCTGAATTTGGTGCCAATTAGATTGGCAAGGCACCTGAGATGTATTAGTGTGAGACTGAGGAAAGACAGGGCTCCACCTGCTCTACATTACAGACTCGAGGGTGCGGATCACTGAGAACTGCTGCAGTCAATGTGAAGGTGGATGGTCAGCACCTTTGTGCCTGATCCTGTCACTACTGTAAAGAGACATATAGACAAATTACTAAAACTTATGGATTAAAGAATCTCGCACAGGAGAGGAAGATATGGCCTTTTGTGTGTGTAGCACACACTAGCCACATGTGGACTGAAGGATTAGTCACTGTGTAGTACAGTAGTCAGGATGTGAAGATCCAAGGAACAAATATGATAAACTGCTGGTTTCTTGAGCATCACCTATGGTGCCAGAGTAGAGCCCCATTTATGCTCAATGTTGGTTACACTAATTTAGGCTGACCAAACGTCCTCTTTTGCCCGGACATGTCCACTTTTCACGTCCTGTCCGGGGGGTTTTTATAAATTGATGATAATGTCCGGTTTTCCATGTGTTTCTGTGTTTGTGTGTGTTAGAGTGCGGCACGGGCAGCATATTTCTGTCCGAACCCGAACCGAGCCCGACATTATTTAATGACCAAAGCACTGAGTTTGTGTCACACAGTTGTTACGGTTAGAGGCTATTTAACAGGCCGGGCGTGCTCAGCTGCAGAGAGGGAGACCTCCGTGTTTGAGACGGGAGCGGGAGGTGGGAGGTCCGACGCTTCCAGCGAGAGGAGAGGGAGAAATAAAACAAAATAAGATAAAATAGGAAAAACCTGTCTACCTCTTTTATTTTATTTTCAGTGTTTAATCAAGGTGGAGGCGGGCGGCTGGAGGTCCGAGACTTCCAGCGAGGAGAGAGGTAGAAACAAACAGCCAATGTGTGTCTGTGTGTGTTATGTTCAGGTGTTGTCACGTAAATAACAGTGCCCAAGCAATAAACAGGACAGACAATAGGATTTTATTTATTTTTACACAACATTTTCACTGAAAGCTGACCGAATCCGACCCGAGCCCAAATACAATTTATAGCTACATTTTTGACCAAACCCGGCCCGACCCATCGGGTACTGTCGGGCTCGGATCGCCACACTCTAGTGTGTGTATGTGTCCTTATTGGGGCCTATCTGAATTTCTGTGTTTGAGAGATATTATTTTGTAATATAACTGAATTTTCTATCCATACATATAAATTTTAAATATATTAAATTGATAAGGCATCTTTGAGTAAACTGCGAGTATTATTTAAGTAGGCTATGTCGTGGCCGGCCGAATGGAAATCAAAATATGGTCACCCTAACTAATTTCCCCTCGGGGATCAATAAAGTATTTCTGATTCTGATTCTGATTGTGCCTTCTGTCTGTACTCTACTCTCATGCCGTCGTTGTTTGTGCACATCTTCTGAAAGCTTACAGATTCGATCAAAACAGAGCAGTACCACCACCAATCGTGTAGCGTAGTTCAAGCAAGACACAACTGTAGGACACAACAAAGATATGTTAAAATGGCAGAATGGGACAAATTGGTGTTATAGTGAAAAGAATTCTCCGTCCAAATGTGGCAGTGTGATTATTGGCTTTACAGACCACTGCTGTCTACTACACTGCCTCCATTTAAAGGTATATTATCCCGACCTCCTCCACTGTTGCCGCGTTTGTTGTCGTGAGAAACTTTTGACTCTGCCCTCTAGTGCCATCTAGTCGTTGTATTTATGTCAGCATAAAGGATGCATGGAGGTATGTGGGCAGAAACGGTTCCAACGTCTAAAATGAACCTATCTATTTTCGTGTGTAAAAAGAGTATAAATGAGCCTTTCATTGTCCTTTACATAATGATTACTCAGAGTAACCACAGACTGTATAAATAATGGACGTAGCTAGTGTGACACCATCCATAGCTTTGTGGACTCCCATTTTGAACTGGAGTTCAGCATTTTGGCTGTAGGCATCTTGTTTTTTTGGTGCCAGAAGTGACCATATTTGGACAAGAAGGTGGAGCTGTGGAGAAGCGAGGGATGGATTTGACTGATTTGACAGACAGCTTGTGACTCAAAGCAGCCCTAGTCTTAAATATGCCTAACTTTAAGCCTTAATAAAATGTGCATGAGCGAGTTGGGTGATTTACTGAAATCCTTGACTCCTTCACCAGATTTTATTGAATTCTTTGTGAACATTCGATTTTTATTTGTGACATTAAAGTTTCTTTTCTTTATTTTCTCTCCACTGAAGTCTGCAAAGGTTAAATGAAGGCCCAACACAAGATTGAATTTTAGTGCTTGTCATCAATAGATTTTAATTAGTTTGATACTTTCCGACGTTACTTTTGTTCATTTTTGTATAGTCCAGTATTTACTTTTTTGCAGGGTTGTAGAAATCCTGCCATATGAGTGTGAACATTTTTGGCCAGCAACAATGACAAATAGATTTTTGTCTTTATGATGTTATTTCTGAGAGACACTATTTTCTCCATGTGGATTTTGTCCCGATTACCAATTCAAAACCCAGCCAAAGTTAATATTCCCAGTCTCGCTGCCTCAAACTCCATTTTCATAGGCTTTAAAGTCTCTTCACTCCCTCTCCATCTCTTCCTAAAACTTGAGGTGTCAAATCTCACACAATCTCATCCCAAGTGCAGGTAACGTCTCAGTTGCCATGGAGATCAGACTTCAGGCCTTTTGGGGTTGGAGGTGGAGAGACACACACTAACAGCCAATCAACACCTCCAACAATACAGTAAGGGAGAGACAAGGATTAGGGAATAGGTATGTCATGGGAACCAACACTTCAGTACCAAGTTGATGGCAAAATTCTGAAAATATAGTGGTACTCTTTTTTTTTTTCTGTAGCACTGTAGGGACAGTAGGTACTAGGGATGCAAGTCTTCCAGATCTGATGGGGCAGCATATACGCCAACAAGTGTTTGGAATGCTGTTACATGCGAAAGGAAGAAGACTGCCATAAGTATAACTGCAGCAACAGCTCCACTTCAACTTGGTCCAAAGAAAAGCATTTTTTTTCCTGAGGCCAGCATTTTTTTTATTTTTTATTTTTTAATTCTTTGCATTCGGAGGGCTGACATATTTACTCAATGCTACAAACACCAGCAGTATGATGACGCACTGAGCGTCTTATTCTGTGCTGAGCGCTGTACATTTGGTGTTTTTTCTGGTTGCCAAGAAATCGAAAAATGTTTAACTTTGGTTAAAACACTGCATTCGTCACTGTCACCCAGCTGTCCAATCACAGTGGAAGAGGGGCAGGATAAAGATCAGACCATGAAGACCACCCATCATATTACATGTACAAGTGTTGAGGAAGGAGGAATCTAGTAATATACTGTGAGCTATATATGGTATGTTTCCTTGCCCAGTAAATTAGATGAACCAACAAAGACCATTCATTCATTCGTTTCCAGAACGGCTTGTCTTGTTGGGGGCGGGGGGGCTGGAGCCTATCCCAGCTGACATTGGGTGAGAGGCAGGGTACACCCTGGACAGGTCACCAGACTATCGCAGGGCTGACACATAGAGACAGACAACCATTCACACTCACATTCACACCTACGGACAATTTAGAGTCACCAGTTAACCTGCATGTCTTTGGACTGTGGGAGGAAGCTGGAGTACCTGGAGAAAACCCACTTTGACATGAGGAGAACATGCAAACTCCACACAGAAGGGCTCCCCCACCCCGGGGTTCGAACCCTCCACCCTGGATTCAAATCAGAATCAGCTCTACTGTAGCTGTGAGGCGACAATGCTAACCACTGTACACCATGCCACCCTCCCACATAGACCAGTTGGTATATAATTTAGTTTAAATGTTTTTGATAAAGGAGTGTATGTTGGAATTAAATTGAGATTTGCTAAATTTATTGAATTGGGCAATTATCAAGAATCGTGGGATTTAACTGATACTGGTATTGTATAATAAATGGTATCAACTACTGAAGTTCTTGTATCATTGTATACCTGTTAGGGAATCCAAAAGCATCGAGCCTCTTTTGTCTCTGAGATGTACAGATAATTGGATAGTGTGACTGGTCAGATACAAAGCCCGCAACAAGGATGCTTATTCAATCTAACAATCCATGTATCAGTCAGATGTGTGAGGGGTTTTTAGTTCTGGGGTTGTTTTGAGAACTACAGAATTATGCATCTTCATGCTGTTAAGTCTTTAAGACCCAACTTTTAAGGTTAAGTTGTTTTTTTTTCTGTATCTCCTGTCTACTCTTAATCACATGTAACTTGCACAACACACAGTATTTATGTATGTAAGAAGAAAAAAGAAATACACTACAGTACTGTAAGTATCAGAGGACACACTATGTCCATCCTGCTTTTACATCTCTCCAAATTACATAAAACACATGTACTGTATAGCAACAAAGACTAAAGGATCTTTGCTGTTTGCATAAAACTAACAATGAAATTACAGTCATAGTTTGCACTGTTCATGTACATGCCCAGTTGAACCGGCCTTTATGAATTTGTCATAAGATCATTTACACCTGAAATGAGCATGCTGCTGTGGTGATTTGGGACAAAAGCTGCATAACAGTGTACATTTTAGGGTAGAGGGAGGGTGCTATAATGACCTTTTGAGATGGAATTTGAACACAGAATTGCCCTTTATTTAACGCTAATGTCCCAATACAAGGGCACTTGAGTGCCTGGGTGCTAAGCTAATCGTTCCAAGTGGCCCTTAGCATACACTTCTGTGGGTACTTGATGGGTACATTGAACACTTAGGTGCCCCTTTGGTCCACAAAATGTCACCTCTGGTCAGACCCCTTATACACTAGCTCAAGAGCTGTTTCGAGGTGACACTGAGGCAAAAATTAGCCTCAACCCTAAACATGGACCTTAGATTAACTCCACTTTAAACTTAATCCTGTGATTAGTCAAGGTGCCCCTATCTCATTTTGCCCCTCACCTATGAGTCTCTGAAAGCAACTGGCTGCCGTTATTAATAAGTTAAGTCACTTAATGCTGCTATAATGAGATACAGTTCTGCGGCTGTTATAGGTTAATGCTGTTGTTGCGCTGTTGCATTAATAATATCGCTGTTCCTTTGAATTACTGCTACCATTAATGCTGCTGTTTTCTTATCATTTCTTTCATCACGAAAGATGATGTGTCAGACATTTCTGGGTCACCAGGAGACAAGATGGTTCAATTCTCTGTAATGGCCAAGATCAGTTTTTACACCACTCTTACTAACAGTTAACAGTAGCTATAAAGGCCATCGGTTCACAAATCTTTTGCACTTCAAGATTCATCTGTGTCATAAAACCTTTTGAAGTTTTTTATGTGCCTCTGTATGTTGCCAGCTACATTGCCTGTGCCTTTAAGTAACTCTAGCTCTGCTTTCACAAATGTAATCTCCTGTCTCTCCCTTGGCCGGTCAAACTATTCAGGGTCAACCAATCACATAAAAGGAATCTCGATCAGTGTCAGTCTGTCTTTCCCGGAGTTAAATCCGCTGGTTGTTTTAAGCTCTTTCTCACTGTAAGGGTAAACGAGTGAACATACATCTATTTTATCTAGTCAGTACAATGATTAACTGTTGACACTGTATCCTTCACACTGATATATTGTGGATGGTTTTTAACCTCTTCTCCTTCTTTCCTGACTTCCTGCATGCTCAATTCACCACCACAGGAATATCAGTATCCACACATCCTGTTTACAAAGGTCAAATCATCTGGTCTGGGAAGTTTGACGTTTAATGTTATATCTCTTGGACAAGTCATCAATATTAAAAGGCTATAGAGCCTCCGGTGTCTAGTTGTAAAGCAGGGCAACAGGGAGTGTTACCTTCAGGCCTTAAAGCAGTTCAGTAGAGCTGTGTGTGTGTGTGTGTGTGTGTGTGTGTGTGTGTGTGTGTGTGTGTGTGTGTGTGTGTGTGCGTGCGCATCTGTGTGCGTGCTCAGTCTACCTATCGGCCTGCGGGTAACTGTCTTGTGTTGGAGGGAGCATTTCTCAGGAAGAGAAAGGCTCCTATGTGCTTGTGAATTAATGTGTGTGCGTGTACCACTACAGCATTGACAGTGTGCTGTAAAAGAACCAAAGCTAGTTTGCATCATAAGCTCATTGCTATAAGTCTAGCGATTTGGCCCAGAAATGGCTTGCATAACCCAAGAGATTAATGCAAAAAGAGCTATCCACTGAGGTTATGTAATGCCTTATGAAATTGGATTGGTCTTCAGATTCTCTCGGTTGCACACTTGTTTTTCTCTGTATTTTTGCTCTCTGTCTTGTGCATGCTTTCAGCTCTCTTTGTGGCCACTTCACATTCTTTTCATCTGTTTCTTCTCTCGCTTTTCTGTTTTCCTACGGCGTCTCCAGCTGCTTTTGGTTCTGATTTCCTCTCTCACTTTCATCGGTTTGTCAACATCAGTGGACGAAATGTGTTCTGACCTTGTAAAATGACTTTTGCATCAGCGTGAGAGAGCCAGGTTAAAGCCTGTAGTTAGTGAGAGCTCAGCAAACTCTGTAGCAATTCCCCCTGCACACCTTCATCTTGCAAAACATGTATTACCTCTTAGAAATATTACTCCTGCAATAAGCAGAATGAGTGGATGTGTATCTGTGGGTGGTTGTGGGAGTTGCTGTTTTTTAAGTGTTTACTATTTCCTACTCCTTTTGTTCTGAGGTTTCTGTTTTCTTGTTAAGACCATGAAAAGTCAAAGTCACGCTCTGTGGGACCGTGTGCCTCATAAACCTTCTCTCTCTTTCTCCCCATGTCTCTTCTCCCTCTATCACTCGCCCACCTAGCTGACTCCCTCACCTTCCGCCATCATTAAAGTGAAGCCTGTAGAGAGACTGGAGTCAGTGACCTCAGTTTACCTCCTGCTCTCCCGCAGGCTGGCGACGAGCCGCCTTATTATACCTGCCCCAAGCAGATAAGAACACACACTCACATAGAGTACACACATGCCCACTTTTAAAAACCTTGATCTTGCTTTCCTTTCTTCTCCCTGGTAATTAAGCCGTTCTTACTTTCCTTACATCGCTGCTTTCTCTTATTTTCTCTTCATAACTTTAATACTCTGCTGTTCCTACTGACTTTGTTGTGCAACACCCATGCATAACTTAGAAAGCAGCTGACTCGAAACATTATCAGACACTTGGCTGTAAGTGCAGGGGAGAAGCATCTCCTATTAAAAATACCCAAACTTTGAGTTATGAAGAGAGTGTGTATCCACTGTCTTTTTTCGGGAGAAGCTGCTGAGGTGTGTGAAAGTCCTTAAGAGACTTGTGAAGCGCACTCCCTCTTTAAGAGAAACTGTAGCACATTAACATTAATCAGTGTGTGTGTGTGTGTGTGTGTGTGTGTGTGTGTGTGTGTGTGTGTGTGTGTGTGTGTGTTCGGTACGTGAGACAGAGCATAAGCTTGTCTCTTTGTTAAAAACCAGAGCGTGCAAATGAGTAGTGTGCTCCGTCTGCATCATTTTGTCTGCTTAAAGTGTGCGAGTTAGCAGAAACAAACTGCTAACTCCTTTTTTGTCAGCTCCTTTCCTCTTATATCCTTTCTTTTCCTCTTACCTACTCTCCTCTTAGCTCTTCTCCTTTCTTCTCAGCTCCTCTCCTGTCAGTACTTCTTATCTTTTCTCCTATCCTCACATCCTATCTCCTCTCCTCTTCATTCATCCTTGCTCCCCTCCTCCCCTCTCAGTACTTCCTAATTCCTCTCCCGTCCCCACATCCTATCTCTTCTTATTATTACCTCACATCCTCTCCTCTCTTCTCCTCTCATCTCACATCCTCTCTCTCCTCTCCACACATTCTATCTACTCTACTCTTGGTACTTTCTGTCTCATCTCCTGTCCTTACATCCTATCTCCTTTCTTCTTGGTACTTCCTATGTCCTTCTCTTTACGCTTCTCGCCTCTCCTATATCGAATCCTCTCTCCTCTTCTCCTTTCTTGCCTTGTATCTGCTCTCCTCTCAATACTTCCTATCTGCTCTCCTGTCCTCACTCCTCTCTCCTGTCCTGAATCCTCTCTTCTCTTCTCCTCTCCTCTCCTCTCCTCTCCTCTCCTCTCCTCTCCTCTCCTCTCCTCTCAGTACTTCCTGTCTCCTCTCCTCTAGGCTCCTCACCTCTCCTTTCCTCTCTTCTCTCTTCTCCTCTCCTCTCTTCTCTTCTCTTCTCTTCTCCTCTCCTCTCCTCTCCTCTCCTCTCCTCTCAGTACTTCCTGTCTCCTCTCCTCTAGGCTCCTCGCCTCTCCTATCTTCTCTTCCCTTTCTCTCAGCTCCTCTTCTCTCCTCTCCTCCTCTTGCCTTCTATCTCCTCTACCCTCCTGCTCTTTTTATCAGTCTTGCTCCCTCTCTCTCTGGCTCTCTGTTGTTCCCCTCTAAGCTCAAATCAATGTGCTTGTTAGCAACTTCCCAGATTTTTACAGCATTTCATCACCCCTACCCTTACTTCTAACCCCCTTACAGACACACACACACACACACACACACACACACACACACACACATGCCACCACCACCACCCAAAACTTGGTAATGACTTCCTTTATCCCTTGTCTCAGATTTGAGCACTGAGGGAAAAAACTGTTGTGGCCCACGGGTGACTTTGTCTTTCGTTACTGGTGCTGCTTTGACTCACATCTCCGCATGACATTACCCCTAATTGGTCTGCTTGGCACAACCAGGACTTGGAAATACAAATAGGACACGTTGCTGCTTACACTTCTATAGCTGATTTAGCACAATCCTTGGTGTTCTTACATGAGTATGTCTGTGTATGCTGTCACATCTGCCCTTGTAAAGCTGGGTTTTAAGCCCTTTAACATGGAGGTAGCTTTATAACATTAATAAAACAATGAATAAAATAAGTAATGTCAGTTGAATATTGCAAATTTTGGGGAAACTGAATATTTGGAGCAGGTGTACTTATGAGAGAGATTTAAATCAGAGATATGGACCTGTAGCACTGTAAACCTCATTACACACCACTTTAATGCTCTGTTAGATCAGGAGGAGAAGGATAAGTGTTGAATTAATAAAACAAAAAAGTATGCGTATACATTGCCAGAACACCCCCTCCTATTACTCTGCTAGGTACCCACTAGCTAATGGTAAAGCAGGGTTTCATGTGATAGGTGGGTTAGCTATACCCAAATCACATTTAATGGGACAGATTGTTATAACCACCTCCGAGTTGTAGCCTGGCATCAACTGACCAAATTGCAAATGCGAGATAGTCTGGAACCATTCAGTTTATTTTCAATTTCCAAGTAAAAGGGGTGTTATCAATGGCTGTAGACCAAAATGCCTCTGGATGCAATCAGATAGACCCACCACCAATCAGAGCAGCGAAACATGTGGCATAGCACTGAGCTACAGGCGAATGTAAACAAAGTACAGCATGCAGAGATGAGCTGTGATGGTGTAGCATCAACAGAAACAGAAACAGTACTTCAACAGAAAGTTCCACATAAGCTACAGCCATCTGGGTTATTTTCAAAAATGCCTCAATGGCTCTCCTCTTTACTGAGCTAGGTTTATGTGAGCCGTAGAGTCCCTGATGCCAGGGTGTCCGAGCCAAAAATGATGTCATCACGTATTTTGCTAAAGCGCCAAGGTCCCCCAAGTTGTTCAACATCGTATTAAACCCACCCATAGAAGATAAACACGATTTGTCTGGTTCCCAGACTGTCCAAGTTCAAGATGAGTTAAATACAGTTTTACATTTTTTAAGAAGAGAAGAGAGGGGTAAAAGCAAATAATCCACAATGCTTTTTATGACACACAGTTAGCACATATGAGATAAATGAACAGTATACACAAGGAGACGGGATTTATTTTGCATTTCGCTGTGACTTTAACTCTCAAGATTTTCTCTGTTCTGTTATGACTGTTCTTTATCTGTCTTTACTGCTCTTATTGGTTCTCAAAATTCTAGTTGGGTGGACATCTTCTGAAAGCAGGTCGTCTGCTATCACATTGCATTATTTGGTTTAGTCACTATCACCCAGTCCTTACAACAATATTAAATCTTAATCTTTAACCTGTATCAATCTTTAATTTCTAATCTGATCAGTCATCACTTTTACCATTAAATTTTCTGCATGAGTGAGGCAGGAGTGACAATCTGTAAGGACAATTCAACATTTGCCTTGCTTGTAGTTTATAAATATGGTTCAGTGTGTTTGTGTGAGTTCATGGATAGTTGTTCGCCAGCTAGCTGTAATGCTAAATGTTAATAGTTGTGACTAAACTGTTGAAGTGCGTAAACATTTTTTTTCTTTAGGCAGTTTGTCATCTTCATGTGCATTACCACCACCCCATGGACTGGACCCTTATTTGCATTTAAAGGGATAGTTCGACATTTTGGCAAATTCGCCTATCGCTGTAATCCCTATAGTCATATGAGCAGGTACATTACCTTTAATTATCAGTGCCTGTTGTTCTGAGCTCAGTGGGGCAGAGCTGCCTACTGCTCAGCGCACAAAATGGAGGTGAACGGTACGGCCCCCTCTCTCCCTCAAAACTAATCAAATACACCATCAAATGACTCCAAAACACCCTTGTGGACAACTTGTAGCTTACACATTCACCACGCTATGAAATAATAATGTAATATTACGAGACAGAGTTGTTTTGAAGCCAAATGCACAGCCGGAACTACATTCCAGACATACAGTACGTGCTGGGCGGAGTGATTTCAAACAGCGTATGTTTAGTGCAGTTAGTTGTTCCGAGTATTTGCTTCATGTGTCGTAATGTTACTTAATTATACATTATTATTTCATAGCGTGGGGAATGCGCAAGCCATGTGTTGTCCACTAGAGCGTTTTGGAGTCATTTGATGGTGTAATTGATTAGTGTTGAGGGAGAGAGGGGGCTGTATCGTTCACCTCCATTTTGTGCGCTGAGCAGTAGGCAGCTCTGCCCCACTGAGCTCAGAACAACAGGCACTGACAATTAAAGGTAATGTACCTACTCATATGACTATAGGGATTACAGCAATAGGCGAATTTGCCAAAATGTCAAACTATCCCTTTAACCCAGGAAAACCAAGATGGGTAACATAAGATTTGTGCTCGGTTAACAACACCCATATATGAAGCAAGGTGGAACAAAAGTGTGGCCTACTAATAGAATAAAGCCATTATCAGTGTAAGTAATCACACCACCTCTTTTCCAGCTGTAACATGTCAACATGTCTGCCACAAAAAGGTCTATTATCGTCCCTGCAGAGAAACAAGTTTCTCTGTAAGCCATTTTGACTGAGAGTAAATGAATGGAGAGTAAGGCAGTTTCCATCTTGGTCTTTATATGGCCTCAGTTGTCGGACTACGTGAAGGAAAGCTAAGGGAGGTCAGCCTCTATCAGCTGCGGGGCCAAACCAGTTGGCTCTGGCTGAATAAAGTGAGGAGAGAAAAGAAAAGCTGGACAGACAGGTACAGCAAGGAGAAGTGTAAGAGACGAGGTGTGTGTGTGTGTTACGTGCGAGTGTGTGTGTGTTTCGTCATCTCAGACCCAGCCGCTGAGGGCTTTTCAATCTCCTCTTACTGGGGAATGGAAGCAGGGGAGGGGAGTTTTAGTGCTGAATAGACTCCAAGGCCTGGGGACACATTGAGCCGAGCTCCAGTAAAACCAACGCTATCAGCCATTCATCAACCTCTTTTCCTTCACAGAGCTTTATTTCTCACGAGAAGTAGCCTGAGGCCAACAGAAAAGGAAATAAGGGAAAGGAGAGAGAAAGAGAAGGAGGAAGTGTAATCTTATGTAGTAACACATCTGGCTTTTCCTAAAATGCTCTGTATGTCTGACCCATTACAGCCCTCCTCCCAACCGGACTTTTGTTATTCTCTTGGCTAACGCAAGGTGGAAAAAAATAGCATGCCTTGCTGAGCAGTTAACAATAAAACCAAACCATCTGAGAAGTAATGTGTGAGCATTTGATTAAACCTTTGAGTAGCGTTAGCTTGTCACTTAAATGAGGCAGTGAAGGCAACCCTCATAATTTGAAGAAATTATGTGTTAGTTCAGATTCATTGAACATGATTTCTTTTAGGAAAATCAACAGCCTATTCTTTGAAAGGATAAAATATGTTATAAAAATGTTATACTTGGGTAACCAATGCATTACAATTCAAAAAGTCAATCAAGTTATGTCTGTCAGTCAATCAATCAATCAATCAGTCCTCTGCTCTGTCAGATTGGCATAGAAATCTGACAGAGAAAAAAGAGTGGCATAGAAAAAGAGTGACCTGGTTAAAAGTCATTGTCCAGAACAGTTTCTTATTTCCCTTCGGAACAGATGTGGCACAGAGGTCATCCAGTGTATTTCCCATAGCATGTACCAAGGCTAACAAGAGTCTAGTTCAGCTGGTGCTTCTTCATCTTCTCCATCTTTTCCATAATGTTACTAATGGAAAATTTGAAAACCTTGACCTGGTGAGCTACCAGTTTACAATCAAAGTGCCTTGGGTGCTTTTCAGCCTCCCAACCAATGC
The DNA here is from genome assembly GCF_011397635.1 of Epinephelus fuscoguttatus. NCBI lineage: Eukaryota > Metazoa > Chordata > Actinopteri > Perciformes > Serranidae > Epinephelus > Epinephelus fuscoguttatus. Next base: position 36,159,389 of record NC_064754.1, on the reverse strand, counting down.
CATGGACTTCCATTATAAATAAGGTGGATAGTCATTTTATTCCTATTCAACTACTTAACCTATCACTGATTTTGAAGTTTAACATCACCCACACCAAGTCTCTTAATCTAGTGCAGCACTCCCTTTTTTCCTCTAGTCTTTTTACAGCGTTAGTTTGATGTAGCCATAGCTTGTGTATTAGCTTTAAATTTACTCTGCAAAATAGATGTTGTTGTTCTTATACGAATTGTGGTTCTTTTACCCAGGCAATAGATATTATGTCACTATAACTGCATCAACCTTACTTTGGATAGTGTGCCATCAAACATGTTTGTTTTACCAAACGTGTTTACCAGGGCTAGTATTTTATATAGGTAAGGTTATTATGTGACTGAGTTAGACAGCATAAAAGTTGGAGTAACTTAGATACTTAAGCCTGAAGCTGACTTAATTCATTCTTGGGTTAAAAGAAATAATGAGACCTGGCCTGAAAGATTATCAACCTCATAATGGTTCTTAATTGGTTCTCAGTGCAATGGGGCATGACCACAACTGATAAATTGGTGCGCAGCACCTGCAGAGTAAGCACATAGTCATCAATTTCGATGTTGGGAAAGTATGCAGTCATGCATTAAAGAAAAATATCAATAGTGGCATCGTCAGTTACGTGCATTGTAAATTGTACCGCTGGTAGAAGATCACTTGCAGTACATGGTGCTCTGATTCTGACTCCTTATCCTTCTTTCCCCCACAAATTATTTTATTCCGACCTTTATCAGTGATTCACTTTGAGCATAACAGCTTTATCTGTGTACTAGGTCAGTGTCAACTCTCTATTCTTTATCTTCCCATTACAATATATATAATTCTATCTTTGAAACCCAAAGTAATTTAAATGACATTCAAACCAGAGACACCAATTTATCACGTCTGTGCCAAGCGCTGCAAAAAATGGGGCCTGAAACCTCTTATTATCCACATTATCCTTTAGCAAACTTGACAGTGCTTGTTAGTTATATCAGAGCCCTTGTTATCTCTGCGTTCGTTGAAAAGGGAGTGCAGCTGATGTGAGCAAAGTCAAGCATAATTGGGTTTGGTGCCTACATACTGTACCTCACGAGGCCTCCCTGGAGTTGTTAAGAGTTAACATGAGAACCCAAAACATTTTGCTCAATGATGCTGTCAGTGTCTCCTCTTCCTAATGGCTTAAAAGGCGATGGGCTGTCAAAGCCGGCCTCAAACTGATGTCAGTGCACCTGATATCTCTGTGCCTTCTCAGAGGAGAAGATTGGGCCATTTTAGGGCAGCCAGCCTTGAAATTAGGCTGAGCAAAGAAAGGTGTTGATTTTACTAAATCTAAATAGATTGCTGTCTTTTCACTTACCTATACTTTTTTCTTTGATCTCCCACATTGTCTCACCATAGCCTTTTCTTCTCTCTCTATCTTTGGTGTGTGCAGTGAGTTCTGAGAAATATCTGAACACACTAGCAGTACTTTTGTGGATGCCAACAGTATCAGTGCAGGCAGACGCTGCTCTGACAGCTTCTTTACAGCCTTTTCACCAACAAACTGACATTGTGTTTCTGCTCTATTTGTCTGATGGAGAGATGTGAGCAGAGTAGTCCATAACATCTATGTACCACAGAAACCCCATTCTACCATGATTGTATTTATTTCTCTGTCCTTCATTCTTTGTTAAGTTAAAATCAAGAATATGGTGGATTTGAACCCTGCCTGGGACCTGAGCCGACTTCTCACAGTGAGACTCATTGTGAGAACTCAGAACAGACTGTGCAGCTCTCCCATTTCTTGGCCCTTTGTACATGGACCATAGCTATGCCACTGCAACATCATTCCTCTTGTGTCACTTCTGTTATGCTGTCAATTCAACCTTAAAGCAATCTGTTTGGAAAATCTCCAACAAGTCCTCCCAATTAATAACATTGTTTGTAAGTCCCCTCCAACGTGACAAAGACAAGTGTTTTCTGATCTGACAACATCATTTATCAGTGCGTTCCAGAGATGTTACCAGTCACTGTTGCAAAAATAAATGTTTTCTGATCTTGCACAGTGATGGTTAAATCATTTGGTCAGGTTTAGGCACAAGGTGGGGGAAAGATTATGGTTTGTTTGAGTCTACAGCCACATAGCAGCTCTGTGAAGCTGTGCTGAAAACTAAATGCTAATCTCAGCATGCTAACACATACACAGTGACAATGCTAACATGCTAATGTAATCAGGTATAATGTTTATGATGTTCACTATCTTAGTTTAGCATGTTAGCATGTTAACACTGGCTGATTAGCAGAAAACACAAAGTGCAGTTGAGGCTGATGGGAAAGTACTGAACAAGTAATATTTTTGGTCTGAAAATTGCGCTCGATTAAAAGTCAGGAGATCATCAAAGTTGTTAGAATATATCCTCTAGGGACCTTAAATATCTCGAGTAAATGTCTTAATAGTTGTGAATAGCTGTCAAGGTATTTCACTCAAAACCAAAATTGTGTAACTCATGGTGGCGTTAGAGGAAAAGTCAGTGGATCATTAAGAGTGTTTTCACATTAGGTACGATTGATTCGTAACGTGCCCCGGTACAATCCCCCCCCCTTTCCACTCCCTAGCCACTAAGTTGTCACGTTAGTTAAGGGTGCTGCAGACGAACCCTGCTGCCCAGGACACTGTCATCAGAGGGGATCAGCAGTGCAGTGGGGCGAAGCTCTGCACCTGGCCATAGGAGGAGCCAACTGCGAAGCTCTCCGCTTCCTGCCATGGTTCAGTGCAGGTGGAACGTGGCAGCAAAGCCAGATTTGCCTTGGTCCACGACATGCTGCGCTGCTGTCTGATATAGAGGCATCAGTATTAGATTGAGGCTGTTTCCCTGTCGTCACATTAAATAGCAGTCCACTTCTGTTCTACTACACATGAGCCATACTCAAGACCCCCTTTTCAAGTGGACTCGGGGACAGACTGGCATACTGTGCCCGGGTAGGGTACAGAGTGTTCACACTAATTAAACAAACTTGACTTTGTGGGTCAAGCTTACTTGGATCTGGGCCTGGAACCCTGATGTGAAAGCTCCCTAAGGCGGTAGGATTCATCGTCTGGGGACCACAAATATCTGGACAAAATTTCACAAAAATCCGTCTGATAATTGTTGAGATTTTTCTGTCTTGACCAAAGTGGTCAATATGACACAGACTGACAAACATTGCCAACCCTGGACCCACACCAAGAGGATGATTAAAAACTAATGGGTTATCAATTGTGATCATGGATTAAATAAACCAATGTTGACTGTTGGTAGAACACAAGAAGCAAAGATTGCCATCCACCAGAACCTCCTCCTCCTGAAGATTTTTTGGCTTCATACACACAGCAGCTGTTTCCTCCTTTGATCCCACCAGACAAGAATCATAACTCCAAGTCCGCTAGAGGGCTTCATCACTTGAATGTAAACAAGTGTTGTTTCAGAGCATTTTCTGAAATGAGCGATGCTGTCATTTTTCATGAGGGAACAGCCTCAAAAATACTTAGCATGTAACTAAATCAGCAGTGTCACTTTAACTCTGTGCCACCGTTTCTTTCCACCCCATCAGATTTAGCACTTTTGATACTTTTGCTCCAGAGTCATATCAGCTCTGTGTGCGAACAAGCAACTTGCTAATTAACACTTGTCAAGTCTGAATGATAGTCACCGAAGAAAACAACACTGCAGACTTTTTTCTGCATGTTACTGAGGCATTGAGGCATTTTCTGTCATTTGCCACTGGAACACTCTTTTCTCTAGTGCCAGTGTGGGCTTAGAAGTCTAATTTCAGGTGTGAGTTTGAGCTCAATTCAGGCAGCTGAGTGCAGCTTCAGAGGGTCAATGGCCTACAACACGCATCGATGAAAATTAGTTCTCAGTTGGCGCTCTGCCCTGTCAGCAGGGTAATACTAATGAGTTCACTTGAATACACTGTGTGTGTGTGTGTGTGTGTGTGTGTGTGTGTGTGTGTGTGTGTGTCTGTGTCTGTGTCTGTGGCGAGATGTGGGATGCTGTTGCAGCCACATGTCCACTTGACTTGGGATGATTTGTGAGTGTTTGTTCCTACACATTCATCCATATGCGTGTGTTCACATCCACACTTGAGTGAAAGGCATCTGCCCACTGCTCCAGTTTGACTGGCACTCGTCTTCTGTTTGGTTCCTTCCTGAGTGCCGGTGGCAGGTTGCAGAGTGGATTTATCTGATCTGCACCATGTGCGAGAGCATAATGATATGTATATCTGCCAAAGTATCTATTTACACACCCATATCCCACCATATGCATTTTCATATGTGTGTGCTGTGCAGTCTCACATGTGTATCCGTCTGTGTGTGTGTGTGTGTGTGTGTGTGTGTATACACTTTTAATTCCCCCGACTTCTTCCGTCACAAGCAATGCCGACTCTTATTCTTCTTGATTTAGTGGGATTAGATCAAAGTTGCTGACGAAGGGAAAAGGACAGACGGCCTGACGTCTTGGGAAACAAGGCAGGAACTGGCTTTATTAGTGGAATGCACATATGCAGTGTGTGTGTGTGTGTGTGTGTGTGTGTGTGTGTGTACACATCTGTCTGTAAATTCATATTTCATCTAGAGACCAAAGTCAGACCCTGGAGGTTATAGAGGTGTTTTCTCCATTCTTATTATCACTCCATTGTATAGCTACCTCTGTCTCCCTCTCACAGATGCACACTTCTTCTCTCAGAAATTGATAACCCACTTTTTTTTTTTTTTTACTACTTTCAAGCTCTTAATCTTTTTGTCTAACATTACCTCTCTTCTTTCCTCTCACTCAGTTCAATTCAATAAGCTTTATTGACATGACATTCTTATGTGTTGCCAAAGTACAATTACAATGTAAGACAGTGACAATACGAAAACAGTTAATAACAATGTATTATGATGAATGCATAGACATACATTTTAAAGAAGAAAAAAAATGTTTTAAGTGAAGGAGTAAATAAAAAGGCAGAGTGTGATCTGTGATGAGATGAACTATATGTCGTTGTGTTGGTTGTCCCTCAGGCTGTGACATGCATGTGACATGTCCTGCTGCATCTATGGCGCTGACACTGTTTTCTCCAAGTATGTTGCATTTTAGTCTGGTCAGACAGTGTATCCAAATCTTGGAGTTTACCTTTAATTTTTGTCCTGATGTTTTCCTACTGTATGTGCTACAGTGTAGCAGGAAATACTGCTTTGTCTCCACCTGTCTCTGAGCTGACACAGCCTGTCTTCCCTAGGCAGCCAGGTCTGCCTGTGTCTGCCTGTCTCTATGGCCAGGCTGTGATCACTGGGTCTGTACATAGTTAGTGTCTTTCTCAGTTTCTGATCTGTCACAGCGAGCATATAGCTTGCCATTGTGTACTGTCTGTTTAAGGCCAAATAGCATTGCTGTTTGTTTTGGGTTTTTGTCCAATAGTTGATGTAGTTGTCTTTTTCTTAAGCTGTAATTTGGTTAGGCCAGATTGTGTGAGGTTTGTCCTGAGGCTTTATGCTGTTAGAGGAGGTGAGCCTCAGGAACGGCTGACTGAGAGGGCTCCTCTCTATGTTCTCCTCTTGGCACTCACTCACTCACTTTCATTTAGTTTTTCCTGTCTCTCTCTGGCTACCCGCCCTTTGCGTCTAACTTGTCATCTCTCCTTTCACCTTGCTCCCCCATCTTTCGCCCTCCCCCTCTCCCCCTGCGCCTCTAATTCTCCCTCTCTCTGCTGGAGCTCTTCATCTGAGAATTTTTATTATCTCCGACAGGAGTGTTGAATTTTTTCCTCTCCCTTCTTTCATCTCTGATTCATCCCTCCCTCTGCTCTCTCTCTCTTGCTCTCTCTCTCTCTCTCTTGCTCTCTCTATCAGTGTATTGGTGTTTATGATGCCTTGCGGCTGCCTTATCTAGTGCACCCTGCCTTAGCTGATAACCAGGGCCTGTCAGCTGCTTATAGCACTACCGTATATATACTGTATGTGTGTTTCAGTGCATGTATGTGTGTGTTTGTGTGTAAAAGATAATGTTAAATGGTATATATCTGCTTGTGTGTGTGTGGGGCTGTGCAAGTGTGTGTGTGCGTGTCAAGTCAGAGAAACTTTGCCAACACGCGCACAGATTGCTATACCCCGGGTGTAATCAGAGGCGGATGTGGAAACAGATGATTACATGGATGTTTGAGTGTTTGATTATGGTGTGTGTGTGTGTGTGTGTGTGTGTGTGTGTGTGTGTGTGTGTGTGCGTGTGTGTGCGTGCGTGCGTGCGTGCGTGCGTGTGTGTGTGGGTGTGTGTGTGTGTGTGTGTGCCCAACTATCATTTGATTGCACTGAGTATTAAGAACATGTTGATTTACAACAGTACACACACACACACACACACACACACACACACACACACACAACTGAGGTAACTTCATGACATGTAAAATAGACTTGTCTTCCTAAAACGAGAGTATTATGCAGCCTACAGCTGCCTCCAGGGGCCACACATAAGAGGATCAAGCCAGTGTTGCACAATTTTGTCATCATGTCACGGTGATAAACTTTTTAACCAAGTTTTAAGGCAGCAACTTTTTGATGTTACCTTACGCAACACCAAGGCAATGTTTTTGATGACATTTAGTACTGAGATGTTTTGGTTTCGCTCTTTGATTTTTTTGCCCGGCCCCTTTTTGAAATTGTTTACAGTCAGTTAGGCTTGTAAACATGTTCACATTTGGTCCACATTTCCCTCAAAGATTAGTGCAAAAATCTTCAAAACAATCCTGATGAAAGTTTCAGATGTGCAGTTCTATTTCACACCATGTTTGCACTCTGAATGTGCGCGCTTGGCTTGACCACTCTCCTATATGGAAATAGATGTGATTACCATATTGTTTTCTATTTTAGTTTTCTCTCCTGGCAGAGTGAGGACTGTGTTTTGCTTGCATGCATAATACTTGTGTAGATTAATGTAGGTCGTCCAGGTAAGACATCAAAACAAAAACTGTTATTATGAAGGCGAAAATACTTCATCCGAATGGTTCTTTTGGTTCTTAAAAAAACGGAATAAATAATTTGGACATCCTGAAAGTCCAGGGGATTGTTTTAATTTGCTTTGACTTGCTGGAATAAGAAAGTAAGAGTGTAAAAACTAAAATGTGATTAAAATAAAGTGCTTAACTTTAAATGTCAGAAAAGTTTTATCATATTGATCATTCTGCCACTGCACGTTTTTCTTTTATCATAGAAGTTGAGTAGAATGTGCATAAACCAGATTTAGTTAATGTAATACAAAACTCTAGGGGCTCTAGTTTCCTGGCGCAGCGCAGGTGGTGCAGGGTGTCGAACCCCACGCAGAGCTAGTTTCAAGCAGCGCAACCCGAGGCGCGCTCAGTTTGGTCGTTTGGCAGACCGAGGTGCGCTGAGATGGGTGTGGCGGCGCAGCAGGGGGAGCTGTCAACAGATCCAGCTTGGCGCAGTGACAGTTTCGTGCCAAAAGGCTTTGCCAAAGGTGCGCTAAAAGCTCGCCAGATGAAACTAGGTCTACTGTCAGCGCAGGGGGAGCGCAGCCGGTGTAAGCCGAAGTTTGGCTGACCGGCCGACAGTGCGCACACGTCACCAAAACCTCACAGGCAGGTTTCCAGAATGTCAGGCACATTAACGATGCAATAAATAGCCACAAACCACTATTCAATGCAACTATCTGCAATCAGCACATAAATGTATCTCTATATCAACTGTCCCGTCACATCTGATGTCAGATCAAAGGGGATTGGCACCGTTTGGCACGTTTGGCACGTGTAATGGAAACCCAACCTGATTTGATTAACACAGCTGCAAACTAATGAGTTCACATCCCTCTCAGCCAACCACAAAC